>NC_088203.1:28425793-29034063 GCF_037126465.1 Ornithodoros turicata | reverse complement strand
CTGCTGAACTTTCTGAAGGCAGTGGACCCTCATTGTCGGTTGTAGTGCAGGGAACTGTAGAACCAGACGTGGTGAGCCTTCCTCTTCGCCTACCCACTTCCCCCATCCCCTTTCCCCGAGCAACATGCCGCCAATGTAGGCAGGCAGACCGCTCGAAATCCCAAACGTCACGCCCCCCCCCCCTCCCTTCGTAAAGACTATACTGTTTAGAATGAACGGCGGACCACGGTTACGCCAACGCCTCAGCGTATCGACCCTGTCGGGGGGGGGGGGGGGCATATGGATGTATGTACCGGGGGCGTCTTCGCTTTCGTTACCAACATATGGCGCTTATGGAGCGCTTTGGTCGGGGTGCGACAGCCCTCATATTAATTTCTAGCGCGTACCACTGAACCCCGAGCGGTGTACATGTGGTCGTAGAAACGAGAGAACGAGAACGACATGACCATACGCTATCTGCAGGTAGGTCAGGTAGATTCTTTTTTTCTTTTTTTTTTCCTGTCGTGACGGTGCCTGCTCTTATGTGGCCAACGACGGCAAGCTATTTCGGCACCCCCCCCCCCCTCCACACACACACACACGAATACTTCCCTATTGCAGCCTTGTGAGTGGACAGACCCTTCGTGGCGTGATCTTCCAAGACTTCACCCTTTCCTATGCGCAGAGACAAACTGTCTTTATGGCGCATTCCATTGGCGGAGCTGGGTCAAATTTTTGCCCAGCGAAGGGGCCAAAACTGTTCCATTGGCAGAATCGTGTCAGACGCTGAATGTTTCATTGGCGGAGCAAGGGCAAAATGTTTGCTCGAAAGAGCAATAGTTTTTGACCCACGAGTCCAAAGCTAACCCGGGAAAGCACGGGATCACGTGCTATGCGCAGCGCGTGCTTCGTACCTCGAACGATTGTTAGCATTCCATTGACGAAGCAAACCCGTGTGACCCCGCCGGGAGCATGCACTCAAACCCCACCCAGCGCGGGGCAAAATCTGCTCTCCCAATGGAATACGCCATATCGATGCGGTGGTCAGGTTCCGCCGCCGACAAACCCAAAACCTAACGCTCGCATTCCACGGGTGGTGAAGTGCCCAAACGCTGTGGGATTAATGGTGTCTTCGACTGATCGTCCCGATACTCTGAGCTGGAGCGGGTCAGACCGCATCTCACTCCAGCTTCGAGTTACGACCAACTCTATAATACACGACCATCACACTCGCACCTAGCCCCAGCGCCACTGATGTAGTTTCGCCAAGCGGCCGCTGCACGTTCGTGGCGCTGAATACGGGACCCTCGGCAGACGACGCATGCTCTGCTGATACCGTTGCTGCCGTCATTCGCGTTTGGTTTTTGCTATTTTTCACGCGGTGGACAGTGTTTGTCTCCAGTGCATGGTTTGTGCATGGTGCAGACGTGATGGTGTACTGCACCGTCCCGCTTTGCAAGCCGAAGAAAGCAGTGTCGAACACAAGTATTTCATTCCACGAGTTCCGCGCTCAAATGCTGTCTTACGGGAGAAGTGGCTCGAAATATATCGCGGCGTCTTGACACAAGTAACTTCATTGCGCATTGCGATTGTTTCATTTCATATAGGGTGCACTTTTTTGATGGCAGTGTGTACCATAAATAGTTTTATCTAATATAGCTAAGTACCTTTTACGCATCTCTCTCTGAAAAAAAAAAAAAAAAAACGAATAATGAACCGTGGCCTCCGACCAGGGGTGGACATAAATGCATTTTTTGAGTATTTAAATATAAATACAAAATACTTTGTTGAAAGGGGTGTTTAAATACTTTTCATAAATACTTTTTGATAGGAGTATTTAAATATAAAATATACAGTATTTAAATGCCCTAACTAGTACCATAAATACTGTGATGAAGATGTCATCTGGAATTACAGAAATAACGATGAACGTAACAACAAGTCAGCAAGGAAAAATAGCATTTATTTGTTAGATTATCACGGTAATTTTAATATTAGAAATTTTTGACTGCGTCACTTAGGATTCTTGCGTTCAGCCGTACAATCAGATTCGCAAAGGAGAACAGCATCTTCACTGCTGCCGATGAGCAAAGGCTTGCATTAAATTTGATGAAGATGCTTCGTACAACAAAGTAATCAGCCGCGACCATTGTCTGCAACAACAGCGAAAAACTCTCCATCTAAAATCGTTTTAACGTTATCGTTTTTTAACGAAGTTTACACAGCCTTGCATCTCCCAGGAGTACAAAACGAACACAAAAAAAGGCACCAAAAGGTAGCGTCGCAGAAAAGCCACCATCAAGAAAAATTCTCAGAGTGGCTTCTATCCGAACAGCATAATAAAGGTTAGCAGAGCATTGTAATGGCAAACCGCAAAAGAAGAAGAAAAAAAGTGTAAAAGTAAAATAAAAAGGGACCAATACAACAAAGAAAAGAAAAGAATACAAGTAACTGCTGATTTAAAACTGAAATGTTTGCTTGTACAACAAATTCTGTTGGACGTCGTAACAGGTGTCAGTCATCTCTTTGCCAGGAACAGTTTCTTCTTACGGTCGCATTCACCCATTCTCTGTAACTGCCCTGAATGTTAACACGGAACGCCTCTCACGTGAAACATAAAGTCTGAACGCGCTTGCGTCTGACAGTCATAAACGCATGATAACTGGCCCAACACACAAGGTGCTGCTGTCAAGTTTATGTGTACGATGTACGGCACATAGTGCGCGAGTTTCACAGTTTTACATGCCACCTACGCTTCAGAGCACAGCCTATAATTAACCACAAGGACCACTCATATTGCACACAGCTGAGCTACAACAGGCGCTCTTCTGGGTCCCGCAAGTGGCGCCCCTGGCGGGCGCTCCGCTCGTAGATACGGCACTTCCGCTCCTCGAGGCGCGGACGGAAGTCCCATAGGCGAACGGGCGAGTGTTATGGTCGTGTATTATAGAGATGGTCGTGCTCCGAGCCTGAGGAATCGTGCGAAAGCCGAACGCGGCAGTTCGAGCAGAGGAGTGGAGACGGAGACGGAAGTGGAGAGTGGAGACGGAAGTCACTCACGTGACTTTCGTCGATTCCCTGGTAGCCAAGAAGACGACGACGCAAAATGCAGAACATGACAGGCATGGCGCAACAGAAACACTACTCAGCGAAACCTGGCCCAGTCACGTGACCGGAACCCAAGCACATTTCGCAACCGCTCTGACGGCGTAGGTGAGAGCACTCTAGAGCGCTTTGAGTTGGAGGAAAGAGCTCCAGATGAACCAGTCGAATGCAGTGAGGGTGCTCTGTTTCGACCAGTCGAAGATGAGACGTCGCTCCGGGGAGAGCGATCGGAAGCAACCAGTCGAAGACACCATAAGGATTCTTGTTACTGCAACACCCTCTCGGAATTCGATTACACAACTGCTAACAGAATTCGGTTGGTTTCAGTTGCGTATACGGTCGGTCTTTCATAAAATCTTTTTGCATATCATTTGGGACAAGCTGCCCGTCGCTTTGACAGTACGCTCGGTCCCACTCGTTGAAAAACGTTGCATAGCATTGTGGACTCACAGATAAGTTGATAAGTAAATTTAAAAAATATGGAGACCCATCTATCCATCATTTTAACCAAAGTTCCTTTCCTACACACAACACATGTTTCACTCTACGATAACTGTCATGACGCACGCAACACAAACGGAGAACATGAATATATCTACCTTATTAATCCGTTTGGCATGAATGCTTGTCCAATCTAGCGTACCTTCATTTTTGATCCGGTATCCCTTCTTCACGCAGAGGTATTCCCACACAACCATCAAGGAAACACGCACGCGCAACGGATGCACGAAAACCTAATCGACAACCTGATCTCAATACACGCAAATGACGAAGCTACTCAGGCTTAGCAGCACATACAAAGGCATGCGCATAGTCATTCGCAGCAATGGATCTGCCGGGACAGACGTCATCGTTACTTGTTCGTGATCCGCGGACCGCAGAATGGTTTGTTTCGGGAAATATTACGTTACTTCTAACCCTTCTCGTAAGTTACGTGTACTTCGTCAAAGTCAGTGGACCGCGTTTCATGACGAATCGAAAACCTATGGAGCACCTCAAGCCACTGATCATTGTCTACAATGCGGCTATGGTTTTTGCTAACGTCCACTTCTGTTATACTTTTCTTCGTCTAACATACTTTGGCAGACGTTACAGTTTCTTCTGCCAAGGCATCGACTATGCAGCAAAGGACCGCACGACGATGGATCTCCTGGAACTGTGTTGGTGGTACTTCTGGGTCCGTGTTGCGGACTTCCTGGACACAGTGTTCTTTGTGCTTCGCAAGAAGGATGCTCATATATCATTCCTCCATGTCGCTCATCATTGTTTGGTCGTGTTCAGTGGCTGGTACGGGGTCGGCTATGGTGCTGACGGACAGGTGGTTATGGCAATTTGCGTCAACAGCTTCGTTCACATCATTATGTACTCCTACTACTTCTTGTCACTTCTCGGCCCTTCGGCAAGAAGGTACCTCTGGTGGAAACGGCACCTGACGCAGATCCAGATTGCTCAGTTCGTGATTGTTTCTGTGCATGGAGTGATCCCTCTGTTTAAAGAATGTGGTTATCCGCGAATGCATATCTACATCGCTTTTCCTCAGTGTGTTTTCTTTACCGGTATGTTCGTGGATTTTTATTGTAAGGCTTACGCCAAGAAGAAGTGCGAGCCGAAACGGACGCTTGGCCTGAAAGATCGAAAATAAGTTGGCCCACGTGTTATTCGTGACGGCGAAGAGCAGATCGGACAGGGGTGTGAAAACAGTTTTTGGTTGTTTTCCCTTCGCTATAATAATGTACATATCAGCTGTATTTGCTTCTGGGGTTGATTGAGCGCGCAGTGCTGCATGGTTAGCTTCTGACCTGTATGGTGGTCTCATCTGGAAACAATGGAACGTCATCATTATACTGGTGTGCATGTCATTTTAAGCGTATAAGGTTGCTGGATGTACATCTAGGCTAGGCAAATGTGTCTTGGCTGTATTTTATAGTTGGTGAGTTTGTGCAGCTTTCCTGTATACCTCCCCTCAAGGTGTCAAGATGCAACGACTCAATGCTGACAGCCGCGTCACTGTATTTGGGGTATAGTACTTTAATGGTTATCGTTGTATGTGCCAGTGTCATGAAGAACCATAACCAGTGGCGCAGCCAGAAAAATATTTCAGGATGAGTTTCGTGGAAACTTCACTTGGGGAATGACGATGTCACCCGCGATTCCGTCTCCCAAAATTACTACCAAGGGTTCGATGTCGGAAGTTTGAACCCCCTCCCCCCCTCCTCTACGCGCCATGACCATAACTGCTCTCTTTATGGACGCGAAAGAACGATTGCTATAATAAAAACGTTGCAAGTTCTTTGTAGACATCGCATTTGCCCACATTGTTGGACAGCTCTTACACGTACTGAGGACTGATGGACCGCAGTAGTGTCTTCGTATGCGTCGTCTTGTCCTTGTTGATGTCTTCTCCACTTTGTGGTATTAATGTCTTCATAATCCTAAGGCAACGTAATTTGTGACTGTAATGTGTATCTATAGTAGGTATAGTGGCTTAGACGCCAACCTGACCTCCTGGGCCACAGACCATTCAGCTTGTCCAAAGCCCTTGGCCCAAAGTTCCTGCGCATCAGTGCTGGGCTCTTCGCTCAGTCTCGCTTGCCAATTCTCAGGCGAGCGCCTTCTTTTTTCTGTTTTTCTTTTTGCAGTGCCGCTTGTCCCGTGTCTGGACTGGTCGCTCCCGCTAGCAGACTATTCTCAGTGGTCAATGAAAAACGCTCTGTCACCTGACGTCACGAGACGCGAGGAGCCGCTGGGCGAGAACGTCGCCGCTGCGCGCACTCTTGCGAAGAAATTTTCTCAGTAAATTCGCACTACCCAAAGGAAATATTTTGCGTGGCATTTCCTGAAGGTAGTACGCTCACATGACGCAGTAAAACTATACAGGGTGTCTCAGTTAAATCCCCGGGCTAAATACTTCGGGAACGGGTGCACCCATCGAATAACTTTCTTTTTTACAAGAATCTGTCCGATACCACCTACAAGCGACGCACTGTGTGAACGTGTCGGAGGCGCTCATTATTTAAATAAGAATTCAAATGAGTGTCGTGAAAAACATAACTTCTAAAGCAGGGCGCCGTCGGCATTAAAATGGGTACTACCCCTTTTAGGACCTTCAGTGGACACCTTTTAGAGAAAAATCTGCCATCGAAGCAGGTCATTTGTTGCAGTAATTAATTCGTTTCGATTTACATATTTTTGTCGCGACTGGTAGCGGTGAAACACAAAGGACGCTCTTCCACTCCCTTATCCACCAATGAATTACGTGTTCTTGAGCTTACTTCGCAACGGGGAGTGCTGAAGAAAAAGTAACAGCGTCAGACAGGCAACGCCAGTCCCCACCCGGCTTATCTGACCGATATAAGCCCTTTCTCTGTTATGATCGCACCGACGAAACACAGTTAATCACATAGTGCCTTGATATCACATGCTTTCCATTTTTTATTCAGCACTCCCCACAGCGAAGTAAGCTCAAGAGCACGCAATTCATTGGTGGATAAGGGAGTGGAAGAGCGTCCTTTTGCGCTTCACCGCGTCCAGCCACTACAAAAACTTGTAAACCGAAACCAATTAGTTACTGGAACAAATGACCCGTTTCGGTGGCAGATTTTTCTTTAAAAGGTATCCATCGAAAGTCCCAAAAGAGGTAGTACCCATTTTAATGCCGACGGCGCCCTGCTTTAGAAGTCATGTTTTTCACAAAACTCATTTGAATTTTTATGTAAATAATGAGCCCCTCGCACTCATTCACACGGTGCGCGACTTGTAGGTGGTATCGGACAGATACTTGTAAAAAAGAAAGTTCTTCGATTGGTGCACCCGTTCGCGAATTATTTAGCCCGCGGGGATTTAACTGAGACATCCAGTATCTCCAAGTGCCTTCCATGCTCCTTTAAAGGGGTTATGAAAACATTTACAAACTTTTAATGAACAACGACAACAACAACATAGATGAATGGATGATGATGATGATGTGGGATGTTTCCCTGCGTTGAGTGCAAGACCCTACCCCACTCCAAAAAGGTTCACATGAAAGGATGAAGAGGGAAAGAAAACAAAAGAGATCCCTACAGTTCTTGAAGGATGCCGGTGGCCCTCAGAAAGCAAAGAAAAGCGCGAAGTGCACGACACTGATGTGCAGGGTTACTCCATGGGCCCAGAACGTTGCAGATGTTGAATAGCCTCTGATCCAGCAGTTCAAGTTAACATTTAAAGGCACGTCGCTCGCGTACGTACTGGCTATAGTCTTCTATAATGCGTCGGATTGTTGCCGGGAAACCCCAAGTTGTACACAGCGCCGTGTTGCTGTGGCCCAGCCTATACCGGAGTACAGGGGTGAATGCAACGCTAAGTATTAAACGACGCACAAGTGACGTAAAGAGGCGAGGGAAACCGCATGGCATTTCAGATAATAAAGTTGTGTCAAAAGCATACAGAAGCGACCACCGGGTGATGTCATGACACCATTCCTGATGGGCCCAGGGCGACGTCAACGCGGACAAGAGGGAGCGTCTATCCCCGTTCGAAAGTATGATGGAGACTGCTGAGCGGCTATGGTGGGCCTCAGCAGCTGCCCGATCCGCTACCTCATTGCCTCTTAATCCAATGTGGCTATGGACCCATTGGAGGGTCAGTCAGTAGGCCCTGTCTTCTAAAACCTTGAGCGTCGTCAAGATGTTCACTACCACGGAGCCAAGGAGCCGCGGATGCCCATGTTGTCTATGCACTGCAGCGCTGCCCGCGAATCTGTGTAAACCACCCAGAGGCGGGGGTGGTGATCCAAAATAGATTTGAGGAATAACAGGTTGGCATACAACTCCGCAGAGGTGGCCAAGGTGCGGTGTGATAGGCGGAACCCACGTGAAATTGATTCCTCTGGAATTACAAAGGCAGCAGATCAGCCGCCAGCAGTGGAAGGACCGTCCGTATATACGGCGGTTTGGTTTCCGTTTCCAGCGTCCATCAACTCCAGAGTAGCCTTCTTGAGGACTGGAGCAGGGATTTTGCTCTTCGGTCCCTTGACCCCCGGGACATGAGTCGAGATGGATGGTTACGGCAATGTACATGGTATTACTGAAGAAACGGTTGGGACAACAGTGACGGCAGGTATGTGGCCCGTTACGTCTTGCGCACACAGCGCGGTTTTGCTGTGTTTACGCTTACGAAGCTTCTGTACCAGTGGGTGACGGCGATGGTGGCAATCGCAAATAGTGGCGGAAAGTTTCTCTCTGACGGAGGACGTCAATCGGGAGTTCCCTGGCTTCGGCAACCACCATCCTCGTCTCAGCGCAACGCGGAACGCCAAGACAGGTCCGCAAGATGCACGCCAAGACACAACGGAGCTTGTGTTCGGACGTACGTGATAGGCCGTGCAAAAATACTCCAAAAGCCGGGAGACGACATAACTAGACAAAAAAGTAGAGAACTCCGACTTAACATAACAAAATAACAAAGTTTACACAGACGTTTCGTCCGTCGCATGAAAGACGAAACGTCTGCGTAAGCTTTGTTATTTTGTCGGAGTTCTCTACTTTTTCGTCTAGTTGTGATAGTCCGTGCAACGCAGGAAGGCTGTATGCTACTGAGCCACGAACAAGCGCTTCGTGGAAATAAGGAAATAATGTTGTAAACATTGATTTTTCTGTACTATGCATGCACATCAAACGCGATGGTTGTGTGATTCTGCGTTACGAAGCTATTGCACTCTGAAGGCCACGTGCGGGACGCGCTGCTTGGTTTCTCTCAACTCTTTACCTGCTCGCCCATTTTTGGAGTGATGTTTTATCGTGGAGAAAGGAAGTGGATACTTTTTCGTTTCCTTGGGGGCGTAGGCGGTAAGGAGGGAGCCAGTCACCGGAGAACCGCCTGTACCTTCGGTATGGTGACCTTCAAGTACTTCGGGCAAGCCCATGGCGGATAGAATCCTAAGGGGCCAACCGCAGGGAGCACTTTTGCCAACTGAATAGCAGCGGAACCTAAAAGAACGATGACCTACTAAGCGAACAATAGACGACCGACCGGTGGGCTACGATGCGCCGGTTTCTGCCAAGAATAGTTATTTTGTCTGAGGAGAGGAAGTGACGCCACTGGAAGGAACGATGTTGCGCCAATGAAAACGCGCTTCACAGGAAATTCCACGAGCACGTGACCGTTTTTTTTTTTTCGGCCTTTGCCCTCTTCGCCCTGCCCCCTGGGAGAGCCTAGAGTCACTAAATAGGGACTTTGTCCTTTCTGCTACCGCACCTCAGGGTACCTTCAGAAATACGACTCGACCGACCTGAGGGTGGGAATCATGACGGGGGAGAGTCAATGACGTTCAACCCTAAAATTCTCGACTCTACCCTTGAATACGCGAACGGCGGGAGTCGGTACCGTACGGCTAGTGCAGCGCAGCTATCGCAATATGGATGTCATGGAGGCAGACAGCTTTTGTGACATTCGGCTCCCGCCTGAATGGCCGCCGAGATCTGAAACGACCATTACGGCGACATGGAAATGACGAATGTTGCGAAGGGTCACAATGTATGTAAACATTAACGGGTCTACTGCATGAACGCAAAGTCACCAACTGTGAAGCTGTAAACAGACGTATGACTAACTTTTTGTTTTTGTCTTTTTGTGCAGCCCTACACGGATTCCAAGAGTCCGGGAGTACTCGGAAGTTAGTGTTCCTCGTATGACCGGAGAAACTTTCGAGACTCATTTTCGCCTAACGAAAGCAACATTTGCATTTTTGTTGGAAATCGAATGGGCCGCGGATTGCTCACGACGCATACCGGTTATTGCACCTCGTTAACTTCACATGTATCTCCGTAACGTGTAGTGTCCCATCTGTCATCGAACGAAACACCTTGTCGCAATATACACACATATATACTTGATTTTCCATGACGGAAAAATGATACTGCTTCAGCGCAAGCGCTGGAAGCTGTCGTCTGCTTTCGCGCGGTGTTGTGAAGCAGACGACATATGACGTCACAGACTCCAACGATCCTCATCAAGGGGAGAGTCGCTGAGAATCGACGCTCGAGCAGCTCCAGCGATGAACGCTTCAATTTTAGAACGGGGTCGTAACGTCACGATGGTCGTACCTCTGCATTTTTAACACCTAGAGTTAACTCTTCCGACTCTCGGGTGGTCAAGTCCTATTTCCGAACCCTACCATATGTCATTGGGCCGCCTCGCTCCCCAGTGTCCCTAAAGACGGTGTATGTGTGTTACGTTCCATCGTATTGTAAGTGACAGTGCTATTGTGCTTAACGCCAAGTTCCGTGTATCAAAGACAGAACTTGATGCCCATAGCGCTGGGCATTACACACGGGTGTACTTCGAAATAATGCGATCGAAGCCCCCCAACAAGAACAAGAATGAATGATGGAAAGTGATAATGGCATGTGATGTTTCCCCGCGATAGCCATAGGATCCTACCCAACTTCAAATAGATTAATAGGAGAGGATGAATAAATGCGAAAGCGAAGCGAATACAGGTCGGAGGTGGTCGCACTTCGTTGCAAAATGAACTACTGGAAATGTAATCTGGCTATAAAATGCACAGTCGCGCGCGGGAAAATGCCAACAGCAAACTTAGGCTATAACCTGAACATAAAAACGCAAACACCGAACACAGACTAACCTCATAATAAAAACCAACGGGTTGTTCCGTCGTGTCCGCCCTGCTAAGCCTGCTAAAATGTGGCTTTCGTTCGCCAAAACGACTTGGACAGACATCGAAGACCCCTGAATTTCAGTGGTTAAATAGTGATGTCGCATTTTTACACACGGCAAGCAGTCGAGCATTTTCTTTGTTGCCTTGCGAGACCGTGAAATCGGTAACTTCGCAACCGGGAATATACAGGGCCTCCATTAAATACGTGCCGCTTCTAATATTTCTTTTTATTAGTTTTCTTCAGTTTATCTAATCTGGCATAGGGATGCTGATTGTAACTAGTTCTACCTTGTCGCAACTATCGACCTTATCGCTTGAGATTGGAAGACAGAGGGGGGCGTACGCCTTTTTGTGGCAATTTTCCTATATCTAAATTGCCACAAAAAGGCGTACGCCCCCATCTGTCTTCCAATCACAAGCGCAACCCTATCATTCGTGGCAATAGTTGGCGCACAGCGTGCTATGCGGTGAAGATCTGTTTATAAGGTATAGCGGACACGCCACCAAAGCACGCAGTGAGAACTGGCTGAGCAATTACAAAATGAGAAGATAATACATGCATTCCGTTCGCCTAGTCGTAAACAGGTTCCCCTCCGGTCAGCGCGCAGCGTCACGGAGAGACCTTGCAGGATGCTCGAAGATCCGTATCGGCAGCTATTTTGTACAGCGACTGACGTCAGCATTTTGCCATTAATGCAGAATGTCGTCTTCCTTTTGCATGGCAAAGAAAGAAAGAAAGACCACCTTCTCGGCAGTCACTCTTTTGCCAATGCATATCATGTTCTCGACTCGCGCCACAGAAATTGGTGTTACAGATTGACATAAAAGGTAACATGATAGCCGAGTAAAGTGAAACAACAAAGCAGTACTTGGACTTTCGAAGGACGAAATTGGGATGATGATGAATGAGGAGATAAAAAGTAATGTGAGAGTACCATGAAGGAAGCTTGACTTTTCATTTAGTTTCTTTTTCTTTTATTTATTTCATTATTTATTTATTTTTTATTTTTATTTTTTTCTTGAAAGGCGTATGTACAGCGTGGGTGCTGAAAAAGTATAGCGCCAAATAACTTACGTACCGCGTTCCCCGCGCATCGTATGAACTTCTGATGGCGCACGACAACGTCATTTATGTGATGGAAAATCGTAGTAACCACACTCCGCGTAACAAACAAAAAGTAATCGAGTTTGAAATTCGGAATAAGCAAACGAGAGAGATTAGAGGAAGAGATTAGGTCACTTAGAATTCGGACTCTTTTCTCCCTTGGCTGCCCTAAAAATGCTATGATTTGACATCAGATGTGATGTGATGTGAATAAAGAAAAAAATGGGGAGTTTCGAGGAAGTTATACTGGCTACCCCAGTACACTTAATACAGAAAGTTCAAACAGATGATGAGATGATGAAAACACAAAGGGATGATGACATCAGAGATGGGGGAGGAATGTATTACATCTAATTTTTCCCCAATAGCAATGGGGTAGCATTCTGCTCAATGAGCGGAAGTCATCCCCATATCATCGTCATCATGTATTTCTCTCTCTCTGTCTCCGTAGTGGGTAATGCTAATGCATTATGAGTTATTATTAATGAGTGATGCTAATGAGTAATGATAATGCATTGCAAATGAGTAACGCATATGAGTAATGCTAATGTATTTAGTGGAGGAATAATGAACATGTGATGTGACGCGTAATGGAATTTACTTAATGCTTGAGTTGAACGTTGACGCTCTGTCTAGAGTCAGCAGTTAAGAGTTATTCCTGATACGCGCGTCCACGCGCGTGCCACGTCATGGAGCAGTCCCGGTGAAAAACATAGTGCGCGTTGAGAAGCGGGCTGGTGTCGCTGTCTGAAGGACGTGAAGATAAATGTTGTCAGTGGAACATGCTCGAGAACTGTTGTGGGCTACAATTCGGTGAATCGCAAATGAAAAATGCTGCAGTGCCCATCATGCCGCGCGTATAGGTGAGAAGAACTATCCTATAGGGGGGGGGGGGGGGGGGGGGGGGTCGTGCTTTTCGATAGTTCTTCGTCCATGAAGAAAGGCAATAATTCTGCCAGCGGACCAACAGGCGCTTTCATGGTGGTTAGGCTGCAGAAGTACGGATTTCCTTTGCTTTTCGCTTCCTTTCTTTTTTCAGGCACGTGGACTCCTCTACCGAGGCGTTGCGGCACGGGTTTCAGAGGAACGCGCTTGACCACATATACTGTTGTCATCGCAAACAAAAGCCTGCCCATGCAGTTCCTTGCAATAAATGTCATGTGCATTAATTTCGCCGCCTGCTGTGGTCAGTTGCATGCGTCTCCTGGTTTCACATAGAAAGATGATGCGCGCACAGTCGATTGACAGCGGTACGGTGCTGCCAAAAGTTTAATGAAAGAAACCACCAAAAAAGTAGTCTTCTTTCGTCATTAGCCAGCATTACCAAACATACGCACAAAAACGGCTTGGGCGTCTCGTCAAAGTACTTCTGTAACAACATGTGTGGCATCATGTTCAGTAAAAGGGGGAAAAGGACCAGAGTCTTCTGTCGGCATCATCAAAACATACGCGCAAAAACGGCACGGGCATGGCATCTCATCAAATTCATTTCGTAACAACACGTGTCGCATGACGCAGTGAAGACAAATAGGGGGTATGAAACAGAAAAAAAAGAAAACACGCGGAGGGAAACAGTCCATAATGACGCATTGTCCCGCGAAACGACAAAGAAACAAAAACAGGGTATACCTCTCACCGCCCGGGTCCCAGTCCACAGCGCATCGCACACGAATCGCATGACATGCTCAATAAAAGGGAAGGCACACACACACGCCAAAGAACGCCCTACACTGTTAAAAATGAACTTCACTGCATAGCACGTTCCTAGCCAACAATCCCCTCGAATGATATCCTTATCTGCCCTGATTTGTTGAAAACGGGAGGCGTACGCCTTTTTTGTGACACTTATGCTGTTCATAATTGTCACAAAAAAGGCGTACGCCCCCCGTTTTCAACAAATCAGGGCAGACAACGATATCATTCGAGAGGATGGTTGGCTAGGAGCGTGCTATGCGGTGAAGTTCATTTTTAAGAGTGTACTATCACCCAAAGACGGGCGCAACGATTCCGCGGACGTCTTATCAAGATTACTCTGACAACCCAAGCAGCAAAATGTACTGAAAGTCAGGTGCAATAGGGGTGGACGGGTAGGTGGAAGGCCTTGAACAGACTCGTGAAACTAAGGAACATCGATAAGACACATACCGTCCACCCCTATTGCACTCGACTTTCAGTACATTGTGCTGCTTGGGAACGCGTGTTCCATATGTTTAATAAAACAAACAAACGCGGTCATCGCTCAAGGACGCCGAAAACGCGCCACGGATATGTTCATACTCCGCGCGTAACAATAGACAATGAAGCCATCATAAAACGTTCATTAAAAGCAAAAGCAAACAAATAAACGCTGGCATCGCTCAAGGACGCCGATCATAAAACGTTTATTAAAAGCAAAAACAAGCGAACACACGAGCCGTCAAGATCCGTCAATTCATTCCACGAAAATAGAAAAAAAAAGAGAGACAGACATGGGATCATGACTCAATACCTTATCGCCGACCATTTTCGCGGTCCCAAGGAACGCGCGTCCCTACACTCTTAAAAATGAACTTCACCATATAGCACGCTCCTAGCCAACCATCACCCCGAACGACAAGGTTCTCGCCCCTGGGGGCTTAATCGCTTCATCGTCGTTACGGTCGTTACAAGCTAACGAGTGGCGGGAAATTCAAAAAGGTGGCCACGTGACACATTGCGCGTGACGTGTACCACGGCCTTCACGTATCGCGCGAAGAGCGCTGTGCACGTGTTTTATCACGTGCCCACCTTTTTAAATTTCCCGCCCGCCTTTTTGAATTTCCCGCCACTCGTTAGCTTGTAACGACCGTAACGACGATGAAGCGATTAAGCCCCCTGATTTGCTGAAAACGGGAGGAGGAGCCTATTTTGTGGCCATTATGCACGGCATAAAATAGGCTCCTCCTCCCGTTTTCAACAAATCTAAGGCGAGAACGTTGCCATTGGCTGGCTAGGAGCGTGCTATGTGGTGAAGTTCATTTCTAAGAGTGTAGGTTCAGCTCTGGGTTCACAGATCGAGCAGCGCCATCTCTAGGCCAATTCAGGGCCGTGGTGGATGGAACGACCCAGTGGATGTAGCATCGCGAAAAGCACGTCTCCGCCTACGTTCGAACCCCTGCCCCCAGATGGTACTCAGCCGACTCCGCCCACGCGTCCTCCCATTGGCGCGCTCCGGGTGGCCGTTGCCAAAACTTGAAGTTAACGCTCAATTCTTTTTTGTAAACGCTAGTTGGTGGCGTGATGAATGTTTCAGTATTAATAACTGCCTTTGCTGAAGCACGGTTAAGCGTTAAATTCAAGTTAATGGACCGTTGATCTCGGTTTCCACTGTTAAATAGCGTTGGAGAAACCGGGTCAAGAGAGTCACTACGTGACTCAGCTGCGTTATATTGGGCTAGGGGCCGGTGCTATAGACGACCCTCTGCTTACAAACATGTGACGTCACGATAAGACTGGTTCGAGGTTATATTTTGTTGTGGTGGGCAAGAAGCGGGAAAAACTGCTGATAGGCCGAAAAGGCTGATAAGGTTGATAGGTGCCCACCAGCATGCTTTGCGCGGCGGCTAAACGTAGTCGATGATGTATTGATTACGTAACGCCGCCGCGTAAAGCATGCTGGTTGGCAGCTTTATCAGTCTATCAGACTACGCTTTTTCCCACTTCCTGCCCACCACAGCAAAATATAATCTCGAACCAGTCTTCTCGTGACGCCACATGTTTGTAGACAGAGGGTCGTCCATAGCGTGAACGATGCACTGGGTAATGTTGGTTGGTTGGTTTTAAGAAAAAATAAAATGGTCATTATCCATCGGGTCTCATACCGCCTCCCTTGCGTTACAATACAGATCGCAGTCTATGATACATACTCGATGTCTGCCAATATGGCATAGTAATCAATAAAACAAACAAATGACAACACTTCTTGGCATGGAGGAAGGAAAGAGAGGAGAAGCCCTGTGCTCAGAAAAGTGAAGCCGAAACTGGGGGCCACCCGTGTGACGTCACGATAAGCTTCCGGTTTCGGTTTGGAGGGGGGGATATATTTATTAGACGAAAAGGAAAAAAAAAAACGGGGAAAGGTCAGCCAAACGGGACGTCGGCTTGCTATTCCAGAAATAAGAAATAATAATAAATAAATAAAAAGAAAAGATAAGAATTAAAGAAAGAAAGAAATAAGAAGGAATAAGAAAGAATTAAAGGAAGAAAATTAAGAAATAAGAAATAAAGAAAAATAATTTGGAAATAACGAAAAACTAACAGATGATCAAAGAAGGATGAGGTAGATTAATGACAAAGATGACAAAAAAAAAAGATGACTAACAAACGGTGAAGGAATGATGAGATGAATCACAGAAGAAGAATGAGATGTCACGACTGAGTTCACAGGCTGTTCATCAGACCTGAATCTCTCAAGAAAGTCAGAACTGCTTTGGTCACAGACCGCTGTCTGTGATCTCGTACTGGGCCGAGCAGAGTGGCCAGAGAAAAGTCCGTGCACCGCAGCTCGAGTAGGCGTCGTCTCAACGTGGCTCGAGGGGTGTCGAATCTGTGACAGTCGAGAAGAAGGTGTGGCACATCAGCTACAACAGCGCAAGTGGGGCATTTGGGCGACTGGAGAAGACCCATTTTACAGATGAGTAGAGGTGTCCTGGCGGCATTAAGGCGTAGTCGGTGTAGGATAGACGTTTCTTGACGCGAGCAGTGGTGTGTGGCAACGAAATCCATCGACGGGTCGATAGACCGGAGATGGTCGTTCAGTCGGACAGCGTTTGGAGGGGATACCTCTGTTGCAATTTCGCCGCTGTGTCCGCTTGCGTATCGGGAGTTGATCGAGAGTGTGAATTTCTTCGGCTTCGGTATTTGTTGTCGTTGAACGATGCCAAGCTACAGTGTCAGAGGCTGCAAGAGCCGATCACGACTGAAAGAAGAAGGAGTCCACTTTTTTTGGTGAGGAAGATGCCAGCAAAACTTCCGTTGTCTGTGTGATGTGTACTTATTGCGCATGCGGTGGACATGCCCGTCTACAGATGCTCGTGTATGTTCCAAACACTTTCGCAAGCGGGATATCAGGCAGCTGCCTGAGCAAGCTCGCTTGGAGCTCGACGCTGTGCCCACGGCAGATAACATACAGGTACATAGCACTGACATATACAGGGTGTTTCAAAAAACGTGTCATTCGGACTTTATGAAAAAACGGGGCGACGGAAAAATACGGGGTAAACGGCATTTGTGTGGCAACTGAATTTGCCACCTTGAAAAAATATTTTCATTTGATTTTAATTGAAATAAATTGCATTTCTTTAATTGAACTCCAAAATTTCCCAAGTGAACCTAACGTTTTTTTTACAGAATTAGAGAGCCCGTAGCAAACTTAGTCAGATCCACTAAGAAATCCGCTCGATATTGCAAATGGAACTGCCCAAAAAAAGTCCCGAAATTGAGGCTTCAAAGTTTCGGGTATTCAACGGCTCACCAAATCAGACGCAAAGATTCGTGGAGAGGAGGACATGCTCCTCCCCCCATGAAAGATAGAAGGTCGAAAAAACACAGGGAGGGAAAAAAGAGGCGGAATCATTTTTGTTTGCCGCTTATCAACGTATGGTGGAATGTCACCTGCCTTGTTATCTGCGCGTCTTGTGCTGCACGCCGGTCCGGCGATAAACTGTTCTAGCTTCATGGGGGCAGGAGCATGTCCTGCCCTCCGCGCATTTTTCCGACTGATTTGCTGCGCCGTTGAATACCCGAAACTTTGAAGCCTCAATTTCGGGAATTTTTTTGGGCAGTTCCATTTACAATATCGAGCGGATTTCTTGGTGGATCTAACTAAGTTCGCTACGGGCTCTCAAATTCTGTAAAAAAAACGTGAGATTGACTTGGGAAATTTTGAAGTTCAATTAAAGAAATTCAATTTATTTTAATTAAAATCAAATGAAAATATTTTTTCAAGGTGGCAAATTCAGTTGCCACACAAATGCCGTTTACCCCGTATTTTTCCGTCGCCCCGTTTTTTTATAAAGTCTGAATGACACGTTTTTTGAAACACCCTGTATATGCACACACATATATATATAAAGTGATAAACACAGTATAAAGATGCGCATTCCTTGTAGATTGGTGGATTATACCGGGTGTTTCAGTTAAATCCCCGGGCTAAATAATTCGCGAACGGGTGCACCAATCCACGAACTTCCTTTTTTACAAGTATCTGTCCGATACCACCTACAAGCTGCACACCGTGTGAATGAGTGGGAGGCGCTCATTAATAAAAATGCAAATGAGTTTCGTAAAAAAGCGTAACTTCTAAAGCAGGGCGCTGTCGGCATTAAAATGGGTACTACCCGTCTTGGGACCTTCAGTGGACAACTTTAGAGAAAAATCTGACACCGAAGCGGGTCATTTGTTGCAGTAATTAATTGGTCTCGGTTTACGTATTTTTGTCGTGGCTGGTCGCGGCGAAGCGCAAAAGGGCGTATTTCATTTGTGTAATTCAGTGGTGTAAGGACGTAATTCATTGATGGACAAGGGAGTGAAAGAGCGTCCTTTTGCGCTTCGCCGCGACCAGCCGCGACAAAAATACGTAAACCGAAAGCAATCAATTACTGCAACAAATGACTCGCTTCGGTGGCAGTTTTTTCTCTAAAAGGTGTCCACTGAACGCTCCAAAAGGGGTAGTACCCATTTTAATGCCGACAGCGCCCTGCTTTAGAAGTTACGCTTTTTTTACGAAACTCATTTGCATTTTTATTTTAATAATGAGTGCCTCCCCCTCATTCACACGGTGTGCAGCTTGTACGTGGTATCGGACAGATACTTGTAAAAAAGAAAGTTCGTGGATTGGTGCACCCGTTCGCGAATTATTGAGCCCGGGGATTTAACTGAAACACCCGGTAGATGTTTGCTACGAAGTGCAACGTGCTATCTGTAGCGATGTAGCCACCTGTGCGTTCTTTAGGAAATCCCTGCTGTAGTGGATATTCCAGATGTGCATGCATATGTGCAACTATACCACAGCTGAGAAGTGAAGGTGACATGGAGGTATAGCGTTTGTTTTAGAACTTGTAGAGCTGTAAAAACAGTGAAATAATCAATCGTCATTGCAGCAGGATCATTTCAGGGTTACACTTTCAGGGCTGAAGATTCCTGGCATCAAATCCAAGAATCAGGCTCTTCTATCACAGAAACAACCGTGAGTGTGGAATGTGGAGACAGGACAAAACGTATTTGGTCAAGGCATTGTTGGACGTCCCCCCCTGACAAACTACCACACATGATAGTCATGTTATGAATGTATCGCCAAGCAGCAATGAAAACAACATTGTGTGATGTTTTGTCTGGTACTACGACCTGCGATTTCATTGGTGCACAGATTGCCAAGCCCGCCCTTACTGCTAAGAATGCTATTTTGTACACCGCAGTATAGTTCTGATTATTCCTTGCAGGAAGACCTTGTGATAGCAGAAACCGGAGCAAGCCTATGTGATGACGATCTGGTTAGCAACAGAAACTTTCCAATTATGCCTTATCGGAGTTTACTGTCTATTATATGTGTAATATTTGTGGCAATGACTTAAACCGACGGCCCGGTTAGCATTTATATTGTAGATAATGGAATGCATCAAATAGTCGTTTCATCATGCAGGTGGCTGAACCATCCATGACCCCAATTCTCACTTTTCCATCACTAGAAGTATGCGTATCTCAACCCGAGGAGGTCTACGATACCCAGGATGCAGTATGTTTTTTGTTTTATAGTTTGCGCTTGCTGTCAGCCACATAAAACTAATACAATTCGATTGATTGATCATGTTTGCCCAACTATTATCATGGGCAACATATGATCTAGTCAAACTTGCTGATGTCATGCATAGTTATCAATGGGGGGGGGGGGATATGTTTAATGCAAAGTAAGAAGGAAAGGGAAAGGTTAGCCACGGTGTGGGCTTGCTATTCCCTAATGCTTTCAAGCAAACAGAAGAAAACAGCTGGGGTACAGAAAATTATCAAAAAATACAGAAGTAACAGCTCCTTCACTAATCGTTGCGCATCAGAGAATGCCCAGGAGTTTAGATTCCCGAAGGAATCGTGTCAGCGCAGACGTGACTTCAGCGTGCTGGGTAGGGCCAAGTAGCACCGCGAGGGAAAGCTCTCGGTAGCCTAGATGAGCAAGGCGGCGCCGGAGACTCGATCGGTGGGCTTCGTACCGCTGGCAGGCAATGAGAATGTGTGGCACATCGGCTTCTACGTTGCACGTTGGGCAAAGAGGTGATGGGTGCTGAAAGAGCTGTGTGCGGTTGGCAGTGAAGCGGCGGATTTTCAGCTGGCACATAGAGTGCGCAAGGGGAAAGACAGTTGGTTGCTCAGCGTCGTGGGCTTGCCGAGCAAGAGCGTCAGCACGATCATTGCCTGAAATTCCGACATGGCTCGGGATCCATTGGAACACCACTTCGTGTCCCAGTGATACAAGTTCAGAGTGCAGGGCGATGATCGTGGTATAGGTGTCACTGATGACTGCGGCAGAGTAAGAGGCCAGCGCCTCCAGAGCCACTTTACTCAATCAATGGCTCTGCATGTGTAGTACCCCATTAGCGATGTGTGTTGTCGTGTGTGTGTCTCATCTTTCTCATTGCCCAGTCCGCTCATATGTATTAACCCACATGCACTGAGGACTGGGATCACAATTATTGCAGTGAAACACCTCATCCCAACATCATTCATCAAGTAGTAGTATCTTTTTTGGATAGCTGAATATTAAGATCCTCCTGTTGATATTTTGATCATTGTTTCATCACCGCATCTTTAATTCCTTGCTGTACCTTCAAAGTAAATTTTGTACAGCAGTGAGCAGTACCAAGTAGCCTCAGCTTTTTTCTGGGACAATGCAGGTAATGCAGCAGGCATGGCAGCAGGGGTCTGGTACCAAGTATGTGCAGCCTCCAGAGCTTTGCGTGGGCCAGGAAACGGTATGTGTATACTGCGCTATTATTGTGTGGGAGCTTGAGTCAACTGAGATGCCTAACTCAACTTATTGTTCCATAGCAAGCAGAACCAATTGTGGGTCCACAAGACCTGGCAGAAGACGGTAGTTTACCCGGAGAGTCGTGCATGGTGAGACTTTTTCTTTTCTTTCACTAATTGTGTTTTACAAGACTCTTAAACCATATGGTACAGATGTTAATGTGCGATGCAGACGAACCTGTTTCCGGTGCTGGATCCCTCACTTCACATTATCAGGTGTGACGTGCCATTTTCATGCATATAAAAGAGTCATTCAGGCATTTTTTTAAGTTTCGTTTAGTTGCTAAACTGTTTATTACGCTCCAGTTCACCTTACATTACACGGCTACATGATGCTCCAGCTTGGAGCGTGCATTACAAGCTCTCTGAGATGCCATGTCTTCCCAACCAACATTCCTCTACTCATAACGGCCTCTCTCGGTCATCTTACATAGCCCCCATCTTTACAGACCTCATCAGAAAGATATTATTACAGCAGGTTTTTGATAGTCATGCTCACATTGACCTGTGCTGGCTATCAGCTTTTTTCTGAATACTTGTATTACTAATATCTTTAACAGTTTTTAAAATGTTTACTTTTGTGCAGGATGATAGTGATCTTTCCTACCACCCCCTGGTGAGCATGGATGATGAGGAGGAGGTAACCATGTACTTCCTACAATAGCCAATAACAACATAAGAGCAAAATAATCTAAAGTGTCATATGAAGAAAACAAGGTGCACAAAAAATAACGCCAAAAGTCATGCGTTGGACTGATGAATGCAGAATTCAACCATTGAGGATGAGACCGAATTCAGAGAATTTTCGTCATATTGGTAGTTTTTCCTGTAATAACATAACTCTTGTGCCACACAACCGTCATGCCCTTTATTTCGAATGATAGGGAGTCCAGCGGAGTTAGTGGAAACGTAAGTTAGTTTATAAATGTCTTACAAATATGCATTTGAACACAGGTATTAATGATACAAGCATTAATGCACAGGTCACCAGTGCAATTCAAGATACTGTGTCGCTGCCTTCGACAAGCAAAGAGGCAAAGGTAAATTACACACATGGAAGGAAATTAGTAGAAACTAGAAAACAAAAAACCCATATACATATAATAATATAATTATAATAATATAATTATAATCACCCTTAATGAAGTTCGCGATGTGAGCACTGGAAACTGCCTACCTTTAGACTCTGTAGCTATCCTTCACGTATGCAGCGCTAGAGTTGCAGATCCTGAACAAATCATAAATAGTATAGCGGAAAGGCGCAGAATACTTGGTGATGTGGAAATATCCTCAGGTGGGGATCACGACTACTGCCCTGGCCCCCAGCACATCTCGGAATTCGGAGAACAAATTGTAACCTACATTGCAGGTTATGTCGTACGTTCATTGAAGGCATCACTCCTGTGTGAAACCTGCGTGTCTCAGCTTACTACATCTTCAAATCAGCAACCGACCTATTCTCTCATCAACGGGAAAAGCATGGGTGGGCTACTGCACCGGTCAGAAAGTGTCATACAAATAGCACATTAGTGTGAGAAGGTCTTTCGTGCAGCATCTTTCTTGAATAGGCTTTCCGTGAAGAATGTGCTGCAGCGCATGGTAAACGAGATACTCCATGAATGCCTTCATCACAGACTATTCGAAAGTGCAAATGATCGCATGTTTGACAACAGCCCCTTGGAAAATCATTATATTCATCTAGTAAAAGCCATTGCAAACAAGTACTT
The DNA here is from genome assembly GCF_037126465.1 of Ornithodoros turicata. Lineage (NCBI taxonomy): Eukaryota > Metazoa > Arthropoda > Arachnida > Ixodida > Argasidae > Ornithodoros > Ornithodoros turicata. Next base: position 29,011,457 of record NC_088203.1, on the reverse strand, counting down.
GAAGACGTGGTTGCACCACGCATCCTGAGAGATAAACGAAAAACTTCACATCAACAGAGTTCGTCAAAAATTTACAAAGCTCACCCAGTTCAAAGGACAGTAAGAAGTGTTTTATTCTCATTTGCTTAGCAGCATAGAGCTCGGACAACGCATACCGCAGTAGAGTATATGCAATGTATGTATATGTATATCATCCAACGTACAAATAACAAAATCCATTAGAATGAGCAATACGTGGAGACTAATGAACGTGTTGGATTTCTTCTCTATGTTTATATTTGTGCAATTTCTCCAATCTGAACTAAAAATTTGTTTGAAAAATGTGTTCTTTTCTCTTGAATGACAGCTAATATATGAAGCGCTATTCTTCACAGAGAGGTCAGAGAGGCAAACCATTCATGGGCCATTTCTCCGGGTAAGGTCGTTAGCTATGTTTTGTAATGCTTCTGTGTCACATGTCACCATGTGTCACATCAATACCTATGTACATTGAAGGGGCACATACCCAATGTGGTGCACCATCAGGATAGCAGCGCACTAATGAATGATTACCTTCCAGAAACGATGGGTCCCTGCCCTTCTTTCTATGCGATCGATTTCGGATTGTTTGCAGGACTTGCATCCTAATCGGACTGTTAGTATATATTTAGGCGCGGCTCCAAATCACCCTCGAAACGATGTCATGCTAATAGGTGCAGGTTGTTACAATCTACGCTTCTGGGAGCAGAACATCGTTGTTTCCAATGTTGTTTCGGAATTCTTGGATGCATGTACCTATGATTACCAAAGTGGCCCCCAAAGTGTCGTGTGTAAAGCCTTCTCATTGGTTGTTCGACGTCACGTGATAGCTGCAAAGTTAAAACTGCTCCCCTATCTTTACGTCACTTCCACTACGCTCCTCCCCTTGCTCGAAAATGCTTCAGGGCGCATCCTTTTCTTCCTTCCTCTATGCTTCTTGGTGTCTGTGTTTATTAAGACAAAAAAAAAAAATACATCAAATGCCATCCTCCGCAAGCACAACGAGTGCCCTCCTGGATGAAGGGTAGGGGCCTTGAAAACAATCCACACACCGACGACGTCCCTGTTTCCAATGCAGAAGCGCGTAAATGACCTCATCGCCAGAGTGTCCTTGACGTCTCCGCGAAACCCGCACCTCTCTGCTGTTTCTTATCGCCAGTTTCAAGGTAGATCATCCCCTGAGGCCCTCGCGCCGGTCCAAACAAGTGCACGATTAAATCGAACAAGTCTCGCCGATATCGTTCATGCGTAACGTAAACAACAAGTTATGTAAACAATAAGTGTCTGTGCTACAACGTGGGGAGAACGTGTTCTCATCCATGTGTTTCATCCTGTACCCACAACGAATGTCAACAGAAGCTGTTGCGAGGACACTGGCAGCTGTTGGCTACCGTACATATTGAACGGAAAGAAACATGAAGCACATAAACAAAACACACACACACAGATACACACACACAAAACATGAAAACGTCCCGAGTTCGCCTGGTGCTGTTTTCGTGTTTCCGGTGTTGTTTGCGAAGGCTCGTCGTCAGGACACTCCCAGAAAAAAATGAAAATTAACTGTGGTAGTCGAATCATTAACCGCGTTGGTATAACTTTTACGCACGTCCGAAAGCTATAGACCTAACCGCCTTTCAAATAGACGGCTGCTAACGGTAGAGTTTCGTTTATTAGTTGGCGTTTCAACCAGTGCATAATGAATCAAGCCGAAAAGTACGAAAGATGTTCCGAAAACAGAAGATAGCATAATTGCACCACGGTTATCGCCATCGCCGCAACGTGTACGTCTGTCAACGTCAAAGCTTGAAGAAGTTTACGTTTCGCAAATATAAATATAATGTATTTTCTAGAGGAAGCGTGTCTCACGATGGGTTTCCGCCCAGCCAGAGTTTATTCCATTACGAGGTACAGCCATGTCGTCATCATCATTTATTTCTTGTTGTGTAGTTTTGCGAGGTACTCACAAAGTGAGTGTTGTGCACTTCAGCCGGCGGATGAACGACGCCTGACGTTTTTTTTTTTTTTTTTTTTTTGTTCAAACAGCAGATGTAGGGCAAAGTTACTTCTTGAGTTGGTGTGGAAAGTGTCCCTACACAAAGTAAAATGCTGTCCCGGCTCAAATGCTCTGAGATATACTCCACACTGCTAAAGCAACAACAACAACAAGCACACTGATGATGATGAATGGGGAAATTCGCCACGATTGTGACCCACTACCCCAATGCCGACGGGACTGCATTAGATGTAAAATTACAATGAGGGGACGAGGAGGGAGAGACTTGCTAAATCAGAGTCGTTCAGAATGATATTTATCCTGGCTTATCTATGGTGACACGAAATTTTAGTGAAGGTATGCTCATGATAAAGGTTCCGAAAACGCGATAAGCCAATAGCGCCTTTGTCCCTTGGTGTGGATAACATCACATTCTTGAGCCTGCATGTGATATAGCTAACAGGTACGGTACCGTTCTCGTTACGTGCTTCCGAGCTGCCACAAGTCTAAACGATAAACGATAGGAGACGATCAAACGAACGAGATCGCAGCACTGATAAAACGTGTGCAACTAATTATGAAGCGGACACCAATAGGTGACAAAAGACGATTCCATGTCCTCTTGGCAACAATAACAGCTACGTGATGTTCATGTTGATGTAGATTAAGAAAAAATACTAGACAGAGGTTGAATTCGTCACAGCACAGCTACATAAATGACGATGGGATGAGGTGGTTCACTGCAACGATTGCGGTACCATACCTCAGTGCATGTGGGTTGCTATATGAGTGGGATGACGATGAAAAAGATTAGGCGTACACACTCGCAAATGAGATATCACACACGCGGGTGTGTCGTAACTGATGGGGGTAGCAGTTCATTAGGTCGGCCACCGGAGATGTATAGTGCTAAAGCTCACATGGCAAACGCTCGGAGGTCAGAGGAGTTCAAGCAGGCTAGTAGACGTCAAGAACAGGTAGAATGAGTGCAGGCATTGACGGTGCTGCACAGGGTTAGAACAAGGACCCAAGATTGCGGCAAGGCTGAGGCCTCTTGGCAACACACACACACACAAATAGAGATACGATGATGAGATGGGGCCGATGCCGGCCAGCAGGCTGGGCGCTGCCCCAGTGCCACTTGTACGTGATGAGAGATGATGATGGATATGATAAGGGGTCCGGTAATCAAAGCAGGGTGGAGAGGCCTGTTGATGACAAGAAGTCCCAGAGGTGACGCAGACCTTGGCGTGTATGAGCTGGACTGGACCATGGGCCCAGCACCTTGCCTATGGTAAAGGGGCGATGATCGATCGCATGCAGTTCGTTGTTCTATAGGAAACCGGTCAAGTAGTCAAACGGACGGTTTGGGACTCACACTCAGAAACGTCCCTCACACACGGCTATGCGTTGACAGCGCGGGTGATCCCTTGTACGAGTCTGCAACTACACCGTTGCGTACCGTTGTAGGTGAGCATGAGAAAGTTCATCGCACAACCCACGACACGTGGTTACGTGCACAGCGTTGTCGCTCCTACACTACACTTAGAATCGTTTGCTATCATTGAACCTTAGCAGCCCGCTGCATGCGCTGTTTACCATAAGCCTCCATGTAAAACTTAATGAACATGGTAAGGAAGAAAACGCCTTGTGGAATTCCTATGAAGATATGCGTGCGCGGATACCCACAGTCCTTGGCTAAAGGGATGGTACCATGACAGAAAATTATGACAAACTGTGCTATCTGCAACTGCGTCAGGTGTCGCTTCCACCACAAATACTTCTTCATGGCAGGCCCAAGAAGCGATAAAAAGTAGTACGAGTACATGACAACGTGAACGAAGCTGTTGAGGCACACACCAGACATAATCTGCCCATCAGCGCCGTAAGCAATGCCGTACCACCCGTTAAACACCACCAAACAATGATGCACAACATGCAGGAGCGATATGTGGGCGTCCTTCTTGCGGAGTACAAAGAACACAGTGTCCAGAAAGTCAGCCACCCGAACCCACAGGTACCACCAGCACAGCTCCAGCAGGCCGATTGTGTTCTTGTCCTTCGCTTGAAAGTCGATGCCCTGACAAACCGGATTATATCCCCCACCGAAGTAGGTTCTCCGCAGAAACTTGTAGCAGAAGTACACATTGGCCAACACCATGGCCCCGTTATAGACTATGATGACTGGTTTAAGATGTTCCATGGGCTTCCTGCTCTTCATGAAGCGTGGTCCGCTGACTTTGACGAAATAGACGTAGCCGACCAGTAGGGTTAGCAACAATGGTACGTTTCCAGCGATGAACCAGTCCTTGGTCCGCGGGTCACGCATGAACAAAGGCGGTGACGAGTCAAATCGTTGCGACATGGTCTCAGCTGCGTTCTGTCCAAAGTATGAATGCATCTACGAGGTGTTGCTCTTATAGCTCCGCGGCGATCGGTGGAATGTACCTCATCAGGACTGATGATATAATCTCTGGTACGTTTCCAACAATTCCAAGCAACGCACACGCGCATGCGCGCACACATTGAAACGTAGATTGCATGCGCGATCGCACGCAACGAGGGACCAGCGAGGCGCCTTTCTGCTACACGTAATTTTAACAGTTTGCATTGCACTGTTGGTGAGCATTGATCGTATTAAGTGGTTAGTGAAGTGAGCGTGACAATTTGATGACCCTAGCCGCGTCGTTAAATAGTCCCTGCTAAATACCGATGACGTTCGATATGATAAAAAAATAAAAAAGCGTTGGCGAGCTCTTAGATAGTAATCAGACATTTGAAAATTGTGTCCGCTGCGATTCCGGTTATGAGGCTGCAAGGCAAAGGGAAAGCTCTCTTCGTGTGAATGGAGGAGGAGGAAATACGTTTAGCAGAATAAATAATTGGAGATGAGTGACACCCATCGAGGTTCTCCCGCTCTTTTTTTTTTAATTCTGTGTTAGCGCCGCGAAGCAACTGTGGCTATGAGCGGCGTACAGACGTGGGCAGGTATGGAGAGAGGACAGCATGAAGGAGTGGGGGGGGGGGTTAGTATGCGTCCTGGGCCGACTTCAGGGGGAACTGTCGAAAGCTTTCCAGGCATTCGTCCGGAAAGTTTTCGGAAAACCCAGGGAAAACCTCAGACAGCACAGCCGGTGACAGGATTCGAACCCGTGTCACCTCCCAGTCTCGGCGTGGAAAACGATCACCCTAAACACTATGCCACGGGAGTTGGTGGTTCTCCCGCTCTGCCTCTTGGAACCAACTCAGTGACGGCAAATAAAACACCAATGGAAGAAGCACACATACACAAAAGGGAAACACTTGAAACAAAGATTCTGGAAAAACGTTGATGCTCCCCAGTGCTTTGTTTGATCTTGCGTGATGGTGTATACGCCCCGTGCAGCGCTTATACGGGCGCCACAAGCGAATCCCCTATAGAGAGAGAGGCGCGTATTTCTTCCTGGAATCGTAGCAGACGATTATGTATGTGTCACTGCCATGCTGAGCGTAGCGGTCGTTGACATTGCGCGCGTCAAATTTAAATGCAAGTTTATTTGCAGAAACAGCAGTGTAAAGGACTTCAACCTTAATAAAAGTTAACACATGAGCGACGTGACAAAACAGTGGAAGGGCACATGGCGTACACGATGGAAATGCCTTCGAAGCGACGTTTCTCACGCTTTCTTTCTTTTTAGCTATTCCCAAAGCAGTGGGAATGTATTTTACAATGGTGGTGTGAATCCGACGTGGGCTTTCCGTTTTTCTCAAAAGAAACGTCTGGATGACTTTGGAAATTCCCGAGATATATTGTGAAAATCTAGTTTCGCGCGAATTAAATTTGATAAAAGCGCTCAGAAGTAATGCAAAAACTCCACGGATAAAAAACTCCCGCGTTGACCCCATATTGATTACACAATTTCTTCTTTTCTTTTTTTTGCACGTTAGGTGAAATGCCCTGCATACGAGGCAGTGGACACGCGCATGTAGAATTTATATGTGTGAGACACACATACATAATGTACTTTGTTTTATAGGTATTCTCTTCAAAGGCGCACTGGAAAATTGTAGCCACTATTCTTTTCTTTCTTAATTTTGTGTGATCTTATTGGTTAGTTGACATTGGTTAACTATATAGTTAACTAAACGGCTTCTAGTTCGTCCGAGGCGCGTGCTACTAAGACCAGAACTTAAGTCAAAGAACGGCATTCTCTAAAACGTCTATGAAGCGTAATTCGCTTAATTCGTCTATAAATTCGTTCCTGACTAAAATGTAGCATGATAAACGGATACATCTACGCTAAAATTCAGTTATCTAGAACGAGGCTCGTATACGTGTTTGAGCACTCATAAACGCAACATTTATAGTGCGAGGGCATTGTCTGTATCGGATACGCACTATTCAACAAGGTATTGTCCAAATAATGAAGGAAATACGACCAAATCACTTCAAAAAAGCACAGCTAAAATCCTAGTATCCCCCACTGTCGGGGAGCTAAAAAGGACAACACAACACACAGCACTGACTGACGAACAAAGAAATTTTATTGTACTTAAGTTCTATATCCTGTTGATGGCATGTTGAAGTTCCGGTTTCTTCTCAAAGTTGGCACTCCCCAGCCTGTCTTTTTTGTCCCCGTGCCTTATCGTCCCAGCTATCCTTAGCACCGGTTTTTCCTTTAGCTTCTAGAAACACCGCTATCCGATCTCATAACTGAATTCATGGCCTACTTATGCACTTCTTTCCTGTGCTTCTTTTTTTTTTTTTTTTGTACTTCTAATCTAATCTAATCTTTCCTGCTTTCTTAATTTCTATCGCTTCATGATCTAATAATAACGCGCCAACCTTATTTCCTTTACAACAAACGGATTTTAGCTCTTTTAAAGGAGTGCAGAGGGCCATCAAAAAAAAAATAAAAGAAATCAGGTTAAGACCTCTGATGAAAGTGCATGTGTCATTTTACCGAATAGCGCGAAAGGTTTTGATGTGTGCAATAGGAGATATGCGAAATAACGCCATCTGTCGAGTGCGCCGCTCCCGACCGCCATGGCTAAGGCAGATCTCTCACGAGCTGCAGCGCGGCTTGAGGGGATTCCGCTAAAGAGAAGTCCACGGCCGCAATTTTTGAAGCACGACTTCTCGGTGGAGTACAGAACATTTCGGCGGAATGTACGAATGACAAACTGTTCAGAACTCTAGTCTCAGCAGCAGAAATAGTCCTACAGTTTTGCGATCGATTCCATTTTCAGCGAGATCTCACACGGCATTTATCATCGACGTTCGGCATTTGCATTTACTTTGTTTTCTGCAATACTTCGCTTTTTAGTTTTAGCTGATATTGTGATGGTAAAATCTGATAATGGTAAAAGCTGATATGGTGATGGTGATGGTTGTGATTAAATGAGATACTGGTCTTATAAAAGGGAATATTTTGATGCAGGAGTTTTTCATACCAGTTGCCGCACTGTGCCGAGCAATTTCTTCCTTAATGTTTTGAGATTCTGGTAACCACGCCACGGTTGTACTGCTGCTGCATTTGGTAGTTGTGATATATAATTAGACGATATAGTACTAAGTTTCAGATTTAGATGTTGGAAGGTATCTGGTTCTATCATTGCTGCTTGCTCTCCTTAAGCCACGACTTGACCCGTTTGTCGAGCATGTGACTTCATGACCAACATTTATTTGTTATTTAATAAATAAATATTTGATCAACATAAATGCCATGATTCTGAACCTGTAATAAGAGTGGTTTTATCCTACGTAGTTCAACTACAAGAAGTGATCTTCCTTAACGCACACACACACACAAAGAAGATTTAAAAGCAAATATTTATAGATGACGTCCTATTCTCGCGTTCTGGCCTATTTAGTGGTTCGACTGATTTCTTTTCTTACTTTCCGTTGTGCACGAGAAACTGGAACACAGTAGAGAACACATGTAGAGACCGCAAATTATTGTGCACATGCTTATTTGGAGTTAGGATGTACGTCAAGAGAGCGCACTAGGTACATATGCATAACAATATTCCAATCTATCACATTTGACAATTCACCTGCGGGTTATGATATAATTCACCATAAGTTCAGTGATTTTACAAAAAGAGTCAAATTAGGATCACTCATATCACATTATGGGTCTGCCCCTCAGGTTCTGCATCAGTGGTGCATAAACGAGCTGCAAATGCCTGATTCTAAAGTGACTGCATACTCGTATTAATTCTGAATGATCGAGAATGTTAGGCTTTACTCGTTAAGCTTTAGTCTGGTCCGATAGTAGCCTCAACTACAGGATACTATTTCAGGTTTTTTCTTCATGTCATTTTCTTCCTAGTGCTCAGTTACAGCGATTCATGAATACGCACCCTTTGGCGTTTTATTCCTCTCTGCTAGTACAGCTTCGTGCAGCTGTGCGGTGACACCTTCATCATTACTAAATAACATTGTGTTTTGTTCTTCGGAGTTTCGACATACGCAGTCCTTTTCACGACAAAAAGTTGTGGTAATCAGACGATTCTTTACTAAGCAGAACGAAAAGCTTGCAGTGTCGTTTACACTATGCTGCCGGCTGCTGCCTTGCTGCACAACAAACTTTTACTAACGCAGTGATACATTAGGCGCTTACACATAGGATGACAACAGAAGCCCTTTTCAGCTGCCACTATTCAGTCAAACTTACTCAGGGGCAACGCAAACCGTGTACACGGAACGGCCATGCTTTCCAAGCATCGCCTCGACGAAAATGGCGCGAGCGCGTTTCCGCTAACGGGCAAGAGAGGGCGCTTCATTTCGCATATCTCCTATTGGTTTCCCAGAGAAAAGACTCACATAAACATGGGTCCGCGCGTTCACCCTTAACTCGCCACTCCGGGTATAACGAGGAGGAGAAGGTATGATGCCACGTCACTGATGACGTTATAAGGAGAACTCGTTCTGGTTCGACGGTCAGTGGGGGTCAGCGCCTTGTCCCTTTGCCGCCGTAAACCAGTTTTGCCAGTTCTCCCGGAGAATTGGGGATAGAAGGAGCGGCCGAATCATGACCGAGCCAATAACAATACTCTTTCAGAACCCCGAACAGCCGAGTAGCAGACAACATTTCACTGGACCAATCAGCGAGCGTGATCCTTGTCGCGTCAGCGCGAGGTCCCAGGCAGATCACAGGCTGGTACTGCTATCCACCACCATTGCGCACGGTCGCTTTTTGCGGCGTACTTTAAATTCAATTTCTTCGATAATTATGACTCCGTGGTGTGAATTACTTCGTATGGTGCATCTTACTGGCCTACCTAACAGTTTTAGAGGAAGAAAACAGGGTGTTAAAAATGTGCTACTTTAAGATATGAACTCCGGAACTGCCCAGTTTTAACCCTTTTCGATACACAGCTACAGCACAGCGTCAAAACCAAGACGTGAGAGCGACTCCCGGAAGAGGTTCCGCCCGGAGTCGCTACGCGCTGAGAGCGGCGCAACGATCGCGATGCACGAGGCGTATACCTCGAAATAGAAATAGAAAGAAAAAAACGGAAACGTAGGTCGCGCTGATGCGACCAAGGTGTACATTTCCAAGTGTAACATAATCATGTTTTTGTCTTCGATGTACTATTATTCATTTACCGTTATGCCCAAAAAGCGTCGCAGCTGTACATGGGGAAGCACAACATGTGCACATCAGTATCTTTTTTTTCCTATGTCCTGTTAGCGCCACAAAGCAATTGTAGCTATTGCGTCGTACAGACGTTGACAGATGGAGAGAGGACAGCAGGAAAGAGTGAGGGACGGGTGATAGCCGACTGACCCGACTTCAGGTGAACTATGCCGACATTCGTCAGGAAATGCGCATAAGTAAGTTTAATTATCGAGGAATATGAGCAGGGGAAGAGCCCGATGATGGGCCGCAGGATCCTCATAAGAGCCAATTAGTACAGCTAACCTGAATAGTCCCTAGCCATGGGCATACCGAGAGGGGGGCAATGAGGCCGTGGTCCTCTCCTGATACGAGCCAGCTCATCACGCAGTGTGCGCATTTCCGTGCCGTAGAGTTCTTTATTCCACGATGTGCTCAGTGTTCGCCATGACACAGCAAGTGAAGCAGAGGCTTTTGTCACATCATCAGATCATACATTTGAATTTGGGGTGAAAGCCACATTGAGGCAGTGTCGACACAAGGTAAAATGCCTCGATAAAAAGGGGGGGGGGGTGAAGGAGGACGACAAAACATCGAATACATGAGAGGTTGGTTGGTGGTGAAAGGGCGCGCCGTGATGTGATGTCCCAGCTACACCGCTGCAAGACCAGTGACTGAAACCGCGCCTCACGTCGCCCCTTGACAGCGCAACGGGCACGGCTGTCGGGGACTCGTGGGCAGCCGTTGTCACTTTGTAGACCTCCTCAACCATTTTTAAGCCGCAGTGACCCAGAATTCACTGCATAGATATATGATGACAAACACACACATAAAAGAGACGACGATGTGATGGTGCTGATGCCGGCTAGCTGGGCTCTGCCCCTGTGCCATTTGTAGATAGTGAGAGATGATGATGGAGATGAGGATTCAGGTCATCAAAGCAGGGTGGAGAGGCCTGTTGATGACAGGGAATTCCAAAGGTGACGGAGACCTTGGTGTATATGAATATATGAACGCTACTGTACCATGGGGGGGAGGATATGTTTAATAGTGAAAGAAAAAAGGAAAAAAACTGGACCATGGGCCCAGTACCTTGCCTATGGTAATGGGGGCGGTGGTCGATTGCATGCATTCCGTGCTGCAAGATCTCGCGCTCCCGCTGGGAGTCAGGGCAGTCCATAAGTAGGTGGTGCAGGTCAGCGCGCACATTCCATGATGCACGAAGGTCCGGTGGCGCACGGCAAAGGCGCTGCCTCATAAATGGGGTACATGCAACATCCTGCCGCATACGGTGAAGAAGAGATGCGTTGTGTCGCGGAAGGCGATGAGGAAGCGAGAGAGAGAGAGAGACTCCAGGCGAAAATTTGAGCTGGGAAGTCAACTGGTACCAGCTCGTTCCCAGTTCGCACCAACTGGTGGTCAACTGGAACCAACTGGTACCAAACTGGTGGCAACTGGAAAGTAAACTGGTACCAGTTCAAGCTGGGCTGGTGGAACTGAGCACTTTGTGGTACCAGTTCGAGCTGGACTGGCAGCAACTGGGAAGTGAACAGGTACCAGTTCAAGCTGGGTTGGAGGTAACTGGAAAGTGAACTGGTACCAGTTCAAGCTGGTCTGGTGGCAAGTGGGCACTGTGTGCAACCAGTTCAAGCTGGGCTGGTGGCAACTGGAAAGTGAACTGGTACCAGTTCAAGCTGGACTGGTAGCAACTGGAAGTGAGGTGGTGCCAGTTCGAACTGGACCAGTTTACATATTTGGGGGGAAGTTTCGGTTTCAGTGCCAGGACTGGTTAATATGAAGATTGCAAGACGAAGTTATAAAACGATCAGAAAGTGACTTTATTAGTAGTAATAATCATATTTCGATTTTTGGTAAAGTTCCTGTTAACGGAAGTTATTTTGGAACTCTTATATTTGTATTTTGTGCGTTCCTGCTCCCGCGATGAACGATGCGTTTACTGTACAACGGTCGCTTGCTATGCCCGCCATACGCTTGCTTAGCAGCTTAGCAGCGTCCTTGTACAGCGATTTTTGCCCGTTATGTTCTTAGCGTGATGTGTGACATAGGCGTTGATTTTGTAATCTACAGGAGTTGTCTGCAAGTTACGACAGTGCGACAGTACAATGAGCGCCAGCGGCCGGGCGGGTGGGTATTATAGGATTACAGCTTGACTACAACTGTGGAGACCGCTTTATCGTGAGTACTGTGCTTAAATGCTTTTCCCTTGTGCACCATTTAGAAATATTACTTCCACTAGAACCTCTTCTCTCTGTTCCACGTCACATTCGTGGCATCTGCAAGTGCATGCCGTTTTACGAGTAACATCCGGTTTATGTTAATGTTACCAGCAACTTTTTCATTCATGTTCTTGTTTTTGCTTTTTTTTTGTCGTTCATTCTCGTGTTTTAGACCCTTCACACCACGGACGTTGTCGAACTACGTAGCGCGCCAGAGTAGTACTCATTGCCCCCCAAAGGCGGCCAATCTCTTAGTTGAAAGGTCCAATTACTGCACAACAGAAATGTTGAGAGATTCGCGTACTTTCCAGGGCCACGACTGCTCAAATTGAGTGACTGTCCAGGCACACACTACAATTACATGTTCTAATTGAATGCATATTCACTTGTGCCTTTTCAACTTTCCAGAAGCCTTAAGCTGCTGGGGCTCAAAGGAAAATATCGATCCATCGTGTGCCATTAAGAACATCTCAAATACTTTGTTGAATGATTCAAGATGTCCACAAGGCAGTCAAGCAAGGGACCAATCAACCATGAAGTATTATCTATTCCATGTAACTCTGTAGTTCATCTACTGCTATAATTTAATTACGTTATAGTTATGCTACATGTACATTAGAATATGTGTAATGTTTGACTACAAATAAAACACAATTTTGCATTGCAGTTCTTTGGATCTGCCGTTGCTGGGAACAGCGATCCTGCAAAGGGGCACCGGTTACATACAAGCTAACCTCTGTCCGAACAGGCCGCTCTAAGTGAAGCCACTTCAACCGATCCCAGGTCCAACAATGAGATTTGCAACCAGTTCCAGTCGACCGGTTAGAAACCAGTTGGGCCAACTGGTACCAGTTGATCGAACTAGTCCCTGTTCGATAACACAGTTCGCCCAGTCCCAGTTGCAACTGGACCAGTTCAACTGGGACTGGGTGAGCTGTGTTATCGAACAGGGACCAGTTCGATGAACTGGTACCAGTTGGCCCAACTGGTTTCTAACCGGTCCCAGTCTCAACTGGGACTAGTTGCAACTGGGACTGGGTGAACTGTGTTATCGAACAGGGACCAGTTGTCCCAACTGGTACCAGTTGATCTGGGACCGGTTGAACTGGTCCCTGTTCGATAACACAGTTCAACTGGTACCAGTTCAAAAAATTTTCGCCTGGGACGGATTCACTGCGGGGAGCGGAGAGTAGGTGTCATGCCATGCAGCCACTGTGACCTTCGTCATGTAGACGCTGAACTTTGCGAAGAATGTCTACGACGACTGGCACTAACGACCCACGAATCCCCGTATTTTCCATGCAATCTAGAGCAGCCCCTGAATCAGTGTAGACCACACATACCCGCTAAGGGGAGGGGGATATATTTATTAGAGCAGAAAGGGGAAAAGGGAAGAAAGGCCAACCAAACCGTGTGTCGGATTGCTACTCCACAGGATAATAAAAATAAGATAAAAAGCAGAAACAGCAGCACTAATAAGATTAGTTTTCAAAGAGTTTGAAACATACAAAGACAAAATACAAGCAAATACAAGAGTGACTGAGTGTTTTAAATTTCGAAAATATCATTAATAAAAGTCCTATACTGTGTTTGAATTTCAATTGTGATTACGTCATGCTTTCTAACTGCACGACGTAGTAGCGAGTCGGACGCCTCTTTCGCTTTTTAACTTTTGCCCCGGCGGTTGGGCCAGTGTGAGTCACGGTTGTGAGCGAAAAGGACGCCGCGCTTGAAATGAGACGTTTCGGAGTTTCAATGGTTCAACTGGACACGGTGATGTCGGGGGCCGTCAGAGTGATCGGGTTATATCCTTGTCAAGTGGTGTGGGGTGCAGATGTGGGATGTGCACCCGGTTCACAAACTACAAGACCATGAGTGGTGGCAACCGGACAAGATTAGCTCGAGATTTGTTGCGCCTCCTTTTCACTCAAGAGGAGTTTGTGGGCAAGCCCGTCTCTGGAAACCCAAGCAACGCACACAAAGATGCGCCTCCAAAAGAAAAGAAAGACCCGGTCCGCATGTGAGCAATTCTTGGTAAGCACTAATTTCACTATTGTGTTTTGCATAGACATACCTTACTGTTGCGATTACAGATTAGTGCTGCGTATAGCGTGTCCCGGTGCAGAGTTCTCGAAAATCAAGCACAGCGTCCGGACATTCCTCCAACGATTGTAAGACCTGCCGGGCAACAGTGTGCACAAAACTACTGTGCTTTGTACTTTATTTATACTGCGTATTCACATAATAAACTCATCGTGAAAAGCCTTTTGTATGCAATGTTTTCTCTACACTTTGTATAGCAAACGCCTTATACACTTTATATACAGAATGTCCAAAAAAGGTGTTCCAATTGTATACGCAAAATGTATACAGTGTACATAGTAGGCTTTTATACACATGTATAAAATGTTCGTAACCTATTTTCATAAGGGCCTGACGAGAGGTATGTCGAGGCATGCGGAAAGCGAGCGCTGGATCAGCTCTGCTCAGCATGGCTGGGGTAGAATGCATGAAGGAAGGAAACACAAGGAGCGGCCCCTCCGACAGTTTTCGGGACGGGCGTAGCCGGCATCGCATTGCATTCTGGGATGCTCCTGTCTACCACGTGACCGCTCGCGTGACCCTCCAGACAGCATGGCGCCAGCAGAGCAGACAACGCGAGCTGTAGTTGTGTCACAGTTCAGATGGCAGTATTACGTTTAATGCGTACTTGCACTTTATTTATGTGTGTTCGAATGTTTACTGTTCTATTACTTATTATTACTGTTCTATATTAGAAGACCAGCAACAGTGTGCAGAACGCAAAAGAAGTACGCGGGACCGGAAACATCAAGTGTGGCAACGGTTACTTCCAACGTATGTACGTTCTTTGATTAAGTGGTAAAGAATGCCGTACTCAAAATACCATTAATCAGATTTGTACAACAACAGAAGATATGAAATGAATCTGCGGCACAGCTTGAGGTCCCAAATGAACAATTCAAGATGACTCGAACACACACGGGCGACTACTTACGAACAAAACCCATTCCCGTGACAGAGCTGCTTTCAGCTCAACGAAAGCCGCAGCCTGGACAGGAACACATTACCATACGTCGTTTCTACGATGGTGCTCACGTTTTCACAATAAATTACTTTCAAAAAGCTAAATCACACGGAGAGCAGCGTGAGAAACAAAGCCTTGCAAAACCGAAAGTTTAGAGGGGATCACGTGGTGGACAGGATGCAATGGCGATTTTGACTCGAGCGACCGCTAGAGGGTGGCTACGCTAGTCTGGAGCGAAGAGCCGCACCTTGTGTTTCCTTCCTCCATGGTAGAATGTCAGCAGTCCATTGGCGAGAAGTCAGGGGACGCAAGTATCGAGGTACCCTATGGCCAGCTGTGCTTTGGAGCGCCCCGATCGTGTTTCGTAGGACAGCCGCTAGGAGACGACGCGAGTGTGAAAAAGGTTCATCGAACTATATTATTCTGTTAGTATAACGGAATGTGTGTATAACGATCTAGAAATGTGAATCGTGAATTTGACAACTACTGGGCATCTATTATTAAATCACCCGGCTATACGGCACCACTTGGCGATACAACAAGTATATGCGTATAGAGTATCATGTGTTTAAGCGGGAGGAGCTGAAGTGGGTGAGAAGGAGAGCAGAATTTGAATTATGGGAAAGCGGAGGGCGCGGTGCGGTAGCTTTAGACCCAACAAATCCCTTGCAAAAAAGGGAGGAAAAAGAATTATACGTTAAAGTGTAATTAAAAGGAACAAGTGTGCTCGTATTTCTCTTCTGGCAGAACTGTCGCAGGGCAGTGGCTAAGTTTGCATGTCATGTCGGTACAACGTGAATAGTTGTGCCAGTCCGCATGCGAATACTTTCCTCTCACACAAGGTTCAGCTTCGGCTTCTTTCAAGCTACCGGCCTCCCTCAGAACTCTGAACATCCGACATGTCATCTCTCTGTGCTGCTCTCTAGTTCATTCTCTTATATTGACACCTTTGAAGTGGGATAGGGTCCTGCGACATTCCATGTCATCATCACCATTCATGCATTTATTGTTGTTGTTGTTCAGGCACACGACCTCTACCGTAGACATTTTTAAAATAAACGATAAATAGGACACGACAGTTTCAACAAGTAATTTTTGCGTATAAAGACACACAGAAAGAAATATGAGTTTTTACGGGGGTTGGCTACTGAAAAGGAAACGAGAAACAGAAACAAAATTGTTTTAGTTTACACTACCAGAAACCGAAACGGCCGGAAACGAAATTCAAAAGTGGCAACGTTAACAGAAACCAAATTCGCAGGAAATTTCCCTCAGTGTTTATATATATATATCCGCACTATTCTTCAGGTCATCATTATTTCATTCGTTTGTTTTCGGGACTTTCTTTCGTGTTGAGCCCACTGCGCAGCAAGATGGACGCGAAAGTTTTGGATGACGTGTAATTTTTGGGCACGAGTGGAGACTTTTTGAACTTAGAGGCATGTATTTTCGCAACCTAGAGAGGCATCTACTTGCGGTGTATAAGATTCGTGACGAACTCTGCATTAAAGTCTTTAGTGTTTGTGTTTGGTGTGGCTGACCTTTTGCATCCATTATGTAACTAGAATACCTGACATGAAAAAGCAAAAACCAGACAGTACGAGTTCCGGATGAGAAACACAAACCAGTACCGAAATTACTTCGGATACGGAAGCCGAAACGAAATTCTTAAAAGGAAACGGAAACAGAAACTGCTTCCGAAAATCGTCCAGAAACGGAAGCGAAAAGCTGAGTTTTTCAGTTACCGGAACGGAACGGAAAACATTTTCGGAAATATTTTCGGTAACCAACCCTGGTTTTTCTGACGCGTGGACGAACACAGCAGGTTCAGCTCGCGTATTTCTCTTTACAAGCTCTGGTATCGTCGTGCTGCCCTGTTACAGCTCTGCTGAACTCAACGTAGAACTGAACGTCATTCATATACGTTCAGAACGTAGCCTACATGTCGTACGGTTGTGGTACGTACGTACGATGATCATGTGTACGCAGTGGCGTCACTACTGTACGCGTCACCCAGTGCGGGAGCTCTTTGCGCCTCCCCCCCCCCAACATAACGTGTCCCTTTAACAATCGGGGGGGGGGATGACACATGCACTCCTAGAAAAAAGGGTGGAGTAGTTACACCTTTTAGGAGGTAGTAGTAGTCGTATACAGGGTGGTCCACCAACCATGATAGAAATTCATACTAAAAAAACGTAGGCCCCTGAGAAATATGCGGTCAAGGGATTTTTTCCAGCCAATAACTTTTGCCACATACTGGTAACATTTTTATTTCCTTTCAATTGATGGAAAGTTAACTTCTTGAATTTAACTCCGAAATTTCCCAACGCAACCGAACGTTTTCTTTGCCGAAATGGGTTCCCCGTGGTCATCTTTCTCAGTATAGCACAATCCCAAACGTAATGCAATGGCAATTGCAGAAATAAATTCGCCGAAAATCCGTGGAAATGAGCCCTTGGCTCCGCCTCTTTTTTGACGGCTCGTAGTGTGAGCGCAATGCTGCGAAGAAAGGAGGTTACATTGACCCGCCACACGAGGGGGGAAAGGGTTACTAGCCGTCGTGCGACCTCATTTTTGATAAGATAGCTCTGATTCCGGCACTCACCGCGCGTGTTTGTTCCGTGGGTAAGGCTTGTAACCCTTTCCCCCCTCGCGTGGCGTGTCAATGTAACCTCCTTTCTTCGCAGCATTATATTCGTTACTGTATAAGTGCTTAAATTCGCGGGCTCAATAATTCGCGAATTTGTGAGAAGCCAGGATCAGGCAATTATTCGCGGAACCTTAAATTCGCGGTACCGCGCTGCGTCCACCCTGCATCTTAGGGGCCATCCACCTTGAACTTCTTGGAAAAAGCTAATAAGGGGTATCCCAACTGGGTAACTCGTTCAATTTGTCTTCCTTTTGAGCACTTCTGACTGCAAGGGATGCGATTAGGGGGTCCTACTCGGCTCGTATCTGTGCCATTGCCCAATTACCCTGTCTCCCGTCATTCCTGTCATCGCATCGAGCAGGCGCGATTGGCACTTGGTAGTGATGCGACAACTTTTCCAAAGGTCTATACGCGTGACAGAGTGCATACGCGCTTTCTGGATGATCCAGGCTTACAAGGAACCGGAATCACGGGAGGCTTACATCCGCGGGGGATTCGTACGTGAAGGCAGGACTACAGTCTCCAGTTGCAGCGGCGAACTGAACACTTTGCGAGGCAATGCAGTATACGTGTAACAGCGTAAGAAACTCCGTATACATAAGTTGCCTCAGCGTCCTGGGTCAAATTTCTTACATATTTCTTTCACGTATTTTTCTGTCATTGGTTCGAATATTTCGCGGGACTTTAAATTCGCGAAAAAAGGGCGTTCGCGAATTTCGCGAAAAATAGGTCGTCGCGAAAATTACTACTTATACAGTATATCCAGTGTTAGCCACATGAAAAAGTACTGTAGGGGACACGGTAGTCTAAAATAAGCACTACGTGGTTTATCTCAGCTCAAATCCCCAGGTGTTGCAAGACTATTTCTTCCGAGTAATAAACACGTGCAGCACGTGGTCCACCTTCAAAAGCAATATTGGCACAACACTTTCACGCGCAACAGGGGTAATATGGGACGGCGAAGTACAGACAGGCGATTATAACTAACCGTGTTCCTGACAGTATACCCTGACTTATCTCCACTCTCACATCGACGGAAAGTCGATCGGCTTCTTCTTTTCCATAAAATAACTCATCACGACAAGCCAGTTCTCGCATCATATTTGTCGTCACCTAACAACATTTCTCACCGCATCGATCATCTTTGGAAAGTTTAGATACATCCTGGCAAGACAAGCTAATTTTCTGACTCCTGCTTCCCACGCACCGCTAGTGATTGGAATCGTCTTCCTCGCGACATTATCGCTCTTACCGATCTGTCCACATACAAAGATGTCCTACTCGCTTCACCATCACAGTGACCTGTAAATACTCAGAATGTTTCCAGTATTGTTGTAGGCGTTTCTTGCATTCTGTCTTGTATTATTCAAATTCTAGTTCGTTTTGTCTTCATTTTCTTTCTCTAAGTTGACTTTTACCCTGTATATTTTTGCCTCTCCCCTCTATAATGCCTCACGGCCCTGAGGGTATCATGAATCAACTGAATCGCTCCATGCAAGAAGAGCACGACAAACTGCGAGATCTGAATTTGGGTGAGATGTTTCTTTCACCATAAATACCTCTTCGCTGGAGGACCCAAAAGAGACAACAAGTAGTATGAGTACATAATGATGTGCAAGAAACCGTTGATGCAGATTGCCATCAAGTCCTGTCCATCAGGGCCATGGCCAATCTCGTACCACCCGTTGAATACAATTAAACAGTCATTTTTATTTATTTATTTTTAGTGGAGCTTCACCTTTTTTCCTCTTTTTTTCTTTTCTTTTTATTTATTTTTCGCATGTTTTTAATGGAATAGCATGCCGACCTTGGTCTGGCAGACCTTTCCTTTGAATAAATATATATCCCCTCCCCCCCAGTCACGAGCGACATGGAGGAATGATATATGAGCATGCTTCTTGCGAAGCACAAAAAAACACCGTGTCCAAGAAGTCAGCGACACGAACCCAGAGGTACCACCAGTACAGTTCCAGAGGTCCATCGTGACCTCTTGATTCTCTTGATGATTCGGGTTTCTTGGCGCATTGACAACTACGGTCATAATGTCCGCGTATCTCGAGGAAACCAACATTACATTGTCTATGCTAGCTGCTTCGTTTTTGTGAGGAGCTGTGTGGCAGACATTCTTATTTATGCAAACGATGTCAGGCTTGAGTAAATTTAAGTAGTCTGCGGATGTTGAGATTGGCTTTTGAGATTTATTTCGGAATTCGTTCTTAGCTCTTCCTTGATGGTTGTGTGGAGGTATCCTGCTGAACATTGATTGAGACAAGTATCAAGACACCCCGTTCAAAAATGAAGCTACACTCGATTGCACTTGTACGCGTGCATGACGGACTAATGAGGTAGATATCAAAGTTGCATGCCTGCCAAGGCTACCTGGTTGTTTTGATCATTCTGACGGTAGTAGCAATATGTAAATGTGGGCGTCACTCAGTGCAAAACCTGATCTTCCTCGTGTTTGTCTACGTGCCCAGTGTCCCTCGGTTATTCGTTCTTTTAATAAGCAAAACCTGATACCCGTAACTTCCCTAACTTTTCTTCCTTTGTAGCATTAAGGTTGATTAACAGTGCTGCGTTTGCGGTTGCGCTTGTGTGTTACGTTCGCTGACAGCGAAACCATTGCAAAGGTATATGTACATCCTTCCAGATGGAATGAAAGTACACGTAAGACGCTGTACGGCAGCCGTAAACGTAGTAATGTGAATCAGCCTTTAGGCCAGACTCAGTTCGATTGAAGGACACGTGGATCGTATGGGAGGTATGTTTATTAGAGAGTCTTAGTACATCGGATGAGATATACGAAAACGATACGACAAAAGAAGATATGAAATCCAAGCTTGCAGTAATGTGATGTCACCGCTTCAAAGAAATAGACCTCTTGGCTTGTCAAGTTTTCGGAACTGTTATTGTGTATACCTTCTACTACTACTTGTACTAAAGGTCGCTATTGTGCGGAACAACGAAATGAAGGTTAGCCATACATGAGTCGGCTTCCTGTTCCATTAAAAATAATTCTGATGCGTAAACATGATTATCACTGTTTCCTCACATGGTTGATCGATCCATCATAGCCTGCCAGGAAGATCAATTTCGCTGAGGAATATGAATAGGTAACTAGTGGGCTGAAGCGGTGTAGTTAATAATAACATTGCATAATGAAAAACTGCAGCAAACAGAAGGGACCAAGGTTAAAACAAGGAAGGCTTTTTTTTTTTTTATTATGGAACATGAATACCGGTGCAGTCACGTCTCCGTGTTGGATACGGCCAAGCAATGTCAATAGAGTGAGTCCATGATATCCCAACAACAACAACAACAACAATAAATGAAGTAGTGATGATGACATGGGATGTTTCCTCGTGGTAGCCACAGGACCCTACCCCACTTCACAGTGGTTAATATGAGAGAATGAATTATGGTGAAAGTGAAGCGATGACAGGTCGGAGTTCTGTTTAGAGCGCTTCGAGGAGTCCAGTGACTTGCATGAAAGCAAAAAGGGAGCGAAGAGCCCGGCACTGGTGCGCAGGGGAGCTCCATGGGCCAAGTACTTTGGACAAGATGAATGGTCTATGGTCAAGGAGTTCAAATTGACGTCGAAGTACCGGCGTTGACACGTGTACCGGTCACAGGCCTCGATAATATGGAGGATCGTAACTGGGATGTGGCAAGTTAAGCACAGCGCCGTGTTACTGTAACCCAGCTTAACACGGAACACAGGGGTGAAGGCGACGTTGAGTCGTAGACGCCGCAGGAGTGTCGTAAAGCTGCGAGGGAAGCCACCTGCCATCCTAAATGATAATGGCGGGTCCACTGCCTGGAGGAGCGAACATTGAGTGATGTCATGGGAGCCATTGCTGGCGGGCCAAGGGTGACACCAACGCAGACAAGTAGAAGCGCCTATCTCCGTTGGAGAGGATAATGGGCACGGCCCTGAAGATACCGTGTGGGCCGCAGCAGCCGCCAAACATGATATCCCAGGTGAACGAGACGGTGCCGGAATGCGGTGTCTCCCATAGCGCTGGCAGTTGACGAGGAAGTGGAGCGTAAGCCGCTTCTGCATTGCAGCGGAGTTCGCGCAATATTCAAGCGCAGCCGGTGGAACATCGATTCTTCCCTCCGCGATGTACGTCCACGTAGGACATGGACCATCATAGGGTTAATGGGTCGCAAAGAGCTGTCCTAACAGCACCCTGCAGAAAGACTCGTGTGCCGGTACGGAAGTTGCAGCACCGTATGTACCTTATACTTTCCCCCTGCAGCAAGGCACAAATAATACGGTGCAGCAAGTACTTATATCTGCGACTACCCCATTGAAAATTTGTTTCTGGGGTTGTCCCCAGAGCCTGAGGTCTTAAGGTATTACGGGACGTTTGGGGTACCTTGGCCACGGGGTAAGTAGAGGCCCTGAGGTAACCTAAGTACAGGGACTGCAACGGAAACGAATATCGGTTCTCTTATGGTTACGGTTCAGTGTCAGGACTCTGAAAGCGGTTACGGTTACGGGATTCGCCGTTTAAATATTTTCGGTTACCGGTAACCAAACATATGAACCGGTATTTTCGGGTGTAGGGTGTATATCTCCATAGGGTGTACCTGCAGGCTGCGTGGACGTCACAAAATGAGCTACGAAGTATACAAACGGGTAAAAATGAACATATTTTAGTGTTGCGCTCTGAAAAGGTGGTGCAGTGCCACCTGCTAGGTCGAAGAAAGAGTGAAGAGTCCTTCTTCGACGCACTTTTGACGTTTTCGACATTTCCCGTAAAATAATTTGTTGCGGTCGCTATTATCTCGTGAATATTCATTTCACTCGTGCTGTAACTGCGCTCGCTCACCGGTTACGCAAACAGATATGAAAACAAACAACGTGCAACGCTTGGTATCTTAAATGAGTTTGAGTTGAGTTTGATTATAGAAAAAAAACGGAAGATATTCAATTCGTCACTGACGAATTCTGCTACTCCCTCAAAGGAAATGAAAGGAGAAAGAAAACTGAAAAGATGAAAAGGTACAAATAGAAAGACATCATCCCTCCCAGTCACCGAACTGTACGTGCATATGCGTAGCTACATCCCCTAGAAGTGAGCTGAAGTGCAAGAAACTAACAGGAACGGGGAACTCGATGACACATGCCTAGAATGCGGTCCTAAAATACAGATACCATCTCACTGCTCACTATGAAGTTGACAAGCGCTGACAACGCCGCATCTCTCTTCCCGGGTTCCCATACACCCAGCACCTTGACTATATCGAATGTTCTATTGTCCAAGCGGTCTAGAGCAACCTTCAATATAGCCCTTTGGGATGCATATCTTGTGCAGTGCATAACGATGTTAACTATCTTAAATGATTACAATAATACAGGTCATAACTCATAAGGGGCATACGCAATACATGCCGATGACATACGATGCGTATGTCATCGGATTATGGGTCCAGGTGCATAAGATGGTATGTTGTCTACCAACTTCTGAATCAAAACACATGACTAAGAGATCTACATTAACAAAAACATGTATGTGCTACACCACTAATCAGAGTTGTAAAGCGATGCAATTATAGCATCCAAAGTTGTTCGCAATCACGCTTGAGCGATTCATATAAACCGGTAACCGAAATCACAATTTTCGGTACAGGTTGCGGTTTCGGTTAATTGTCGATGGTAAATTGCGGTTACGTTCCGGTAATGGTTCTTGAAGGAATTTGGGTTCCAATCGGTTTTCGATTCCGTTCCTGTTTCAGACCTCGGGTACTGGGGTAACCCCAGGAACAAATATTGAATATGGTAATCACTCCGTGTATTGGCCTTTACATATCGCATTCTTGGATTCTATGTGGCGTCGCCTTCTTCGTGCGTAGAGGCCGTTTACCAGTCAATGATGACGTACAAAATGGTGTAGGTGACACAAGAAATGGTGTAGGACAAGGAAGGCAGTGTATAAAGCACATGGCGCAGTGAAATGTTGCCGGCAAATATGATAAAATTAAATAATTGCGTTTATCGCTGATGGATCGCTTGCGGAAAGAGGAGTCCTAGTAGCGACTTGTCAGATCTGCCTGTACAGAATAGCACGACGCGAAGAATATCGCCATGCCTGACTACTTCCCGTACACGATTTCGTGTTCAGGAAGACGCTTTCAGAAATCTGATAAGGCAACCGATCTTCGGATATGTGGAAGAGAAGAGGGTGGGGCCTTCACACCTTGACCAGCCATAACATCATGACAACGTTTCTTACAACGAAAATTTCAGCAAGACAGCACACACTCGGCGTTGCTTTCCGAGAGAGCCGGAATTACGGAAAGCAGGAAACGTCATACCATACTGGCCGTCGACTACACAGTGACTAATTACCTAGGCGTTAGTTGATTAATTAAATTTTAATTCGTGCAAAATCGAGATAGCAGATTGGGAGACTATCCTATAGTTGCGACGCAGGATGCAGCGTTACGCACATCAGCGTCATCTACCGTAGAGAGACACGACATGAGTCACACACACATAAATGAGATGATGATGTGGTGGGTCATTCTCTGCCGTTATGGCGGTACACTTCCCCATTGCGCTTGTGGGAGGGATGAGAAAGTGATGATGACGGAAAATTGTCCGATTATAGAGTTCGTCCATTAGTCCAGTGCTGGAGAGGAACTCGGCAACAGCTCGTAGACCTTGCATCACATGTGAGGGGTCCGACCATGACCCGAGAATTTTGGGTAAGTCGAACTGGCGTTGGTCGACGCGTTGGCAGAGAGCAGTTTCCATGAGGGCGCGCTCGCGGTCGTACTGTCCGCAGACCAGGATGACGTGATGGAGGTCACCGCGCACACCACACGTGGAACAGAGGCTGGACGCGCCGACACCGACATATAATGGGTGCAGCATTGGGAAAATTCAATTTCTCGCGAGTTAGATTTTTATAAACGTTCCCAGAAGTAATGACAAAATCTCCCACAAGATAAATTGCGTTGATCCCATAGTGCTCAGACAAGTAGATTTTTAATAGAGATGGGGTGAATCCAGAATTTCTCGAATCCGAATCCAACGAAGGTTCTGCGAATCCACGAATCTTACGAATCTCGAATCTTTCGAATCATTTCTTCAAAAAGAGTCCAAAAAGCCAGGGAAAAAATTGCTTCGACTGAAAAGTGTTTTGAAGCAGAATTTGATATCTTTGTTTAACAAAAAACAAATTTCGGGACAAGACATACACTCTTAACTCCGTACCCTTTAGTAAAGGGTAAAAAATCGCAATATTTTACCCTCTATTTCAGAAGCTACCAGGTACCCTCTGAGCGACCCCTTTTATAAAAGTTACAAGGAAACCCACTAATTAGAGGTTACGGCCTTCAATCCAGCACCTGCCCGTAAAGGTTACGCCAACGTGCGGCTTTTTATACAGGATGTTCATTTTTATTCGCAACAGAGTAGCGCTCATTTGGCAGGTGGGTTATGTGAATTTTTGCTAATTAATCGGTCCGTAGTTACAGACACATGCGTCAGGAAATGTCGGAAATGTTTGTAACTACGGATGGGTTAATTTGCGAAAATTAACGTAACCCACCTGTCAAATGAGCGCTGGTGTGATGCGAATAAAAACAAACACCCCGTGCGTGGGATATGGACAGACATTTACAGAATACACCAAGGTACCAAAATGAACCCGCAGAAAAGGAGATCTTGAACATATGTATATTACAGAAACAGAAGTATGGCTAGAGGTGACACATTGTGCACAAGTGCGATTCTGATGTGAGGAGGAACCATGATCGCTTTACCATAGGTATGTGGAAAAAAGAACTATCTTCTAAGTGAGAAGCAATGCATAAAAGTGCGAGGAAGCCAGTGAGTCAAAACAACTGACCTATGTTTGCTAAGCTGAACAGACCCAACGAAATGGAGAATTGCAGCAGAAAAAAAATTATTCCACATTCGTGTTGCAGAGGCGAGCGCAAATGGCAATACAGTATTACATAAAACGCACACAACCTTGAGGAATATGAGTGTACAGTAACACAGGAGACACTACATTACTGCGTTATCAGCGTTGGAGGCGCTCTGGGACGAGTTTGTGAGGTACTGCATTGCGCTGGTGACGGTATATGTGAACGTGCATGTGGGATCCTGGGAACAAAAGTTTGGGCAATGAGAGTAACAATTACGGAACCATTCAAATCGGTACAAAGCAGCATAAATGCAGGAAGGCGTTCACTCCGCGATTGAGTCTATAGAATATCGTAAGAATACAACGAGTAGGAAGCTGCGAATTATATATCTTGATGCATATATCCGCAGCTCGCAAAATGCACGCCGGTTTATTGACTTGGCGACCAAGTAAGAGCAGAAAAGTAGCAAGCGTAAGTGGCGTTCATATGCAGGACCGCAAAACGCTTGCCATAATCACAACAAACATGCGCTAAGAGCTCTTGCTATCAAAATAACGCACGTACCTAGCACAAAACGTACACTTACCCAGTGTATGAAGTGTGTGAATTAGGGCTGCGGTGGTGACGTTCGTTTTCGGTTATATATTCTTTGCAATCTTCGCACTCACTACACTTTCCCCTGAGAACACCGAAAATATCCTTGTTTGCTAGAGACATCTAGCATTTCCGTTGTTCCTGACGATACTATGATAAACGCGAGGAAAACCACAGATTAAAACAGATTACACTTGTTAACGGACGGACGACGAGCGTTAAGCGTTTCAAGGCAACCGCTCTCGGTGTGGATAGACATAGACCAGGCTCGGCTACGCAGCGAAATCGGAAATCTTGGTGGTTGCGGCATTGACAATGGTTTTCCACCCTTTAGAAAGAAACATACTATCAGTATTCCAGACTGCGAGCTTATAATCTGTGTTCAGCAGACAGCACTGATAACATGTAGTCGACGTATAGATGACGCTGAAACAGATAAAAAATAACAGCGTAGATTCTCAACTGTCGTCTCGAATGGGAGGCTGAAACGCGGCATTATGCTGAAAAATAGAAGGAAAACAAACGATAAGAACATGAACGATAAGAAACTAACAAAGAAATTATCGTTGGAGATTTCGCTTAGAAGTTACAGTGCCGGAGTAGAGGGTACATTTATAAGTTACAACAAGCTGTTTTTGTTTTTTCCGAGATGTAACTTCTATTCGTGTTGTAAAGACATGACCTTGGTCGCTTTTAACCTCTAAATATACGTTACAGTGGTGTAACCTATAAGAAATCTCGAAATCTACGTCTATATAGAAGTTACGTGTTTCTAAAAGTTACAATAAAAGGTACGGGTTTAAGAGTGTAGCCACCCAGTTAGCACAAATTGTTGCAGTGACATTGCACCAATATTGCCACGCAATATTGTTGCAATATTTCTAATGGCCGCTTTCGTTATGCTGCAACGATGTTATTGAAACAACATTGGAAAATGTGACATTGCAGTGCTGGTGCGACATTGCTAATGACCAGCTTCATTATTTTGCAACAACATTGCAGAAACAACATTGCAAAAAATGTAAGTTGTGTGCATGTGCAAAATGTGCAATGTTGATGCAACACTGCCAATCACCAGTTATTTTACAGTATAGCAACGTTACAAAAGCAACACCGCAGGAGCACTACAGTCTTGGTGTGCAACAACAACAACAACAAATAAGTTAATGACAATGAATGGGGAAATTCGCCACTTGAGGTGCGGCCCACTACCCCAAGGCACAATGGGGCAGGATGTGATGTGTCCTGATGATGAGGTGATGAACGATGCAAAATGGGGATAGTCAGTGGAGTCAGTATGACATCAGAACGGTAGGCAAAACCACAGCACACAAAAATACTACACACACAGCACACAGGTACGCAGGCAGATCATAGGGTAGACAGGAGACCAGTGTCCCGCAGAAAAATCTTGAAATACTCAAGAACTTGACGATGGTCAGTCTGGTTAGACCCAGGGCCGAGAATGGTTGCCAATGTGAGTGGTGCGGCCGTGATCGACTGCAGGAGACACTGTAGAGCTGCTCTTTGGGAGGTGTATAGATGGCAGTCGAGGAGCACATGCTTGGTGTCCGCCAAAACAGCACAACGAGAGCAGAGCATCGAGTCAGAGCGGCCGATCAGATGCTTGAAATGGGGGGTGCTTGGTGTGCAAGTGAATACAATATGCTCACATTTTCAGTAATCGTATTGCTCTTGGGCAGACTTCAGGGGAATGGTACCGACATTCGTCTGGAATGTCTACCGGGAAGCATTGGGAAAACCGCAGACAGAACAGTCACGATTCAAACCCGTGTTACCTCTCAGTCTTTGTGCGGAAGACGGTCATTCTAACCACTATGCCACGCGAGGGCTCAAGGACTGTGGTCGCACTGATGCTATGGAAGAACGCCATATCGAGGGTCAGCGGGCATTCACATGTGCGTAAAAATGGATTGTAATTAATTTCAAGTTCTCGGTCGGATTAATTTTCTTTGAGATTATGTTGTCCTCGTCTCGATCCTTTTGTCCATAATCATCTCCCATAGTGCGTCCGCAGTGTCGTCCCAGAATGTCTCTCTCAAGGTCTGAATCAATTCACCCCATAATGGTCACACTAATTGTAATATTACCCCACTGCAACACGTGAAACATTGCCTGAGCAACATATTCGTAATGTTTCTAAAATGCATCGTCTCAAAATGCTGCACCAACATTGCACTACTCTCAGAAAAAAGGGTGTGAAAAGGTAGTAACTTCGATAGTTACAACATATGTCAACATAGCGTCTGATAAAGGGTGTAAAAGGGTGGTAAAAGCAATTATCATATATCAAAATTGCTACAAAAGGCGTACGCCCTCCTCGCTCAACGAGTCAGAAGTCGTAACTCTATCATTCGTGGCAGAGAGTGAAGTAGCAGGTAGAACTTTGCAACCTTTTGGGCGCAACATATGCGACAACTATTACTTCCTAAAAGGTGTTACTGCTCCAACCTTTTTTCTAAGAACGTACCCACCAGGATTATAGGCGAATTTACCCCATCGCGTCACTAGGAGGAGGGTGCTGGGGTGCTGTTCGCACCCGGTGGCGCGACGAAAAGGGGGTGGCCCGAAAAAAGTGACCCAACCCGAATCAGTAACCCTATCATTAGTGGGAGAGAGTGAGGTAGCAGGTTGAACTTTGCAACCTTTTAGGCACAACATTGCGTACAAAATACATCCTGAAAGGTATAACTGCTCCACCCTTTTCCCTGAGAGTGTAGAGGCATTGTGGTAACATTCCATTTGTGCATGAAACATTGCCGCAACATTTGAACACGTCGTCAAAAACAAATTGATAAATTACGGGCAGTGGCGTATCTAGGGTGTGGTAGGTGTGGACAGGTTTCATGGGCGCCAGGTGAACAGGGGCGCCATTATGTGGTCGGGTGTGAATGTGTCAGGTCGGGCACTCAACTTGGCACATTCATAAATGATCTAAGGCACCCGCCATTAGGGAGGTTGTAGTGTGAAACCTAGTGCGGACCACACGAAAACGCATCCCCAAGGACATCATGTTAACCACGTTGCCATGGGCGCAGGTAGCTCTAGATACGCCACTGATTACGGGTGAACGTCAAGGGAAGTTACGAATATTTCATTCTCTGTTTATTGGCGGGAATTACAGATCGAACAAGATCATGCAGACGTTGTGCTACTGGCGCACTCGGAGCAAGTGCCTCAGAAATGATGCATGCAAAACGTGCAACATTGCAGAAATATGTTTGTTTCGATGTTGCTGCAATGTTTCAGACGTTGCCTAGAGGTCACATTTCTTAGCCTGCGACGTTTCCTCAATCTACCAGGTGCAACATTGCTAACGCAAGAGAATCGCGCTGTTAGGGCTACGCATTCTTCGAAATACATTAGACACATTGATATAATCATAGTGCTGCAACGCTAAGATTAAGTCGCTGATGCACTGTTTTGTGAGCAATGCTATTGCAACATTGCGTTAAAATCGATTGCCAAACACCAGCAATGTATCAGCAATGTAACTGCGAGATTTCTTCAGTGCAGCACACGCACATTGCTTCGGGAACACATTCACACTGTTAGCTCTACGCATCTTTTGAAATACGGCAAAACCATTGAAATAAACCTATTGCACAAACGTTGAATTTACGTTGCTTATTAAGCGTTTTAGAATACAGTCAACCCTCGTTTTATGAACACTCGACTTACGAATTCCCTCGGTTTATGAACGGCGTCACAATCAACCAAACTTTTTTCCGTGTATTTCTCCCACGGTTTATGAACGCTCGATATCCGAACTGTGAACAAATTTTCAGGAAACGAACCCCAAAAACATGTGTGTTCTGACCTTGATTTATGAACGGGGTTGTTGACGCACAGGGAAGTACTAGGATCGCGTCAATACAGATGAACAAAGCATAAAGGTCAAGCACCCGGGCAATGTCCCGCAGCAAAAAAATAAATAAATAAATAAAGAATAACACAGAGTGAGAACACAGGAGTGCACTACCTCTGCTGACGGTGAACACATATGTGAGCTGCTTGATGATGGTGCTTTAGTGTAGTTGTCAAATGATGGTGGCCAGGGTGACCATAGTGACAGTGAAGTAGCAGGACCGTTCCGAAGCTGTGACAGCTCGCTCAGCTTGGAATCACATTCACAGTACGTTACAGTGAATCGAGGACCAGGCGAGTCAAGTGCCAGACTTCGATCGTCTCTTCCGAAGAAGACAAATACAGCCGAATGTATGGCGCAGAGCACAATTACGGAGTATTTTCACAAATAGACGTAATCTAGTGCACTTCCCGTCCCATTTCAGCCCATTTCTCTTCCGCGCACCTTGCACCTCGATTTATGAATCCCTCGACTTATGAACGATTTTTCGAGAAACGAAGGGTGTTCATAAATCGAGGGTTGACTGTAAATGCAAGAGCAACATAGCATTGGCATTGCTTGGAAAACACTGCATCAATAATGTAAACGCCACATTACTTGAGCGTAACATATTCAACATTGCTTCAGTAACATCATCTCAATGTTAGCTTTACGCAATCTTTGAGACATAGCACGAACATTGAAGCACGTATACTGCTACTACATCACTTCGACAGTTCAACGTTGAGGTTACACTGATCACCGATGTAACACATTTGCAACATCTTGTGCTGTCTGGGCATACTCGTACTTCTTCTTAAGTGTAACTTATTTAACATGTTGGTCATCGATTACAGGAAAGACAAACTCAGGAGTCTGAGTTCCCTCCATAAGACAAGGAAACAATCAAATCAAAACCGTGTTACTTTTAAACTTCTAATATCGGAGCTTTATGTTGTGGTTTTGTCGCGCCCCGCGCCGCGCACCACTCATATTAGACCCCTAGCTATGGGGTAGCGTTCCACTCCTAGAGTGGAAAACCTCCCCACTTCATCATCACAATATATATGTTGTTGTTGTTGTTGTCGCGCCCCGGGGACCGCCGGCCAAGCAGGCTTGGAGGCGCCGACTTTAAAAAGAAACGTACAAACGCGGTTAGTGGATTTGAAAGATTCGATTCGCAGTTTTAGGCACTGGGGTTCGGATTCGCGAATCTCGAATCCCTGCCTAGGATTCGAGGATTCGAGGATTCGATTGGCACATGCTTAATTTTTAATATGATATTTTCCTATTTCTTTTTTGTTTTTGTTGTTGTTGTTTTTTACGTTAGGTGAAACACCCTGCATATCTGAAATGGTTTTTTTTTTCCGGAAATATTGAAAAGCATTTGGAAACTTAAAAGAGGTTGGGACATTTCCATAGATGTGGTTCACTACATCATGGACGCATTGTACTACACGCCAGCATACTAAGGAAAAAATATTCTTCCACGTGTCGTACTTAGCGAGGTGCACGCCCCCGAACACACCCCCGAGCGAAGCGCATGTATACGTCACAGAGCTCAGAGCTGCGTCCATTCCAATTGGCAGCCGAAGGCACGTGACTGCTCCTGCACCGCCTCACCGGCGGCGGCGAGAGCTCTGACGTCAGCGCCACATGAGTTTCGGTATACGCGCTGCCCATTTTCTCCTTTCTATTGCCTTCCTCGCTGTGAGCCTTTTAATGCAGGTTCACATCGGTGCAAAGAACCGTCTTTTACGTTTATCTGGGTTGACCTGGAATGACCTGTCGCAACCCCTTTAATTCAATAGGACCTCGCTGTCCGCTCCGTGCAGCATCACGAATTCAGTGAATAATGTGCCGAACAACGTCACAGGAGTTTCGATTTCGGTCACGTGATCGTGAACAACAGAGGAATGTCGGCGCTTGTTTTCTGTTGATTTTCGACGTTAGCGTGTCCCTGCAGCTATCGTGTATTATCCGTTGCCACCAGGCTTATATATGCATCATGAGTGGCATGACTTGTGCTTCAGACGACTGGAAGAGGACATCAGTGAAATAAGTATCCGATGCTCCGGGATTTTTTATTATTTATTTATTTATTTATTTTTTGCTCTCCGAGAGAGTCGGAGTTACGGAAAGCACGGAAAGTCATATCAGACTGCCCGTCGAATATGGCAATTTTCTAATCAAGCAAGCTCGCAATGAGCTGCCGAACGCTTGTAGCCTGCAGAAAACTCTCCAACTGGCTGCTCGCCACCAAGCGGACCCCAGCAGAAGCACTCACTGAATAATAGTAACAGCAGACGACAGGCATCTTTCGCGCTGACCGGAAACTGTCGCAACTTCCATTCGTGTGCGATGGATTTTCCCGGCATACAGAACTCAAACAGCAATAACCCTGCTCACTTCCACAGTGCGGAGACGAATATTTAATGTTGAGAAGGGGAAGAGGCAAAAGTTATTATCACGGGAGCGGTGTGAACGAAAACAACGAAGACAGCAGGAAACGATGCGGGGGTTGTGTTGTCTGCTCAATTTTTGAAGCGTGTCTCGTGGAAGAACGCGTAAAGCAGGTTCGCTTATTCATGGGCAATCATTATTTTCTCCGACATCTTGAAGGCTACGCGAGTACCTCTATAGGTAGTTTGAGAGGCGAACAGGCATGGTTCGAGATGCTTTCGGATACGGCTCGATGCGAATCACACCCACTTCAGGGGAAACGCCGGTAAACTTCAACGGAAGGCACCAGCAAAGCGAAGAGGGAAAGGGCAGTTTATCAGGATGTCTGAGTGGGCCTGTTGGCGCATAGCTAGACGAAGAACGTGGAACTGTAAGGACAAGAGCACACTCTTGAAAAAAGGGGATCTACTTTAACTCCTTCTCCTTGCCACATATACAGGGTGTGTGCAGAAAAACATGACCCGCATTTAGGCACATAGCTTGTTGCCTACCTAACTAACGAACTTCCGGTGGCGCACGATGGCGCATTTATGAGCGAAATCTGTAGAAAAATTGTGGAAACCATACCCAGCTTAAAAAATAAACGGAACAACGAAAACGTCGGCTTCCGTGCATCAGAATAGGGCAACATGGTGGGCAACAGGGTGTATGTGAAAGGGCAACATGGTGCACGTAGGAGAGTTGTGTTCAAGTACCGCTAGGGGAGCTATCGGTGCATAAATCGAAACGATGTCCCACATGGATGCTCATCGGCAGTGCCCCTAGCGGTGCCTGCACATAACTCTTATGAGACCGAAATACACTACCATGCAGTGTCATGACCGCCCTATTCTAATGCATGGAAGCCCATGTTTTCGCGCTTTGTTTATTTTTTTACATTGAGTATGGCTTCCAGGATTTTTTTGTAGCTTTCGCACGCATAAATACGCCGTCGTGCGCCACCGGAAGTTCCTCGGCTAAGTAGACAACGAGTTACATGTAAAAATGCGGGTCATGTTTTTCTGCACACACCCTGTATATCACTCCCTTTTGGAGTACAATTACTCTAAAAACGGGAGTGATATATGTGGCAAGGAAAGGGAGTTATTTATTTTTTTTTAGAGTGATCCCGAAATAACACGAGTACACGGGACAGGCTGCTCTACTACAACAAGATTTGTCAGTGCCTCTGCTTTTATTCAGGTTTGTCATGTGACCAGAGTGGAACATATAAACACGCATGGGAACAACACAGAACAGATCACATACCTCCATTATTTACCGTGCTTACCATCTAAGTACATCAGTTCACCTTGACTAAGTGTGATTGAGGGTTCACTGATACATTTTTCTCCCCCTTTCCACATTAAGAATGCTTCAAAAATTTCCCGTTCATCTATTCGCCTGAATCTACCTTTTATCAGTGTTTGTTCTAGCTATGGTTTACATCCAAATCGACTAACATGAAGGGCTAAGGAGCCATTTACTGTGCCCTTTGTATTATTTCTATGTTCCATTAACCGCTCAGTCTAAGCCGGAAGAAGAAGTCTGCATTCAGA
Source organism: Ornithodoros turicata (assembly GCF_037126465.1). Taxonomy (NCBI): domain Eukaryota; kingdom Metazoa; phylum Arthropoda; class Arachnida; order Ixodida; family Argasidae; genus Ornithodoros; species Ornithodoros turicata. Next base: position 28,977,556 of record NC_088203.1, on the reverse strand, counting down.
ACAATCGTTTTTCGTGTTTTTAGGACCAAAACACGAATGTACTTTGCGAAGATTTGGCTGGTTTATTTTTATGGAAGACTTCCCGAAGTCAATATCACACCAAGTCACCAAAACATGTCTTTTCGAGGACACCTACTTTAATCATTCCGGAGACCTTCCTTACAATTTGTAATTTTAATGCTAGCACATATTTCCTTAATAGCCATCCGCGGAGCTTTCAGTCTCTCTTGTGGCAACCTCGTTTAATTACTTTACACGAGCCTTGGAAACTGCGTCTGTAAACCAATCAAGTACCGGTTTAGAACATTTCCTCTGTTACACGTGGCTGCACCCATTCAACACGTGCCTGTTGTCGACGAAAGAAGGAAGCATGGCTCATATATGGCAAATATATTCCACACTTTCTATATGGTATAGTCTCTCAAGTCCATCATAATATCTCGTTCTACCTTTCTCCCTTTTTTTTCTTTTCCCTATCACTCTATACATCATTACTTCTTGAGCGGTCGTAGTGCATTTACCATGCAACTACACGTGCAACGACGGGGCTGCAGTAGTATGCACTTACATGTATAGAGAGAAATGTATTGCTGATCTAGTCATAATCCCTTTCCCTGATGAACGTGAAAGCATTGTTATACCTCGAGATGCCTGTATTAGGAGCAGATTAGAAACACAGTAGGGCGATTCCACGCGAAACAATCCAGCGGCCCTGCTCGGCCCTCACAAAATTATCGCGAAATTTTACGCATTTTTTTTTTTTTTTTAGCAGTCCCTAATAGTGTCGAATGACATACCACGAAACGTTTCTTCCCAGATCTCAATGTGGCGGTTGTTAGACACGAGGGAAGCTCCACACGCTGGCGAAAACCGTGCGTGGCGTGTACGGCAGCTGCGGCTCGTAGAAAACACCTAGAAGCGTGCGGTTTTCTTTTACGTATAGAGGAAACCATTCTCTACCAAGCAGAAAAAATTGGAAATAACTAAAATTAAAACAGGAGCCCAAGAAACAAATATAGGGCACCCCACCAAATACATGCATTGTGGGTCACTGTGGCCCTAATGCCCTCTACTACAAAAAAAAAAAGAAAAGAAGAAGAAAATCTCTTGTATACCAGAAAACACCCTCGAGATTTTTAATGTGTTGTAGAGGAAGGCTCGTCCAATAAAACCGCATTGGTTTCAGACACGTCTCTTCTGACCTCTTCATTACGTGTTTTACGCTCGATTGTAGCGAATTTTGGAAAAAGCGCATACTTCCCCTATTTTTCCTGCAATGACTACGAAAGTTACGTGTCTTGCGATTTTTCCTGTAGAAGTACTCCATGAGACCTTGGAAAAAAATATTCATTAAAATTTAATGGTTTGATTCTCCACATAAAAAAACTTCCGGCCTGTGTGTACCAGCACCGATTACAGCGTGACAACTGCGATTTCCGACGCTGTGTATAGCATGGCTTCCTCTATAAGCAAAAGGAAACCGCACACTTCTAGGTCCTTTCTATAAGCCGCAGCTGCCGTTCATGCCAGGCATGGTTTTCGCCAGCGCCGCGAGCTTCGCTCGTGTCTAGCACCCGCAACATTGGGAAGAAACGTTTCGTGGTATGTTGTTTTGCGCTATTAGGGAGAGCTAAAAAAAGTTCGTAAAAATTTGCGATACTTTTGTGAGGATCGAACAGGGCCGCTGGATCATTTCGCGTGGAATCGCCCAGTAGCAACCACGTCGACAACTTCAGGAGCTTCCTGTTCAATATTTCAAAGTTCAATATTTTCGCTTCACTTTTACCTGTTTAGGTGTGCCTGTTGAGCTCTGTCCACTGAGCCTGACACATGCGATGTTATGGGCTAAGTATAATTGCTGACACTCCGTCACACACATTCGCAGCCCAGCTCAAATCTTCTCCATCTAAGTTGCAGAACTGAAGTTTATATGTTGTGAGTCTTGCTGTTTAGCACTTCAATAAATGTACAAGTGACGTTATGGCTGGTCCAAGTGTGAACGCTCCACCCCCTCCTCTTTCACATATCCGCCGAAATTCCAGGGGTAGTTTATTCGATGCACGTCGCACGTTGCAAAGGGTTGCGTATGAGGTCGATGACAACGTTTCTTACGACGACAACTTCAGCAAAAACCGGGCACTCTATGTAGACGGAACACCCACTCATTCACTTGATTAGCTTTCCTTGTGCTATACGCTATGCCTCTTGTGATACGCTCCTACATAAAACTTCACAAACATGGTGATGAAAAAGATGCCTTGTGGGATGCCGATAAAAATGTGCATCCGTGGATAACCACAGTCTTTAAACAGCGGAGTTACTCCATGCGGGAGGAGCATGACGAACTGTAAGATCTGAAGTTGGGTCAAATATTTCTTCCACCACAAATACCTCTTCATGGCAGGACCCAGAAGAGACAAGAAATAGTACGAGTACATAACGATATGCACGAAACTGTTGACGCAAATCACCATCATGATCTGCCCATCAGGGCCATAGCTAAGCCCATACCATCCGTTGAATACAACTAAACAGTGATGAGCAACATGAAGGAATGATATATGGGCATCTTTCTTGCGAAGCACAAAGAACACCGTGTCCAGGAAGTCAGCAACTCGAACCCAGAAGTACCACCAACAGAGCTCCAATAGTTCCATCGTTGCTCGGTCCCTTGCTCCGTAGTCGATGCCCTGACAGGCGAAACTGTATCCTCCACCGAAGTAAGTTCGTCGGAGGAAGTTATAACAAAAGTAGACGTTAGTCAAAACCATGGCCGCATTGTAGACAATGATAAGTGGCTTAACGTGATCCATAGGTTTCCTGTTCTTCATTATGCGTGGTCCTCTAATTTTGACGAAGTATACGTAACTCACAAGAAGGGTAAGGAGCAACGGAACGTTGCCTGCCGCGAACCATTCTTTAGTTCGCGGATCTAGCGCAAGTAAAGGTAACGCCTCGTATAACGCCGACATATCTGAGAGACGAAATAAAGACCTGTGTGACAGTTGAAGACTCGACTGCGATTTTTATACAAAACTGGGAAATGCTGCTTTGTAAGTCAAAATGAAGGTCCACTTCATGAGCGGCGAGTCAATGTGGTTCCTGCAAAAACTAAAATGCAGGATTACGTCAACTACGTTATTTTGTGATTCTCCGGGCTTAGCATTTTAATGGCGACGAGGATAGAGAGGAAATTTCGTGGACAGCGTATTAATAAGTTTCTCGGTTCCTTCGGGCAGGCGTCGTGATTGAGATGAAATCACGTAATATACGTCTGTACTCGTATTCAGGCGTCAATGACGTGACAATAAACTGCTTGGAAAGCAGGGCTCGATCTCTAGCGGAAAATCGAGCTCCAGCGTGTGATTCTAGACTTTCCTTCACGATAAATGAGGTCGTAACTGCTCGTGGCATTGAAACGTTCCAAGAAGGAAACTTTGTAGCATCGTTAATGAGCGACATACGTGCTATACGTTGGGGGGGAGGGGGTATTTATTAGAAGACAAACAAAAAAGACGGGAAAGTCTATACGTGGGGTACATAAATCACTTTGCTTTCTTTCTCATTCATCGGTTACCGGAAATGTCGGACAAGTGTGATGATAATAATGTTGATAGTGATGTGAACAAGAAAACAAAGGGGCAGTATAGAGCAAACCGTTACACGTGCCTTAAAAACGGACCCGCAAGTGAATATTTAGCATTGCTCGAAACATTTCTGTCATTCATCAAGCAGTTTATGAACAACCATCTGTTGTTGTTTTTAAAGTAGCACAGAAGTCATTTTTAACACCCAGTTTTCTTCCTATAAAACTGTTAAGTAGGCCAGAAGGATGCACCATGCGAAGTCATTCACACCACAGGGTCATAATTATCGCAGAAGTTGAATTTAAAGTACGCCGCAAAAACCGTGTTCAACCGTTCGACCAACTGTTCGACCGTGTTCAACGGTGGTGAACAGCAGAACCAGCCTGTGATCTGCCTGGAACCTCGCGCTGACGCTATAAGGAGAACGCTCGCTGATTGGTCTAGAGCAATGTTGTCTGCTACTCCTCTGTCGTCTGCTACTCGGCTGTTCGGAATTTTGAAATAGCCTTTCTCCTCGCTCGGTAATGATTCGGCCGCTCATTATATCCCCAATTCTCCGGGAGAACTGGCAAAACGGGCATGTATTTGTCCTTTTTATGTGTTCCAGCCTCAGAACATCAGTTCTCTCATGTTCAACAGTTGCCGCTTGCGTCGATCCCGTCGTATGATTGTGTGTATGAGTGAGAAAAATGTAAGAGTGAAAGGGGGATGAGTGAGAGAGTGGTTGGTTTGTGACTTCAGATGACACACCCTTGGAAGTCGCTGGTGAAGTTTGTTAGCTTAGCTCAATTGGTAGAGCCCTGGACCGGCAATCCAGAAGATGTGGGTTCGAGTCCTACAGCTGGCTAACCTTTTCAGTGACTTCCATCTTTCATGGCAAAACTGGTTTACGGCGGCAAAGTGACAAGGCGCTGACCCACAATGATCGGCGAACCAGAACGAGATCTCCTTATATCATCGGAGACGTGTCATCATACCTTCTCCTCCTCGTAGTACCCGGAGTTGCGAGCTAAGGGTGAAGGGGCGGACCCATGTTTACGTGAGCTTTTCTTTCTTTTTTTTTCTGGGAAACAAATTGCACACATCAAAACCTTTAGCGCCATCCGGTAAAATGACACACAAACTTTCATCAGACGTCTTAATCTAAAAAAATTTTGGACGGCCCTCTGTACTCCTTTAAGTGTTGAGAGGCCAGCCAGTATTGTACAACCATCTGTTAATTGTACACGCTCAGATACCATTTCACAGGTGTGCTCATTGTATTTCTTCTCTATTTCTGCGTTAGAAAAAAATAAAGGACTCGGTACGTCAGATCTGACACTTGGCGGTGATTGTTCAACACGAGCTGTCATTAATCCTTGATTCCATCATGCCTCCAGGAACTCTGCTATCACCATCATAAATATGCATGTTCCCTCACATGGCCAGCATGCAGCATAAGCGTGTGCCACTACTTTCTGCCTAGATCACATTCATCGTTGCCTTCAGGTGATAGGCATTTAAAGCATAATTTAATGCACATAGCGCATATATGCATTCAACGATTTTTCCACAGTTTTTCTGCAATTACAATATTATAGAGATATCCGCGCATCCCAACCTCAAACTTTTCCATATGCTTACTGTCGGTGGATTGATCAGTTTTCCCCGTGGTCAATTAAGTGGCGCAACGGCCATCATAAGCGACCACTAACCGAGTAATCAAAAAGTAGCTACCAGGTGCTAAAGAGATCAAACGAATTGCATAATGTTTCTTTTTCTTTGCTTGCGCCATGCGAACACACTAGGAAGAGGACGACACGAGGACCACACTGTCCTCGTCCTAGTCTGTTCGCCGCAAGCAAAGGATTATGTACCCAACATTCTCATTTATTAATTGAAGACATGATGTTTGCTCATGGTCTCTCCGCAGGGCCAACGACTCCAGGAAGAATAGACAGCCTTCTGAATGAGTGCTGTTGGCCTTCTGCTCCAAAGCTTAGGTCTCTCACAGGAATTCGGAGTTACTGTTGTTGCCTACACCCTGCTTCCATTTTTTCACTCATCGGACGGCTTCTCTTACAAAGCATTTGATTGTACGAAAAACTTCGTTTAATACGCTTTTTCCGGTGGGATGAGTTCCGCAGGAAGAGTCTACCCGTGTGAAATTACCCACGTAATGAAGTATATTTGCAGAAAAAAAAAATCCTGTGTGACTTTTCCCTAAACATGTCAAACGCGGTAAACAATCATTAACTTTATTGTTAATCGCTTGCTTACTGCCACCACGCAACAACAACAATAGATATATTCTGATGATGAAGTGCAAATGGGCAAAGAGCACTAATAAACCGTGTTGGCATACACCAACTCCCGAATATTGTTATTATGTGTTTGAGGAAAATTTAATATAACGTGGCAATGCATACAAGTGTGAATAGGACAATTAGTACAGTTCAGGGTATCTAACTCATCATCATCATCATCAACTCTGTGCCGCGAAGAACTACAGCGAAACACTCAGATAAATACATACATTATTTCTTCATTTGTTTGGCTCACATACCTACAGTGTAACATAGTTAATGTGAGCAAAAAATTAGATGGCGTTCGGCAACCTGTGCAAGTTAAGAAAATTCTATCTTGCTCGCTATGCTTCACCTGTGGTACGTTTGGGGTGCAATAACTATGGCGGTATCTCGCAGCGTCTCCGATATATTTTCGTATACCTGTTCCAAAAGACACGACGATTTGTTTATCTGCTCGGAGCAATGAAGTTGCAAAACAGAGTTTGACATGTGCTACAGGTTTACTTTATTTTACTAATTTATTAACTAACTAACTAACTACACTATAGAGCTCTGCAACTGATTGTGCGACGGAAGCTATGCAGGGTGTTTTTATTTTTTATTTTTTTAGCTTTACAGAATTTTTATGAAAAAGCTATTAGAGCAGCATAGATTTTGTTTTTGCAGTTGGGTTATACGGCCAGGAGACATCCTCTCGAGAAAGTATGCAACTAGAAGATGACTAATTACCTAAAATTCATTAATTAACATTCTAATTAGGGGATTTCGTGCAATAGAGACATAGCAGATTGAGAGACTATTCCAGATGCAAGCCACTTCACGTTTAAAAAATCCTGAACCACAACACGTGCCTTCAAATATCCAGCCCCGGATTTTGATATGCAAATGAGCCGAAAGCGAGACCGCGGCGACCGGGAAGCGTATTTCCAAACCCGCTCCTGTACAACAGATTGCCGCCGCCTCCAGTTAGCGTGCCGGCGGCAGTATACTGCGTATTCCGGCGGCGGCAGAAAACCCTGAAATGTCATGGCGGCCGCTAAATTTGTGTTCGGAGGTTCGGAGCGTATTACTGGACGGCTAATGAGTGAGAAGTAAATGATAGATGTGTTTGTGTCTTTGGATTAGGTTAATCAATGTACAAGTCCTTCGAACATTTATGTGCCTTGCTTTTGAGAACGTGGGACCACGGATAGTCAACGTTTTCAGTGAAAGTGACGACGTGCTGCTGCTTCGTGTCTCCGGTTTGCGATGGCACGAACGCCCATTGTCGTTCAAATTATTTTGAGAAACATAACGCGATCAGTGAAAAAACGAATTTAGGTACCTTCGATGGACTGTGTAGCAGTAAGAGAAATAACCCTTGTCAATCGCGTCGTAACGTTCTTTACTGCAGTTATTCATAGTGACCAGTCTCTGTGGAGCTGTTGATGAGGAACGTTAAAATTCAATTATTAAGGAAATAAACCGTCGTTCAATTATGACGTGGTCATGGCGTAGCTGCAAAAACAGCAAGACGTAGTGCATGTACTGAAGTGTGTACGTGGAGACGTAAACACAACAGTTAAGTGTGTACGGATACGTTTCGAACAGCCTGCATGTTACCTATAGTGCCCTGATACACAAAACACAATAATTTCGTGACATGACAGTGGCTGACGTTAGAAAATCCACTTGTTCAGGGGTTCCAGGAAGCGGGGCAAATGGTCACAATTGCTGAAGTTCATATAAATCAGAAGCAAATATTAAACAACAAGATGAGCATGTGCACCACACTTTTGTAATGCAGCGTGCAACTTTTTTGTTTGCACATTGACATTACGCGTTGGCAGCACAAAATGTAAAATACTCAGTTATACAGAAGTGAAGCATATACTAGTCAAGTTAGAAGTTAGTGTTGATAATCAAAGACCTGTACTTCTAATTGATTATCTCAACTTGGTAAATGCCTAATATTAGCATCGGACACTGGACAACCTTTTATATTCAGGCGTGCTCGTGCAACAATGGCCTACTCTCATTAGATGTCCTGAAGCTCCCTGGCAGGACAATTTGCTGAAAGCCATAATGCTCATCACGGTCCATTTGTGGCCCTTTTCAACAAGCCAATACATGACTTTTGGCATGACAAGTTTGGCCTTGTGGATCACAATAGTCTCAATATTTTGTACAAAATTTCATTTTAAAAATTACTGGTGGGTGTTTGCAGAGCTTATCGGACAAAACCAAAGCCGTATCCCTAGTCATACGATACTACCATCATTAATGTGCCGTGTTCTGCCCATCAGACTCAGATAATAAAAAGCTACTGCAGTGGCAAGATAGGGTGAAGGCTGTTCAAGCGTTGGAGGGTGTGTGCAATAAATGAAAAGGTTTCAGTACCAAAACAAATGTTCAGTTACTATGATATGCATGTAGACCAAGCACGTAATTCACTCTGCAACATATAGTGATTTTATGGAAAGGACACAGCTGTGCTGCATTACGATATCAGTCTGTCAGCACTTTAGATTGTGGAAGGTGGGATACGTTAGGAAACATGGTGAAGACAGGGAACATACGAAATGAACAAAGATGACACATTACTCATCTGACATGAATAAGTTATGCATTTTTTTCATAGCACGGTAGCGCATGCTGTTATTACAGGGCTGCAGTGCTCTTGGAATTGCAAACACAGCATCCTGCACACACACCATAAAGGACCTGCCCTGCTTGTGCCCACAGGAAATAATCACCTTTGACCAAGGAATTCTGTGCATACGCGACTCCACCGCGCGTTTTCCGTATATACGAGGGGTGTTCAAGTCAAAGCGGGGCTTTTCTTTTTTCACAAAAGTAAAATGAACTTACAGACGAGAAATTTGTTTTATTTTTCAACGGAATCTCCAACTGCAGTAATGCACTTGTCCCAGCGTTTCACGAGGGCTTGGATGCAAGCAGCGTAGAAATCCTTACCGGCGCATAGCAGCCATGATCGGACCGCATTATTGACCTCGTCGGTGCAGCTGAAGTGGAGGCCTCCAAGGAACGCCTTCAGTGGCCCGAAGATATGGAAATCGCAGGGGGCGACGTCTGGACTATAAGGGGGATGTGGCAGCAACTCCTAGACAAGTTCCTGTAAGGTGCGTGTCGTGAGATGCGCGGTATGCGGGCGTGCATTGTCCTGTAGGAGGAGTACACCTTTGGTGATGAGGCCCGGCCGCTTTTGCTTCAGCGCCTTATGCACATCCCTGAGAACCTGGCAGTAACATGCACTATTGATCGCACTCTAGACACTATTGATATCGAGACATGTTATCCGCCGGTCCTTGAGGATCAGGCGCTCCACAAGCTGGATGTTCTCAGGAACTCTGACACTTGGCTCTGAGCCTCCCGGCCGGGATCATCCTGCACTGATGTACGGCCGTCTTGGAACCGTTTCCACCACTCAAACGCTTTGCTGCGGCTAAGTGTATCGTGGCCATACTGAGCCTGAAGTCTTCTGCGAATTTCAGATGGCTTTACGTATTCATTCGCGGGAAACTTCATGACAATTCGCTGTTTGACGTGCGCGCTAACCTCGTTGTCGGCCATCTTGTCTAGTACGTGTCTTCTGTTTTGCACAAACTTTGGACCACCACGTGGTGAACGCGGAGGCATGTCGCGTGTAGAAAACGACGAAAAAAGAAGTAGCGTGAGTCACTTGTACACTCAGGAGACACAAAGTCCCGGTTTGACTTGAACCCCCCTCGTACCTGCTGCGCGAGTCACCCAGCTTGTGTGGCGCCCCTGGCGGCGCCTCCCCGCATCGTCTCGCGACGGCTCCTCCTCGTTGTGCGCGGCGCGAGCTGACGGACATAGTTAGTCTATAAGAGGCTATGGTATAGCGCATAAATGTACACAGATTCGATTCGACAGATCGATTTCTCATAAATCCACATTGCTCAGGGCAAATTTTTCTACAAAAGTAGTTATAGAAACGTTCACAGAGAATAATCTCGAAAACTTTCGAGAACTCACAAAGTAAAGAAACTGGACGGAAAGAAAAAAAAAAAAAAACAGGTGCGGGAGAAGCCTTCAAAGGAAGGAAGTCATTACACTGTATAACTGAGGGCTACACACATACAGTTGAAGAAGAAAAACAAGAGCTGAAATGGGCAGCAAATAAATTGCTCACCCTGCGGGCATCAGATACTAGACCACCCTGTTCTCTCAGTGTAATGTTATCCTGATGATTGTGCTTCTTGTGAGGACTTCGTCTAAGGCGTTCGCGGCGCTAACACGGCATTTTAAAAAGTTCCTATTTCTGGAAACGTTACCTTATTTCTGGAAATATTGAACATACGTAGAAGATTAACATCACCTTTCTCTCGAGAGTACTTTTTTCCTCTATCGACCAAAATTGTAGCGGAACCTCTGCTGTCGCAAGTTTTAGCGAATACCGCGGCGGAAATAGGCCTGGGGGGGGGGGGGGGGGGTAATGGCAGGATCGGCTCGCCGTTGTTGGCCACACAGAAGTGGGCGTCGTCACGACAGTGGCAAAAAAAAAGAGAGAAAAACAAAAGACGGATGGAGGATGAAGAGTGGAGATGTGTAGACGCAGGGGTGCCGAAGTGGTGTCCAGCGGGCCGCATGCGGACCGCGTGGCCGCTCAGCAAAAAATTAAAAAAACATATTCGGCCCAAGCTGCATGGGCGGTCGTGGCGTTATCATTGGGCTCTGTACTCGTGTAGTTTATCTTACGTTAATGACAGAAAACTGTTGCCATGTTTATATATTTATTTATTACTCCACACTACACCCCCATTTATAGGTCATGCAGGAGGGTCATAATAGAGTCACTAAATAAGCATAGCTTATTTAGTGACTCTAGGTCAAAACAAGAACACAAAAACAAGCAACGTTCACAACAGGGTGCACGTGTAAAGCGACTAGATACCTTTTGAGAAATGAATGAAGAAATCACGCAGGAGATCGCTCGTGCTATTTTGTTTCTTCGGTACTGTAAAAAACTCTTCATTTTCGCAGCCCCAATTTTGTTCGGCGAAACGGGGACGCATGACACACATTCGCGGCCACTACATTTCACGAACTCTGGGATGCGACAATCTGTGACTTAGCGATAAAACCTCGAATGTCTTTTTTCCTCTCTGTCATCCTCCTCTCGCCTCTCTTTTTGTTTTATTTTGACACTTATTTTGTTTATCGCTTATTTGTGGAATAGCAAGCCGACACTCCGTTTGGTCATCACATTTCCTACTTTCTCTTTTTTTTCTCTTCTTCTTTTTGTAATAAATATATTTCCCTCCCCAAGAATGCCCGTACGGCATTCGGTGACAGCGGCACTGTGCCGGAACGTAGTTCAAATTCTTACTTCTACCATGACACCTAGCTAGAGAAAGTGGAAACGAAAACAAGATTGTGCTCCGCAGCACTGAAGCGTCAATTTCTGATTGAAATTTTGCGAACTCTTTCAATCGCGAAAATCACGAAAATGGGAGATCGCAAACTTTAATTGTTTTACAGCATTTTCTACTCGATTTAATTTAAGCAATTGCCTTTCATTATTCCGCCTTCTGAGAAATCCGCTCGCTTCGCTTTCTGTTGTACGCTTCCCTATAAAAGTTGACGAGGTTTCCGAGAAAGAAGATTCCCTGAGGAATCGCTAAATACACGTGCATCTTCGGATAACCACAGTCTTTAAAGAGCGGGACAATACCGTGCGGGCAAAGGATCAAGAACTGCACTATCTGAAGTTGAGTCAGGTACCTCTTCCACCAGAGGTACTTTTTCACCGAGGGTCCCAGAAGCGACAACAGATAGTAAGAGTACATGAAGACGTGAACGAAACTGTTCAAGCAAATCACCAGCATGACCTGTCCGTCCGGGCCGTACCCAGCACCGTACCACCCGTTGAAAACGACCAAGCAATGATGGACGACGTGAAAGAACGAGACGTGCGCATCTTTCTTGCGAAGAACAAAGAACACCGTGTCCAAGAAGTCTGCAACGCGAACCCACAGGTACCACCAACACAGTTCCAACAACTCCATCGTCGTCTCGTCGCGAGCTTCGAAATCGATGCCCTGACACAGGAAACTGTATCCACCACCGAAGTAAGACCGTCGGAAGAAGTGGTAGCAGAAGTATATGTTGGTCACCGTCATGGCCCCATTGTAGAACACAATGAGCGGTTTGAGGTGATCCATGGGCTTCCTGTCTCGCATAAATCGCGGCCCAACGACTTTCACGAAGTACACGTACGTCGAAAGAATTGCGACCAACAATGGCACGTTGCCTCCGACGAACCACCAGTCACGGGTCCGTGGGTCGCGAGCGACCAGCGGTATCAGCGATGCAGCCATGAGGAAAATGAATGCGCCGGCTCTGAGTATGGCGGGCGTCTTTATATAAGGTAATGCGGGAAGGAAGTCGTCCCACTGGTTATTCTAAGCGAGACATACGGGAAGGAATTGATAATTCCACGATTCACATCGCGCAGACAATCGTGGTCATGGGAGAGGCCATGGCCCACAAGAGAGTACTTTTAACGTGCGCTGAAATCTCCCGGCACGTGCCCCTCTCGACGTATTTGGTGACGTCTCCAATAGAAGGAAGGAAGTGCGCTGATGAATGAAGGGCAGAGAGTGTTCCAACTTTATGACAGCGCTCGCGAACAATTAGGGGAAGCTTGTCTTTCCTTCGATCACACAAGGCCATGCATCACAGAATATTTCATAGACCTTGAAGAGGTTCTCATGCACGCGTTAATAGACTGGAAATCACATGTCGTACCACCCTGCGCCGACAATACCGTCTCTCTCCCCCCCCCCCTTAACACTACACTGTTAAAACACAACCTCACCACATAGCATGCTTTTATAGACAACCACCATCCCGACACATCGTTCTGCCCCCTGATCGTTCACAAACGAGTGGCGTACGCCTTCTTCTGACACTTACGTTTTCATGTTAGTTATCACAAAAAGGCGTACGTGCTTTCCACACATCAGGAGTGGTAACGGTATCATTCTGTGTAATGTGCATGTTTGGTGCTCCTGAGGAGGCATCCAAGCGCGGTTTCAAGCCCCTGCCCTAGCTGTTATCAACCGAAGCAGCAGCCTTTGCTATATTACCGCTCTGCGGTACATCTCTTCTTCCACATCAAGAGCGTGGACTATTCAGTCAGCCTTGGAGACGCAAGAGAGACAAAGCGGAGTAGATGGTACAAGTTCATATCGGCTTACTGCAGCAATAGACGCGGACAAGGAGTTCAGAAATGGAAAGTTTGAAATGGGCCACAAATGGGTTTGTCCCATTTATGTTCTAAGTATAAGTTGAAATATATTTATTAATGCCAATTGTAATGCCAATCAAGTTGCAATATATTTATTAAAGCCAATAGTGCTGGGAATTGTACCAATTGTGATGCCAATCAGGTGAAAGAGAAAAACCCAGCTGAAAAACCTTCACCTCCTGTAACAGAAGAAATAAAAACACAATACAGTACATGTAAAGAATATACATAATTTATTAACTATATCCAGTCCTTAGATTCTGAAAGGAAACATAAAATCAACATTCATCACATTGCTTACCAATTGTTCACTTATGGAGCCCCGCACCAATGACCTGAAAGATGACTTATTATTATATGAAACTACATTCGCATTCAATAATACATGCAATACTGCGGCCACACTGGATAATCTGAAAAAGACACATTTTAATATCCACAATCATACTTCCATTATAGCAACAATAATCTGAAAGAGAATCTCATTTAATATTCTACTTTGAATAATACATACAATGCGGCAGCGGCAGCGGCGATGGACCCCAATAACAAAGAAAATCTTCTTTATTATCAAATTCTACTTTCAATAATACATACAATACTGAGGTCACATTGGATAATCTGAAAAAGGTACATTTTAATATCAACAACCATACATGAATCCATGGAAGACCATGGACATGAACGACAAGAACGACACGAACACAAGAGGAAATAACATCTATAACACTACATTTAATCAAAGGAGATATTCTTAACCAATATAATTACAATCAAAATTACAAGTTGTATTATAGAAAGTCTGAGACGTGACTACAATCATTGCAATAGCGGGATTTTAATTACAAGTGCCGATAGATGTATGTAATTAATCGTGAACAGCAGAGACCCTGGAAGACTATGGGACACGAACGACAAGAACGACACGAACACAAGAAGAAATAAAATCTATAACACCACATTTAATCAGAGAAAATATTTTTAATCAAAACAACAGAGGAGGAGGATAATCTATCATTTTAACTATCATAAAATCATCGTCGTGACTTAATCTAATCGAACACCATACAATTTTCATTCTAAGAGACACTACAAACCTTACTTTGTTTTATGAACCCAACACAGAAAATAGATATGTTAAAAAATCAACTTCACCGCATAGCACGCTCCTAGCCAACAACAAGCAGCTCTAATAATATCTGCCCTTATTTGTTGAAGACGGGAGGTGTACGGCTGTTTTGTGACAGTTATGAACATTTCTTGCGCAATAGGGAAGATAAGTTGATTATTCCAACATTACACAAGTTTTAGTTAATCAATTTCTTATTAAGTGAATGGCATAGACATAAAGAAATAATGAGAAACAACACAATCAGCAGCTAGCATTAATAGAGAGCCAAACCTGCAGCTCCTAGCCAACACGTAAACGACAGATACATGCAGAAATATAATAGCGAAACAATCTATCAAAACAAGAAAAACAACACAAACAAACGACATGATGAGCAAGAAAAACCGTGTGCCTTCAGTGATTCTGTATTCACGCTGCTTGCTTAGAAATGATATGTCTGAATTAATTATTGTTTTGACTTTGTTACAGTATTCACTCGACTGATATCCTATGAGTTGTGAAGTTACTACCTGAAATAATTATTGTCTTGTATTTGTTTCAATTGTTCACTCGATTGACATAAGTAAAAATAATCTCTAAGATGGGAATGCCTCATAGCTCTGAGTTGCATTTCACATTTGATATTTCTGTGTGGTTCATCTATATAGAACTTTCTGTTGCAAGATATTACAAAAATTGATGTAATTAAATTGGTTTCTCGTTTTTGATTGAGTATTGTTGCTATCATTTAATAATTTGGACTTTCTCTACATGTTCAATAAAAATATCGCATCTGTACAAACTTAGCCGACTTGTCATCCACTATGACGAAAGACTTCCGTTTCAAGGAACGGATACGAGAAGATAGTGATCCCCGCGAATAATATCGTCATCTATCTGCGCTGCACAATGAAATATATCGCCTTTGAACTATCTTATCTGACCTCGAAAGCGCTCTGTTTGCTGGATGAAGGAATATAGCCCCCAACCCTTTGAGTGATAGAGCATGGGAGTTGCTTCGTTTTGGTCAAATAAATAGAGACATAAAGTCCCCCCGGCTTTGAGCGAAAAGAGTGAAAACCGAGATGAAAAGAGTGCATATTTTCTATGTCTTGGATACCTCCATCAAGGTTTGTAGCGTTCGTTAGAATGAAAATTGTATTGTGTTCGATTAGATTGTCACGAATATGATTTTATGATGGCTCAATGATAGATTATTTTCCTCTGTTGTTGTTTGCATGGCTCCGCTTAGAGTGTTCCTCTGTTCTTCAGCGTTAGGTCTGTGCTATTCACAGTATTAGGTGGTAGTGTTTCTTGTTTTGATAGATTGTTTCGCTATTATATTCCTGCATGTATCTGTTGTTTACGTGCAGGTTCGGCTCTCTATTAATGCTAGCTGTTGATTGTGTTGTTTCTCATTATTTCCTTATGTCTATGCTATTCACTGAATAAGAAATTGATTAACTAAAAGTTGTGTAATGTTGGAATAATCAACTTATCTTCCCTATTGCGCTCGAAATGTTCATAACTGTCACAAAACAGGCGTACGCCTCCCGTCTTCGACAAACCAGGGCAGATATTATTAGAGCTGGTTGTTGGCTAGGAGCGTGTTATGCGGTGGAGTTCATTTTTTAACATATCTATTTTCTGTGTTGGGTTCACAAATCAAAGTAAGGTTTGTAGTGTCTCTTAGAATGAAAATTGTATGGTGTTCGATTAGATTAAGTCACGACGATGATTTTATGATAGTTAAAATGATAGATTATTCTCCTCCTGTGTTGTTTTGATTAAGAATATCTTCTTTGATTAAATGTGGTGTTATAGATTCTATTTCCTCTGGTCGTTCGTGTCGCATGGTCTTCCAGGGTCTCTGCTGTTCACACTTAATTACATACATCTATCGGCACTTGTAATTAAAATCCCGCAATTGCAATGATGGTGGTCACGTCTCAGACTTTCTATAATACAACTTGTAATTTTGATTGTTATTATATTGGTTAAGAATATCTCCTTTGATTAAGTGTAGTGTTATAGATTTTATTTCCTCTTGTGCTCGTGTCGTCCTTGTCGTTCATGTCCATGGTCTTCCATGGGTTCATGTATGGTTGTTGATATTGAAATGTACCTTTTTCAGATTATCCAATGTGGCCTCAGTATTGTATGTATTATTGAAAGTAGAATATTAAATGAGATTCTCTTTCAGATTATTGTTGCTATAATGGAAGTATGATTGTGGATATTAAAATGTCTTTTTCAGATTATCCAGTGTGGCCGCAGTGTCGTATGTATTATTGAATGCGAATGTAGTTTCATATAATAATAAGTCATATTTCAGGTCATTGGTGCGGGGCTCCGTAAGTGAACAAATTAATGTGATGAATGTTTATTTTATGTTTTCTTTCAGAATCTAAGGACTGGATATAGTTAATAAATTATATATATTCTTTACATGTACTGTCTTGCGTTTTTATTTCTTCTGTTACAGGTGGTGAAGGTTTTTCGGCTGGGTTTTGCTCCTTCACCTGATTGGCATCACAACTGGCACAATTCCCAGCACTATTGGCTTTAATAAATATATTCCCAGTCAACACAACATTGCAAATTCAACGCTGAAAACACGTTCAAAATCAACCATGTGAATGCAGGGTCGACGTTAACAATTAACGTTGATTCAACCTGGCTTATGTCACAGCCAGAAACGGGTTAAATTAACAGCGACCAGAACGCATATTCCACGTAACTGAAACGTAGTTTACGCGTGAATTCAACGTATACCAATGTTGAAAAAGTAGAATAATCAACAGCAAACTGACAACATATAATTAACATGCGATGAAAATGCAATTTACACGTAACTACATTTTTAATTATTATTGAATACATGTTATTTCTCGATGCTTTTATTTCACAAATAGGCGTAACGTCCTGATAATAGTCGTAAATAATGACACAAGAATATGCTTGCCGTAAGGTTTTATTCTCCTTACATTTGATTAGCACAGCTACACATTTCCATACTCTCTCTTGTGAACAATAAAGGCAGTTAACTGACCGTTCTAATTGTTGAAATGCACTAGAACCTCGCGGGAAGCCACGTCGTTTCGGTATCCAGGCTGTCTTCTTTCTTTGCGACTACGCCTGCGTAAAAGTGGACACAAACAGAGCAAAAGATCAATTCGAACACCTAAGAGAAAACTTACGTTACATCTGTGTACAGGCTCGCCCTTTGCTCAACATCTGCCTTTCTTTCACGCATCGCTCTCTGTGCTGAAATATAAGTCACGATAATTATCACACGAATTTGAAACGGCCAACAACGCTGAAAAACAATTCGGGAGCCCACCATGTAATAGTGACCCTATTTGCACACTCTACAAATGTAAACACAATAATGATCTCAAATCCGTGCACATACCTGCGCTTTCTACGAATCACTCATAAACCGCACACACTGTACTTGCTAGCAGCGGCGATAATCTCTGAGCCAGCTTCCTGATAGTAGAGAGCCCGTTGTAACCGTCATAACCGATTCGTATATCCCAGCAGTGAAACCTGTGCTTACCGATATCACAGTCACCAGCACAACCCGGTTCGAAACCAAAACAAGTCACGAAACAAAGAAGAAGAAGCCGCAAAAGCGAAATAAACTTGAAACGCCAGCATCAGTTAATGGCGATTACGATCTGAGGAGAATGGCGTCTGGTGCGGCTTCCCCGATTCCGCTTTGAAAGGAACTGACTTTAATTGGATCCTGGATGGGATTGGAGTGGATAATGCAGTTGCTTTACGTATGATAAACCAACGTGATTTCTACGTGTGCACTTTGCATGTGAAATCCTCAAGTTAAACTTGTGCAGAAACAACATTGTTCGTTCTACGTTTTCGGTTACGTTAAATTCCAGCGTAAGTATCAACGCCGTCATATCGTGCTCCATTCAACTGCTGGTATATGAGTGTTGAATCAACGTTGAATTCCTGCATTACAATTCGCACGTTGAAATTTTACGTAAAATCTGCGTGAAATTCATGTTTTCAATTCACGTTTCACATTGTTCAACGATATTCAACATGGATTTTACATTCTGGCAACCATGTGTGTTGACTTGGTTTCAAGTTGTACTTTTTGTGTTTGACCCTTCTTTGCATGTCTATGCAAGTTATAAGCGCGCGGATAACCCTCCGCACACGCGCCGCGCGGGAAAAAATACGCGAAGGACTCAGGGCAGGGCCCAGGGGTCCAGGTTGCTAACTCTCACCCCCGCTTACGCCCACCCATCTGTTACTACTCGGCTAGCCATTCGTCGATGTTGCACGAATAGCTCTCGGGCCTTTTTCCAAGGCGCCGTCAGGACGAAACTATTTTCTTCGCTCGATTGACCCGACGATGGCCCACACTCTGGTAGTCCGCTGCCCCTGGGAGGGAGTCCTTGCTCGAAAGGCTTCGACTGAACGTCTGAACTGGACTCCACCACTGCTCTTTAAGGTGGGCCACCTTCCTTCACCTATCTGCCTCACCTGTCATGTTAAGGGAGACATTCCACAACTGCTGCTCCACTGCACTCGTTACCGCCAACACCGTCTTCTCCTGCGGTCGCGCACCGCTCGCCTCGGGATCTCAGACTTTTCCCTAGCAACCCTGCTAGGCCCCACAGATTCCCCCTTTTTCTTTTTCCTTCCTTTTCTTTTTGATTCCCCTTTTTGTTTTTTCTTTCTCCTTCCTTTTCTTTTTCGTTTTCCCCTTCCCCCTTTTTCCTTTTTTTTTCGGAATAGCAAGCCAGCTCTTTGCCTGGCTAGCCTTTCCTTTCTTTTTTTCTTAATAAACATATCCCCACACGCACACACACACACACACCGTAGTGAGGTGATCAAGGCTCTTCGGTTTCTGCGGGTCTGTGGTCTTCTGATTGACCTGTAGCCAACTGGTTTTCTTCACTACAAATAGCAAGCCGCCGTAGCGTACACACAAAGAACAGATAGTGGTGGTGGCGGTGATAGGGCTCACCGTTGTCGGCCTCACAGAGGTGGGCAACGCCACGACTAACCTCCTGGGGGAATGTGCGTCCTGGGCCGACTTCTAA
The DNA here is from genome assembly GCF_037126465.1 of Ornithodoros turicata. NCBI lineage: Eukaryota > Metazoa > Arthropoda > Arachnida > Ixodida > Argasidae > Ornithodoros > Ornithodoros turicata. The sequence continues at coordinate 28,958,216 of NC_088203.1, read as the reverse complement.
GGGAACTGTGCCGACATATATGTCTGGAAGCCTCTGAGGAACTCTGAAAACAGATGGTGGTGGTGGCGGTGAAAGGGCTCGCCACAGAACTTTACCACATTGCACGCCCTTTGCCAATCAGCATCCCGAATGACATCATTCTGCCCCTTGATTGGTTAAAATGGGAGGCGTGCGCCTTTTTGGAACACTTATGCAGTTCTATAAACGGTGTACGCCCCGCGTTTTTCACAAATCGGTGATAAAGGTGAGAAGTGATAAAGGTACCATTCCGTGCAGTGGTTGGCCTTCACCGTTTTATGTGGCGAAGTTCTGTTCTGTTTTAACAACGGCAAGCTACCTCACCCCCCCCCCCCTCTGTTCTGTTTGCCTTGCTCAACGACCCATCTAATACTTTGCTCTCCTCGACGAACTCGTGACCCTCACCGCATCCCCATCCTTCATCCTCCTCTATCCTCCATCCGTCCGTCCTTTCTTTGTGTTTGTGTTTTCTTTCTTTTTCTTTTTTTTTCTTCTTTTTGCTATAGTCGTGACGACGCCCGCTTCTGTGTGACCAACAACGGCGAGCCTATCCTGCCATTACTCCCCCCCCCTCCTCTGTTTTTAGAGTGCAGGCCTAATGTATCCCTCTTTTTTCTATTCTTTTTCAGAATGAACATATAACGCTCCCCCCCCCCCTGTTCATAGGTTGGTCTTCACCGTGCTATGTGGTGAAGTTCCGTTTTCAAACGCACGCACACGCACGCACACACACACACGTAAAGATACGATGATGAGGTGGGGCTGATGCCGGCCTGCAGGCTAGCGCTGCCCCAGTGCCACTTGTACGTAATGAGAGATGATGATGGAGGGTGATTTCACGCCGGATCAGGCAGGGTGGTCCGGTCGATCTCTCCAATTTTTTTTCTTTCAAACATATATTAAAGCCTTGTCCCTAGAAGGCATATTGGCGCTGAAAGTAGTTGAAAATAATTGGTGGTTATTTTTTTATGAATTATCATTCAGATGTGGGCATTTCGGCCATTGCGCTTCCTACGCAGTTTGATGCCACATATCATCATTACTATTCTTTCCTGTGACACTTATGCTGTTCATAATTGTCACAAAAAAGGCGTACACCTCCGGTTTTTAACAAATCAGCGCAGATAACGATATCATCTGAGATTATGGTTGGCTAGGAGCGTGCTATGCGGTGAAGTTCAGTTTTAAGTGTGTATGTGGCGAAACTTTTAACAATGTAAGACCTCCCACATACCAGCGGAATTTCATGCACACACCTACTACTGCAGAAATGTGTTTCCAAAGGGGCAATAAAATGCAAACATGACTTATTCTCAAATGAAAGTCCGTGTTTCAGTAACTGTAATGCAAGGAAAATTAGTTCACACAGCGCTACTGTTCAGAATCAAAACGCAATGAAAACATAGCGGTCTTTGGTGGCAACGAATGGCATTCTCAGGAAGCAAAGATTGGTGGCGTCTAATCAGATAGCAGGGGAAGCGCGGAAATGCTTGTAGAGGAGATGGTGTTCCCCTACATGAGTCCTGACCGGCGATGATGGAATGTCCCAGCGGGCAGATGAACGTGGCCTCAAGCTAGGACGGTGCCGGTAGAACTGGCTGGCAGGCGCAGTGGCGTCGTTGCCATCGTCGTCCACGGGCCGCCACATCACTCCCCCCCCCCTCAGACGCGGAGCGGTGCATGCGGTTGAGGTTCGCGTCGATACCATGAAGAGGAGAATGATGACAGCTCGTAGATGGTAGACGACTGGGCACACGGCTTGTGCTTGTGGCTGTTGATGCAGCAGCAGCGGGATGGCGGGAACAAGAGCGCCGCTATCCGGGCGGGTTCCAGTGATGGGATGTGAATGCCGATTGGTTGAGTGGTTGGGTGCTTGAGTGGTTGCTGATTGTGTTGAGTGTCTGCTGAGTGCGTTGAGCCCTTGTTGAGTGCGCTGAGTGCTTGCTGAGTGATTGCTGCCGAGCGTTGATTGTTGCTGAGTGAGTGAGTTGCTGAGTGCTGATTGTTGCTAGGTGAGTGCGTTGCTGAGTGGGCGACAGTACCGCGACCGGTACGACAGCGTGAATGCCGGTTACCGCCAGAGAAGTGCCGGGGAGGACCATCGTGAAGCAGGTGGAGGCCGGAAACTCAGCTTACTGTGATCTTCCTGCGGGTCCCCGGTGGAACATGGTCCCGATGCGCCTTGCCTGCTAGAGGGTGGTTCGCTGCTGGTTTGCCGAAAAATTTAGGATGTTGCATGGCCGAATTACGCCGAACATGGTGTTCGTTGTTCGGGTCACCAAATGTAGAGGAGGTGGTGTTCCCCTACATGAGTCCTGACCGGCGATGATGGAATGTCCCAGCGGGCAGGTGGACGTGGCCTCAAGCTAGGACGGTGCCGGTAGAACTGGCTGGCAGGCGCAGCGGCGCGCTCCAGCAGAGGCACGTCGTTGCCATCGTCGTCCACGGGCCGCCACATGCTTATTGTGTGCGTGTTGATTTGGAACGGGTCCTGTCACAGAGTTGTGTACATGCGCGGCATGATGCGCATTGCTGCATTTTTCAGTACCGATCTACTGAATTGTAGCCCACAACAGTAACCACAAATGTTCACAAAACAACAATTATCTTCACGTCCTTCGGATAGCGACATCGGTGCGCTTCGTAAATCCCATTATGTTTTCCGCCGGAACTGGTCCGTGCCGTGGCACACGCGTGCACGCGGAGCATGGACAAAAAGCGCCAGATGTATACCCGACGCACGAGCTGAAGCAACACCACCCACATACAGAAAGCCTGCTCACTCGTCGACGTGACGTAACAACTAAGAGTCAGCCAATTAGGATCGTGTTTTCAACGGCTGTATAGCCAATCACGAACGTGCTTTCAGCGCTCGTAACCATGAAGACCGGCCACCGTCAGCTTCATGGACAGCAACTGTCGTCTTCGAGTAGTAAACGTCCCCCGTACTAAATGGGAAAACAAAATAAAGCGCAACATGGTCCCATACTTTTCTAAGACTGCTTTTCTGGAAAGCGTGTCGCACTTTTAGTCTACAGGTTCAAATTTGCTAAATCAGCTGCAATCATATGCGAGTTTCGTAGAGTAGCGAATCGCAGTAACAGACGAATACTGACTTTATATCTCGACGTAGCGAACAAAGGAGAAGAGGCAATAAGCAGGCTTTCTGTATCTATAGGTGACGTTGGCTGAAGCGACGTTTACTGTGCACTCTTAAAAATGAACTTCACCACCATAGCACGTTCCCAATCAACCACCATCTCGAATTACATCGTTATCTGCACTGGTTTGTTGTAAAAGGGAGGCGTACGCCTTTTTGTGACAATTATGAACAGCATAAGTGTCACAAAAAAGGCGTGCACCTCCTGTTTTCAACAAATCAGGGGGCTTAATCGCTTCATCGTCGTTACGGTCGTTACAAGCTAACGAGTGGTGGGAAATTCAAAAAGGTGGGCACGTGACACATTGCGCGTGACGTGTACCACGGCCTTCACGGATCGCGCGAAGAGCCGTGCACGTGTTTTATCACGTGCCCACCTTTTTAAATTTCCCGCCACTCGTTAGCTTGTAACGACCGTAACGACGATGAAGCGATTAAGCCCCCAGGGCAGATAACGATATCATTCGGGATGATGGCTGGCTTGGAGCGTCCCATGTGGTGAAACTCATTTTTAAGAGTGTGTATAGTGCCGAAGCAAGAAAGAATCCGGTATAATTCTGACTGTAGCTTTGTAACGGAATGGAAGTATTGAATAACGACGACAAGTGCGAAATTAACACAGCGGGTAACGTAATCTAAAGACAACTTGGGGTGGCATTTTAGTGCCCCTTTAAGCTTGATATTGCACTTGTTGATGCTGCCTACCGTCTGGGAGTTGACAATAGCTGCGAAAAAAAAAAGCTTTTCTCCACCCTCTGAAAAGTTCTCGAACTTCCTTGCGAACTTTTTTTAAATCCTGAGGGACATAAAGGATAACAATCGTCCTAGGGTACAGGGTGGGTGCTCTAAAAGGCCAGTCACATTTTCGTGCATGACGTGATATTTGACTGACCGAGACCTCGTTGACTGCCTCACAACGAAGAATTTATGCAAGAGAAACCTAGGAAAAAATTGTGGTTACCAAGTGCAGTTGCCCTGTCTACTTCTACACTGCCCTTGTCTTCTTGCTGCTATTCGTCATCATGAACCTACACCAACTAACCCGGATTGTTCCTATTGTGGTTACCAAGCACTGTGGAACAAAATAAATAGATCCCGCAAACTTTCGTCTCAATTCATCGGTATAGCGTATAGGAAATGCACGAAGGCGAAAGTTTGTGCGGTCGTACTTATATTTTTACGCAGTGCATGGCAACCACGATTTTTTTTTTTTTTTACGTTTCTCCTGCACAAATTATTTACTGTGTGGTAGCGGAAGCCTTTCTCTCAAGTAGATATAGCGTCACGCGAAATGTGACTGACATTTTATAGCACCCACCCTGTACTTATTCGTTGCGAGACCCTGCCCAGATCACACGCGCACTCAAAACGCGCTGGCTGTAACGAAATCAACGGGACTCGAAGAAAGTTCGGTATAAACGGAAGTGAGACGAAAAACGAGGTAGTTGGTAACTGGTACACATGATCATGATATAATCTGCGCAACTTAACAGTGGGACAGAAAGAGGCAGTGCATGGACTATACGCTGAATTTCCAACTGGTGTTCATTAGTACGAACAATTCTTTATATAACTTCTCCCCAAGCTGATCAAGGAAACTTCTTATCAGATCTGTAGCGTATCTATCTTTCCCACTGCGTTTGCGTTTATGTTTACCAGTCTCATATTGTGTTTCCTCGAACTCAAGGAAACCGTGCGTCTTTCATATCATCCGTATCAGCGTTTTTTTCTGGCCTAGCCATCCACTGAAAAGTGAGCGTATTTGTGCGTGTGATTATGCGCGCTTTTATCGCTATAAATCAACAGGTAGGCCTTCCGCAGTCGCTAAAGACTGGTTTGCTACGAGCTTACCAGTTTTGTTCCGGTGCATTGCCCGCTTTTCCCTTTGTTTTTGCGCGGATGTTTATATACCTTATTTATTTGTAACGTACACACTTAGAAATAATGGTGGCGGTGGTGGTGATGGTGAGAGGGCTTCGACATGATAACCCTATCATTTGTGGATATATACTCTTATTTATTTATTTATTTTATTTATTAGTTTCACGTGCCCGCCAACAGCGTGAGCCTACATAGAGGTGCACGGAAAGAAGATTAACTTACAAAACGATAAAAAAGTTACAAAGAGGATAAAAATAAAGTAAAATTAGCAAAAATGTCCACACTAGTGTTCTCAATGTCATTAAAGCAACACTGCATGCGCGCCAAAGGAGAAGACGGGTGACAAAAACGTGGATAAAAAGTACGATGAACTCTACAATGTCTAGATGGCGCATGAAAATCGACACTGGCTAACAATAAAGGAGCATCTATTTTACCATGCACGACATTGAACAAGAAAGTCATATCCCGAATATAACGACGTTGCTTCAGTGATGTCATCTTAAGCTTCGCAAGGAGGTGATTGTATTCATAAAACCATTTTCTTTGTGAATACCTATCGTAAATAATTCGCACAAACTTCTTTTGCACATTTTCGATGCGATCTGAGAGTGTGTTAGAGAGACAGTTCCAAACGACGGATGCGAACTCCAACTTGCTTCGTACTAGACAATAGAACAAGCAGACAACAGTATGAAAGTCTCTAAAATTCTTGGATATGCGACAAATGAAGCCCATCATTCTCATTGCGGAGCAATACAGGAATGACACATGGTTGTTGAAATTCAGTGCCGAATCGAAAATGACCCCAAGGTCACGAATGGTTTCCACTCTCTCTATTTGGACGCCTTTAATGTCATAATCAAACAGTAATGTCGATTTTTTCCTTGTATAAGATACAACTTTGGTTTTTTTCACATTTAGAGACATGCCGTTTAAGTAACTCCAGTCGCTGATTGCATTTATGTCTTCCTGAATGGACAGGTGATCGCCGTAGCAAGATATGGAACGAAAAATGTTAACGTCATCAGCAAACATTAACAACTGGCAATGTTTCACGACACCGGCAAGATCATTTACAAAGACCAAAAATAAGAGAGGACCTAGGTTACTTCCTTGCGGTACTCCAGATACAGTCTCGAACGGAACGGAAAAAGTTCCGGCAACTCGTACCACGTTCCTCCTTCCGAACAAGTAATTTTTCAACCATTGACAATATCTATTACACAATCCAAACTGACAAACCTTTGAAACTTTTGTGACTCATCTAATCAGTCAACAATACAACCTTTGAAAGTAAAAGCTTATGGTTAACTCAATCGAACGCTTTCTTGAAATCAAAATATACCGTGTCAACTTGATAACGATTACAAAGAAGTGGAGATGTGTAATTCAAGAAAGAGCATAAGTTAGTTTCGACAGATCTGCTTTTCATGAAGCCACACTGCTCAGGACAGATTCGTGTACAAAAATGCGTGTATAATCTATCGTGAACTATGATCTCAAAAACTTTTGAAAAGGCACACAGCAATGAAACTGGTCTATAGTTATTCACCACTTAAAAATGAACTTCACCGCATAGCACGCTCCTAGCCAACCATCATCTCGAATGATATCGTTATCTGCCCTGACTTGTTTTGTGAAAATTATGAATAGCATAAGTGTCACAGAACAGGGCGTACGCCTACCGTTTTCAACAAATAAAGGCAGATTACGATATCATTCGAGATGATGGTTGGCTAGGAGCGTGTTATGCGGTGAAGTTCATTTTTAAGAGTATATATCCACGAATGATAGGGTTGTCATATCGAAGAGAGAGGGAGGCATACACCTTTTGTGTGAATTATCATATGTCGAAATTGAAACAAAAAGGTGTGAAAAAGTGATAACCGTATCATTCGTGACAATGATTGGCGCCCAGCGTGCTATGCAGTGAAAATCTGTTTTTAGAGTGTGCGACCCACCGTAACCGCACAGCCGTGCCCATCATTCTCTCCAACGAAGATAGGCTCTCCCACTTGTCTACGTTAGTGTAACCCTTGGCCCGCCAGCAGTGGTGCCATGACATCACTCAATAGCCACTCCCCAATTAACCCGTGAACCCGTCATTATCATTCAACATGCCAGGTGGCTTCCCTCGCATTTTTACATCGCTTCTGCGTCGTTTACGACTCACACTGTTAAAACAGAACTTCACCACGTAACACGGTGCTGTGCTCAATTTACCATACCCCAACTATACGATTCGACTGCTACCGATACACGTGCGAACGATGGGTGCTTCCTGACCGCTTGCTTCCAACTTGAACTCCTGGACCGCAGACCATTTTTGCTTCTTGTCCTTGACCCATGGAACAGCCCTACGCATCAGTGCCGCGCGGGCTCTTCACTCCCTCTTTACTTACGTTCAAGCTACCGGCCCCCTGGAAGAGCTGAAAACAGAACTCCGACCTGTCATATCCTTCGCGCTCACCGTGAATTTATCTTCTCATATGAACATCCCTGAAGTGGGCTGGGGTCCTGCGTCCACCGCGCAGAAGCATCATCATCACTTTTCCTTCATTCATTTATCGTTGTTGTTGGATTTGCATAAGTCTAATAGATCTCGTAGATCTAACTGCATGGTGAACGAGATACATAAGATGACAACAGATCCATCTAATACCTAATATACCTGTAAAAGTAAAGTCTGTAAAGCATGACCGATTCCTACATCCTGATTCCGTTCTCCGCTTCTTAAAAGGTAAATTATGTGGATAACCTCGCTTGAGCGTTCGTGTCTCCATCTAAGCAAACAAAGCACCATTTTGTACGCACGACGTAACGTGTGGAATAATGACGGCTGAATATGTGCGTTCTGTGCACCAGGAAAGCCCTTAATCATGACGTCAGCGATCACTCACCCAACTGGAAAACCTTCACGGTGTACAAAAGGGGCCATGCATTACGTCCCATCATGCGTACACAAGGTAATGTACACAAGCACACGCTGCCGTCTATTTAGATGGCTCAAGGTCGAAGAGGCATTTTATGCGCACACAATAGATTATGAACAATTTGTAAAGTTCACCGAACGACAAAATACAATCGCAGAGAACAACAGCTGGTGGTGGGGGTGACGCCGCCATTACGGAACGGTTTGCCTGCCTGTCGGGCACCTTTAGGCTTGGAGGTGAGCGTACATCCTGGGCAGACTTCGCCGGGGGTCGTGGTGGATGAGGCAGATAGACGGACAAACAAAACGTCTCAATTTAATGATGCCAGTTCTTGGTTCTTGGGTGCTGCCCCGCAAATCAGTTCATACCTGCCATGAGCGCCCTTGTACAATTTCTCCTCGACGGACCTCTTTGACACTTTGTGACGCTCTTTGTTTTTGTGCTGAGATTTCGCAAGTGGACTCTCCTACACTGTTGCTTTGCCAAGTTTTGTGGTGATGTTTTCATCCATTGCGTTTGAAAGTGTAGTGTAGTGTAGGTTTGTGTAGTTTCCCTTTCTTTTCTGAATAACGCATCCTGGAGTAGCCAGTCCCGAGTGGCTCGAGACTAACATCTCCATTTTTTTTCTTTTACAAATCAATGATGCCCGTTGCAGAAGAGGCTCCAGCAGTGGGTTTCAAGCCCGCATCCTCTGGTTTGTGCCCTCCACCCCACATCCACACCAATAATTATCATGTTAACTAAATCACCGCAGAAGAGCGCACACCCCCTCTTTGTTCGAATCATGAGCTATAACCCTATCAGCCGTCGCAATGGTTGGCGCACGGCGTGCTATGCAGTGATGTTCTGTTTTGAGAGTGTTGAGGTGTCGCTGATTAGGGCTTTTAACAAAAGACAAAAACTGTATGACAAAGTAACTTCAGCTGCTGCGGTCTCGTGAACTGGCAAAAGGGTTCGCTAAGTGACCACAACTAACAAAGGCTGACAGCCTGATAAACGATGAAAGATGAAAGTTACTGAAAAGGTTGCCAGCTGTCGGACTCGAACCCACATCTTCTGAATTACCGATCCAGGGCTCTACCAATTGAGCTAAGCTAACACACCTCCCCAGCGACTTCCAAGGACGCGCCATCTGAAGGGATATATGATATAATAGTGAATAATAGCGAATATGAATAATAGTGAAATATGATATATTAGTGAGTTTTAGTATACCGTTGATAGTTTAGTTGTCGTTGCTTATCGGAACCAATCGCAGTGGTGCGTGGCTCAGAATCTTATCCACTGATTGGTTCCGGTTGATACGGTTCGACGCAAGCCACGTTATCAACGGTCTGCTAAAACTCTCTAATATGCCGAATAAATATGCCGAAATATGACACACGAAACATAATAGATTTGTGTCGCTTTGATTGGTAATATGGAGACCTGGTTCTGAGACTGGAACAACATAGAAGGGACAATCACATACAAGGCCTCAAGTTGCCTAAGAAATTAACGATGAAAGATGAAAGTCACTGAAAAGGTTAGCTAGCTGTAGGACTCGAATCCACATCTTCTGGATTACCGGTCCAGGCCTCTACCAATTGAGCTAAGCTAACACGCCTTCTCAGCGACTTCCAGGGTGCGTCATCTGAAGGGACAAACCAGTCACTCTCTCTCACTCATCCTCCTTTCACTCTTACATTTTTGCACACTCATACACACATTCATACGACAGGGATCGACGCAAGCGGCAAATGTTGAACATGGAGAACTGATGTTCTGAGGCTGGAACAACATAGAAGGGACAATCACATACAAGGCCTCAAGTTGCCTAAGAAATTAACGATGAAAGATGAAAGTCACTGAAAAGGTTAGCCAGCTGTAGGACTCGAACCCACATCTCCTGGATTACCGCTACCTACAGCTGGCTAACCTTTTCAGTGACTTTCATCTTTCATCGTTAATTTCTTAGGGAACCTGAGGCCTTGTATGTGATTGTCCCTTCTATGTTGTTCCAGCCTCAGAACATCAGTTCTCCATGTTCAACATTTGCCGCTTGCGTCGATCTCTGTCGTATGAATGTGTGTATGAGTGTGCAAAAATGTAAGAGTGAAAGGAGGATGAGTGAGAGAGAGTGACTGGTTTGTCCATTCAGATGACGCAACCTGGAAGTCGCTGAGAAGGCGTGCTAGCTTAGCTCAATTGGTAGAGCCCTGGACCGGTAATCCAGAAGATGTGGGTTCGAGTCCTACAGCTGGCTAACCTTTTCAGTGACTTTCATCTTTCATCGTAGTTTGGTAATGTGTGGAGAAACGTTACGATATTCATTAGGACGCATTCTAAAAATATGCATTTTGAATTGACTCCTGGGCTCAACTGATAAGAAGGTATCGACTGATAAGGATTGATAATGCGCGATAAAGAGAAGCAATAAAGGCAATACTGGCTGTGTTGACAGATAACGACTGACAAGATTGTTGGTGTCACTGATGAAACGATGGGAACGCATCGGCTGAGGGGGTTACTGATAAGCGCTCGTAGACAAAGACTTAGCTGATACAGTTTAAAATGAGCTGCTGTCCACTCGAACTGGGCACAAAGGTTCACATAGTGATAGCAACTATCAAAAGCTGGTGGACCGATAACGTCACTATCCGATAAGGAAACGATAAAGAATGTCTCATATTCTGATCACACCAAACAAAAAGCAATCATCGCTGTAGCTTACCCAGCAGCTCATTTCCACAGGTCGGCAGTTATGCATATTAGATATCCCTCGTCAGTCCCCAGTTCCTTATCGGTAGGTGCTTATTAGAGGCTTTCGTAGTTTTTCCAAATGAGAGCACGAGACCTTGTTCATTATTTTCTTATCAGCAAGTTATCAGCCTGCCAGCCTATTGGCGGCGAGACCCTCACTAGGGGCGCCACTGTGCCGTCTCTTGGTGGGGATCCCCGTTTCGGTTTCGTTTCTGTTACTTACAGTAAAAACTGTCATATTGGAATAAAAATGCGATTTACTTGGAACACATATGTCGTTTTCTTCATGAATCACCAGGAAATATCAATGCTGGACAGCCCCTAACACGTGCAATGCCTTTATACGCAATGCAATGTGAGAATACTGCCCGGGGACATCCCCACGACAAGGTTCGTTCAGTGAACACCAGGGGGCGTCTCCCAAACTTCTCGGCGCCAATATGAGTTGTTATCACTCAGCGAAACTTTGCTGCAGTGCTATAAAGTCACCTTTGTGCATGAGGGGAATAGATGTTCTGAGGCTGGAACACATAGAAAGGACAAATACATACAATGCCTCAAGTGCCTAAGAAATTAATGATGAAAGAAGGAAGTCACTGGAGAGGCGGGTTAGCTTAGCCCAATTGGTAAGCCCAATTGGTAATCCAGAAGATGTGGATTCGAGTCCTACAGCTGGCTAATGTTTGCAGTGACTTTTCTTTTTTCATCATCACTTTGTGCGTTCGTCTTGGGCTACGAGCTTGTATCAGCGACTCCTCAACAGTCCATGCGTCCCGACTGTCTTATAACCTTGTCAATTGTTATCGGTCAACCATGTCATAATGATCTTACTGGTATCCCTAATAATTAATAATTATCTATCCTTAGCAGTCGATAGTTCCATATCAACAGGCATAATCAACCGGTCAATCCCTATCAGCTAGTCAACCCCGATCCACATGGACTTCAGCACAATTCGCCCGTTATCAATCACTACCACTATAAGTAAGATAGTTATTATCAGAAATAACTAATGATTGGATAGGTATCGCTAATGTAAAAGTATCCATCAAGTATCCCTGCAAACTATCCAGCCTTGCTCAGACGTTTTTTATGACGGCGTTTCTTCCATATTTTTTTATTTTTGTGAGCCCAGCACCTGCATGAATCCTCATCAACAACACCTTATCAGTCGGTAGACTTAAGTATGAGGTATAGATTACACTTAGAGTGCTAGATTAATCAAATGGCACCCGCATTAAATGAAATGGCACCTGGATTATTGCAGATGTTACGTGAAATAATTTAGATGACACTCGGATTTAAATGGGCGGAAACACCTGTAGTTTAAACATTTGACGCACCTCTGGTCACATCTATTAGAATGTGAATTAATGCCTTTCAGATGCTTTGTTTTCTTCTCGCTCTCTCTCTCTCAAGATTCCATCCACCAATCAAACGTCCTTAATTAGTCCATGATAATGGGTAGAAAAGTCACGTTGCCCAACGCGTACAAAAATATGTCTATCAGTATGAATAACAATAGCAATCAATCAACAATACACGGCGAAACTGCAAAGCAGCAACAAGAATCCGTCCATAAGGAAGGAACCTCAAACTGCGTGTGATTTCCCATACATCTACCTGACCACACGCATCACCAACCACGTCCTTCCCGCCTTCTCAGCCTATATATAAAAGCACAAACTCGGCGCTATTTACATTGTCGCCGTTCCCATCCGCAACGGAAGATGTCTCATCTCATTAGCCCCATCTTATCTGGTCAACCGCTTCTCAGGCCCGACCCACGGACTCAGCACTGGCCGCTGTGCGGGAACTTCACTTTCATAACAGCCATTCTTGTCAGCTACATTTACGTCATCAAAATCGCCGGACCCCGGTACATGAAAGACCGCAAGCCGTACGACCACCTCAAGCCGCTCATCCTTGTATACAACGGGTCAATGGTGCTGCTGAACACTTACTTTGTGTACCAGTTCGCAAGCAGGTCTTACATCGGCGGAACTTTCAACTGGATATGCCAGGGCATCTCTTACAGCGAGGATCGCAACAGCCTCGAGATCGTGAACCTCGTTTGGTGGTATGTTATGGTACGAATTGCGGATCTCTTGGACACGATATTTTTTGTGTTGCGCAAGAAGGATAGCCACGTCTCCTTCCTTCACGTTGTACATCATGTCCTGGTGGTGTTGAGCGGGTGGTTCGGCGTCTCTTACGGTGCAGACGGCCAGTCTTTGCTGCTTGTCATTGTCAATAGCTTCGTGCACGTCGTCATGTATTTTTATTACACTTTGTCGCTAATGGGACCCAATATGCAAAAGTTCTTAGGGTGGAAGCGCTATTTGACCGGTTTTCAGATCGCGCAGTTTGTGGCGATGTTTGTTCACACTGTGGTGCCCGTTTTCGTAGACTGCGGGTATCCTCTGTCGCATATATTATTCACCTTACCGCAAGTGGCCTTCTTTTTCGTCTTGTTCGTCAAGTTTTACGCTCGCGCTTATCGGAAAACGAGAGCCGACTTGAAAACTGGTGAAGGTGCTCTGCGGAGGAGAAGTGAGAAACAACTGGGTTGTGTCGGAGTTAAAGAGGCGTAGACTGTTCGCCGCGTTTCGCGAGGACGCGAGTGAGACGACGAACTATTACGTGGCTTCGGTCCTCACGTGACGTTACGAACAGTAAGGGGAATCGGCCACCGAGAATAAACAGGGTCTGATCGGTATTCGACGTGACGCATTCAAATCATGCCATGCTTTCAGCGCGCTCCCATCAATATACGCTATGCAATTTGGCCAGCTGTCTGCGCAGCTCTCTTATTTCCGTCTTGCCCCTATTGCCCGTGGAGCCACCTCATTGGTCCCTCTCCCGAATAAAGGGGCAACATTCCAAGGTGAGGACGTGGACTTGTGGACTCATGCCGGTATATGATACCACGTGATTGTGATTCGACAGACACTTCGTCACATGGTTTCTCCAAACGCTGCACAGGGACATAACTTCACAGCATGACACGCTCAGAACAAGCCGTTAAACAAGATATTGTTGTCGTTCCTGATTCGTTGAAAGAGGAAGCGTATGCTTTTTCTTGTGTTAGTGTTAGGGTCGATTCACACGATGCAACTTTTTGCTGCAACTCTGTTTCCGCTATAGTTGCACGCAACCGAAGTTGCCCCAAAAAGGTCCCTTTCATACGGCGAGCAACTCGGAATGCCGTAGTTGTCACCGAGCTCGCCAGATGGCGCGGTAACATCATTGTCATCATTTTCGTCCAATCGCACTGCGACTTCTGCTCGTTACGAGTTCAATCCGTTGCGAGTTTGATAATTTTGCATAGTTTCCACTGGTTAGTGATAATTTCATCGTCTCGCGTACTGCCGCTGCAATAACTGACAAATGGAAGTCTTCCTGATTGGTCGCGCTTGCAAGGCGGAGCCGTGTGATTGACAGGTTGCAGCTAGAGTTGCAGGAGAAATCGCTCGTGAAGCGATCGGCTCTGCAACTCCTGCAACTCGAGTTGCGCAACCAGCTTCGCGTTCACACGGTGCAACTTGGTGGGGCAACCTGGTTGCGCGCAACTAAAGTTGCATCGTGTGAATCGACCCTTAGTGTGTGTGTGTCAGAGAGAGAGAGAGAGAAATCTACTGAGGCAAGTGGTTGAAGCAGACGACACGCCTACATTATGCGTGTACGTAATGAAGCAAGGAGATGGAGCGCCTTTCGTCTACAAGCCGTTGAGTCTGCGCTTTTTGAGATAGCCCTTTTGGACTAAACGGAAATGTAGGCTAGTTGGTGCGGACTTGACGTAGCGAAACAATGTGAGCCGACCACGCAAATCGACGAAACAAATACGACACAAAGCTCTGTGTGTGAGAGCTCTAGCGTTTCCAGTTGAGAAGAATATGTTACTTGGCATGTATCTATTTATTGTAGTATAGAGTAGCGCGCCTATAGGTTGGAGGAACGATACCAGGGCCTATCGTTTTGCCCTAGCGTTACTGATACCGCGTTCGTTCGCCGGTGCTGCACGCCCCCTGGCAGAGGCGTTCCTACCTATAGTGCCTATAGCATCACTTCCCCTCTGACACTGAACGCATTCCAAAACTAAACATGGCGGCCACCCTGGCTTTGAGAGCTGCTTCGAGCACCTTGTTCGCTCTTTCATTGACGTCATAGCAGCATCCACAGCAGGCTTTCCTGTGTGACGTTGTGTCACGTCTGCGCAGGCCTTCTGCTATCTATATAGGAGGTGTTGGAAGGGGTGGGTGGCGGTTATCTTCTCAACGGAGTGATTAATTTCGCAGAGCTCCACAAAGAGAGAGAGGGGGGAATCGTTGCCAGATTACACCTGCGCAATATTACTTTCAATGGATTATGCTGCATCAGTGTCGTGCAAACAACAGAATAAACCGTGTCATGTCGTTCAATAGTCCCGAAACAAAGCACAGATTGGCGTGCTAACTAATTTCTTGTCAGCAGCAGTTCGACACGCTCCGTACCTATGGATCTGTTGGCGTAAACACACAGTAAATCATTTTTCACCCTTATCCGCTTAAAACAGGAGTGTTCTTATAAAAACACCCATTTCTATCCCGCAGACTGAAGCAAAGGGTGCAAGAAGAGCATTACTAAATGTGTGATGTCGACATATACCACATTTTATACAACGTCGATCATCAAGGGTTAAAAGTGAGGTGTTGAAAGAAGTGTTACGTCCAATACACCGTTTTTACACCCCATTTGAAATGGGAATATATGTCATAATGGTGTTTTAATTTGTGAAAGAAAAAATATACTGGTTTCATAGCTCCGCTCAGCAAGTAAGACGATAACCTGAGCTAAAAACACAGTGTTTAACAGGGCAGGAAGTTAGAAATTTAGCTGGTATTTTTACGGTTACATCCCATTTCGCCTATTCCCATCTCGCCTAATCCGGATTATCGGATTAAAGAGGCGGGAGGGGTAACTGGCGTTAGGCGAAATGGGACTGATGTGCGATCTCATTAGGGCAAAACGGGACTGTCGACAAGTGGGCGTTACTTACATGCCCCGCCCCGATTGTGACGTTTGCAAGAAATGAATGCGCTCGTCCGACGACAACCTTACGTCGTCTGAAACAAGGACCTTTACATTTGCAAACGAAGGTGTGTGCGATACCACTAATAAAAAAATGAATCGATTGTTATAGAGTAAAACGTTTTCGTTGATTCATGAATGGATAGATAGATGAATGTTTGACGTAAAAAAGGGATAAGTTTCCATACAGACTGGACACGGAAATGGACCTGCTACCTGTGATTTATCCAGACCCCCCCTACACCCCCTAACATCCCCCCCTTGGAGGAGACCCACTAAAATCTTGTGAGATTGCGCGATATTGAGTGAAAAGCATGTAAATGCACTCCCTTGCACGACCCAACACCCCCGCAAGGACGAAATTCTGGGTATACCACTACCTGCTACCACTTTGCAAATCACTAGCAGGGACACAGGTCTTTCGTGCGGCTCAGGGAATTGGACTTGGAATGAAAAAAAAGGCAGTTTTTTTTATTTTTGCTCACTTCAAAAAAAACAAAAAAACTCCACTCGTGAAAAGAGCGGAGGGAACACGAAGGCATGGCGAAGGGTACGCCGTGACCAACCAGATGGTCGTGACGTGATCCCTGTGCACGTGACCTGTGACAGACCTCATTAGTTTAGCACAGAGATACGAAATATATAACAGGTAAGGTGACTTCTGGCGGCACGTTTGAATAGAACTAGCAAAGGGATAAAGTTGTTACGTGGAGATGCGTAGTTCACTTTGACTTCCCGAACAAATTTCTCGCATTTACTTTTCAGAAAGTATTAAAAAATGCATCTAACGCATTGCTATGCTTGAATAAAACCAACGAGGTTGTAAAGTTATGTGAAGATGTGAAAGTGACTTTTGGCAGCACGCCAGTGGACCGCCTTCTTTCCTCACGTGACAGGGATCAGTAGGCGAAGTGGGACTGTCTGCAGCATACATTAGGCCAAACGGGACCCCCTTGAGTTGTAAGTTGGTGAACTTCCTAAGGGATGGCGAGATAATCCGCTAAAAAGCATTAGGCGAAATGGCAATAGGCGAAGTGGGAAGACACGATTTTTACACCCCATTTGAAGTGGGAATATATGTTATAGTGGCGTTTTAATTTGTGAAAGAAAAAATATGCTGGTTTCACAGCTCCGCTCAGCAAGTAATTACATTATAGACGATAACCTGATAACCTGAGTTAAAAACAGTATTTGACAGGGCAGGATGTTAGGAATTTAGGTATCTTTGACTCGTTGCAGGCTGTTTCTGTTTTTTTCCTTTTTTTTTTTTTTTCAAAGAATAGCAAGTCGGCTTCTGCCTGGCTGACCTTTCCTTTTTACCTGCCTCTTTTTTTTCGTAATAAATATATCCCCCCCCCCCCATTTACACACACAAAAAAGTGTAGAAATATCACTGTGCATTTCCTCGAATAATGCCATACTGCCCGCAAACAGCGTCATTACTTCCTCTTCTCCTCCTCCATCGGACGTACACATTTGCAAACCTGAAGGCTACGGCGGAAGAAATGCCTTTGGCTGACCTTCAAAGGCGCAAGCTTCGAATCGGGTTCACTTTTTAAAGCGAGAGTGGTCTGACCAGGAAAATGTCCGAAATTCGTTTTGATGACTTTGTGCACAACACATCCTTCTCAGGTGTCGGAAATACGTTGATGCTCGAAGGGTTTTCGTGGCGAGCCTCTCTCGTGTGGACTCCCGAGCCTTCGACATGGCGAAACTGTTCGGCCCTCCGTCGTCCGACAAGGCGCTGAGGGCACTTGAAGATGTTCTACCTACAACCGGGCTCTCCGGTTCCGGTTCCGAACGTTTAGCAATATCGACGCCACACTGAAACGCGGCATTCCGTTTGAGCCAGAAGATGATGGGTCTCCCTCCTTTGTGGAGGATCTAGAGTACAAATCTTGCGCGAATGAACTGAAACCGGTACTTCGCTCATTTATCCCTGTAACGAGTACGAATATACTTATCAATTAATTGCGTTCAAATGACGCTCACGGCGCTTCAAGAAGCACTCCAGGAAAGATAATAAAAAATGGGGGTAGGCTGTGTCGGGACACAGCCGCAAGTTTTTAACGTGAATACGTGGCATGAATGGAGAGAGTTCAAATAAAGATAGTAGTTTCACTGAACAGTATATAATTTTAATGTGCCAATTTATCAGACGTATTCACGTCAAAAGCCACGTAGATTGAACTCGCAACACTATATATGAATGCGATATTCCTGCTAGGATATCTTTCATAATTGGACAAGAGTACTGATTCATTATGAAAGGAAAACAAAATCAGTCGCATTCAACACCCTGAACATATGCTCATCGAGGTTCCAGACGTGGTTCTTGCCTTGGGGTCATCCAGAGCTATACAAGAAGGGAGGACGTTCGCTGTCGATATCTCGACGATTAGCATTGTGATTGACGTCATGAGCACCACAATGACACCAGGAAAAGAAGTTGCTGCGCCGCCCGACACGTATTGTGTTATAAACGGGTGCGCTCAGTAGCGCCTTTCGCGCTCCAGAGGGAGCCTCTGCTTAAACGCACCGTAAGGCAGTTTATGTTGATGGCGTAGATTAACAGCTTGCTGCATGTTGACACAGCACAACAAGAAATATGCATATGACACTTGATATTTTTTTACTTCCAAGCAAAACTGCGATAAAACAGCGCTGTGAGTGCCAAACGGAGTCTGGCCCACTTTTTGAACTACCTTGCCAATCACACGCTACAGTTCGCTATTAATCCGAGGCTATCCAAGCTATGTACCACTTGTGCCGAAATTTTCGGGAAACTGGATTGAACTAGATTGAACAGCATATTCCGTGACGACCTACCAATATAATGCATTTTGCGTCCACTTTTATCGGCGTGATCTGGATGGAGAGGGACATGTC
Source organism: Ornithodoros turicata (assembly GCF_037126465.1). NCBI lineage: Eukaryota > Metazoa > Arthropoda > Arachnida > Ixodida > Argasidae > Ornithodoros > Ornithodoros turicata. The sequence continues at coordinate 28,939,520 of NC_088203.1, read as the reverse complement.
GGGAAGACGCAGAACAGCAGAAGTGCTTGCTAGCAGAAGTGGTTGGCCGTGGCAGAACCGATTGTTGGAACAGACTGCCCGTATTTATACGCATTTTAACTATAAAACGTAACAAGATTGAATCATCGATGGGTGGAAATCCAGCGAACCCGTAGGGAAGTATGAAGGGAATTGCCTCAGGACGAGAGCCGTCGATATTTCTTCTTCTGGCTCCTTCAAGATTGAATCGTGAACGGGCAAAGAATTGTATATGAATAAAAGTCTGACATAAAATGCAAATTTATTGTCATTCGTTCCGCTTTTCTTGCTATTTGCCTAACGATCGTTGTCTTTGCTAGGCCTAACCAGGACGACGAAACGTATTCTTTTCGCGTAAACATCGACTGGAGCGTAATTTAAAGGTGATTTGCGAGATAACTGCAACAGAATGTACACTAACGGTATAGAATTTAAGTAATTTTTATTTTTAAAAAAATTGTCATAAAATACTCGCTTCGGCGTTCCAAGCTACGCCGCCATTTTCGGGAAAATTTTGGTGTCATTGCGGCCCGCATAGGAAACATCAGCCAATGAAAAACGTTCAATTTTATTGACAGGTCCAGGCTCTTTTTTAGGCCCCGTCTAATGGCCAGACTCCCTTTGGTATACACAGCACTGCGACGGCTCTGTGCGATATAATGCCCCATTCGTCAGGAAACCGTGTATTCACCCGAGCGACATTCCCTAGAATACCCCAGCAGAAAATGTGAAAAACGTTATAGCTTTCTGCTGTCACGTGTGCGCGAGCGCTCAACGTCGTGTCTTCACGTACACTGCTAATCATGGGGAATATCCTGCGACACAGCCCAATATATTCCGTGGCAGACGACAGGAAAAGACCGTGACGGTGTCATTTGCCAAGTGTCGTCTGCAAAGTGCGCAATACGGCACTCCCGATGTTCTTTCACCGTGTGAATGCTCAACATAATACTGGACGGAACTCCTTGAGCTCCGTGAGCATTCTTTTTTGTTTTTGTTTTTTTCTTCCACTAGAATATTCCGTGAGGATGTCGCTCGTGAGAATACACGGCAAAATTTATTTATGTTCCCAACTAACTTGCTGCTCCTGATGGCTGCGTAGCAAAGCCGTAGCCAACGTTTTTTGCTTCAGACACAGTGTTGTCCCCATGCAATGTCGTTTTGCCGCCGTACTTGACGAACCACCCCCAGTTGGCTCTAAAAGGCTCTGGGATGCATCCAGAGCCTTTTATTAGGAGAGTTTGGCCATTGGGAGGAACCTGTCTCAAAACGCGCCATTTGACGTCACACGATGGGAGTCGCCAAGGCCAGTCGCGCCATTTTGGATCAGAGCTATCGCCTTGAAATGCCGCCGCGGCTCGCCTTTCACACAGGGGTGGCATCCCAGGAGGGTCGGACTCGCTCAAAAGAGCGTGACCATACGGGAGCTGCCATCCGTTGGTCATGGAAGGTCATGTCGGTGGGAAGCAAAGGGTTGGCGGTGTCGCAGGTAATCTCATAGATAAGATATGATTCACGTTTGATATGGCAACGTTTACCTTGTGATTCCGATAGCACTACTCAATTCTGCACGTATCCCGAAGATCCATGCGTTCTCAACGCAATTACACGGCTGACCTCGCTTCCTACGGTGGACGCCGTTGCCTCCATCGGCTCGTTCCCGAGTTTGTCATCCCACGTGACTGCACAATGTTGGCAACAAACGGAGCAACTCCGCTGTAGTTAGGGAGCTGAAATTCGTCCACTAACACTGTCCATGACCAACGGATGGCTGCGCCCGGGCAGTCACGCTCGGGGATAGGAGAATCCCATTGACGGCGCGCCAAGTACGTTCTCTAGACTCTTCCTATATTAACTCTATGTGGCATCCAATGTATTGCTCTGCAGACGAAAGCGTGCTGGGCGAACGCAATGCATCCTGGACAGGTCCTGGTCGCACGTCACAGCAAACGTCAAGGCTCACGTGATCTTAAAGATGGCGGCGCCCGTGATCGGCGGCCAAACCGTTTGTAAACAATACGGTTGTTGTTTCTGCGCGACGTTTTGGATGTCTTTCGATCGCGGTAATTATTTTTATCCGATAATCTCACAGTAGAACGTGCAGTTTCGCACATATAAGGCATCGTACTGTTGACGACTTCCAAAGATGTGATGACGACCGCGCGTTGAGTCACTGAGCCGATGCGATGTACTCAAACTAAGGAGAAATGGGCTACCACGTTGCGGAAGAAGCGCCGCATAGCTTACGCTGGCAAAATACGTTCATCTCTTGGCGTTATGACGACGGAAATATGTCGGTAAGCGGCAAAACGACATGTAAACAAAGTCACATGACCTCAAAATGACGTTTTCTATGACGTGCGACTAGGACAAGATGGCAGTTTTGCCAAAAGCACCCGCTTGAGGGTAGTTACAACAATGGCGGGTTTGTGTCGCCCCTATGGCCTTTCATCCCGGTCAAGTGGGTGGAGCGATGATGGCTCTGACGTCACGGAGGCTCCCCATCTCCGAGCGGCAAAAGATCACAGAGTGGCCAAACTCACATCATAAACGGCTCTGGATGCACCCAGAGCCGTATATTAAAAGGGAGTCTGGCCATTGGGAGGAGTCACAAAGAGAGGCTCGACATGTTAATCACAGTTTCGCCCCACTGATTGGTTTGCTCTTTATCAAGGGGGTCGCCATGACACCTCACTGCCATCCAAAATGGCGACGAGAACAAACACAGTGAAGCAGGGATTTCGTGACAAAAATTTTTCACATACTACTCCGATTTTACGCTGCAAATGTATATCCTCATATACGTTTCTTGGAAGTCAGTTTCGACCGATGCTCACCCATCGATATCTAACCGAAAATAATACGTTTTGTCGCCGGTGTTAGGCCTAGTGAACACGGCGATCGCGCCGATCACAACGAAATCATAACAAAAAACGGCACTATACTGTACAATCTTGTATTTAACTGCTGGACTTCATGGATATAATCATTCTTGCCTTTTATATTCCAACTATTCATGTAGATTTGTTTCAAAATCGTACCCACGACAGAATGTGACCCCAGCAGGTGGTTTTGCCGGCAGCGGTACACCGCCGACGAAGCAGTCGACAGTTCCCGACGTGCCCCACGCACTCTAGGTGGTGTTCATCAAATTTGCACAAAAAATCCACTAGTCTTGCAGATAGCGAGTGGTATCCATTTCAATCCCATCCAACCCACTTGCCACCCAAAATAACGCTGCCCATGTTGGATAGGGGGACAAATAGTGAGGATAGGTTGATTGATAGCGTCCCATATTTCAACACTCCATTGGTCAGAAAGCTGAAAAAGGGATTGGAGCTTCAAGTATAGGCATGGCCCATTAATGGCCAGACTCCCTTTTAATATACGGCTCTGGATGCACCTATAGGCCTGCGCCACGCTGTGGCGGGAGCGCATATATCCACTGTCGCGGTGGCGATAGCTCTCTTCTGTTTCGCTGGCTCGTTAGCTATCACATTCTCTGTTTGTCGAATTCTTCGTATGTTGTGCCATGGAAAACGAAAATCGGTGGTCGTCGAGGGGCAACTATTGCCGCACAACGCGATGATATCCACGCCTCGTGTGAACCGTTTCTCGGAAATCCAAACGGGAAGGATAGGAGAGAACGTTGGATTAGAAGAGTTCACTGAATTGACGAAGTTTATCTACGGCTAGAAATGCGCGGCAATGTGCGGCACATTTTATTTCACGGTGAGGTGAGTACAATCCTTCAAACGCGTGTTGCAGCCCAGTGAAAAGTGGGTACCAACGTAGAGAACTGTCGTATGCAGTGCGTCGTACATTTCGTCAGTAACAAAACAAGCGATTTTGCAAACAGCCCTTTTTAACGAGAGGATAGAGAGGTAGGAAGCGAGCTGGTGGTATAGATCCATAACTTAAAAACCCGAGACTAGGGGACAAAAAAAAAACGACAACACAGACAAGGTGTAGAATATTCTGTTAGACAAGGGACACTGGTTGCATGGATCAAGACAGACTCTCCAAAAAACGTGCGTTACACGGAGAAACACACACACACTCGGTAATATGATCCCGTGCGGGGACGCTTCTCTCTCGTGTAACACGAGACGGTCACTTGGACGGTTGGACCCTGCGCGGGAGGAGTTTCCACGAATCCGTTTCTGCTCTGTTTTTTTACCTCGTTTTAGAACCTGGAAAATTCAACAACCTCCTCCGTCTGTGTTGTCGTTTTTCTTTTTTTGTCCCCTAGTCTCGGGTTTTTAGTTATGGAGCCCTTTTTATATTTCCACGGCCTTTCCTGATGCATACCTCCTAGCACGTCACGATATGAACGCGGCCGACAAGAGGCATCGAAGGACAGGAGGCATGTTACCATTCATTTAGAAAACGTACAGTGGCCGGGCTACATATTTCTACATCATTGTGAACGCTGGCTTCCTGAAGCATGTGCAAAATGGCGATGTGGTTCAGTGACAAGGATTTCCGGGGATACGTGCAGACGTGGAGTCAATGAACGCCGTGTTAGTCATGCCACCCTTCTTAGTGGGAGACATCAATTTAGTGGACCTGCCGTACAATATATCACAAGTAATAATTGGTATATAAATAAAAATAAGTAAGTACACGTAAATATACGTAATATACTCGAATTCTGGTCACACTTGTGCCCTACATGAGCGACGTATTCCACATATGTTCTGTGCTGATGAATTTGATTAGCCCTGTGCTAAAGCCATGTTTTTGTTTAGTCTCTTAGTGTAGGGACTGGGAGTTGTTACTATGAATGGATTGCCATTTCGTGCACTGCTGGTCTCGGTAGCTCAGGTAGTAGCGTGTAGGCTTTTGCTGAGCACCCGAGGTGCTCAAAATTGTCCGCAGTCCTATACGTGGCTGCACGTGCAACATATGGCTAGCCATACTGCAGACCTCCCTTACGTGTACGTTTCCCAATTATTATTTAGTGTGTTAACACATGCAAGTCAATAAAAAATCAGCGTAGAAAATTTCAGCCATACGTAAGCACAAACACAACACACTCGACTGGTCGCTCTACAGCATGACTATGCGCGCGCTTTCCGTGAGGGGCGCTGTACCACAATAGCTAGTGGCGCCTCTAGCGAACCGCAGGTCGCCTATACGGCGAATCTGAGCCGACTTCATCGACTGCCGCGCTGTCGCCTTCCAAAAAGGATAGCACTCTAAGCGGTGGCGTCAGTGACATGGCACACTGTGGCACTGGGACTGCGATGAGCTTCTCGCTTGAGGACGCCAGGCCAGCCAAGGCAGAGCAAAACCCCGAAAATCTAGTTCAAAGTCAGCGGACAAAAAAGATGTTTGAAGATGAAGAAGAAAGGTTTGCTGGAGTTGGAGTACATAGTTGGAGTAGTTGGAGCGGGAATCGTTAGCGAGGAGGAAGAAAAGGAAAGGGATGAGATAATGCCAGGGGAACAGCGGCAGTCGAGGAAAGCTCTGTGGGCATTGCCTGTGGAGGTGACAGCTCAGACGATGACACGTTCTGCCTAGTGTGCGTGGATGTGTATACACGAGGAGAGAGCTTGGTTCTGTTCAAACCATCTTACAAAATGTGAGTTCACTGGAAGTGCTCTAAAGAAATTCATTTTGTACGTTTCTGCAAATATTCCATTTGAAAAATAAGATGTGAAAAGTGTTGCAACTAGCCCCGTCTTCCTCTACGTCGGCGAGCACTCCACGTTACTTGAATGCCGCCAAAACGCGTGAAAGAAGTCAATCCACTTCCGTTTCGGTCGCTCTCACTCAGTGAAACCGTTTTTGGTTTGGACGCGTATAGTGTATATAGAGTCGTGACACTTTTGGCTCCTGTGCAGCTTCTCTACCTGGTTGTGCACGTGACACACGCACACAAAAGGAACAGGGAGTATCGAATGGTTATTTCGATAGCTTCCAGGGACTTGGATTATACCCACAATAATGATAAGCAGTTAGTATTGTTACTTCACTCGACTTTTTACGCGCGAGTTCCCGTTCCTACTTAATGCAGGTTGTGAATCGCATTTATCGAGGATCCTTACCACTGAGAAGTTGGCATTGCGGTAAAATTCAGAAAGTGGCGTGGAAGTTTTTCAAGCTACCCAAAGGCGGAGTGGGTTATTTACCTCGAAAGAACGTTACCAGCAGCGTTATTATATAATTTTCATTGTCCTATTTGTAGGAAAGAAGGATTAGCTGCCATGCAGAATCGAACCGGGAGCTTGCTCATGTTAAAGTGCAGTTCTACAAAGCACACAAGACTGAATAATTATTTATTTCATCGTAAGTTTCTCTCTTTTTCTTTTTTTTTTCCTAAGACGTCGTTCCACGTCTATACGTCTCATTACGGTTACGAAAGGCTATAGGCATGAAACATGCACGCGCACACACACACATATAAAAAAAAGTACGAAAGGTGACTTACACGAGTAGTGGCTTTCCGCTGATGTAGGGATCCTGTAGCACTTGAGCTAAAACGTCTCCGCATTCCTGAACCCTTTCTGGCGCAGAAGCGTCCACACAAAACACAACACCGTGCACTTGACTGTAATAGTTCTTCCAGATGGAACGTATTCTGCTGCCACCCCCTAAGTCGTACACAGTCACGTTGCAACACGAATGCTGAAACTCCCCTCTGGAGAACCCTACAGTCGGCACGACGTCATCCGGGTCCTCTGAAAGCAAGACGAGCCCATTAAATGAAGGATGATTTCATTGTTCCAAACTAAGAGGAAAGATTGCACTTTCCCCTGATTTGTTGAGAGGGGAAGGCGTACTTATTTCTGTGACACTTATGCAGTTATGTTAATTGTCACAAAAAGCGTAAGCCCCGCACTTTCCGCAAATCACGAGTTGTAATTAACGGTGTCAGTCTGCGCAGTGGATGGCCTTCAGCGTGCTACGCGGTAAAGTTCTGTTGTAAGAGTGACAGAGCGCGACGTACGCCTTTTTGTGACATTAACAAACATAAATGCCAAATGTCACAAAATGGCGTACGCCTCCCAACACATACACACACACTCCCTCTCTCACACACACACACACACTCCCTCTCTTTCTCTCAGACACACACATTTCTTCATGATGAAAGAAGAAAGTCACTGAAAGGGTCAGTTAGCTGTAGGACTCGACCCCACATCTTCTTTCATCATTAATTTCTTATGCAATTGAGGCTTTGTATGTATCTGTCCTTTCCGTGTGTGTTCCAGCCTCAGAACATCAATTGCCAATACATTTCTTGTCCGCAGACACACAGAAAGGACACGTGCTTTATATCTTTCCTAAGATATGTCCGTAGCTTGCATCAAAGAATTATGCTGACCTCTAGCGGAGCCATGCGGAGTTTAATAAACGAATTAATCAAACATTTTACTTCAAAGAACTTATTCTGGATGCAGCGTGTCAATCATTCGTTTAAAACCAGTCACGATATCTGGTTTCGACAATATCCTGCTCAGTCTCTTACCTCTCAAGAGGTGCTTGGTTGTCGTCGTCTTCCCTGCATTATCCAGTCCGATTATTAAGAGTGTTATCTCCCTGAAAAAATAAATTTAAAAAAGAATAAATAAATACATGTCATGCTGAACACGGACAGTACAAGACGTGTTTCTTCCCCCCCCCCTTTCGACCATTATCTTCCCACCTTCTTTGGGAAAAAATATCTTCTCGTGGAATAGAGGGTGCCGTTGTAAGAGGTAACATTTACTTGAGTTTGAGGGATACACAATACGAAGAGGACAACACAAAACTCATTTACGTTTACACCAACACAGAAGGAACGGGATACGTCTTTCGTAGTTTATGATCGATAGAGAGAGAGAAAAAAAAAACGCAATCTACGCCTTTTTTCTCTCCCTCCCCTTCTCAAGAAGCGCGACAGTGCCGAGATACCACCTGATAGGTCTCCTCAAACGCTCTCCCACCATGATTGGACAAATCGTTCGAGGGGACCAATCCGAGGCTTCTCCGCATTGTCGACCTTCCCGAGAAGGTGAGGAAAAGTGGCTTTCAAGTTGAGAGGTGGCGCTATACGCACACTGGGACTTTGAACTTCCGGTCCGACATTTTAGTTTCGCTCGATCGGAACAAAGCAAAAGGTTACAAACCCTGGCATAAACGACAACCAAGATGGTTTCGCCTGGGAAACCTGCCCCCCCCCCCCCAAAAAAAAAAAGGCGAGTAAGTTACTTTAACAAATAGTTTGCGCGCACTTTTCTCGTGGCAAATTTTAGATTTGGTGACACTTCGTGCATGTTTCGGTTCCGCTTGCGCGCGGTTTGAAATCGTGAACTTTTGCAGTGCGAAATATTCCGTTACAACGCGGTCAATTTGACGTTTCAGATAACAAAGATAACAAGCAACATTTCAGATACGGCACAAAAGATGTATACAGGCAGTTTTTTGACGCAGCAGTCTTCTGCACTCCGGGGATCATACGCGTACGTAGTCGTTGTTAGATATATCACGTGTGATAAGAACGATGAAGGATGACGAATCAGTTTCTCACGTTCACAGTTCTCATTCTGTTTTCCATGTTTGCAGCCATTAAACTTCTGTTGTTTATGCTCTGTGCTGTTTAGTCTTCAAAAGTCGTTTCCATCTAGTTTTGGACGAAGTTGTGACTTTAATTAAATTATTTTCACGTTATGAGTTTATAATATGTTATCACAGCCACGCACAATTCAACATGGTAAGTACACAGCACGGCATTTGGTGACGACATTTGGCACGGCAGTGCCAACACCCAGCCCTTACTTCAATTTTCTTTTGCGCTGGTGATATTTTTCCAAAGGCGAAGGATCCCACGGTACGCGGTACATTTTTTATGTCCTTTTTCCGCAAGAATTAGTGCAGGTAAGCGCAGAACATACGCCCATTTTAACACGCTGACGCCATGCTACTTCAGCAGAACCGGGAGCGTAAATTCGCGTGACACTGCACCTTCCGTTACGTCATTTTAGCAGGCAGTTGCAAACAACCCATATCCCTTTCCTTTTGTTTTCTTGTCAAGGTAACGGCACCTTTCGTTCCACAATGTTTGCGATTCAGTGTCCCTTTAAAGCTGCAAAGTTCAAAAACGCACAAAGGTTAGATCACGGCTGGAGATAATGTGTGTCCCGTTCATTCACTTTCATTAAGACAGAAGAAAGAAAAGCGCCGTAGATTAGTTTCACCGAGATAAAAAAATCAATTACGTATCGCAGTTTTCCTCGCTACGGTGTGGTTATCTCGTGTATATTGTATTGTCACCTCGATGTAACAGTTAGCGAATGCAAACCCTGTGCTCTTGGCTACAACATCACACGCACGCCGCCTTCGATGTCAAGCTACTCATTGTGTGCTTCAACTTACGGTGTGATGGCAGAACACGTTGCAAATAGACCATCTACCATGGATATACTCCGCTGCATGTTAAATATATAAAGCACACGCTCTAAAAATGTGTTGCATGAGTGACTGTTTTCCAGCGTAACTACTTGCCGCACGTTTTCGTGGAGACGCGAAATTTATTAGCAGTCGCAGGAACTGAATTTCGCTTGCCAATGAACTTCCTGTATATGTGGTCATTACCTTACGCTGTTAGATATACTATTATTTCCATTTTTGATCGTGCATAAGAAAGTAAAACGTATGTTCCCGTGATGGTTGTCACATATACGGTGGCTTCACAAAGTTTTCGGTGTTGTGATAATGTACAAGGCATTTCAGTGCCATTCCGCGATAACAAGTACAATACATATGTCAATTTTGATCAAGTGTCAGTGGAAAACAGGCGCACATGCATGTATAGTCCACCAAGATGTCACACAAATCACATACTTTCGATGTTGCTGCGTACAAAGCGGTACTCCCATTGTATCACATGGACCCTTGACAGCATACCGGACGAATAAACAGAATGCTGTCTCCATGGTAACCACAAGAGTCGCATGACACAGGTGGGCACATCAAGACAAATGGGGCTTCGTCTATGAATATTTCTGAGAATGCTTCTTTCGAACTGTGTTTGTGAACCATGCATTTGCAATGCAACACCAATATTAAAGTTTATTTGGAGCGTTTTTTCTTCTTTTTTTTAATACGAAAGTAACGTTCTTGTCTGCTGCTGTCCAACTGGTCTGGCCACAATCTTGCCCCGCCACATGCTTGGCCAAGCCAATCTAATCCAATTCGGTAGCTGCCTCTGCATCCGATATCGAGACAACAAAACAATCCACCTCAGAAAATGGCGCTTGCAGTGTACGAACGTCGACGACTCAACGTTGTGTTTAGGATCACAATTATGTAAGCGATCTGATCATGTTGTTGGTGTGAATTCGGTGAGACGTAGAAGAAACCAACTACGTCGCTGCAATCATGGGTACGCCTTTAAAGATATTGGTGTGCGGCGATGTGAACGGGCAGTTTCACAAACTTTTCGATAGGGTTTCAAACGTAAACAAAAAGAACGGTCCATTTGACATGCTCCTCTGTGTTGGTGACTTTTTTGGAGATGACCTTTCTGAATGGGAGGAATACAAATCAGAAATCCGAAAAGTTCCTGTTCAAACGTACATTTTGGGTCCGAAGCGGGAATCGTCTGTGGCCGAATTTGAAACGAGTGACGGATTCGACCTTTGCCCCAACGTAATGTACTTAGGCAAGAAGGGTGTTCTCACAGGGAGCTCTGGCTTGAAGTTAGCCTACTTTTCGGGAGTCGAGAACCCAGACGGACAGTCTGGAGCTCACACATTTTCGAAGACTGAGGCTCTGCAGTTCATATCACCCTTCATCGACGAGCCTGGTTTTCGTGGTGTGGACATTCTTCTGACGTCACAGTGGCCGAAGGGGGTGACAAAGTACGGACAGGGCGTCGAAGAATCCCAGTACGACGCATCAAATGCCACGGCGATGCTTGCCTATTTCACTCGTCCCAGGTATCACTTCAGCTCGTCCAGTAGCTGTTACTACGACCGGTTGCCATACAGAAATCACCAGGTTCTTCGTGAACCAGCACGACACGCGTCACGTTTCATTTCAGTTGCCTCCGTAAATAATGCTGCCAAGTCGAAGTGGTTGTATGCATTCACAATAGTGCCCATGGTTGCCCTGTCAAATGCCGAGCTGGTCAAGCAGCCCCCGGACGTCACAGAGTGTCCTTTTACTTTTACGCAAGACGACTTGAAGGCGGAAGAACAAGACAAAAATTCCCAGTTCTTCTACGACCTCACACCGGTTCCCGAAAAGAAGCGCAAACACAACGACGGGGACAGGCAACACAACAAAAAGAAACATCCCGTACCACAAGGGCCGTGTTGGTTCTGCCTAGCGAGCCCCGAGGTCGAGAAGCATCTCGTGATTAGTATCGGTGATTCCTTCTACGTCGCATTAGCAAAAGGGGCGCTCACGCACGATCACGTTCTGATTCTACCCATCGGACATCATCAGTCGACAGTAGAAATGGATCAAGACGCTTTGGAAGAACTCGGGAAGTTTAAAGAGGCGCTGCAAAAGTGTTACGGGGCAAAGAAGAAGAAAGCAGTGTTTTTCGAACGCAACTATCGCAGTTCGCACCTTCAGATCCAAGTCGTTCCACTGCCGGCTTCTCTCGTTCCCCGCGCAAGGTCTGTCTTCGTTGACTACGGCCAGTCCCTTGGCTTGGATCTCGATGAGATTCCCCAGAATTCAGATCTGCGGCAAATTGTTGGTGCTGGCAGGCCATACTTCTACGTCGAGGTCGAAGGCACAAAGCTGCTGCACCGGATACGAAAAAGCTTTCCTTTGCAGTTCGGGAGGGAAGTGCTTGCGTGCGAAGAACTGTTGGACATTCCTGACAGGGTCGACTGGAGGCACTGCAAGATGACAAAAGACGAAGAATCTGAGGTTGTAGCGCGGTTCCGCGAGGAATTTAACCCCTTTGATTTTACGCTGATGTAAATGATGCTCGTTTTGAGTTTTTTTTTTGTTTTGTTTTTTATTCCTAAAAATATTGCGTAAATATGAGACTCTCATTACACGGCCTTTCCTGTTGAATCCGATGCTTCTGTACAGATGCTTTGGGTTATTACAAACGTGCCTTTGATACTGCATCAACTTTTTTTACCTGGACTGGCTATTTGCCACACTCAGTAAGTTTGAGAATAACAGTTTGAATATTGTATGTGTGCAGGGAGATATGGTGTGTATTTGGAGAGAAATGTTGGATATTTTCTGTTGGCGAGATACAGTGATTTATCCAGAATCGCAAGCTTGGGGGGGGGGGGGGGCACAGTTACATTGTAACAGTAGTACACAGGGAAAAATTAGGGGGGTGTTGCAAAACATTTGGGAGGGGGGGTCTGGTTAAATCACTGGTCAGATTATGCCAAATGATATAACAAAATCAGTAACAAGAAAATTTTGCTCTAAATTGAACGTGTTCAGGGTTAGGCTGTGGTGGTCAATGACATTTCCTAACATTTTTTTTAACATCTTATGCATCAAATATTAACAAAGCTATCGAAATGCACTTCTGCAGGCTGCAGAGTATAACATCCCTTTTGAACTCCACCCTTCCAAGTTGAGACCCTTGAGTAAGACCCTTCAAAGCTCACTTACTATCAAAACCATATTTGTATCTCTGCTATGTGAAACACATACAGGGTGTCCCAGAAAACGTGTCATTGAATGATAATAAAAAAAAACTACACCACCTAGAGTCATGCGGTCAATGGCATTTGTTCTTACTGGGTTTTTGCCACCTCCTCATGTCAATGTCCTGTAACGTATGTTTAATTATGTAAATTTTTGCGAGCTTAAGTCGGAAATTTGCCTAGTAAAGGTCACTTTTTTACCCCACCAATGTGAAGAGCGTGTCTAATTTAGTGAAATTAATGATAATTGACAGGGATATTCAGGAGCTATCCCAACGGAAAAAATAGCCGAACATCATGCCCTACGGAGGTCGCACAGAATAGCGCACGATGAATTTTTCAGCGCAATCTTTGTCAGTCCGACAAAAGGAGGTTGGAAACCCAGCCCTCCCCGATGTCGCGGAAAGAGATAAAACAGGCACGGCTTATCACGTTCGACTTTCGCTGGGATAACGCTTTCCCTCTCCCAATTTTAGGAACAGTTACTTTTTCTACTATCACTCTGTGGGCTGGCTTCGGAACCTCCTTTCGTCGCACTGAGAGCGATTGCGCTCAAAACGTCATCGCGCACTATGGTCCGGTGCCCCGAAAAGCATGATATTCGGCTATTTTTTCCGATGGGATAGCTCGTGAATATCACTGTGAATTATCATGGATTTGAGTAAATTCGGCACGCTCTTCATATTGGTGGGGTAAAAAAGTGACCTTTGCACCTTTACTTGGCAAATTTCCGAGTTCAGTTCGCAAATATTTACATAATTAAACTTGGAGTACATGACATTCACATTAGGAAGTGGCAAAAACCTAATAAGAACAAATGCTGTTGACCGCATGATTCTAGGTGACGTAGTTTTTTTAGTATAATTCAATGACACGTTTTCTGGGACACCCTGTATACAGACACATAAGCGGGCATTCACACGGGCCAACTTCCACCAACTCTGACCAACTTTGGAGTTGGTGGCAGTCGGCTCACATCACCAACCATGACCAACCCGAGTTGCTGGGAATCGGCCGCCGAGCGAAAACTTCGGAGAGTTGGTGGTGGTCTAACCAATCAACGCGAGGAGCATTGCCACGTGACCCTCGAGGGCGTCAAGAGATTTCGTTCCTGTTGCACTGCCTGGCATGGGTTCAAATGTTTAAATCCTACAGGGGTACTTGAGAATGTTTTTATTTTTCGTTTTTCTTTTTTTTTTTTTTTTGTTACTAGCGCCATATAAACATATCAATAGGCATTTTTTGGAGATACTGGCGATCTTCTGGCGAAATAAAATGACTTCGCTTTGATGAATGACAGTTCAAAACAAGTCATCAGCGGTTGTACTTGAACCCATACACCCCGATTGCCGTAAGGCTGGTTGTGGGCGGAGCTAACGAGTTGGTACGTGTGAACGTGGGGACGGTACCGTCTTGAAGTTGGTCCAAAGACGTTGCTTCGAGTTGGTCTGAGTTGGTGCTGAAAATCGGCCCGTGTGAACGCCCCTTAGAAATGAAAGAAATTGTTTGCATAGATGCTTCAGCAAAATCCAACAGATGCAAACACCATTTTCATTTTTTTTTTCTTTTTTTTCAACTTAGGTGCTGTATACATAGGTCCCTGTGTTTTGGGGTTTTATGTTTTTTGAAAGTCTGGGTATAAAACTGTGGTTTTATCTCAGAAGACGTAAAATTGAGTGATATCGGGTGGAAAAGTAAATTTTTGAGTAGAAAATAAAAGCGCTTCTCGCATTGTACATTGACGTAAAATGCGGAACAGCTGTGCTGAATATCCAGTGCTTAGTGTTCTCCAGTGCCCATATTGGGTGGCCAAATTGGCACTTTGCAAAGTTCGTTTTCGGGTTTTACCCTAAATCACAGGGCCCTATGTATACACCTGCCCCTGGGCAGGTATTTATTCTTAGAACTAACTAGTAAAAATATGCATAAAAGAAGTCGCGAAATATGTATGCACTTGTGCTTTATTAACAAAGTGCAAACATTTCTTTTCGCGAAATAACAGCAATACAAAAGTAACAGTATGAATCTGCCGTCGATGAAAAGCGCAATTTACGCCTTCTCAAGAGAAGCAGTGCGGATAAGGTGCTTCCCATTGTTCCCTGCAAACGATTTCCTGACACCATATGGCATCTTCCTGTCAGGTAGTAGCTCATAAGCACCAAATGCTCATAACCTCCAAACGCTCAAAACCTCCAAACGCCCATATGCACCAAAAAAAAGTTGGTGGTTTTGAGCGTTTGGTTGAAAGGTTACATCCCATTTCGCCTATTCCCACTTCGCCTAATCCGGATTATCGGATTAGAGAGGCAGGAGGGGTGACAGGCGTTAGGCGAAATGAGACTGCCGTGCAATGTCAATAGGCGAAACGAGACTGTCGACAAGTGGGCGTTACTTACACGCCCCGCCTCGACGGTGACGTCTGCAAGAAATGAATGCGCTCGTCCGACAACAACCTTACGTCGTCCGAAACAAGGACCCTTTACATTTGCAAATGAAGGTGTGCGCGATGCAGAGCCGGACATCTGCTCACCAATCCAGAGCTGAGACTGCTCATTTGCTCACCTATTTTACGACGGTGGCCCACCCTGATAGTTTCATAATTTATCTTCATCTTCATTCTCATCATCTTTTCCATTGTGTGAAACAGTGAATTATAATAAGCGTTGTATTTTTCACATCAATTTTATTTTGCCTCCAGCTCTCGACCAGCCTCTCGACCAGCCTCTAAGGTCCCTGTTGTGTCTGTGGGCTTTTGTTTTTGTTTTTCTTTTTTTAAAAAAGAAGAGCAAGTCGGCCTACAACTGACTAACCTTTCCTTCTGTTCTCTTTTCAATAAGCATATCCCCCCCGATAAGCACTCATGCTCCGCCTTTGTCGACGTCGCGCGCTACCACTTGAGTCCTACATTGCTTTTATGCTGGTGCACATTTAGGAATTATTTTACTATTAAGGAGCTACAGTAATGCGCGAGGTTGAAAACATGACGCAGAAATTTCCCGGGTCCCACTAGTGAACCCTCCTCATCAAGCCACAACAAGGTATGTTCTCCTGTGAGAAACTACCCCTCTGTTATACTGTGCCACCACCCACCAAACACGAAGCCTACGGTAACTTACGAAAAAGAAAGAAAGAAAAAGAAATAGGCACATATAAAACTTGGTGAGCATTTGTCCGCCTTGAGCGTTCGCACTATGAGCAAATGTCCTGTGAGCAAATGTCCTGGATCCGTGCGCGATACCACTAATCCTGGATGCTGGACACGGAAATGGATCAGCTACTACTCACAGGTCTCTCGTGAGGCTCAGAGGACTTGACTTTGAATGAAAAAAGAAAAAAAGGGAGAGTGCAGATTTTTGCTCAGTTGAAAGAGAAGAAGGGTACGTCGCAGTGTTGCACGTAACGCCGTTACAGTAATCGATACTCTATTTCGGTACCGGCGTGCAGATCGCGATATTTTGCTTGATAAAATATATATGCTTGAATAAAACCTACAGGGTTTTAAAGTTTTGCGAAGATGCGAAAGTGACTTTTGGCAGCATGACAGGGGACCGCCTTCTTTCCTCACGTGACACGGATCAGTAGGCGAAGTGGGACTGTCTGCAGCATACATTAGGCCAAATGGGACCCCCTGCGGTTCGAAGTCGGTGAACGTGCTAAGGAATTGCGAGATAATCAGCTAAAAAGCATTAGGCGAAATGGGAAGACACGGGTTGAAATGAGCAGGAGGGGGGGGGGAGAACCTGCTCATAAGCACCGAACGTCCAGAACATCCAAATGCTCATATGCACCGAAAGGCGGGAGACCAACCAGCTCCGGTGGCGCAGCGGTAACGCGTGCGCTTGGAGATTGGGAGGTCCGCGGTTCGAATCCGCGGGCCGGCTGTGCCGTCTGGGGTTTTTCCTGGGTTTCCCTCAGATGTGTAATAGGCGTATGCCGGCACAGTTCCCCTGAAGTCGGCCCATAGACGCAGCTATCCTCCCCCCGAGCGGATTCCGCTCGGTCTTCCACTTCACCCTTTCCTCTCCTCCTCTCCACCACCTTTCCCTTCCCGAGAAACATGCCGCCTAATCAGGCAGGCAGACCTCTCGGGTTTCCTCCCAACGACACTCCTCCTCCTCCTCCGCGGGAGACCACAAAGGCCGGGTCTTCCTCTCCCGCATTTGGAACAAGGTCATAGGGTGAGAAAGGTGGAATGAATGGAGACTACAGTCAGTTTGAAGTTTATGTAACACTTTGGTCCTGCTTGTATGTAGTCAGAACGAACTTTTATGGACGTTTATTTTTATCTTTATAAACGAAGTTTATGAAGTTCGAATTTGACTGAATGTGTGGGTTTCAATGGGGCTATCGTCAGTCAATGGGTGTTTCAACGTGACAAACACGTCCGCCGTAGTGTTCGCCCATTTGGTCGAATGCTGGTTGATCGACGCCGTTTGTTCGAAGGGAGTTCAAAACTGCATGCGTGAGTCAATGGGTGTTTGAACGTGACAAACACGTCCGCCGTAGTGTCCACCCATGTGATCGAATGCAGTTTGAACGCCGCTTGGTCGAAAACCGTTTGATCGACGCCGTTTGTTCGAAAGACGTTTGTTCGAAGGGAGTTCAAAACTGCATGCACTGTGTCATCCGCACCTCTTTCTGTAACTTTTGACTTGAGCATACGGAGCGGGCAATCAGTGTACTCTGCTTTTTTTTTTTAATTTTTATTATTATTACTTTTTTTTTTTTTTTTGCAGGGTGACCACTGGTTACTTGCAGACGTTTGTCATTTACAAACTAGTAGGACGCATATTGAAGAAAGTTGCCCCAGGTTGGTAGCAAAAGATAGTCTGTGCTTCTTCTGAACACCCTTCTCATTGCTGGTGACACATTTAAAGGGAACGGTCTGAAACGGGATAGCCGTATGTGCGCGAAAACCACTCGAAGTCTGTGGATGCTAAGAAGGAAATTTCGCCATGGCACAACGAAAGATATTAAATTAACATCATGTAAAACCTTAGTTCAACCTCGTTTAGTGTATGCATCTGCAATCTGGGGTCACTACACATGCACGCTACCCGAAAAAATAGAGAAAGTACAATGATCTGCTGCCCTGCTTATCTTGTCTAGGTTTCGAATGACTTCTTCCGTTACATGTCTGTTGCAAGAACTAAATTTACATTCATTTGCACATAGGCGAAAAGTAAATAAACTAAAACTGTTCTTTCTCCTATGCAATGGTCAGTTCATAACAAACAATAATACATTGTTAAAATTTATCCACATTCAACAGGAATAAATAATCGAAAAATGTCATTAATTTATTTTTTATTTATTTGCCAAAAATGTTTAATACTTGAAATCAATTATTATATGACAAAGGGTTGGGGGATTAACATGTATGGCATGTTTAGTCACTATGTGTCAGAGCGGAAAAGCCTATCAGGTCGTCGAACGGGCTAGGGTGAACAACATGGACCATTGGACCGCTTCTTGGACACGAAAAAGTAGGTTAGCATGTGGAATGTGTTTACGAGCAAGCGGGTTACACACAGTTAAATGTTGCTTAGAATAACGGCATTTAGAACTCCGGCTTTTTTTTTCTTTTTTCATTTTTAACACTCCAAGTGAACCAATAAAAAATCGATCAAACGACCGCTGCCGTTTCGATCTTCGATGAAATGTCTTTCGACCAAGTCATATGTCGGCACAGTTCCTTTAGAAGTCGACCAGGATGCACATTCCCCCAGGCCGTCAGTCGTGACGTTGCCCACCTCTGTGAGGCCAACAACGGAGAGACCTTTCTTCGTCACCACAGTGAATTAAATTCGCCTACCTGAGGTAGAGTGTGGTTGACAAAACGTCTAAGAGAAAATGTGGCCGATGAACGGATATCAACATGGAACGCCGTCTACTCCATAGCGCCTTAAGCTACATAAACGAGTAAACATAAGAGAAAACGAGTAGTAAAAATAAACTGAAGAAATAACATTAAACTGAATATATGTTAGAGGTTCAACGATAACAACCAGTGAGCTTGAACTAGCGGTGCAGGAAGGAGGCTTGGCGCTGCACAGCGTCGCAGTCAGGCACTGGCGTCATCAAATGGTTCTGTAGCATTCGCTACAGTTCCTACAGTTCGCTACAGTATGCGTCGTGAAGCGTACATTAGAAGTGGTTTTGGCACGTGCTACAACGTGTCTGTTTTTGCATGTTCTTGTCTGTTTAGGTGTTTTTTTTGGTCTAAATACCTGTCTATTTTCATGGTTTTGGCACATAAATTTCCGACTTCTACTTATAAGAGGAAGTAATGTTGTTCTTGAATGCCTAAAACGGTGGGCAAACAAAAATGAGTTGAAAACCAATCATTCAAAGAACCAAGCCAGTCATCTTCCAGACCGAAGAGAGAATAACTATAGGAGCGAGAATGTGTAGAGCATGTTGGATGGAGTTCCGGAGAAAAATAGTCCCGGAAAAGTTCGTCCCGGAAAAATTGGTACCTGGTTGCGTGGCGGTAGAAATGGTCCCGCGCGGTTCCGTGCGCCCAACAATACAGGAGCGTCGTTGTGGACATCTGATAAACCGGATCATAGCCAATCAAGTGCTATCATTGGCACTCCTCATTTGTTCGAAATTGGAAGACATGCTTTTTTATTTAACATTAATCTTAATGAACAATAAATGCTGCACGCCATTTAATGAGGAACATAAAAGCGGCTCCATTTGCTGCACCGCTTGCAGAGATGGGCAGTATTTAAATACATGTATTTATATATTCGTATTTAAATAGAGACTTGAAAAATGTATTTATAATTATATTTAAATACCAATTTCCGGGTATTTATTCTTGTAAATACTTTATAAATACTCTTAAATACATAATATACTGACTCATATCTTAAAGTTGCCCTGCATTTGACCTTTCGGGAAAGGGCGAGTTTGGGGCGCAATTGTGCCGGGTTTGCGCTAGCATACGCATGCGACAACCCATTTTAGATGGCGAGTTTTTCACTGTTGTTGCGGACAACGGTCGTGACTACCCGATTACATTGTTCTACAAAGCATCTTCATCAAATTTAATACAAACATTTGTTCATCGGCACCTGTGGAGATGCTGTTCTCCTTTGCGAATCTGATTGTACGGCCGAACAGAAGATGCCTAAAAGAAGCAGTCTTCGAGAAATTTCTAATATTAAAATCGCCATGATAATCTAACAAATAAATGCTATTCTTCCTTGCTGATTTGTCCTTATGATCATTATTATTTCTGTAATTCTAGATGACATCTTCCTCACAGTATTTATGGTGGTAGTTAGGGTATTTAAATACCGTATTTATAATTTGTATTTAAATACTCATGTTGAAAACTATTTATGAAGAGTATTTAAATACCCCTGTCAACAAAGTATTTTGTATTTATATTTAAATACTCGAAAAATGTATTTATGCCCATCCCTGACCGCTTGTATTGTACAAATTGCGTCTGTTCTTTCTGTTCCTCTCTTTATTTTGCGGAGTACAGACAACGCGACAAGATCAGGAAGCAGTTCTACGATGTCTGCTACCTTCTCCTAAAAGTGAAAAAAGAAAAAAAAAAGTAAGAGTCGTCTTTCTGCAGAACGAAAATTCAAATCTCAGTTCTTTCTTACTCTCATTGATCAGCCATACCTTCTGTTTTGTCGACCAACTCGTGGAGTGGTAAAAATTGTTTGGATTTCTGTAAAACGCTAACAACTTGGGGCAATGTCAATGGGAACTTGAACTGGAGAATCGCAGCAAAAATTTTGAAGTAAAAATGGTACCCATCGATGCCAGCGAACTTATAATGGAATATCGTTTTGTGTCGTTGAGAAAAAGAGAGGACGCCAAACAAAGAGACGCCAAACAATTTTTAACGGACGCATACAAGAAAGCCTCCAGGAGATATATCTGAATCCTTGCATTTGCGTCAGGATTCTATTTTCTGACCACACCAGCTACTGTCGCTGATGCTGAAAGAAGCCTCAGCACCATGAAACTGACCGATCAAGAATATCCTGCGCTCAACCATAAGAGATGTCAGGCTTTCTGAGTTCGTAGTCAACCGAAAACATGATTATCATATCTCTAGACTTTGACGCATTGATTAACCAACTTGCGAAGAACAAGGCTCGAAAGAAGGGTTTTGCGCAAATGTTCACTGCAGGCCTATGTATGCTGTCCCCTATATAAATATCGTATTCCAGCTTCTGCATTGTAAGTGAACCCGGACATATGTTCGGAGGGGACCACGCTCTTTGTTGCTACAGCCCTGGGAGCCGAGTGCCTTTCGAGCTAGAATCAAGTCTTTTTTCCTAGGCTGCCGTTATTCGTTCTGGCTACATACAAGCAGGACCAAGCTGTTACATAAACTTCAAACTGACACATTAAGCGGCCTTGGTAGTCACCATTCATTCCACCTTTCTCATGCATAGTCCCTCATGCTGGGTTCTGGGAATAATGGTGTCTGAAATAACAGTCCCGGAAAAGATGGTACCGTGTGGCATGCGAGGAAAAAGTGGTCCAAGAATCACAGCCTTGTGCCCTTATTTTAGGGAGGTGTATGCGTTTAGCATGATTTATGAATCATCGCCACGGAAAGAATCGTTTTAGGGAACGAACGTCGTGCATTAGACATAAAATCTCACAAAGTGGCCACGCCAGAGCAACACAAGTAATTAATCACGTAGTTAGATTACGTCCGTTAGGTCAGGTTAGATAAGTTAGGTTATAGAACCAGGTAACCTTTCCTTGATTGGGAACACTCACAAGTCAATGAGGGCAACACAAGACTCTTCCAAACTCAAGCAAATGTTACCTGTTTCTCCAGTACAGCAGCTTGTTACGCCATTCTGACTTGTTCATGACAGATAGGTATGTCAGTTTGGTCAGGTTAGGAGCCCAAGTGGAAATTGCCGACCATCGGCCAGTTGGGGGTTTTTGGTCGGCAAACGACATCGTCGGCCAATGCACCATAGACCGACGTCGGTCTAATGTCGCTCACGGTGCTGGCTGGCAAACGGCGTTGGGTCGAGAAGTTGTGCGCACGTGTTGCGGGCGTGCTATTGAGAGCTCGGCATAATAAAGGCGGGCCGGTGTCGGCCTTGCACTGCAAACAAACTCGAAAACATCGCAGCTGCTACTGGAAGAAGAAGAAAAACGAACAGAAAGAAAAGACGCCGTCGTTGTAGTTCTCCGAATTGAACGTTTCTTCAATTTCTTTAGCTTGCAAAATTATTTTGTGACGATTAACTTCCGATCGCCCTTAGTAGCTCAGTCGTTCGCGTGCTGGCTTGCTGAGCTCAAGATCGCGGGTTCCATCCAGGTTGAGGATGGTAGCAATGTGAGCCTTTGCTTGGAACGCCCTGTGTCTATGGTTTCGGTTGCACGTTAAAAAATCCCAGGTTGCCGCAGTCCTACCCTCCAGCACGTGCCGTATGTATCTACACAAGTGTCGACTAACCCACCTTACTTGTGTATCCACCCAATTGAAATTGGCCGACGGCCGACTCTCGGCAGAAAGTCGGGGACCAGTTGGCAGCCAACTAAGTCGGCCAGCCAATCATGTTCTAAAGTCAGGAGTTAACTGCCAACGACGTCGGCAAGGACCTGGCCAATGACGTTGGGCCAACAGCCCGTGCCAACAGGACGCCACCCGTAGCTTGCCGTCAGTCGGTTACCGAACTCATCTCCACGTAGTACCAAGGTAAGTGCCAATGATATGTCTCTTTATGACGATTTCAATCAGTTCTCGGGAGTGCACATATTACCTAAGATTGAGACAGTCATGTAGACTCTGTTGCAGTCGTTGAAACTGTCACAGAAGAGTCATATACGCCATAAGAAACGTCTAACGTCCTCTAACGTCCTCTATATGTTGCATTGTGATAGGCAGAGCGAGGTTTGGCAAGCCCTCGGCCAGGACAGATCTGTAGCAAGAAAGCTATGTACCGAGCTCGTTGGCCAAGCACGGCTCGGTTGGCCAGCCAACCTTGGTTCAATCTCAGTACGTTGCCTCGCGGAGAGGGAAACGCGGAATGGTGTAGCACTGCATAAGTTCAACTTTCGATTGGCCATGTGATCGTCTCAAACCAAAAGCAGTAAGAAACAGAGACATTATCTTCATGGTGAGCTAATACGACAAGCAATACCCATTTCAGTATTGTTTGTGTACGCATCAAATTAAACTTACACACCTCACCCTTCATTTTGACTCACACGCGAGCAGGACTCTCGAATTTGTGGAAGCTCGCGGAGACAAACCTATGTATAGTATCTGCTGTTCTTCCGCAGGAAAGAAATGCAATTTCTTTTCTTTATACTGACCTGTTTGATTCTAGTGATCTCAGGCATATTGCGAGCTTTTACGATTCTCTCCCTACGCCGTTACCCTACGCCGCGAGACAATTGAGTGAGTTGGGTCATGCATTCTTTTGCAACGGGCCGTGGTTGGCCCGTGGTGGCACAGGTGTTGTTCCATGGGCCATTTTAGGGCCCACGTTTACCCAATCAGTACCCAAGCTTGCTTCCTTATCTTGCTTCATACCAATCGGAACATCAGTTCTTTCTTGCTTCCTTATTGGCCAAACATCGGCCCTACATCTGTCAGGTCGGCCCTCTACTGTGCCCCGAGCTTGTGCCGGCTAAGTCGGCCCGAGTGAGGACATTGTCAATCCCCAACCTTGGCCTAAGCTTTTTTTGCAAGCTTGGCCCGACAACTTTTAGGTTGGAAGCAGACGTCGGCCCAGTGTTTCGCCAATATTGTTTTCGCCGCTGGGAGGTAGCGCTGTCATGCAAAATTTCTCACTGGGCCGTGATAGGACCATATATGGGTCAGCGTTGGCCAGGTTGGCCAGAAAGGTTGGCCCTATGTTGGTGGCCAATGGATGGCCAGTCTTAGGCCATTGTCAATCCCCAAGCTCCGCCCAACCATGTTGTCTTACCTTGGGCCAAGGTTGGCTTAGTTGGCCAACTCCTCTCAGCCGATCTTGGCCCAAGCACGTTTTTTCACTTGGGTTAGCTCACCATGAAGATAATGTCTCTGTTTCTTACTGCTTTTGGTTTGAGACAATCACTTGGCCAATCGAAATTTGAACTTTTGCAGTGCTACACCATTCCGCGTTTCCCTCTCCGCGAGGCAACGTACTGAGATTGAACCAAGCTTGGCAAGAGTTTGGCTGGCCAACCGAACCGTGCTTGGCAAGTGCTTGGCCAACGAGCTCGGTACAGAGCTTTCTTGCTACAGATCTGTCCTGGCCGAGGGCTTGCCAAACCTCGTTCTGCCTATCACGATGCAACATATAGAGGACGTTAGAGGACCTTTCTCTTTCTCATATGGCGTACATGACTCTTCTGTGACAGTTTCAACGCCTACAACAGAGTCTACATGACAGTCTCAATCTTAGGTAATATATGTGCACTCCCGAGAACTGACTGAAATCGTCCTAAAGAGACATCATTGGCCACTTACCTTGGTACTACGTGGAGATGAGTTCGGTAACCGACTGACGGCAAACTACGGTGGGGTCCCGTCGGCACGGGCTGTTGGCCCAACGTCATTGGCCAGGTCCTTGCCGACGTAGTTGGCAGTTAACGTTGCCCAGACTTTAGAACATGACTGGCTGGCCGACTTAGTTGGCTGCCAACTGGTCCCCGACTTTCTGCCGAGAGTCGGCCGCCGGCCAATTTCAATTGGGACTTCCAGTTATTCACAATAGAGAATCAGTTTCGTGAGAGCCAACGCGTGTTTTTTTATTATTATTATTTTAGTGTAACCATTTTATGCCTGAATGACTCTGATGGAATGGAACAGAATAGCATCGGAAGCTGTGTGGTACCGTACTGCAATGGGACCATGCTGGGCCCTGCCCCGTACTACATGCGGTGCATAGTTGGCCAATCGTTGCTGTTAGTCCATGGGTCGCTGTGCAGCCTACTAATGGCCAACTACTGTCCAGACTTGGTCCTACACTGGTCCTGTGTTGGTCCCATGTCTTATAGGTCGGTCATTGGCCCAAATTCGGCGGTATAATTAAGTCGATCCGTGTAAGGCCAATGCCAATCCCCAAGCTTGGCCCAACTTTTTTTCAAGGAAGGCCCAACAACTTTTAGATCGGAAGCATACATCGGCCCGTCATTTTGCCGACGCTGTGTTTCCCCTTGGTAGGTTAGGTCACTATAGTGTCAGTTTAGTTGGGTTAGGTCAGGTTAGGCGACACCAATTGGCGCAGTTTACCATGGGTCCAGTGCTGGTAGTGGAAGACCCTGCCTCAGACCTTGCCAGAAACTTATTGATTTTCAGACGGATAAATTACAGTGGGGATTTCGTAGTCTGGAACATCGATGAGAGACTCCTGACACACGGCTGATTTCCTGCAACAAGATGGCCTATACTCCTAAGAGGTTCATGGGTAAAGCCTTTTGTCCGTGAAACGTAGGGGATGACTTTTGAAACTGATTGATTGAATGACCGGCCTCGGTGGCTCACTCGGTAGCGTGTTCGCATTCTGATCGCGTGTTCGAACCCGTCCGAGGACGCCAGCAACTTGGTGGCAGTGTACAAGTTGCTTAGACACGCCGTCTTCCGCGAGGGACGTTAAATACGGGGTGCTGTGTGATGAGCTTTCATCGCACGTTAAAGAACCCTCAGGTGGGCAATCCACAGACCGACTGCTGTGGCGTCGCTCATGATCTCAGTTGTCTCGCGACGTAAACGCCCAATTATTATTATTATGATTGATTGAATGTTTGGGAGTTCTACGGCGCAAGGCAACTTAGGCCACAGAACGCCAATTTTGAAACTGATAAAGACCCCAATGCAAGGACAACGAAAAGTACTCCTCCCTGTGCCTGTTTTTCTTTTTTTTATTGTCCTCTCACTGTTCTTCATTTTTTTCGATTTCAAACCGCCCATATTTTAACCCTAAACAGCATGCACCATAATGGTTCCCAAAGCATGGGAGTGATGGGACCAGTTTTTCCACCCATGGAAGCTGGGACTATTTTTTTCAGCTCTATTTCCCCCTAGAGTCACTAAATAGGGAGCACTCAATAGGGAGCGACTCGGAGCCATGCCGGCTAGAGTCACTGTACTGGGGGAAGAGTACCGCAACCGCTCCGCGTCGTCTGCTCGGGCAGCCATATTGCTTCCAAGCCGCCGCGGATCGCGTGTTAGGATAGCTGTAGTCAGTGTTACATCGCGTTGATTTCGCGGCTGTGCACCAAAGATTTTGTGACTTCCTGTGGTGGGGCTCGGCTAATACTTAATGAAACAGGACACGAGCGTCACTACAGTATAGTTTGTTGTATTCCGTAGCTAACTGACGAATTATGTTGGCGCGTGTTCGCCTCTAAAAGGCATCGTCGAGTCTCGTTTGCGCTCTATAGATAAGTGTTTTTTCTCTTTTAGTTCACTTGTTTTGTGGACATAAAACTATAGTGCTCGTGTGTGCAGCTTCAGGTTGACATAAATAACCTCCACCAGTTTTATTCTCATCTCTTCGCAATTAAATTTCTATTTCACACGTTCAATGGCTATGTGAATGCCAACGTTTTTTCATGCGCACGTAAAGTGCTGTGGATTGTTCTTCCAATCTCCCGCTCCAACGCAAGCAGTTGATCTTCCATGAGGAGTAGACCGTGAGCTTCAAGTCACTACATTCCGTCTCAGCCTTTGCTCGTTTCTTTTAAGACTGCGACCTCGTCGAGGGGACCATCACATTACTTGTCTGCAGGTTTTTCCTGTGCATATTCCTCGATGCTCTGGTCACAGAAATTTGTGACGGTGTTGTCTTCCTCTGCAAAGTTGATTCACTCACAATTACAGCTCAATATTTAGGAATAGTTTTCATAAGTTTCAATAGTTCTCATAGTGCATATCTACATATACTTCGACGCATTACCATCCTCCACTGCCCCTTGATCTTACACTATGTTGTCATCAACTTCAGTGTGCAAGACTTTTGGTGACTCCTCGGAGAACTCTGCGTGCGAAGAACGGAGGATAGGAGCCTTCCTCAGCCTCGTAGGTGTCCGGTATGCAAAACTGCTTGGGACTGCCGTCCACTTCAACTTCTTTCGAATCTCCTTGTCCTCGAAGTCGTCGCGTGTGAAGTGGTCACGGTGTAAGATAAAGATATCTTACACCGTGGAAGTGGTCCCGATAGTGGCGTTTTGTTAGCACCGCAGGACAGGGAACGCAACGGGAAGATCCAACAAGCACTACTTTGATACGCCCGGGTGTTCTTCGCACAGTTGAACTGTTATTCAATACTGTGTGCAAAGGTTCTGCAATGAAAAATAAACACGCCACATAATTTACCTCGCTCAAACGTGTGTTATTCGTAGTCGCGAAGTTCTTCCGGCAGGTTCTGTGCCGATCTACGCGTCTCGTCACTTTTGCCCGTCGGAATGCAGAAAAATGCTTTGCCTGACTCTGTCCCGTTGCAGCACAACATCCAGACATGGTTGTTCGTAGTTCCTCAGCTCTCTGAGATCCATTTCACGTACAAAAAACCAAGAGCGACACACGAATGTAGCGCACATGCGTCCCAGCTATTGCGTTCCCCGTAGACCCGGCGGGAGCAGTGTTGCCAACATTTTTTCGGCGCTCCCTCCAAGTCAACTCCAAAACCCTCTAAAATCTGGACAAAAACCTCCGCTTCTAAAAATATCGTGTATTTTCAGTGAAACGATTAGATATTGATGATATGCTGATATATTCACTTGCGTGGAACAAGATATCATAGGTTTTCTATACGCATGCATATATATCCTTTACCGAGCAACGCCCCGACTCGAGTTGAGGTGAGACCGTGAGAGTAGTGAGAAAATAAAACTAAAGAGTGGGGATCGAGTCTAGAAGTCTGGCAGAATACACTGCTTTGCAATGCTTTGGGATACCTCTTCAAGCCAGTCTTTGAATTCATCAAGTTTAAGTCACTCCTTCGAGAACTTCTGTCGGTATGGAGACTTCTCTGGATTGGAAGGCTTCCTCATTATTGTGAGGAGGGATATTGTGCCCCAGAAGCAAACAGGCTCGCAAAAAATCCAAAGAGCTTCACAGAGCATGCAAAAACCAACACGCGTCCGCCGTCACGGAGAGGAGCGGACGCTTGGCCGGAGCAGACGCCAGCACACGAAGCACGAAGAAACTCCCGAGTAAGCCGCGTAAGGCGTGCAACACGCTACTTTCTAAAACACAAGGCGTTCTGAAACTTCTGGAGTTTGTCATCTGACATTCGTTGATCGTGTTTTGGGATCGTATTAGCAAAACTTTTATGGGTACATGACGAAAGTTGAAATTCCTCTGAAATCCCTCCGAAGTGCAACCGAAACCTCCAGATTTCCCTCCTCCCTCCAAATCGAAATTCTTCCCGCTAGGCTCTGGCACAAACCCTCCAGATTTGGAGGGAAATCCTCCAACTTGGCAACACTGGGCGGGAGGTTGGAAGCAAAGAGGAGGAAAACGCACCACGTGACGCGCCTCGGCGAATGAGCAAGGCGGCGGCACGGGGAAAGCGAATGCGATACTCTTCCCCCGGGTACAGTGACTCTAATGCCGGCGAGCGAGTACGCCACCTTGAGTCAGGCGCGGCTGCGTCGTCTTAGCAATGGGATGCCAACCTCCTCCTTTCCCTGTGGAGAACAACGCGCAGTTGAGTCAGCTCACAACCCAGGGAATCGGTTTTACATGAAGCTGACTCAGCATGGACGGCACGTCCTTGGAAGGAGAAACCACGTGACACGATTGGCCTAATCTCGGGCGCCGAACGGCGGCTCCGGCGCGGAAAAGGAATACGGTACCCCTATTTAATGACCCTATTTTTCCTTACACCCCTACAGTACGAGTTGCTCACACGTTGCTGACGATAGTACACTTTTTGTAGTGGGCACCAGCCCAGTGCCACATACGATAATGGCAACGACACTTTGTAAGAACGTTCTAGCGTTCGTTAACAGCAAGCATATATTATAAGGACGATGTAGTAGATAACTTTTAATTCAGAGTGATCGATAAGCATGGGACAAATACCAAACCTTTGATCACAGTTCGAGGTAACGCGTTACAAGTAACTAAGTTCTTTTTTTTTTTTTTGCAACTTGTAACTTAGCTCGGTACTTTTGCGCCGTGGTAACTTTCCCAGGAACTCGTTCTTTTTTCAGGTAACTTTGCCAAAGTAACTTAAGTTAAGTTCCAAGTTACTTTTAACTCGCTTTTCACTCACGTCCATATATTTTGTTGCTTTCTATCTGGTTCCTTCACGGCATCTTTCTTTTTTTGCCACAAAAACGTGATTTTCAATCAATTACAGTATTTTATTTAGGAAGTAAGAACCGCTGCCATCGAAATGAAGCTGAACCATTGTGCACCCACAGGGAGTAAGATGCAAAGCGTTCGAATAGACCTCTACCAGAGAAACGTCATCATGACATTGGTAAACAGACTGAAATCGAAACAAATCGAAGGAGAGGGCTGGGTTCCACGAACGGGCACGTTCGCTGCCTCCCATTGAAAGGAAAGTAGGGCCGAGGGTCGCGTCTCTTTGAGGGACCATATCGTAATCCCCTCAAGACTATGGCTTTCGGGCGCGACCTTGTTCACCTCTAGCTTCGAGCGTAGTTCTATCTAACCAAATTTTGGCGCTGTCCAACACTATGAGGTCATTTTTTTACAAACAGGGAGAGGTCTATTGTTAGACATAAACGAAAACGACCTAAGCGTGTTGCACTCCTCCGCAGGCAACTCAAGGTCTAACTCAACTGCTCACTTGTGCTGCATTTTGTGTCCGAAGTAACTTGGAAGTAACTCGTTCTCTTTTTTTTTATAAGTCATTCAGTAACTGCGAGTTACATTTCAGGCTGAAGAACTTCGTTATTAACTTAGTCACATTTTGCACACGGTAACTTAACTTGTAGCGAGTTCCTTTTGACGGGTAACTTCTCAATCTATGCCTTTGATATCACACAGGAAGACGGCCCGCAATATAATCTGAGCTCTCTTTCCGCCAGAAAATTTCAAGTGCAGTGTTGGAAAGCATGCACATATGAAACATAAAGTGACCATTATTTAGTTTGCAGAAAGAAGTGGTAGTGCTGACGAGGGTTGACACAGAGTAGTTTATTAACGCTCGTCGCTCTTGAAAGCAATTAGAACAAGAAGGTAACGTGGTATAAGACAAAAACGAGGCAGGTGTATACCAGGTGCTTCAGGAAGGTTTTCCGGCTGTATAATTCATACACAGAACGGCGCAATCAAAAAGGTTTTTTTTTTTCAGTGATCATCCCTGAGACATCGACCACGAACTGAGCCGTGAGGGGGTCATTTGCATATACCCTCATTGATTAAATGAGGCTCCTAACTTTCAAACTTTTTCCTGCGGATGCTTTCGGAACTTCTGTTGTACCGACAGGAACCTTCAGGGAAAAATGTTCCACACAAAAAACCTCTGCCGACATTTAAAGAGGCACTAAAGTACCACCACAAGTTCACTTCAAATTACATTTCATGTTGTGTTAATTTCGCACTTGTCGTCGTAATTCAAACCACTGATTCCGCTTTTAGTGCATGCTACGCGTGAACGCGCCTGCCACGACATTCCGACGAACAACATTGCACGACTTACGAAACATGCCGGTGTCGTTGTCCGTAGGACGTGAAGATAATTAATGTCACTAGAACATATGGGATTACTGTCGTGGGCTATAATTCAGTAAATTGCCATTGAAAAATGCAGCAACGCGTATTATGCTGCGCATGTACACAACGGTGCGACAGGACCCGTTCCGCGCACGATAGGCATGCGCGCGCTTTTCCTGCTGTCTGATTGGATACCACAAACCTTTGCATCGCGAGGATCTAATCGTTGCCGCCAAAGACAGCTCCGTTTTCATTGCTCTTTTTCTTCTAAACGGTAGCGCTAGGTGAACTAATTTTGCGTGCATTAAACTAATTAAAACACGGACTTTCATTTGAGAGCAAGGTGTTTTTGCATTTCAGTGCTCCTTTAATAATTTTTAGTTAATTGGTTTCGATTTCTTTCGCTCAGCTATGCAGCTGCCAAATTGCTTTATGCCAAAGAAAGCTTTTTGATAGCATCACCTGCCGGGGGACCTTAGTGAAACAGCCGGTACACTTCAGACTCCATTACCAGTACAAAATTACAGAAGCACGTACAGAAGAACAAAACTTCAATAGAAAAATCATGTTAAGAAAATGAAACATGAAAATTAGAACCAGTTAGGAAGTGAATGGTCACTGATTGTTAAAAACGATAATTCTCGACAACCTCTTACGTAGCCGAGGCCTTGCAGTCACCTTCTCCGTGCACTGTTTGGCAAGATGATAAAGTCTTATCTTCCCATAGCAGTCTGCAACGCGTTTTGCAAGGCGAATGACGTGGTTTTCGTCCGGACTGCAATCAAACATGTGCTGGTTCAGAGAAGGAAAAATGTCCAGACTGGCAGACGTGCACAGGATGTCCTGCAAGACGGCCCTTGTGAGAAGCTGCCCAAGCTGAGCACTGTACTGCAAGGTCCCTTCCGAAATGTGAAGCATTTGACGAACTCGTTTTTCAGCTGTCTTACAAATGGTGATGACACTCTGGGACGCGTTAACCAGACCACCGTGGGACTTTCGACGAAGCAGAGCGCCGTGTAGGGCTCTGTCTGTCAGAGCATCAATGCAATCAGCACAGGTGATTTTTCCTGTCACAATCTTGACAACATACCCTGCAACATGCCCCACAACATCTTCAACAAAGGCTGACAGCCGCTCCGTATCTGGTACATCTGCATAGTCGAGGTCTTCTACGCGTTCACTCTGAACAGTACCAAAATGGCGTGATGCATGAATGTCAAGGTCGTCGAGGGACGTAGCATGTGCTGTTGCTGTCACACTCGTGATACATGTGGAGTTTTGAGCCATGCAATTACCTCGTACCGTTGGCTCGATTTCATGGCGAACGAGGAGCCTCTTGTATGCAGAAATGAAGTGTCCTGCCGTCTGGTTGTTGCACCACCCTTCCTTACCCCTCAGTGTACGAAAGAAGAGTTCGACGTGTTCCTGAGAGAGTCTGTATGTGAGTACATACTTCAAGAGTGCATTATCACCTGAAAGAAGATGGCTGCATAGGCTCTGAATGCTTGCCATGTTGATGAGGAAACCAAGGAAGCCTGTTTTTCGTGAGGATTCTAATACTGGCTTTCCAGATGCATCTTTCAGATTGTCAATATATGCAGTCATCTCAGTGAAGAACGGAATCCACAGGTGGCGGGTTGAATGCCGGATGGGTGCTTTGAAATTCTTTGCCAGGGGATTGCGGGAATTCATGATGTCGAAAAGACGATCAAACTTTCTTATGAATTCCACTGTTGCCTCACATCCATGAAACACTGGATTGTTTATGTCCCTATCACAGAACTCCAGAGCGTCTGCAACACTTGAGCTGAGTGTCTGAGCAGCCAAATTCACCTTCATTTTCTGACTTCCCAAGTCAATGTGAGCAGCCTTGGGTTTGTTTCCAGCACGACGCCCTTCCGACTGCTGCAGCTTTTTGAGGCATTCGAGGTAGGTCCACTTTATTGTGCCTCCATTGCTGTCTTCCAGAGTCTCCATTGTTGCCAAGGCATTGCGAACGAGCATCAACATGTGGCAAGCGTCCAGGATTACGTGAACCTTCCAAGAAGAATCGGAAGGGTGCTGAAACCATGGCCTGACATCAGGGCTTTTCATGTTTGCACCAAGGTCTTGAAACATGGTGAGGTTAGAGCCCAGGCCGTCGCTCACAACTGCAGCTACTAGAATACCAATGTCATGCAGCTTTTGAAGGCAGAGGCTCACAAGGTTTGCCTTTTCCTCTCTACTTAGGCTGTTGATGAGAAAGTACGCACACGGCACTTTCCAGTTGCTGTCCAAAGCAACCACAAGGAAGACAAGAGCTTGTGTAGCTGGCTCCTGACTGTCATCATCAATGCCAGTGCCTACATTTACGAAGCCATTAAAAGACTGTCCCGTGAACTGTATCTGTTTCTCGATGCTCATTTCGTTGAGCATGAGCGAACACACAACACGTTTAGATAGCTTCCCTTGCTCTTCTACTCTGGCTTTCAAGGCATCAAAGGCTTCCTGCGTAAATCCTGGCTCACCATGCATTGCGCTGTACCACAACCTGATTGTTCTCTGGTGCGGCAGTGCCAGGTTGAATGTCCTCCTCACATACTCGTACGCTTTTGCTGAGTAGAACTGCAGCGTGAGACCAAAGCTGCGTAGGGACGGGGGGTACTGCTCTCTGCTGATCTTCCCATGTTTGTTACGTATCTTACGTAGTACCAAATCCAACGGTACATCCGGAAGGCAGCCACGGAGCATGTCGGCGCACTGCTTCGAAACCAGTGACTTTTGCTGGAGGTCTTCTATGACGCTTTCCAGAGTTACCACCTTTTCCTTTGGTCTCGATGTCTTCTCCTGGGAGCACTTCGTTTTTTTCTTCACATTCTGCGGTGCCCTAACTGTGACGTCCTCCTTGCGTTTTAACGTGTGAGGACTCACTTGCACAACGTACGTATGGTCTGCAGTAGGACCACTTGGAGCTTGCGACAGTTGTGACGACGGCCCTGGTGTGCCCAAAGATGGTCCTGGCTTTGAAATGCTGCCCATGGTATCCTGCTGTACATTATGTCTCGTGGCCGGGGGCTTTCTTGGTCGTGCATTCTGTGTGACAAAAGATGTAACGAAATATGCTTTTGTAAACAAGTTGTGAGATGTTATGTTGGAAGAATAAAGAGAATATACGTTTTTCAAGTTCTGCATTTATTTATTGCCATTATGCATTTCGAAGAAACAGTGAACGTGCAGGGAGGTCACAAGACAATACTTTTATTTCCGAAATGTCGATGTATGGGGGCATTACGCAAAACTACTGAATCCCATTTGAGGTTGGAATGAGTAATGAGTTGCAAATGCCTTCATTTTATTTTTCCATGTATGCTGATTTTTTTACAGTGGGCTTTCATAAGCTCCGATAATTCATATTTTTGGTTTGTTTGTTTGTTCGTTTGTGCAACAGGGGACCAAACCCTCAGTGTTCGAACAAGTTTGAAATGTTTCACTGGCCAGCTATTTGTCCAGTGCATTAAAAATGCTTAATGCAAACAATGCTTTTGATAATGTCAATCTTTTCGTGCCATTATAAATTCTGTTATTCCTGCAGAGACGGACACCGCAAATCCACTTCTGTACAAGGAATCTTTCAGTAGGTCTCATTCTGGCAGTCACTGCGATTGCAGACTTCCAGAATGTGAAATCTTCCAAACTGTCTCATACTTTTTTAAATATGTCGACACTTTTGCAACCAAGTGAGATGCTGACAGGACACTCCTGCTGCTAAAGCGATTACAGAGAGTTCCAAGTCCCCAGAAGTAAACTTGTGGTGGCATTAATGCAATCAACAGGAGATGTAAGCAATGTCAGTGACCCACAACACTGCGGTTCGTGCCAGACAAGTGCGCTCCCATGGCCTAATTCACACAGGTTTCGATACACATCTCTCATAATCCACACAATAATCACTCGTTCCTTTCCCCCCCTCAAAGTTTGAATTACTGGGAATCTACTGTACATACTGTAAAAGTGTTGTTCTTTTTTATTTTGTGCAGAATGATCTTTCCCGTTTTTTGCGGGCGCTGAAAATTCACGAATGTAGGTATCTCTATGTAGATGCACTGTTTACAATACATCAGCCGACTGCGTGAGTGAGTGAGTGTTGGATTTTTATGGCGCAAAGACGACTAACTGCGAACATGAAAATCACGGGGTAACATAAATAACTATGATGTAACAACACCAGCATGTGAAATCTCCTAACGCAACAGGCCTTTACTCATAGGGTGCAAGTCCAGATTCTCACCGATTCTGAACTTGCGCCCGCATCTCTCTCAGTTGAAGTACAGCACATTTTCGTGTTAGGCAGTCCAACTGTGAGCTGGGACTACGCAAATGCATCCTGGACACGTTTAAAATAACGTGATGGATGGACATTGTGATGTGGCAGGTTTGACCTACTGCAGGTAGCAGATTAAGAGTTCATAGCCTTCTGTGAGGTCCCTAAAGCTTTTTCGTACGTGACTAAGTACGTAGTATGTGGGGTTCTTCCAGCGACACCCTAGCAAACAGCAGCCACTTTCACTGACCCAGCCGATGACTATGTTACGTGAAACTTTTATTATGTACCTCACATACAAGTTGTACTAAGTTGTGCCGATGACTAAGCAAGAGAATTTCTCGCCGAAGAATTGCACTGTTATCGCAAAAGGCATGGTCCTTGAACGAATGTAGCTTCAATGGGCTGATCTCCGACGTCACGGAGACAGCGTTTTCCGCAAATTT
This sequence comes from Ornithodoros turicata, assembly GCF_037126465.1. NCBI lineage: Eukaryota > Metazoa > Arthropoda > Arachnida > Ixodida > Argasidae > Ornithodoros > Ornithodoros turicata. Next base: position 28,904,498 of record NC_088203.1, on the reverse strand, counting down.
TAGTTCCCACAGATTGTTTCTCAACAAAGGTACCACAAAAAAATATTCTGCACAAAATCAACGACTTTTACAGTATATGGCTCACATCTATGACAGTTAACGCAGAGGAATTTTACACTATACAGAATAGCTTTAAAAATTTGATGTGACACATATGCTTTTACTTTTTGCAGGTGCTGCGGAAAATCAAACTTTGTGGGCACTGCGTCGGTCTTAAGGCGCACCGTCTGCCCAGTCCGGTCAAAGCAGCCCTCCTCAAAATGTCTGCTGCAGATCACCGAGGCCTTCGACGGCAACCAGTATTTTCTGCGCAGGTTCTGCACCCATTTCTTCAGTATGCCAGGGCGGCTGTGGGGAAACCTGTATCGAGAGACCACTTGTGTCTTAAGTACTGTCAGAAATAACACTGCACACAATCAATTAATATTATGGCAGTCACTACAAGAAGCTGATGTAATAAATCCTACCCATAAGTTGTGTTCATGTGACAATTGTTTGTGCCTAACATTGCTTGTATTGATTTGCGGAATGCCCTTCTGCGCCTCAACAAAAGTGTACGGAACACGTGAGCAGTGTATTTTTTTTCTTCGGTGTGACATCCTAGTGGCAAGTGAGCTTGCTCACTCGTTTGAGGGGTGGAGGAGTGCACTGGCGGCGACATGAATTCAAACCACCTTTCGAACACATTCAAGCCATACCGGACCTACTGCAGTGTGTCGCTATCAGCGCATTCGCTCACACCTCTGAATGAGCAAATGAGCCCTTTTCCACTCGCCAGTAGGTTGTCACATAGAGAAGATATACCGCTCTCGCAGGGGCGGATCCAGGGAAGATCCTCGGGGGGGGGGCACTAAAAAAAAAAGAGAAAGCGGAGGGGGGGGGTCGCCATGTAGCAGGAAAATTCGCCGTGCGGCAGGAAAATCTGCCGGAATGGGGGGTAGAGGTATGTCTCGGGGGGGGGGGGGGGGGGGGGATCCGCCCCTGCGCTCTCGTGTACAGTAAATTTTTTTCGGAACTTCTACACATTATAAGGACTACTGGTGAAGTAATCCAAAAGTAATGACATTACTTATCAGAAGTAAAAGCGTTAGTAACGCATTACCAGGGGCGATCTAGGATTTTCCCGCGGGGGGAGGGGGGCGCTGTGGACAAGTGCCACATGCATGCTGCTGGGATTGGTCCACTGAACCCTATGTTGAAGTCTGGAATTGAGGCGGGTCAGGACCCCTGGACCCCCCTAGATACGCGCCTGTGCATTGCCTACCTTCGAAATAGTAACGACCGACGTAACGCGTTACCTTTGAAAAGGAACTGAGTAACGGTGGTGCACTACAAAATAAAAGAAGACTCGCGAGGCTGATTCAAATAGAGATGGCTGCATTTCATTACGCGCTTCCACAATAACCCCCCCCCCCCCCCCAAAAAAAAAAAAAGAAAAAAAAAAGAAAAAAAAGTGCGGGTCTGGACCCACGCCCGGAGAACGCTGCCTGTGTAGCATGTTCTCTGTTGCATATTTTCACGCCGTGCAAAACATACGATAAGTGCTTTCGTGTGACCCTCCTCAGAAGGAAGAGCCATCAAACACCTTGCATCAAGTGCTTGTTCTGTTCAAAGAAAAAAAAAATCTAAATGGACAAATGAATGTACAAAATGCGAGAATGTATTCCTTGATAACGAATGACTCACCTGTGGAAAGTAAGGCCCTGCCCTTTGCCCGTACGCTTGGTGCAGCCGTAACTGCTACAAGCTGGCATGATCGCATGCGACGAATGTTTTGGGTACAGCAAGATGGCGGCCGACGCGTGCTAAGCCGAAAGCCTATCCAGCTCTGTTCAGCCAACGCGAGCTGCATTTATTCGGCCGACGCTATTCGTGGCCGGTAGAACTGATACCGCGAGTCGACGTTGCAAAGCAACGTGGAACTGCTGTCTGCTGTACCAAGCTAGCTACCAATCTGTAGACGATGTTTTGTTTTCCACTTGGCCTGCCGGTCCTATACGCTGCTGTCTTTTGTCACGTACTCCTGGTTCGCTCTGAAGAGGCATGCCAGTCGTTCGGAGGTGGTCAGGTCTACCCGCAAGAATACACAAAAGCTTCTGGACACAGTCTACACTGGAGTAAAGCTCAAAGTATGGGCGAGTTCCTCGTTTGTTCTGTCTTTCATATCATCTGTAATTTATGAAAAGAATTGCGTTGTTTAGCGGCTATAAATGGCTCGTACTTGTTAATCTGTGTTGTCGTTTTATATTTATTGAATTTCTTTGCTATTCAGTTAGTCAGACTAAAAGGTCAACTACAGAATATATTATCATTTTTGTAGCCTTTCATGATGTCAATGTTGTCGCACTCATGGCTAAGATATTGCCATGGGATATTCTTTCTTGTCCCTAAATAGTTTCAAAGCCAGCACCGAATTTCACTGCCACAGCTGTGGTTGACGGAGAGTTTAAGGAATTGAAGTTGTCAGACTTCAGGGGAAAGTACCTGGTATTCTTCTTTTACCCCCTTGATTTGTGAGTATATTTTCGTCCATCGTCATTTTTTTTTAAAGCAGAACACGAGAAGCAAGGCATGCATCTAAATAATGCAAACACTGTACTATCTACTAGCTATATCGTAACTGTCTGTCTGTCTTCCAGTACATTTGTATGTCCCACGGAAATCATAGCTTTCAGCGATCGTGTTAAAGAGTTCAAGGCACTCAATACTGAAGTGGTGGCATGTTCAGTGGATTCGCCATTCACGCACTTAGCATGGTATGCTTCATTTCTTTTTCTCCTTTTTTTTTCTTCCCACTTCGGCCACAAATTCGCATACGCCATTATAATTGCTCATTATTTTGTGCCTCCAGGATAAAAACTCCAAGAAACCAAGGTGGGCTCGGTCCTATCAAGATCCCACTGCTGTCAGATCTGACTCATCAAATCTCGAAGGACTACGGGGTGCATCTTGAGCACCTTGGCCACACACTACGGTACGGTATTTAAAGGGGATGCCTAGTTTGTTCCATGCTTTATAGGGCCTGCATCTGTGTTGCAAATTATACGAGCAATGTAATGCACCCTCGCCACATTGAGTGTTTTCACACCAAACCTATGGGGAAATTCCACTGGGACAGCAATTTTTGCCCTGAGCTGAGTGGAACTGCATTCTCCTGGCGGGGTTGTACAAGATTGCTTTGCCAGTGGAGTGCTAGCATTCAAGATGTGATGTGCGTGCTGTGCACATGGCATATGAGCCCCTGTCCATTGCCAAGCAGGTCAGCACCAAGGGGACAGCAAATGATACAGATACATTTGAAGCCTTCATTTTAACGACTATGGGTGAATAATTACCTCCACCGAACACACGAAAAAATTTACTGGCGTACGTTTGTCCATGCCTTTTTGGTACATACCAAAGACCAGGAACCCTATTTATGTCGTATTCTTCGAAAGTAGAAAATAATTTTTTGCAAGTGCCATACCACATATAGTTGTTTTGAGCCTTTACACAATTTTTATCAAAAAAAGCTATAAGAGCAGCGTAGATGTCGTTTTTGCAGTTGAGTTCTATGGCCAGGTTGACACCCTCTAGAAGAAAGTATGTAACCATACAAGATGACTGGTTGCCTAAAATGCATTAATTAACAGTTTCATTGAGGAATTTTGGGCAAAAGCGAGATGACAGAACCGGATACAATCCTTGTTGGAATCCGTTCTATCTATTAAAAATCAAGAAAGGAGCGCGTGCTGTGAAATATCAATGTGTGAATTTCGGCATGCAAATGAGCCGGAACTGAAAATGTGCACCTGTGGAACTCATCTCCCTCGTCGACGGAAGCTTATCTGGTCCAGAAAGCAGTTTCATCTGTCAGCCGAGCAGCATCTACTCCAATCATCTCCATCGCTCCAAATCACATGGCCCTCTGATGTGAAATGAGTGCTGTATTCCCACCGTTGCCGGTTGACGCAGTTTTTTTTGTTTCAGATCATTTGAATATAAAAATTTGGGGGTGGATATTTTAATGCATGTGCGTGTTTCAGGATTTTCTAAAACGTGAACTGGTTTGCAACTAGGACAGTCTCTCAATCTACTGTCACACCTTCGTTCAAAATCCCCCAATGAAAAAGGTAAATAATGAAATTTAGGTAATTCCTTAGTCACCTTTGTAGTTGCACACACTCTTTGAGAGGATGTCTGCCTGGCTGTAGAACTCAACTGCAAAACTTTCTTCTATGCTGCTCTCACAGCGTTTTAATAAAAATTCTGTACAGGCTAAAAGAAAACGCCCTGCAGAGAGAATATCTTGATATAATACAATATGAGACACACATATTCCGGTAGCATAGGCTAGGTAGGATTCTGTAGACACAATTTTTGGTTCTAAGTGGAACTTTAATGCAAATAAATATAGTTTTAACCTGACTGGCTGGAGTCTGCTCACAGCAAAGACAGTGTACTGATATGCAGTGGTCTATAATCGTAGTATACAACCTCTAGGGTGGTCTTGCTGTTTAACAACAGCACTGAGTTGAGACACATTAAGGTGGTAATGGCACCTTCATGTATCATTGGCCTGGCCTGAGCCTTCCTGTTTCTATGTGGCCCAAACAGGCTCAGTGATTCAGCAAATAGGTCTCGGCCTAGCGTTTGCTGCAGTGTTTTATGCCTTTCTAGCGCTTGTCAAACAGATTTATAAGTAAATTCACCAGCAGAGAGCACAAGGCTGCAAACATACAAGAACTGGTGGTTTGACACGAGACCAAGTTAATCCAGAACGCATGTGGGCAACCATGTTATCGTTACGCTATGAATTTTTGTGGAGGTAGAGGACGTTGTTGACACACTCCTCCTTCCAATCCCTACCCCTCTGGCTTGTTTTTGCAAATATGTACACAGGAATGACGTAAGCACATGAATTAGTGTGGAATTAGCTGTGTGACCCAGCCGAGCCAGGCTCTCAGAAAGATGTATGTCGGCCCGCAGTGCTGGCCTATTTTGTCGGCACGCACCGGAGGCCTGCGGGCTGGGACAGCGCCTTGGCTGATGCAGGGCTCTAATGGTGCTCTTAAAACGAAGCAATGCGCTTATTGTCCTATGCACTCTAGGAGCTGTCAGTGTAACCTGGCTTTTGAAAGAACTCTGGCAATAGGAAAAGCAAAAAGTCAGCTGGAAAGAGGGACAGTCGAAGCGGCTGAGATAAGAAGCATGAAATGGCTTCAGTTGTATTAGTGAAGCTTCCATTTTTCTGATGGACAAGCGACTTGAATTTTTATTCCAGTCATAGGAATTTTTCTGCCTGTGTCACCACTTATCTTTTCTATTAGTGTGTGTTATCACGTGCACGAAAGTGTCATTTTGAGGGTTGTTATGTGACATACGATTGTGACAGGCAGTTGTTATCTAACATACCTGTTGTTTTTGAGTTGGTGGGATGGGATAGGGTTCTTCGTTTTTGGGTTTTATGATTTTTCAAATTCGGGAGGGAAAAATCGGGTGCTATTTACGCACGAGAATTTGGGGAGAAATCGGGCGCTATGATCTCTGTTTGATATGTCACCGGGTATTATTACTGCAGTATTCAAACACTTGCCTGAGCTCCACAAAAAGTCGTCTTTGACTCCTGCTCGAGGGGATTATAAAAGAGGGACAAATAGGTTGTCACAACTAGCTCACTTTGCTGATATTACGATTCACTTTTCCCTACGGTTTTCCGAGATCGAAAAGTTGAAGGACCGCAAGGATTTCGGGTAGATATTGGGTTTTACCTGAATCCTTGAAAACTTGTTCCGGGGGGGAACTATCGTGAATAATCGGGTTTAATCCGAAAACGAAGAACTCTAGGATGGCATTGCGCTTGTGCACATAATTGTGTGGGAAGTTTCTGTCATTGAAGTATAGTTGTAAGTTGCGCTTCGTGTGTATGTGCCTCCCCTCCTTGTCCCGTTTGTATGCACGTATTCCTTTTATAGAATGCAGCATCACATTTCTTGCACACATCTGCTCTTGCAGGGGACTTTTTATCATTGACCACAAGGGCATGCTTAGGCAGATCACAATGAATGATCTCCCTGTTGGTCGATCTGTGGATGAAACGTTGAGGCTGGTGCAAGCCTTCCAGTACACAGACAAGCATGGAGAAGTGTGCCCTGCCGGGTGGAAGCCTGGAGGAGATACGGTAATCTTCTTTTGGAGACGGTTTTTTCGTTCGACATTTTTTCCCCTTAATCAGTAACCCAATGGTAAGGTGAAAGTAACTTGACCACTCCTGTCCTCCACTGTGTGTCCTGCCGTTTACGTTCTTGTCTTCACCCCGAAGGTTGAGTATATGCTACCTAATGAAAGTGTGTTCTGGCAAGTTTGAAGGTCCCAGGCATATCACTTCTTTGTATCATCTTACGGAGTGATACGTTTAAAGCCGCGAACTCCATCTTTGCTTTCTATGATGAACAAGCAATGAAACAAACTGGCATGGACGTAACAAATTCCTGGATGAGGCAGTATGATGTAGGTAGGTTTATGTCACAGAGAAGTTTTACATTGTGCTAACTTACAGAACGTAACACAACAGAATAACGATGTGGTGCATTTACAAACTCAAGTCAAGCAAGTAGGATGGGCAAATGTCACTAAAACATCCATTCGGGCAGCTGTTGGTAGAATTCCTCGACGATAAAAGCGCTAAAAGAGACGACCACACACTACTCAACATAGAGCACTCACTTTCAACAATTTAAGGATTGTCAAAACATCTTTATCACTGCAGCAAGAACTCCCTTTCCCTCTCCGATAGTGTGATACTCTGTACTAACACGTGTGGTGCCATCTTTACCAATCAGCAGGACTTCCCAAATCTCTCTCTCTCCCTTTGCATTTTGTAACCCCCCTTTACCGTTGTTCTGCTATACATTCCATCACACCCACAATCTCTGGAATGGAAAAAGAGATTCCCTTGTCTACTATTTTTGTTGTTGCGATGCTCCCTTAGATGTGTGTTTAGGCATCTGCCCAATGTAGCTTCTTCCACAGCTCAATGGAACCTTATAGATTACTCCTGACGCACATTTTACGTGTGGATGTTGATGCTTAACCGAGCATTCTGCCTTCTTTTCGTTATTTACGATCGCAGGCAACCCTGATAATTTCCCGTTGTGTCCACAAACACCATTTACTTTAAACCCCTGTGCCATTCTTTTCCGTCTATGAGATAAACCATGAACATATGAAATAACCATAACTCTTTCCCTATTTTTCAACTCTTGGTTATCTCTTGCACCTCAATGGAACTGTCTTCGAAAATAAACACATAGACCAATAAGTAGACCAATAAGTAGTTCTATCAAATACCCTGCATCCATGAGCCTTGTTATCTGACTAAGAATGAGAAAAAATCTAAACACTGGCTTGACACAACAAAGAGTAACAGTTTACTACAGACGTTTAGTTTCTCATATGGGAGACATCCTCAGTGAGAAACAGAATGAGAGGTGAACAACGGTCACCAAGTCACTCACGAAACGGGGACATCCAAAGCAGTTTATCGCCAACACACGGAAACAAATGGAAGAAGCCAGGCCCCAAAAAAAAAAAAAAAAAAAACTTTCAGACAAGGAGTCGTCACCATCCCCTACGTGAAAGGTGTGTCAGAGTCCATTCGCTGGGCTCTTTTGCCGCTAAAAATCAAGACTGCTTTCAAGGCGTGCTTGAAGCTCCGAACGCTCATCTCTAAGTCAAAAGACCCTGTCCCCCGAGGGTCCCAGACCGGGGTAGTGTACAAACTGCAATGCCAGGAGTGCGAAGCGTCTTACATCGGCGAAACTGGTCGTAAACCCACTACAAGACTAAAGGAGCACGAACGTGACGTACGCAATTCCACACGCGACACAGTTCAAGACTAACTAACCGATCATTGTTGGACAACAGGACATTCTTTCGATTTCCTCAATGCAGTGACCCTGGCGAGGGAACAAATATGGGGTCCTGGAAAACTCCTCGAATCGTGGCACATCCAAGGCAACCCCTTATCGTGCAACGCAAATCGTGGCCCTCTCCCTGAGGTGTTCGCTGACCAGCTTAAATAATCCGTTGGTTGTGTTCGCCTCTCATTCTGTTTCTCACTGAGGATGTCTCCCATATGGGAAACAAAGCACCTTGTTGTATCAAGCCAGTATTTAGATTTTTTTCTCGTTCTTAGTCATGTGCTCCTGGCTTTTGGAATATTTTTGCCTTCTTATCTGCCTGTTAAATCCTTCTTTGACCTCATGTTGACACAACCTGAAGATGGCTGCTTTAATCACACCCTGTATCACACTTCTTTTACAGTTTTCGACACATTTGACGATGAAGGCATAAATGTTTTTTTTTTAATCCTCTGGTGGTATCAGTACCTTCAGTCTCCTTATCCCTCATTTTATCTTTGATTGTTCTATCAACTCAGGCTAAGCGCACATTACTAAGGAAAACATTTTTGAACCTATGCACATACCTCTTTTTTGGATGTATACTTGTTCTTCAAGTTCTCCAAACCTAGCACTTAAATGTTTTCTTAGGAGCCACATAAACTGATCCTCTCCCACCCCTACAGTGTCTGAAATCTTATTGTGCCATTCTTATCAGTTAGTATGGTGATTGTTGTGTTCATACAGAGAGTGTCACACTATCGGAGAGTGAAAGGGAGTTCTTACTGCAGTGATAAAGATGTTTTGACAGTCCATTAAATTGTTGAAAGTGAGTGCTCTATGTTGTATCATCTCCGTTCGTCTCTTTTAGCATTTTTATCATCAAGCAAATGTCAACATTATCTATTACTACCATGAAGCATTCTGCTTTGGGTGGCATCATATGACCCTGACTGCAGCACATTTTAAAGGAGCATGGAAATCATTTGGAACACATATTTTTCACCACATGCTACCTTCATAAACTGTCACACAAAATATTTCCTTCGAAATGCGCGAATTTCCTGAGAAACTTTGTTTGCAAGAATGCGCTCCGCGGCGACAGTCTCCCCCAAGCCGAGTCTGGCGTGTGGTGACGTCAGGCGGCCGAGCACTTCATTGGCTGCCGGAAGTGTCTGCTCCCCGCCAGAATCGTCTGCTAGCTCTGGAATCATGGTGACTTACCGACTGAGGCGCTGTTGCTATTTATTTGCGCTTGACATTCACTTGCGTTCTTGCGTGATTTGTCTCGTACGTATTACATAAAACAAGACTGCGGGCAGTATAGAAGGTGTGGCTAGGCCTCTGTGTTGCCGTGACGGCCCGGGTTGAGGTGGATCGTACGTGGTTGTGGTTTCTGTTCCGATTGCGCTGAGGTGTCATTAATTAGTGAACAGTACTGTGCCTGTGTGTGCAGCATATATATGATACGACTAAATACATTCCTGTCAGTTGGAGATTTATTCCATGTGCCATTGTTGGTATGCTGCGTATGACCATTCAAAAAAGAAAATGCTTATTTGGCCATGTGTTTTGGGGTTTCCCACAGATCACTAGCAGATGAACTCTACTGACTTTATTTTGGTATCCATGTTGTTGTGCTTGTGTATACGTTGCGCTCCTGGTATCAGTAAGATATGGTAAGCACAATGTTACACAGCTGTGCATTCATTGGTCCGCTCTTTCGCCTCGGAGATGCCGATGTCCATGCGGTTCAGAGCCCATAGCGTTGACCACAACAAGGAGAAGTCATGATGGTCGACGACCTCTTCAAATAAAAACACTGGTCACGCCGCGTCTTCATGAGTATGCATTTGTAACCAAGAAGAAGCACTATATTTCAATCTGAATGTTCGTTCACACTTAGCAGCATCACTTACCAGCCTCCGGTACATTCGTGTAGTGAAACCGAAGCTGGCGGAGCTTGGGCTCCAACTTGATGAGAGCAGACGTGTCGCCTAAAGAGTGTTCAGTTCATCACCTGTCCTTTCCGCGGCGTCTGATGGACAACAACACTTCCTGCTCGGTTGGCTTGCCGGCGCTGAGATGCCAGTGAAATCGCAAAAAAGAAAGAAAAAGACTGCGTGGCCACATGATGTCAGTGGCTGGCAGTTAAGTGAGGGGCCATTTCTGCCGCGAGATTCAAAGCTCCCTCGCGTGCCAGAATTACGCGCTATGCTCAAACTTTTTGTGCGAATATGTACCACAGGGCTCAGAATCGTAATTTCAACTTTAACAGCGTCCAGTATTGAAATTGAAGGTTAAAAGTTTGGAATTGCAAAAGAGTGGAAATGCTAACCAGTTATAGGTGGTTTTGAGCTAAAATCGTGTAGCATAAGTTCTGTGAAACAGTGCTTACTTGTGTTACTTACAATTGCAGATTATCCCAAATCCTGAGGGGAAGCTCAAGTACTTTAGCAAGATGAATGAATGAGCTTGTGAATGGATCTCAACTGTGGGTCACTCTTTCAATGCTGGGCATTGCTGATTGTATTTTGTTGTTTTGTACTTTTTTGTTTGCATCAATAAAGTTCTGTAGTGTTCATGTGCCAAGTTTTATCGCAAGTACCCAATTCTTGATTACTGTAAAGCCCTTAATGTTTGGGACCACCTAATTTCCACAAACTTTGCAAATGTGCAAAGATTTTCATAAAGAAAGAACACATATCTAGAACTACTCTGCAATCGTAAATTATTTTGACAGCTGATTGTGCAGGTTACTATAGTGTGCATAATGCTGCTTTTATTAAATGTGTTAAGTATATACAATGTTTGGCATATAATGAAACAAACCAGTCGAGCAACAAATTGTAGCACCAAGAATTTGCGGAATTTACGGATCATGGACACGTGCGTTGCGATTCATAAAAAATTGGAGCCGCGATGTTAAAGGGTTTTACGGTTTTCTGGCTATTCATGCAGGATGACTCTTTATGCTTTCATGTGTTCCGCAAATGATACCTTACATTAGTATATTGTAGTACAAACCGGAAAGAAAAATTGTGTTCATATTTTGCAGATCTAAGTAACATTGTGAACGTGACAGAATAAAAATTTACTAAAAAGGAGACGAGTGCATTATATTTTTGCTCAGTTGTGGCTCTGTATCATTTTTGCTAAATTATCACTCACTGTACTTTGTGTTATTTCTTTGTTTTCTGCCAAGAATACACCATCTGTATCTGTTTAGTTTTACTTGCCAGAGATGCTTTTAGCTGTGCAAAGACTGTACATCCTGGTGTCCTTTTAACCAGTATTTTCGATGGTACTTGAGATGTAGTGTGGGTGCTGCCTATATCATGAATTGTAAATTGTTAGTGGTATTGGGTTGTACCAGGTTCAACCCTAAAATCCTCGCTTGCATGCGAGCATTTAATTGCAGTTACAGTATATAAATATGTGACACGTAAGTGTCCGACATTTCTAAGACTATTCCTAAGAATAATCACAGGATAGCGTTTATCACATCAGTTGGAACTACGTACCATATTTTCTGGTGTATAATTTCAAATGTGTCCGGAGTAGACATAGCACGTTCTACAAGTGAGTGTTATACAAAAGTTTTTCCCAAAAGAGCAGTTCCCAAGAAGATACCTCTAACATCCCGCCTTGTCCTAGTAAGTCCTAGCGTTGTCCTTCATTTTGTGATAGGAGAGTTCTATCACCTGGGGCAACATACTACCCCATCACCTAGCACTAAAGTTATTCACTCGTTTGAGTGCCCTGTTCTGGAAAATTGGGAAAACTGGATGACAGACGACGAGCACGAGTAGAGGTCCCGACAAAAGTTTATGTAACACACGAACGGTGTATTTCCTTCTCGATATGACACCCTACCGCCGAGCGGAAACGGGCTCGTTTAGTCGATCAGAGGGGCGAGTGAGTGCGCTGCGCGACACACAGCTCTAGTTTCGGTATCACACTTGAATGTGCTCGAAACATGGTTTGAATTGGTGGCGTTGCCGGCGCACTCCTCCATCCCTCTGAACGAGTGAACAAGCCCGATTCCGGTTGCAGTTAGGGTGTCGCACTGAGGGGAAAATACCGTAGATTGAGAAGTTACCCGTCAAAAAGAACTCGTTTCAAGTCAAGTTACCGTGTGCAAAATTTAACTAAGTTAATAACGAAGTTCTTCTGCCTAAAATGTAACTCGCAGTTACTGAGTTACTTAAAAAAGTTACTTCCAAGTTACTTTGGACCCAAAATAGCATTACGCAGGTGCAGCGCGCGTGAACAGTTGAGTTAGACCTTGAGTTGCCTGCGAAGGTGTGCAACAAGCTTAAATTGTTTTCGTTCATGTCCAACAATAGACCTCTCCCTGTTTGTAAACAAATGACGTCATAGTGTTCGACAGCGCCAAAATTTGGTAGAATTGAGCTACGCTCGAAGCTAGAGGTGAACAAGGTTGCACCCGAAAGCCACGGTCATCAGGGGATTACGCGACCCTCGATCCTACTTTTCTTTCAATGGGAGGCAGCAAACAAGTGCTCGTTCGTGGAACCCAGCCTTCTCCTTCAGATTTGTTTCTGCTTCAGTCTGCCTACCAATGTCATGATGATGTTTCTCTGGTAGAGGTGTATTCGAACGCTTTGCATGTTATACTCCCTGTGGGTGCACAGTGGTTCAGCTTCATTTCAGTGGCAGCGGTTCTTACTTCCTGAATAAAATACGGTCATTGATTGAATATCACGTTTTATGGCAAAAAAAATACCATGAAGGAACCAGAGAGAAAGCAAGAAAATATGCAGACGTGAGTGAAAAGCGAGTTAAAAGTAACTTGGAACTTAATTTAAGTTACTCTGGCACAGTTACCCAAAAAAAGGAACAAGTTCCTCTGAAAGTTACCACGACGCAAAAGTACAGAGTTAAGTTGCAAGTTACCAAAAAAACGAACTTAGTGACAGTAACCAGTTACCTCAAACTCTGGAAAATACACAGTTCCAAAGTGGCAATGATCCTCAGCTCATATGAGAGGGCTCATTATTGACATGGAATGGGAGATAGAATAATAGAACAGGTGAAAAGGAAAATCGAAGAGTGGTGATGAGGCTGAAGTTTACTACTACAGCCACCTTGCCGGATCGGAATTGATTGCGTCAACTTAGTGTCACGTTCACGATGGATGTAATAAAAATTGCTAATAGTCGACGCATATGCTTCGATAATGTGGACACACTCTGGGCGACATACCTTCACCTCCATGGCATGTTTTATGCATCAGCGTGTGTTGTACACCCGGACAGTTTTAAATTCAACAATTTTGTAGTGACGTGCATTACGCATTGATGCACATTATACGGTGGAAAATACGGTAGACAAAGAACTGCTCAAAAAACAACAACAAAGAAACAAAACATTTTTATACACATTTACAAAAACGTACACTTAGGACAGTGGTTACAACATTTAAAATTTTCATTTTATTGCACCTATCACTATCAATTCAGTGGTAAAAAAATGTGTATAAAAATTGCGCATCCATACCATGATGAGATACCCTTATACACTGGTGCTTGTACGTGTCACGCCTTTAGTATCTGGTCCATTTACACAGCATATTAGTTTATGTACAGTCATAGAATTTGTTATTTTGTAGTGCATGGAAGTACAAGGGGAGCTTTGCTCGTCAGCACTTTGATGACCAGGTCAGAAGCTGACACCACGCACACAAGGTTAAGTATGGTTCACAATCGTGCATCATCCTTATGCACTGTGGCAAACACTTCGTTTGAAAGCAGAAAATGTCAGCTGAGATACTGGCTACCCTGTGGTAAAATGTTGATAGCCCTCACTAGCGTAACAGCCGTGCATCTACTTTAGGAGAATGGCAGATACATTTTCATGTTGCATTTTGTGCTAATTAAAATCAATACTTTTATTAGCGGAAACCTTAATCAACCCACATGGGCATTTGCGCAGGATTTTCATCCTGGGGGGACGTTGGAATACAATACGGGGTATTTTGGGGATGTGTTGTAACACATTTGGAGGTGTGTCAGAGAGATGCAGGGAAAATCCCTGAACCCACATTACTCCATGTTAGCTAGGTTTCATGCCATTTTGTGAACTATAGCTCTGATAGCAAAGCTTCAACAGTATTATACGAATCATCAGATGCATCCTTCCACATTGTTTTATCATCGCCACATAGAGAGACTTTTCCTAATGTCTCAACAGTGACGGCATGCCGTACCCATGTGGCTAGTAACCGATAAGCATCAACCAATTGCCACCTGGCTTTTCATCAGGGATCTCGCCTTACATTGTTCTCTTGGGCAGATCTCATATCATTCAAACCACATTTACATGATTGCACAAAAATAGTACGAGGGGCGTTCAAGTCAAACCGGGACTTTTCATTTTTCGCAAAAGTAAAATGAACTTACAAGCGAGAAATTAGTTTTATTTTTCAACGTAATCTCCAGCTGCACTAATGCACTTGTCCCAGCATTTCACGAGGGCTTGGATGCCAGCAGCGTAGAAATCCTTACCGACGCGTAGTAGCCATGATCGGACCGCATTCTTGACCTCATCGTCGCAGCTGAAGTGGCGGCCCCCAAGGAATGCCTTCAGTGGCCCGAAGAGATGGAAGTCGCTGGGGGCGAGGTCTTGACTGTAAGGGGGATGTGGCAGCAACTCCCAGCCAAGTTCCTGTAAGGTGCATGTCGTGAGATACGCGGTATGCGGGCGTGCATTTGTAGGAGGAGGACTCCTTTGGTGATGAGGCCCGGCTTTCCGAAACTGGATGTGTTCATGAATGATAGTGTTCAACGTTCCCACAGAAAAATCTGTCTTTCGAGCCAGTTCGAGACACGTTATCCATCGGTCCTTGAGGATCAGGCGCTTCACAAGTTGGATGTTCTCAGGAACTCTGACACTGGGCTCTGAGCCGCCCCGGCCGGGATCGTCCTGCACTGATGTACGGCCATCTCGGAACTGTTTGCACCACTCAAACGCTTTGCTGTGGCTATGTGTATCATGGCCATACTGAGCCTGAAGTCTTCTGTGAATTTCACATGACTTTACACCTTCATTCACGAGAAACTTCATGACAATTCACTGTTCGATGTGCGCGCTCACCTCTTTGCCGGCCGTCTTGTCCAGCACGTGTCTTCTGTTTTGCACAAACTTTGGACCATTACGTGGTGAACGCGGAGGCCTGTCACGTGTGAAAATGATGAAAAAGAAGTAGCGGGAGCCGTTTGTACACTCAGGAGACAGAAAGTCCCGGTTTGACTTGAACGCCCCTCGTGTTTGCCACATGGCCAAACACATCACAGTACCAAGGCATAACAATCAAATCCCTTCACCTTGAGCAATAAAACTGGTAAGTATCATTAACTAAAAAATTATAATGTAGGACTACATTTCAAGATACAAAAATAAAATTGCAATATACTACTTTCATCACTGCAAGGCATGTCACAAAACAAATTAATAAACATTGATATGTACAACCAAGTACCATCTGTCACTGAAAGTCCTATGAGACATGTGTCTATTCTGTGTGTGACAAGAGTTTGCAGGTGTGCAACGAGGTAAAACATCATAGCAGCACAAGAGAAATTTCAAAGCACCGGGCTATGATGATTAATTTTAACATCATACAAGTAGACACATACATTCTGTAGGAGCAGCAAATCGTATCTCCTTGAAGGAATAATCTGCAGAGTTCTGATAACACAATTTATCGACTTAAAGGATACTACCGAGAGCATGAACATGCAGAAAAGTGCATACATGAAAACAATGCAAAGAAGGAGTGTTCTAGTGCTCCAATTATGCATATTTTTAACTGATCGCAAAGTATAGTGAAGCAAATCAAGTTCAGGGTCACAAGCAACACAACCGTGCATAGCTATTGTGTCAGCTGTCAAGACTATCCCATGTCTTTGTATGTTCCAGAGTAAGCAGTTGCGACGTTACAGAGTCTTGGTAACTCCGTTCCTTTTGTGTTTCCGCTTCTCCCCAATTGCCTTATCGCTGAGGTCTGGCATGATTTCAACCTCAGTTTTTGTGTACGGCTTTGATATTGTAAGCCTGTTTTAAGCCCTTAAGTGTGCCTATCTGACAGCGGTATTAGATTACATGCTTTCTGTGGATATATACAGGGTTCGCCAAGATAACCTTTGGGGTTTGTAACGGAGATAAAACAAATAAGAACAGTGTCGGAAAGCAAAAGTAGGTGTTAGAGGATGTATTATGACCCAAAATGACGATACTGCCATTTGGTCCATTCCTCTGCGGATAAATCATGAAAATTAGAAAACCGCCGCTGCCTAGTCGGCTACACCTGTGTTTCAGCTCCTTTCCGTCAGATGGCGAAAAGGTCGAACGCGGCGTTGCAGACGACATCGAAATCTGAGCAAGTGGAACTGAATGCAGAATCGTACTCTGCAACGCCGCGTTCGACCGTTTCGCCATCTGACGGAAAGAAGCTGAAACATAGGTATAGCCGTTTAGGCAGCGGCAATTTTTTAATTTCACGATTTATCCACAGAGAAACGGACAAAGCGACATTGGCGACATAAAATTTTGGGGCATAATATGTCTTCTAACATCTACTTTGGCTTTCCGACACTGTTCTAATTTGTTTTATCTTCGTTACAAACCCTGAAGTTTATCTTGGCGAACCCTGTAGATTAGTGGAACTGAGGTTATTGACTGGAGTGGCAGCTTACTTTGTTTCATGTAAGAAATGATTTTGGCTGATATGAGAATGTTTCCATACCGCAACCGCATAAGGTGTGACTTTCTGGTAAAGCTCACATTTAATCTCAGATATGGCTTTCACATCTGTAATCACCCCTTGTTCTGTCGTGTAGTATACCCTTTAACTGCGGGAATTTTACAAAATCGTCGCATAAGGGCCTCATTTGGAAAGAATGCTACATCTTACAAATGCAATGCTACAAACACAAAGATCATGCCTTGCACAAGCGTGGTCTCAAAACACAGGTCTGTAACATTGGGGGGAAGGGGGGGGGGAAAATACAGGTTTATTGCAAAAAAAAAAAAAGCAAAGAAAGAGCGGAAAGGTTAGCCTGGCTCCAGAAGCCGACTTGCTATTCCCGCTTACAAACATCGTAACATTGGGTCGAGACATGCCACCTGCAGTGAAGGGCTCCAGTTTAGTAAGTGTCCCAAGCGTAGCTAATCACAGTGAAAGACATCCCTGAGATTTACTCACAACTTTAGCAGGTGGCAGTATCAAATGGATCGACGTAGGTGTGTTTCGTACATGCCGAATGCACAAATACCGTAATTTTCTGCGTATAGCATGTGTGTCATACATGAAAAACAGTTGAACAAATAGGCTGTGTGTGCTATCTACGAGTGAGTGCTATACATGGATACATTGTCGCATAGTACCGCCAGTGACATCGAATAACACACAGTGTGGTGACACCAGCGTTACTGAGGGCATGCAACTGACTTTGAGTCTTTAATTCTGACTGATTGATTGATTTTACACCATAAGGCTGTGTCCCGACAAAACGTGACGTAGATCATGAACAAGAGGGTGTCATGGTACATAGAGCTGTACTTCGTGTATTGCTGTCACTCGTGCTGACTGACGCTGGAGACGATGTGCCAAAGTGTACACAGCGTGTTGTCTGCTCTGATTTGAGTTTGTAAGTGTCAAACACTAATGCAGTTACGACACAGGGAATCTGTAGATGTCCATTATACAAGAGTGCATGTTATACACAGAAAATTACGGTATATTTCTATTGCCAACTATTTATTAAGTTAAAATTCTGTTAGCAAGCATATCTATTGCTAATTCTATATCACATTTCTTTTGCACGGCTTTAGTGCACCTAATGTATAATTTATTCAACTCCTTATCCTTGCTGAGTATTTCATGTGCTGTACACAATGGGTGCATTAATTAGGTGCCCCTGAGCGCGAGTGTCTCAGACTCTCCTCACTTAACGAGACACAAGCGCCACTTGTGTACCCGATAGTGTGAGACTCCGCGCCGCTTCTCGAGCTCCCGTTTCAAATCGGTGCATGGAAGCAGACAACAAGCGCCCGGGTGCTTGAGATTTTACATGAGGTACTTCCCGTGAAGCGACAGGACGACCTTTGAAGTGTGGGCTTGGAAGCAAAGTACAGACTGTCTACATGACTTTTTCAGGTTAAACCTGATTCCGCCCAGTTATTCCCCTCGAGCTGACCTCCAATCAATTTGGGTTAAACCCGATTTCTCCGCGAATTCCAGTCACTATATATGAAATCCTCAAGTGACGTTTCCACTGAAGACGAACGAAGGTCGCCAAGTGTAGCACATGTAAGAAGGGATCACTTACGTTCCCAGGAATACACGCATGTGTGTCAGCACTGTCTACGCCTTCGGAGATTAGCGCTGGTAGGTCACCCACAAAACATTTAAAGTATTACAGTATTACTGCTTTCCAAATAGCCTACACTTTAGTCGAACTCGCATAACTCGAAATGACGCGTATCACAAACAAAAAGCCAGTCTCGAAGCACATTTTTTATTCTTTCAAGTCGAAAACGACAGTCTGCCATTGGCCACTGACATCTAGTACTGGAACCTTTGGATCGGATTGGATCGTGACGCTGCCTTCCGGCTACAGGAGGAGCCTATGAGCCGAAATAATCCAATGTGGAGCAATGGACACAGGAGAGACAATGCAGCTACTTCATAGACTCCAAAGCTTTGTCACCGCAAAAATATATACAAAGCAAACTAAAATATTTGATTACTTTTAAGGTTGTCACACAACGATTTTGTGAAGCAGTAAGACAAGGCTCAGTTTTGCTTACCGTGTCTAGTCATATAGTATAATATACAATGAAGCACCGTTTTGTGCCATTTTCTGATGTCTTTGTACCTTGTTCTCAATTATGTTAGAAAACCCGAGATAATGACTGCATATTTGTGCAAGATTGCATAAGTCAATATACTGGATAAGTCAAACAGACTGCTCTGGATGTTAGAGTTTGAGTTATCAGTAGTTTAGGCACAATTATCGCCCGATTTCTCCCCGAATTACAGATTTAAAAATAGCACCCGAGTCCGCCCCCCCCACGCCGAATCTGAAAAAGGCATTTAGCCCGAAAAAGTAGTCACTCCCTATCTATATGTTACCCAAGTACGATTTCAGTAAACTGTAATGTATTTATAACTGTTATCACGCTTCTTTATTAGTGGACAACTTCCACACGGACGTCGGCGGTTATTCGCCGGAAATGCAGTGCTTTAACGCAGACACCCTCACGCCATGCAGTCATCTTCGCAATAAACAGTTCATATGGCATCTGTTACAAATCCCCATCTTTTCCAATGCATTCGCTGTTACAAGGAAAAGTCTTCGCAACTTCCAACATTGCTATAGGTTCAAACTAAGCCAATGTGTCCTCCGTCTGTGCACTGCATGAGGAGACCACGGGAAGCGGCATCAGCGAGCGAGCAGTGTTGCGCTCCAAAGTTGCTTTTTGCTGTTAAGTGGTCGCTCCAGGTGTCTCACACTCCCGATTTGAGAGCGCCAAAAGAAGGGGTGCCTACTTAACGCACCCATTGATTCCCCAACAGAACAATCTGTCGAGAGCCACGTTATTTTTGCCACAAGCAAACACAACGCAAACGCTATGCCCCACACGTCAACACGCTTGAAAACGTCAATCACTAACACCATCATCGTCGTCGTCGTCATCACTTAAAAGCTCACTCAAGTTGATGTCTGCGATATCGGGCAACTCCAGTGCAGCACTGCGCAAGTCCTGGTTGATGAATATTCCTCTGCCCTCATCCGACAGCTCTGTCGTACACCCCGAGCTGGTGGTGGTCCCAGACGTGTCGTTTCTGTCGTCAGCCGGTGACACCGTGCCCTGGGACTTGGGCCGATCTTGCGAGTTGGATGACTGCGAAGCTGAGGCCGACTCATGGGAGACCCCCAGCTCGGTGATCATTGGAAGCATGTCCCCAGGAAAGGATGGTTTGCGGGGAGGTTGCTGCTGTGGAAGCCCAATGGACAGGGACGGCTGTTGGCAATCCGGTGGTTGCGCCGTTGAAACAACATCTGAAGGTTGTGTTCTGACCACTGACGAAGATGGGCGCCCCAGGAAATTTGGCGAATGCCTTGGGCTGAAAAGGGTCGCAGCACCGCATTAAATGAAAAGTCAGACAAGATCTGGGTGAATTTCATTTTTCGCTGGCAAGCCAAATCTCATAATATCAGGATGAGTCTTATGGTGATACTATACAGGGTGTCCCAGAAAATGTGTCACTAAATTATAATAATAATAATAATAATAATAATAATAAAAAAAAAAAAAAACGTGACTCCAACCGCATTTGTTTTTAAAGGTTTGTGCCACGTCCTGATGTGAATCTCGTTAACTTGAGCTTTATGATGTCAGATTTTACAAACTGAACTCGAAAATTTGCCAAGTAAAGGTCGCTTTTTTACCCCATCAATGTGCAGCGCGTGCCGAATTTACTCAAGTTCATGATAGATGACAGGGACATATCATGCTTCTTGGGGCCCCCAGAGCAGAGCGCTCAACAACTCTTTGCGCCTCCGTGCAGTCCGACGAAAATATAATTCCAGAAATTTACACCCGAACAGGATGCTGCTGTTTTCCACCCGATTTTTACCCCGGAATTTGGCAAAAACTATTTTCCGAAAACCTCAGACCCAAATTATATGCCACTTGGCCTCATTTACAATGCCTCATTATATGCCGTATGCCCTCATTCTGTTCTAAAACCCAGTTACTGTATTTAGTCGCATAATTAGCAGACTTTTTCTCTCCAAAAAAGTCGGAAAAGTTGGGGATGCGCAAATTGTGCGGGAATATGCGTTACGATATTCAAACGACTCAAAATTTCAAAATGTTTCTATGCTGGTGATATAGGCTATCGGTAGAGCCGATATTGACGTTATCACCGCATTGCACGAGTGCGAAACAGGTACCCAAATACCACGCAACCGCCGCCAGTTGGGAGACAAAATGCCGGTTAAATACGTCGAGACGCTGCTGGAAGACGCCGCTAGTTGCGCTTAATAACCGAAAGCACGCTATGTTCGCCAGCTTTGTTGTGTTGTGCTATAGGGCTTGTCATAGCATGTTTTTTCCAGTGTTTCTTTCTACGTTTCATAGTTCGAGTGACAGTATCATCCATCGCGGCAGTGGACCATCACCCGAAAATGTGCGCAAATCAAACAAAAGCACTGCAATAACTTGCAGCACTGATGCTTGGTAACATCTTGGTGACGCTTGGTGACGCTTGGACAACTTGGTAGCACTGACGGCATTGCAAAAAGCAATTGCTGTGGTCGCTAAGACGCGCGTGCCAGATACACCCTTTGGTGTATCCGCACGCGAAAAGGTGGGTGCGCAAATGGTGGCAAGCAAAAGGTGGGTGCGCGTTTTTTTTGTTTTCTTGTCATTTTGTAGTGCTAAACTAAGGGAGCGCAATTATGTGATGGCACAAAATATGCGAGTAAATACGTCAAACGGTCATGTGTACCTTGGAGCAGTTGGAGCTTTTATCCGACGCTCTTTTGCGTGAGTGTGCAATAATTCTCCCGAAACGCTGCACGTCGTGGTAACCGTCCACATCGCATATTTCGACTGAGTCGGATTTTCGTGAAATTCCGTGCAAAACGTTGTGAAATTTTGAGCAAAATAAAGGATTCCACGAAATTCCGTGCCAAACAAAGGATTCCGCGATGAATTCTGGATTCCGCAAAATTTCGTGGAATCGAAGAAAACCCGGGGCCTAATGCAAAAGTAAATACAGTTGAACCTCTATATAACGAATTTGTAAATGCTGACTCTTTGTTTCGTTAAATCGAGATATTCGTTAAATGGAACACGCCAAGTTAAACGAAGATGGCCGCCGCACTACCAGCGCCGCGCGTTCCGCAAAACGTAATTTGTCATGAAACAGGTACTAAGGTAAGAAGGGCACAAAATATCAAGCTTTATTCATTACATAATGCTAGGTAACACGTAATTTGTGCACAGTGTCGCTCTGAGCGTTCATTACCTTCGTAACTCCGGATGAACCTCGACTGCTTTTTACTACGCGCTCGCTTATCGAAGTTTCTTTGGTTCACTTTCACTCATGACGTCCGGAAAGAACAATAGTACGCCGCCGAAAAGAACGAGAAATGGGTACATGTCGTGTAGACGCCTGCGCCGATGGAACCTTGAACGGCAGCGGCATCATGCCCATTTTACCACCGTCAGCATTAGCAGCGCGAACAAAAAAAAAAGTAATGAAAAGGCACAAAACCACAACGTACTGTCGTCGTCATCAACACAAGCAGATAGGACTTTGCGAGGCGTGAGCAAAAAATGTCAGCAATGCGTGTTTTCTTGTCCGAAAACGGGTGCGAAGAGAGCCTCGCGCCGGCGCGACGCACCGTCGCGGCGCACAGCATCGGCGAAGCACACGTCGGCACGTTCGCGCCCCGAGCACGTGACAACCGAAGTAACCAACGAAAACTCGCGTAAAACCAACGGAGAAGGAAAGTTTCTCCTCCTTTTCTTTGTGGTTGAGCGGTAAAGACACGCGCAGGAGAGCCCGGGGACTTCGTTAAATAGAGGTGACCAAACGAACGTATTTCGTTAAATCGAGCTCAAAAATACATTGGCGTCTATGGGGACGCGCTCGTGCAACGGAAATTTTTCGTTAAACGGAGGATTTCGTTAAATGGATGTTCGTTATTGAGAGGTTCAACTGTAGAAAGACATACAACACGCAAGAAAATGCAAGATGTGCAACAAGCAGGAAAAATCTCTGCCTCTTCAAAACAACCTCAAATCCTCAACTGGTAGGTCAAGGCAAAATTATTTCAGACCATTCTAGCAGCCAATAACTGCTTTTCTATAGCGTTTCAATGGCAGCCAACTAGCGCCAACTAGTGCATTGTTGAGTTCTGTTCACCTCTAACAGCCAGCAGGCTCACAAGAGGAGGTCAAGATTGCAAACATACCTTGTTGGTACGTTTGGTGCTGTTGACAATGGTGAAGTTGTAGGGGTGAGGAAGGTTGGACGGTTTGACTGCATGGCTGCTTGCCGAATGTCGTACCACCTCTGAATGTCCAACGGTGATGGAGGGGAAGAGGACTCTTGTTTGGGGGATCCTGATGGCAGTGCTGAGATGGAAAGTTCTTGCACAAAATCAGAACAACTGCCATTAACATCCCGAGCATCTGTGTCGACAAGTAACTACGAATGGCCCCTTAAAAGCGGGGTCCGAAAAATCGGTTGGCGACTGTATTTATCAATTAATTTGAAGTCAATATTTAACAGATTAACAAAACGCCCGTTAGGGCGCCACCATCCGTAGCAGTGGAAATCTGTGCATGCGGTTTGTCTCATCATTTCTCCGCAGGCTTGTTGTGCCAGTAAGAAAGTTGGCCGGTTTCCTGTCGAGAAATCGTCGTATGCGGTTGGTTGCTTCCCTCAGCAAGTCTGTATTCGCCACAGTGCAACAATGTCAATACCCTATAAATAGTAGCGAGTGAAAGTTTAAAAGTCTCGGTTTTGATTATTTCCCACAGAGGTGTGTCTGTTGGTAGCGTTTGTGACGTTCCCAAGAGCAGTCGACGTAAATGACTTTCAAGGAGAATTCAGGTTCAACCGTATATCGCTCGTTTTTGGGTATTACCCTAAAAAGTCAAGCACCAGCTATGTATGTGCACTTAACAACACATTGCCTAAGACATCTGACATGTGACAAGCCCTTGAAGAAGCCCTCACACAATTTTGTTACCACACTGCATGCAAACACTACCGATAATTGTGAAAGCAAATCAGAAGTTGAACAGCTTACTTCGAACAGCTTCTGTAGGGCCCTCTTTGAAGTGTTGCAGTACCTGCAAAATGAGGTGGAACATGAGAAGAAAGGTACCGAAACATCTAAGTGTTGGCTTTTATTCTTCATCAAAGATATGGAATAATCCACAGATTCAAATGGACTTCAAGGTGGACTTTGCAATTTTCCCACAGCAACCACACCTTCCATGGTCTCTGCTGTTGAGATATACCAGGTGTCCCTTCACACGAATAATAACCCGATTTTTACATTTATGAGTCAAGTTAACATGTTTGTGAAGCACATGCTACACAAACCAACAGTAATGGTGCTTCACAATATATTCCTCGGCTACCAGCATAGAAAAAAAGAAAAAAAAGTCACCTCCTCCATTTCAGGTCTGTCTTTTCTGTTGTAGCTTGAACATTTTTGCCCCAAATGGATCAGCAATGGAAACCAATCTGTATTCTCATCACCTGCACCACCATCTCTGAGAGAATCGAGCTGGTTGCTCTGGGCACAATCTGCAACGTGTTCCATCTAGAAAACACATGAAAAAAGCTATCAGTCAGCATTCACATAAAATAAAAGCTCTGCTGAGGTATGTACTGAACTGAGGACTGAGCTTTTCTGCAATTGGAATATCGTCATTGGTCCCTTTGAGATGTCAGAGACAGTCACGCAGACATAGTAATAACACACAGTGGGGGATTGGAACAGGTTGCCCAAGGAAGCTGTCGTCATGGAAGACCACAGTGTCTTTTGTACATGGGTTACTAATAATGTTCACACCTGCGAGGACCCATAACTGGGCCCACAGTATAAATGAAATAAATAAATAATTTAAATAAAATTTCAAGTTTAAAAATAAATTATATGGAGCATCCAAGCAAAACTTGATTTGATTCCAAACTGTTCATGTCACTGATTCACCTCTAACAATCATTGGAACATAATCGGAATAATATTGAGTTAAGTAGATTTTAATATTGCACAGTGCATGACCTTCTTGAGTAATCTGCCCTATTTTTCAACCTGTAATTCAGGGTGATATCAAGTGCTATTGACACAACTGGAAACAATCTGTAGACACAGGCACCACATGATTAGAGCCTGAAGTTTTAGGGTTTAACCTGATTCTTCCCCGAATTTGCACCCCGAATTGAAGGCTGCCTCTTCAGGGTGAAACCCGATTCTTACACGGCAAATTGCCCTCACTAAGAAGTTCTAGGAATGCACACTAACCTGTTTGGCAGCAAATGCAGTTGCGTCACTATTTGTACCAAACCAGTACAGTTAGTTTGAGTAACTGAGCCCGTTTTCTCACCGAATTTAGCATACTGGAAGTTTTTCCACCCGAATTAGAGCACATGTTTATTTACCTGATTTTTACCCTCCAAATTTAGAAAAAAATATTTCCTGAAAACTTCAGGCTCTACACATGATGCGTTGCTCTCAGATAATATTTTCATCAGACACGTGCACAGATTGGTACTAAATCGTGTACATGATTTTTGTGTTGTCACTGATGAAGTGCAGGTTCTGCACAAAAGCTTGTGAACACTAAAGTTCAATTCCAAAGAGCGCTTCATTCCCTGGACTTATTGTGTTTTCACTACTACTACTCTGGGCGACTATTCTCTAGAGAGCTGGCCTCAGATTTTCCCTCTCCCTCGCGCGCCCCGCCCACCCGGAGCCCGCCAATGGGAGGACGCGTGGGCGTCGTCGGCTGAGTGCCATCTGGGGGCAGAGATTCGAACGTGGACGGAGACGTGGTTTTGGTGATGCTACATCCACTGGGTCATTCCATCCACCACGGCCCTGAGTTGGCCCAGAGATGGCACTGCTCGATCTGTGAACCTACGGACGCGCATTCACTGGGACCGCGAAAATGGTCGGCGATAAGTACTGAGTCATGGTCCCATTTCTGTCTCTCTTTTTTTTTTTCTTCTTCTTTTTCTGTTTTCGTGGAATGAATTGACGGATTTTGACAGTTCCTGTGTTTGCTTGTTTTTGTTTTTAATAAACGTTTCATGATTGCCGTCCTTGAGCGATGCCCGCGTTTGTTTGTTTTATTCAACATATGGAACACGCGTTGTTAGAGTGATCTTGATAAGACGTCCGCGGAATCGTTGCGTTCTTTGGCGTGTGTGTGTGTGTGCGCACCTTCCCTTTTATTGAGCATGTCATGCGATTCGTGTGCGATGCGCTGTGGACTAGGACACGGGCGGTGAGAGGTATACCCCATTTTTGTTTCTTTGTCGTTTCGCGGGACAATGCGTCATTATGGACTGTTTCCCTCTGCGTTTCTTTTTCTCTGTTTCATACCCCCATCTTCACTGTGTCATGCGACACGTGTTGTTACGAAAGGAATATGATGAGATGCTAATCCCGTGCCATTTTTGTGCGTATGTTTAGATAATGCCGACAGGAGACTCTGGTTCTCTTACTGAACATGATGCCATGTTGTTACAGAAGGACTTTGATGAGATGCCCAGGCCGTTTTTGTGTGTATGTTTGGTAATGCTGGCTAATGACGAAAGAAGACTACTTTTTGGGTGGTTTCTTTCATTAAACTTCCCCGCGTGCAAACAGCTTTGGTATCATGTATCAGCATCAGCCATACGGTCACGGTCCGCCATTGTGATTCTCCCTTGGAAGGTGGCTACTCTCCGGTCACGCGACGGGAGAAGCGCATACGTCAGCGAGCTAACGCAGTCTAAAAAAAAAGAAAGAATGAATGCTTGAAAGAATGAACTGTCTTCTGGCTAATACCATGATTGTCGAGTTCCATGATAATAGCACAGCCCATTCAGCCAGTCTTGCCCTATAGCAGTGGCGTGGTCAGCCGCTTGTCTGATATCATGACAGCTATATAGGTTGGCACACTGCTAACGCATGTGCTTTGCTACATTCAGGATATGATTGCGCGATTGTTGCGAATATTTGCATTGTTGCGATTGTGAAGAACTGCAAAACACGCCTTCACCAAGAACCTAAAGTGCCGATAAACAGATTTTAAGTTTAACATAACAACAACAATAATACATAACATCGAAAATGCTAATACGCCACACTATAATTCTAACATGACCTAACGTCTAAAATGCCAGCAGACTAATTCTAATCTAACCTAACATCTAAAATGGTGGCAAATTGATTCTAACGGTGAGCAGTTGTCCGACGGGCAATTGTCTGGTGAGCAACTGTCCGGTGGCGTTCCATGAAACGGCATTCGAAAAAATGGCGTCGATGAAACGTCGTTCGACGAACCGGCGTTCGATGAAATGGGCGGAGACCCGATATGCTTGCATTGCTTTTCTCAGTCCGTCGTGGTACACAAGAGTCCTTAGGCAAATAGGCGCATCCCAGGAACCCATACATGATCCCAAAGCTGTTTGCAAGCGGGGAAGTGTAATGAAAGAAACCACCAAAGAAGCAGTCTTCTTTCGTCATTAGCGAGCATTACCAAACATACGCACAAAAACGACCTGGGCGTCTCGTCAAAGTCCTTCTGTAACAACATGTGTGGCATCATGTTCAGTAAAAGGGGGAAAAGAACCAGAGTCTTCTGTCGGCATTATCAAAACATACGCGCAAAAACGGGACGGGCACGGCCTCTCATCATATTCCTTTCGTAACAACACGTGTTGTTACGTAAATGAGTCAGACAGACCGAAGCTCCAGGTGACCAACCCTAACAAGCTTTAATCAACAAGTGCCCAGAATCCCAACTCGAGCCAGGCGCTCATCGCAATCCCATGCACCTGGTCGCCCATCGTCCTCCTCTAAGTTATGCAACACACTCCCGCGCCGACAGGGTGACCGCGTTGGCGGCGATCATATCTGTGCAGTGTCCAAGTGACGTCAGGTGGGGATGTGGCCGATCGAGGCAGGTGTCCTCACGGTCTGGGTTTACGAAGACTTGCAATATTTCAATCGTCCGCGTCGTCGTCTGACGTGAAGACCCCAAAACATCCGAAACATCCTCGCGGTGCGGCACAGGGTGTGGTGTGCTGTACAGTAGTCCTTGGCGAACCATCTGTGGTCTGTGGCAGCTGCCGCTGGGTCGCTGAGTGTCATAAAGGAGACCGATGCGGGTGTCTGCTGACTCGTGCAAACGTGGACGACTGTGGGCAAAGGTGTGGCTTCTAAAGCACTGCCAAGGTCCTCCGCCGATTGCGGTTGAGCGTTGATT
Organism: Ornithodoros turicata; assembly: GCF_037126465.1. NCBI lineage: Eukaryota > Metazoa > Arthropoda > Arachnida > Ixodida > Argasidae > Ornithodoros > Ornithodoros turicata. The sequence continues at coordinate 28,876,575 of NC_088203.1, read as the reverse complement.
CTGCTGCCGACGTTCGACGACATTCTCCCTATCTTAGAGCCGGCTTCAAAATGAACTGGAGGGATTATTTCTCTTTCAGCGAAGATCTGCGAAGATCGTTGGTGCCTTTGCACAACGTCGTGCGAATCACATTCGGAGTTCGACGATTTTTGTGCTATGTTGCTCGTGTAGACGGGAGGTAGGCCTTCCGACAACCTGGTTTGAACTAGCGAATCCTTACAGTCAGTGCAGTCTTTCCCTGGTCGCTTACTGAGGTTGCAGTCCTCTGGCAATACTTTTGCATCATACTGACCCTCAGCGGTTTCCTGGTGTTCTGTGTTCGTGCTGTCCGTACGCTGCCATCGCCATTCCTCGAAAGATGCCTCAATGTTTGCTGTGAGGACCGACTGGTGCGGATGGCGTGACATAGAGCGTTCTTGAATTGTGGCACTCTCTGTCGAATTTGATTGACCAATTCCGCCAGCTAGAGAAGCAGGAGGCCGGCTGACCGAGACTTGACTTTCGAGCTGACCAGCTGTAGTGAGATGAACTGTTCCGCTGGTCCACACACTGAATGTCCCGGTAGGCAAGGTAGGCAAGAGAGCCAGACGGAGTGCGCTTCTCGCTTTCGAAATTGCCAGTTCCAGTTGCCATTCTTGCTCCAGTATATCCTGCAGTTCGTCATCGAATCTCTCGGCACTTATCAAACCCATGACCTGGGCATCCAGCTCCGCTATGGCCGCCTTCCCGGCAATCAGGCATCGGAGGTCTGCTTCAATTGCTGCCTTGGCTTTTACCGGTCTAGACAGAAGTACGGCGAGATGTTCGGTGGCATGGGTGACCCCGTCGCGGGTTCCTGCCCGAGTACGCAGTAGGCCGTCGAGAGCTTCGCTTGACATCGGAGAGCGGTCCGAATCCCGGGTTTCGGCACCAAAATGTGTTACGTAAATGAGTCAGACGGACCGAAGCTCCAGGTGACCAACCCTAACAAGCTTTAATCAACAAGTGCCCAGAATCCCAACTCGAGCCAGGCGCCGCGCGCTCATCGCAATCCCATGCACCTGGTCGCCCATCGTCCTCCTCTAAGTTATGCAACACGTGTCGCACATAGATTGAGAAGTTACCCGTCAAAAAGAACTCGTTACAAGTTAAGTTATCGTGTGCAAAATGTAACTAAGTTAATAACGAAGTTCTTCAGCCTGAAATGTAACTCGCAGTTACTGAGTTACTTAAGAAAAAATACAGTTACTTCCAAGTTATTTCTGACACAAAATAGCATTACGCAGGTGCAGCGCGCATGAGCAGTTGAGTTAGACCTTGAGTTGCCTGCGGAGGAGTACAACACGCTTAGATTGTTTTCGTTTATGTCCAACAATTGACCTCTCCCTGTCAGTAGACAAATGACGTCATAGTGTTCGACAGCGCCACAAATTTGGTACAACTGAACTACGCTCGAAGCTAGAGGTGAACAAGGTCGCGCCCGCAAGCCACGGTCACTCTATCAACGCGCGTTCCATATGTTTAAAAAAACAAACAAACGTGGGCATTGTTAAAAGACGCCGCAAACGCGTCATTCAAGGTCTGTGCCTAACAACAGGCAATGAATCAAGCCATCATAAAACGTTCATTAAAAGAAAAAAATAAACAAACAACCGCGGGCATCGCTCAAGAACGCCGATCACGAAACGTTTATTAAAAGCAAAAACAAGCTAACACAGGAGCCGTCAAAATCCGTCAATTCATTCCACGAAAACAGAAAAAGAAGAAGAAGAAGAAGAAAAAAAAAAAAAGAAACAGAAATGGATTCATGACTCAGTACTTATCGCTGACCATTTTCGCGGTCCCAAGGAACGCGCGTCCCTAGGTTTACAGATCGAGCAGCGCCACATCTGGGCCAACTCAGGGCCGTGGTGGATGGAATGACCCAGTGGATGCCGCATCGCCAAAACCACGTCTCCGTTCGAACCTCTGCCCCAGATGGCACGCTCCGGGTGGGCGGGGCACGCGAGGGAGAGGGAAAATCTGAGGCCAGCTCTCTACAGAATAGTCGACTGGGCCATGTATATTTTTTTCCTTCATCGTCTAGGTGATACATGATTCAACATAATATGTGATTGGAAGAAGTGAGGTTTAACCCGATAAAGTCAGACTGCATACATATAATCTCAGCACTCTGCACCATACAGTGCAACTGTAATCAATCTTGAAAGAACGTGACCAAAAATTTTGAATAGGAGTCTCAAGATTGTAGCATCTCGAGTCCACCAAAGAAAAATTTCCAGATTGTATACCTGTGCATAGCAACCACAGACGGTAAGTTCAAACTAGCCAAAACGACTTAAAGCCCTAGGACAGATTTCCTCTTCATGAGCTAAGGAAGGTTTGATTGGTTCCGAAATGAGAGGGGATGACCAGTGACGAAACCAAAATAACTAATAATATAATAATAAAACAATAAGAATTTTATTTTTCAAGCATGTTCCACTCGCCGCCGGTATTGGGACGACCAATACAACAAGTCCCGTTCGAGATGATGATAGGGGGCACCTAGCAGTGGACACACGCAGGAGACTGACCCTTCCTGAATTGAAATGCTTTCAGTCGTTCGAGCATGCTGCCTGCATGTTATCTTTCCGGAAGAAGACTCTGCTCTATCATTCAGCGATAGATGAGCATACTATGCTAACCGTGGACGCGCGACCCAAGGCGGGCCAGGACATATGGCTCATTTTCTTGTTATTTTGGTTTCGTCACTGATCGTCCTCTCCCATTTCGGAGCCAATCAAATCCTCCTTACCTCTCGAAGAGAAATTCTGACCTGGGGCTTTAATGACAAACTGCACATAACACTATGACGCCCTCAAAACCATACTATCCCAAATTTTGTGGTTGGGTTCCACAAAATGTTCACACAATTTCCATTTTTCACAACTAAGGTTTTGAAGGTGTCCAAGTGTTATGAGCAGTTTATGACATTAAATCTTTTGTGCTGGTTTGATCTTGTCATCTGTGGTTGTTTTCTCTTGTGTGCCCAAGCTCAGGCTTCCCCCATCATGGATGTGGCCCTTCAGCTACTCCCACATATGTCATTTATTTGCCAAGTACAATATTCTTATGCGGCCAATATTTAACAGCAAAACGCATGTCTCAACTTACCAATGTCTTTGACCGCCGTCTGTCGAACACATGCTTGCTAGTTGCTAGTTCTAGGAGTACCTACAAACACAATAGCAGCAACAAATATATTTCACTCCTACCTTCCAATTTCTGTTCACAAGTAGTCTTTTATAAACCATTTATTTATTTGCAGATACTACTAATGTCCTTTTGGCATCAGCAACAGATATTGTTGTTCTTCTATGCGTCTAAACGGAAAGCCTTTAGTGGTCCGATGTCTGGAGTTTATCCAAAGAGCGATCTCTGTCAGATACTTGACGCGCCTGATGATCCTCGTCAGACAAGCGATAGCCACGTCGAGGACATGTAAGCAGTGCAGCAATGAGGAGTCGTATGCATGACATTTTTGCTCAATAGATCATATCGAAAGTGTTCCCACCAGATCCACTTTGCCCGGCACCTGCAGTTGTAATAATCCTGCATCGCACTATTCGTGGGTTTGCATTACAGTCGTCGACCGATTTTTCGGACCCCGATTTTTCGGACATGCTCGATTATTCGGACATGCTTGATTATTCGGACTCGTTCGCGGAACGGCCGCGGGTCCCATAGAGATGATGTATAAGAACATCCAAAATTTCGGACGCCGTGCAGCTCCGTCGCTCGATATTTCGGACTCTGTTTGCCCAACCCGCGAATTTCTCTCATGGGGTGACGGAAAACATTGGTATCATCTGAAGAAATCAACCAACTAGAATATTGAAGAAAAAAAATAGGCAGTGATGATTGTTGATTTTCCATTCCTCTGAGTAGAAGAGGTCTGTCGTAGCGCTTTTGCGTCTTCGTTTTTGGCCAACGGCCCAGCACGTGCTGTCCACCCGCGAGTCGCGCGAGAGCGCTGTAAAGCGAGCTTCACCTAAAGCACGCATGCGTTAGGTGAAGCCGACTTGCGGACTTGATGACGTGCCTCTGTCCCCAGTAAACCACGAATATCCTGGAGACGTTCAAAATGTGTCGCAGACGTCCATGACGTCGAGATATCCTATGTACGTCCCATAGATATTCGTCATGTGATCCAAACTATGTCGCACATGTCACAACTGTAGCTATGTTCCATGGACGTCACATGGACGTTCAGTCTGTTTCCTCAAAATATTTTAGTTGTTGGGGATATTCTGTACGTCCCAAAGAGAATATCCTGGGTACATCGAGATTTGGATATTCTGAGGTGATCGCATCACGAACAAAAAAGTACGGGCCAAACAGGGGCTGACAGGCGTTTCTCAAAAACAAAGGGCAGTCCTGTGCAAGATTGCAAGATTTCGCACCTTCCAAAACTGACCGTCTATGTTACATTGATCATTTACTGCGAAAGAGGCAGAGATGCGGAATTCTGTGGCACTCTCAAATTTGACTTTCGATTAACCTACTGAGTGTCTCAGACCAAGAGCAGTAAGAAACACAGGCGTTACCTTGTTGCAGAGTTATACACCACGCAACTCGTCACTTGACTGTTGTTTTTGTGGATAATCGAATTATACTTAGACAGCTCACCCTCCGTTTTGTTTCGGAGGCGAGCAGTACCCTCGAATTCGCGGAAGTTCGCGCGACAAGCAATATAGTATTTGTTTTCTCTTGGAAAGGGAATGCTAGTACCTTTAGAAGCTGTTTTGACTGTGAGCTTTTCCATTTCCCTGTTTGCTTTATTTGAACCGCCGCGCTCTGTGTCCGTTATGGGAAATACCAGAAACGGGCACAGAGGGGAAACAGGGAACAAAATAGCTATGTGGTGGCCACTCTCTATAGTTACGGGTCTGTTATTAATGGTGCCGACACCAATACGGATGTGCATGGAAATGTACACGTCCCTTTAATATCCAGACGTCTGGGAAGTGACATCTACTGGACGTCTCCTGAATGTACAATGGCTACTGAAAGCATAGTCCCCTCAACGTACAAAAGACGTCAACGGGCTCTGTACGAAAGTCCATGGGACATCCAAATCTCCACAACAAGATATTGCCGAGACGTCTCCGGGACGTATATTGTTTACTGGGTCAGTGTACTTACAGTGACGAAATGTCGCTTCGGGAAATAGAAGCTGATGTTATAAGTAGACCCTGATGTTTTAGGGTTAAACCCGATTTTTCCCCGAATTTGCACCCCGAATTGAGGTTCACCTATCTAGGGTTAAACCCGATTTCTACCTGCAAAACTGCACCTAGGCTAGGCACCTCAAGGCATCGACATACTAGTTTCTCACAAAATATGCGACTGCCCCTTACTTCTGGCACTCTGGATAAACGGTACAGTGAACGTTTATTCTACAATAATGCCCGATTTCTCCCCGAACTCAGTCTGATGGTAATTTTTCTGCCCGAATTTGCATGAATTTTCGACATGAATTTATTGACCCGATTTCTACCCCCCGAATTTGGAAAAATATAAAACCCGAAAACTTCAGGGTCTAGTTATAAGGCAGAGCTGGAAGCGCGTTAGGAAAGCATCGACAAATTTTTCCAGCCTACTAGGGCTTAGTAAAGTTTATTTTGAAGCAAAATTCGTTTTTTCGGTCTGCTCGATTATTCTGACCCTTGCGCGATCCCCGCAGAGTCCGAAAAATTGGACGGCGATTGTATTTGCGGGTTGGTCTCTTAGGGGTGTAGGAAAAGGACATTTCCACTCACAATGCCATAACTGTAGATGTCAACTTTTGTTGAGAGTTGGCGATTCTTGAGATATTCATGAGGAAGATAGTATCGTGTCCCATGAACGTGTGACACGACAATGTGCGTCATATCTGTTGGAGGTCCTGCTTTCGTCAGCCCAAAGTCTCCAATTTTGGGCTCTAGATTCAGGTCGAGAAGAATATTTGCACTGCAAAGGAAAGAAAACGTATGTCACAAACCAATCTGAGACACACTACGAGACAAATTTCACAGATCACATGCAGCATTCCTACCTGGTTTGAGAACGTGGAAGCATATTTTGAAAAGCGAAATTACTAGCAGCCAAGAAACGAGTGCACGAAATGCAGAAGAAGCAAAACATGAACATAGTGAAAGCCATCTGGAGACATATGCAGCGCTAGTATGATTAGGGCTCTGTTAAAATCATCTGAGGCTAACACCATGCACAGTACTTTCACAGCTTCAAATTACCTTTTCACCTGAAAATGTAGCTTCATATAGACAGGGTACCCACAAACCCTCCGTGTGCGAATCACCCGTGTAGAAATAAAAATCTGGATTTTAGCTTAACAGGCACACATAGTGGAGTCTAAAACATCATCATCACTGTCTCCAGGTATGACGAGCCATATGTCATCACCATCGAAATAAAGATTTTGCCATAAAGAGTTATGTGCTGCCAAGCACTGACAAAGCTAGTTTTCTACCCCTGTCAGACAGTAATCTAAAAGACAGTTAACATAAAGGGCCTTTTTCCTTTCGAAATGGCCTTCATGGAGTAGCCTACCAGGTGAGCCATAAAGGAGCCTCTTGTTGGTGACTCTTCGCACCATCTTGTAGCTCTATTGTTTCACTGTATACCCCACAGCACCAAAGTTGTCATCTTAAGAAAGCCTTGCCAACGTGGTTATAATTTGGATCCGAACTATTTCTGTCACATTTACGTATACTATTTTGCCTTTCGTTTGAGCATTGTCAGAAGCAATGTGGCCAGATGCTGTTGTCGAGAGTAGTCCATTTTGAATTGTAAAGGCTGTTGGGGAGTTCCGTGGGGCATAAAGTTAAATTTTTAAAGTCTATTTTTCAGAAAGGCCAATTCCTCAAAGGCCTTTGGGCTTGTCGTCTGACAGGGGTATTCTACATGCAATGCAATGTTGAGCAGAGACCATCATATATGTCGACAATTACCAGAAGAAATATACTGCGGGCGCATTCGACAGGTGCTTGTAAGACACAGTGATGAACTGTGAACAACAGAAACAGTCCCCCCCCCCCCCCCCCGCGAGTAAAAAAAGAATAAAGTAAAAATCTATGTTTTTTAAGCTTAAGTTTAATAAACTGCATGGTTTAAAAATAGGTATCACTTCCCTTTTTGGTATGAAGAACCTGTCAGTGTATGCAGTGTGTACAGAAGCCGACCGATTTTCCGGACTTGACGGTGAACAGAAAAAATGTTTGCCGCAGCTTCACCGCATGCAGCAGTGCGAAAAATCAGACGATCACTAAATTCAACGTTATTTCACCAAAGAAGTCTAATTGTGGCCTGCCTTATCTGGCACCTGCGTGTCATGATATCCTCTTGCATTTGCGCGACCGTTCGGTTGGTTTGTCGCACATATTTGACAATGGCAATAATGCGTTCACCATGCCTGCGGTCAACGGTTGTGGATAGTTGTGGATGGTCAGGGCAATCGTCTGCAGTCTCACTCATCTTCCGGCTGCACAATTTACCAAACAGACTTGCCCATACTCTCGAAAGCTGACAAACAGCAACAGCGTGCACAAACAGAAACTAGTCCAGACTCTCGAAAGTGCCATCATGGCGTCACCTAGAGGTACAGTTCGGAAGGTTCAGAGCAATGTCGCCTAGGATTCCAGTTACCATCCAATCCAAGTGCACAATCTAAACTGGTAGTTTCGAAGTTGCCACCGCAGTGCCGAAAATAGTAGTGTTGGTGTTTCCTTGGAAGCATTTTGATCCCGAAAATCGACCCTTCGGACATGGATTTGTCAGGTGAAACAGTTGCAAAATGTATTAATTATATAGCAAAGGTCACGGTTCCCTGTGAGTCAGAAGTGATGATGATGATGATTGGAGTTGAAAGTATTGAACAAGTCCGAGTGGTTGTCATCCAAAAATCAGACGGCTACTGTACTGTGAAATAAAGCCGGATCATGGCATCGAAAAATTCACCCTTTCAACTTTCCCTACTCTGTAAAAGAACGTCACAGGCAACAGAAAATGAAGCAAGTGGTATTACTGTCTGCTCAGACACTGTCCTAACATGAAGACGTCACCACCAGAGGTGCTGACATGCAAGTTTTGAAGTGCTACATGGCCCAGTACAACCAGTCTGTATCCACCACAATATGCACACCAATATGTGCCAGCCTTACAGCTGAGGTTGAGATGTGTTGCACAGACGTCTAATAGGTTAGTCTATCGGATATGCTGGTCTATTTCTTCAGGCTTATTCTAGGTTCTTCACAGAATTTTTCCATGGTGAGACCTTCAACACAGCCACAAACGATGATAAACAGAAATGCAAATCAAATCAGAAACAAATGATGCAAAAAAACAAAAACAAAATAAAAACAAGCACATAGAGGACTCAGTGAAGTACTTAAGAATACGTCAGGAAACTTCGAGAAAAATCTTGTTAAATACATGTCACACTTTGTTTACAGTTTCAGATGAAGTGGTGACACTGCAGACAGAAAACAGCAAGAAAGAGAACTACAACATTACTTCTATGAACATCACCTTCATCACCACAAAGACTGACCTTTTAATATCTCCATGTATGTGAGGCTGCCCCTTCAGGAACGTGTGCAGAAAATGCAGACCCCTTGCTGTACCCTTGGCGATAACTCCCCTCTGATTCCAGTTTAGTGGAGGTGTATTATTCTGCAAGGAAATTAAGATTTAATCTGCGACTACCTCAACAAATTCTCATCAATAAAACATACGGAAACAGATATTGCACAAGTTGGGACTCGATAAATTCTAGAACCATTCCCACTGCACAAGCAAAAAATAAAAATAAAAACAATATCTTAAGAAATGGCAAGATGCCTTAAAGGAGTACAGAGGGCCATCAAAAAAAAATTTCAGATTAAGGCGTCTGATGAAAGTGTGTGTGTCATTTTACCGCATGGCGCGAAATTTGTTTCCCAGAAAAAAAAAACTCACATAAACATGGGTCCGCGCGTTCACCCTTGACTCGCCACTGCAATTATAACGAGGATGAGGAGGTATGATGGCACGTCACCGATGATGTTATAAGGAGAACACGTTCTGGTTCGCCTGTCAGTGGGGGACAGCGCCTTGTCCCTTTGCCGCCGTAAACCAGTTTTGCCAGTTCTCCCGGAGAATCGGGGATAGAAGGCGTGGCCAAATCATTACCGAGCCAGGAAAAAGGCTTTTTCAGAACCCCGAACAGCCGAGTAGCAGACGACAGCTGAGTAGCACACATTTCTCTAGACCAATCAGCGAGCGTTCTCCTTATAACGTCAGCACAAGGTTCCAGGCAGATCACAGGCTGGTACTCCTCTTCACCACCATTGCACACGGTCGCTTTTTGCGGCATATTTTAAATTCAATTTCTGCGATAATTATGACTCTGTGGTGCATCTTACTGGCCTACTTAACAATTTTATAGCAAGAAAACAGGGTGTTAAGAATGACTTCTGTGCTACTTTAACAATCAAGATGCAAGACATTGTGAACAGTCATAGTTCAGGCAAATATCATTACTGAAACCTTTCATAAACTTGGAAGTCCCCCTGACAAATGTGGAACTTGCATGGTTTACCTTGCAACGCAATCTATCTTCCAGCGATCCATTCTTCATGTACTGGTACACAATGCATGGTTCTGGCCCATCCAAGGAAACACCGTACAAAGGAAGGATGCTGTCGAATCGGAAGCTGCATGAAAATGTCAGTTCTGCAGCATCTTTTCAATTTTTACGGTCAACATGGTTCCAAATTAATTTTGGAACAAAAATTCGAGAGTCTTGCAGGGACCTTTTAAGGCTCAGACGTCATTTCGTCTGGGATGTAAAACGCAGTTGATGACTAGAGCCTGAAGTTTTAGGGTTCTTCCCCAAATTTGCACCCCAAATTGAAGGTTGCCTCTTGAGGGCGAAACCCGATTTTTACCCGGCAAATTACCCTTACTGAGACTGAGGTGTAGGAATGTACACTAACTTGTTTGGCAGAAAATGCAGTTACATCACCGTTTGTACCAAAGTACAGTTGGTTTGAGTAACTCAGCCCGATTTCTCCCCGAATTGAGCATACTGGAAGTTTTTTTCACCCAAATTCCCATGAATTTAGAGCACGCGTTTCTTTACCCAATTTTTACCCCCGAATTTAGAGAAAATATTTCTCGAAAACTTCAGGCTCTATTTATGACTGAGGCTCCAACAGTTCACAAATGGTAATACAGTCGACCCCCGTTTATCCGGACTTCATTTATCCGGATCCCGCGGTATCCGGACAAAAGGCACGGGAATGAATTTTCCTCCATGTATTTTGTTCTCGTTTATCCGGACCTCAGCTTCTGGACTCGGACAAGAATTCCAGGGAACGAAAGTCGAAAATTCTTGTAATCCAGCTTCAGTTATCCGGACTACCGTGAGTAAGAGGAGACGCTGACCCCTCTTCGTCACCCTTTTCGCTGTGTTGGGGTTATTCCCATCACACGTCAGGGACCTACATTCCTCCGTAGGGCAGACAACCGTGCACGATGACCCCCTTTTCTATTTGTGTGCGTTGGGTCACGTTGACCAGTCGAGTAATTTGGAAATATCTCGAGCAACTGTCCGGTTCTAGAGGGGAGAACTCCCACCCGAGTGCTTGCTGCTTACAGCCCGTTGGCCGATGAAGACATTCCCCTAGCTGAGCTGCGACCCCTTATGCAGAGGCTCACTGCGACTGCCGTAGATGATGCTGCGGTTTCTGACTACGTTGACGTTGATAAGGATAATGACGCGTGTGCAGCTATGACTGATGACGGTGTGATTGCTGCTGTTGCCTCCGATGATGTGCAGCAAGACGGTGCCGATGACACCAGTGAGAAACAAGGCTCCGACATTGACACTTTGAGACCGCACTGACATTCTTCGAGCAGCGCAACAGCGTGGCTCAACTCTATGCACTTAGCAAAAGTTTGCAGGAATCGAGTGCATACACTACTATGTAACAGCTGTCATTGACGAGATTTCTGTGTTTTAATTAAACCTTGCTCTGTAGGACGTTTCTATTCGGTCGTTTCATTTATCCGGATGCTTTGGTATCCGGACGATTTCGCCGGGAACGGCACCGTCCGAATAAACGGGGGTCGACTGTACTTGTAAGCTACAGGTATCACATTAGAGTGTATACGGGGACTGCACAGACGTGATCCATTCACAAATGTGACTGAGGACCCCTGAATGTTACAGCTCATGGGACAGAAAGGAAAGCTGACAGATATAAAGGAAGGCGTCGTCACTTTGCTGGTGCTGATTCCTACTGCAAGGAGTGCTAACTCCAGTGGTTCAGAAACAATTTTGTTCTGACTCTGGATAAGCAGAATTTGCAGTAGCTGCTCCACGAAAACAAGAAAAAGATGAAAAATCAAGGATTTTCAAAGACTGCGGAATACTCCAGAGTTTTGCAGACCTCGAAAATGGCATATTCAAATTCCTGGGTATACAAGGGTTTCCAGGCCCAGTGGGAACCATGGGTCATGTTGCTTGAAGCATCCATGTAGGGTGTCGCCAAACATCTATCTTTCATAATTAAAAAAGTTTATCAATCGAAATGAACGAGGACCACTCCCTAGCCGGTGACTAGTCTGGCCATGTGCTCCGACCCTATGAATAAGAGTTGCCACGGTGCAATGTGAATCATTCTTAAGTGACCTTGTATCTTCACACTCACTGTCCTTACTCACTTCAGTTTAGCCTCAAACTGCTCTCAAGAGTCTTACCTCTGTAGTACCCTCAGCTCGGTCAGTGACTGCTTCATGTTCTGTTCCTGTCGAACATCACTGTCTTTTTCATGCTGAAAGAGCAGTAAGTCGATAAGTTTACAAGTCATGTTCTGGTTCTACAAACCAGGAAAGGCCTAATCCAATCAATGAAATGCCAAACTGAAACATGTAGGTATATCCTTCAAGAGAAGTAAGACAAGGTTCTACTAGTACCAACTTACCAGAACTGCTGTGAGCATGAAGTGCAGAAAAGAAAATTTTGAACACATTTCGTAAGAGTGTAGTTTTTACCATTCAATAAACAATAAAAAATTACAAAACAGAACTAGTAAGCAATAAGTGTAAGGAACTGGAAGTGTTGTTGCAATTGTCAATAGAAAAACCTGAAACTTAAGTAAACGACGAATATCCCTCATAAGTGTTCTTGGATATCGTCTCGAATATTGCCTGGTGCGACGGGACTCTGCCCCACTATGATTTATCTTTCACTAAAACATCCATTTGAGCTTGTTGGTACATTTCATTGACGATAAAAGCGCTAAAAGAGACGATCACAGACGACACAACATAGGTGCTCTATGTTGTGTTGTCCGTGATCGTCTGTTTTAGCGCTTTTATCATCAATGATTCATCCTACTGCGTCAGTGTGGCATGGCACTCCAAAGGGAAACACTTGCCCGTGCGTGGGAGTGAAAGTGATGCAGTTCCTTGTGCATTATATGCTCGATACACCCTGCACATTGTCCGAGGATTAAAGGGCGATCGAAAGTCCACTTTGGGAGAGTGTGGGGATTGTCAATCCTACTGCACTTGCTGAGGAAAATAATCTTCTCACCTTGCTTGTAATGTAGGTGACAAAAAAAAAGGTTTCATCTCAAGATTTACAACATGCCACGTGTTTCGTACCGCCTGTTATTGTATCGACACAATTCTCACGAAAGGACTCCAGTAGTCTGAAATTATAAGCCATCATCCTTGCACCCAGTAAGTGCGTTGGATTTACCACAGCTGACCCCACGCTGAACAGTCCTGACAGGAAATGCAGATTTACAGTGCTATACCTGTCAGAAAATCATCATTAAGGGATTAGAATACCAATCTTGTTCATGAAATATTGGCTTTTCTTTTTGTAGCCAATCTAACATCCGAAATTTTGTCTTCGCTTGTTGTACATGCAAAATAAAAAATTACAGCAGATGTGATAGCATTTATGAGCTCATCACAGGCATACTCAGATGATGGACAGTAGAGGCCTGGGGATCAATACCTGGGGACCCGCCGCGGAGCCACGGGTATTGGCCGTTAGGGGCCCACCCGCATTCACCTAGTCTGTCTATGCCTGTGTCCTAACCCATTGGTCATTACCGTGTTAGGTTTGTACATTTCGAATCGTGCACCGGTTTACTGATGCCTTTGTTTGCCTTCTTTTTTTTTTCTGCTTCGTAGGGCCAGATTTAGCCAAATCAGCCTAAGGCTGGGCGTGATCTTAAAGCATCTTAGGTGAATCCATAGAAAACACCCAGGCACCACAGCCAGCACCCGGATACGAATCCGGGTCACCTCCCAGTCTCGGCGTTGAATGCCATCATCATATCCACTGGGCCACGAGAGCCGACTCTCTCACAGTGGTTTTGAAGCCATGCCTCGACGTGTGCTCAAGTGGTAGCCAGTGAGTACAAGGCTTACGGTGCTGCATACCCCACCTCATGAAAACTCTGAGGGTTTGCTCATCAATGCTATTGCATTTAAAAAGGAAAAGAGCCAAAATGGGAGCACTCAGTGTGACCTCTGCCACAAACTTACATCATCATAAACAAAACTAGAATTGTAGTGTATTGCCATCTAGGAAGGGCTTAGTGAAACATCGCAATAGAGCACCCTCTGTGTGAAGTATAAAGTTTCTCCTTTGGTAGGAGCACTGAAGGGTGCACATGTGTTTCTTGACAGTGCATGTCAATGCACAGAAGATCGACAGTAGAAACACTACGAAAATCTCAAACAAAAGCTTATATGTCGTGGGACCACCGAAAATCAGCGCTATAAGCGGTACTGTACTATAACCAAATATCACATTTTTAGGCCAATACATGCAAGAGATTGAGCACCCACCCTTCTGTTATACCACGTTGTGAACCGGACTGAACAGCGTGGAGATTCCTTGCAGAGAAAACAATTTATTCAACATTCTCAGGGAGCCTGGAAAAACGCTGTGATGTTTGTTTGCTCCGTAGTTTCCTGACCACATTTAGCACTATAGCGTCCTCAACAACGGCGCAGCAACTAATGCCTCATCGTTCGGTCCATTCTGGGTACAGAAGTCCCTTAGTTTGTGCACACACTCTATTGATTCTTTGCTGGACATCCCTGCTGCCGCAAAGTCCCGATCATCATCCTAATTGTTTTCCTGCACGCGCGCCTCACGGTCCCGGACATCTTGCACTATCGCTTCATCGGTGACTGTTCACTTGCACATGCAGACATCGGTGTCCGTCAAAAGTGTCCGCTGAAGAAACAAAGTCGCTTTCTTCGAGATCGTTCCACAAGTCCTGCACGTTGATCGTGTCACAGACGGCATCACCAGGATGGGTGATACAATGCAAAGAGAAGTCAGGAAGCTTTCCCGGGCAGCAAGCCTCCTCGCACGACACCCTCACCCATCTCGTCACATGGAGATAACAGAAGCGTTCTACGTGATGCTTGATTCACGCTTCTTCGGGATGGACCATTATAAGCGGTATTCGTATTGTCACGAAGCGAAATGGGCCGGCGAGTCGTCGAATGAACATCAAACGGTTTATTAGATGGACGATGCCAGAACTGTGTCGGCTCATCGCATTTTGTTTGCACCCTGCGAAGCCTCGTAGCCAACGTCGTCATTTAACATTGTCGTCGGCGCCGTTATCGATTAATGCAGTTGTCTCGTGGTCGTCGATGAGTATTTGCAGGTCACTGGTAAGGTTTTGAGCGTCGCGGCGGTCTGTATTGCTGTTCGTCGAGCTCGGAGACTGGTCGTGTCGTGAGTCAGCAGAAGCATGCTGCTGCTGTAGACTCTTCAGTTGCGGCGGGATGACTACGCGCTGAAGGCGGGAGGCGTCACGTGAAAATCCGGGTAGACCCAGTCGTCGGTACGGGAAACGGCGGTGGACCCGGGTGGCTTCTTCACAGTGGTAGCAGAGCGGCCTCAAATCTGACGTTCGCCATACGTCTGTCTTGCGAGTTCCTTGTGCGCGTGGCTGGTAGCTGCGTGGTACAGGTTAGGCGGGTCGCGAATGCGCCCAGCTATTGCCGTGCCGCGCTGTCGATGGTGGCTGTCGTATTCATCTTCTTGCGGGTTGGGGGTCCCAATGTCCTGAATTCCGAAGGTAGACCACGCTGTCTTCGACTCAGACGTTTCTGTTCTTCCAGGCCGTTGAGCAGGGGTTGCCCCGCACCTCCACCAGAAATGTCACGAAGCGAAATGGGCCGGCGAGTCGTCGAATGAACATCAAATGGTTTATTAGACTACTTGGTAGCAAAACACAAGAGTGATAGCTCCCTGAACACAACTGAGTCCAAAGAATGAATGAATGCTTCAGCCTGGAGCGCACAAGCATTTAAGCGTCGCGCCGAAAAGTCTAGAAACAGCACGTGCAGCAGGCGATGTGTCTGGAAGCTTCTTTCTTCTTCTTCAGCATGCACCGGGATGAGATGTACCGTTTTGTGCCTGCCCTGGAAGTTTCTCGAAGATGATTCGTGGCAGTATACATTACGTTCTATGGGAAGAATATTGGGGGTCGGAAACAGTCGCATTATAAGCAGTCTCCACTGTCGTCCATCGTCCCAATACATGTCGCTCTGTTGCCTCCACTCATTCAACTTGTAGGGTGCGCTGACGATAACGCCCCCTCAGACTGTCTGCAGTGGGCATCTATTGCATCTGAGCACATGGTGCAAGGATGTACACCACTTCGCTCCAGCACCAACGTTCCTTGGACAGTGCGCTTCCGAGCGAGCATTTCTCTCAAAGACGCAACGTCACGCTGACGCGGGGAGAAGCGTCATAGCGGGGCGGAGCCCCCTTCCAGCGGGCAATATTCGAGACAACACCCCAATGTTTTAGTGCGTAAATTGATTTAAATTATGGTAAGAGTCAGGTTCAATGCAAAAGTGTAAATACATAAATTTTTGAGTATAGAATGTACAAATAATGTTTATAGAATAAAAGCAATAATGAAAAAAAAAAAAAAAAACTTACAAGATGTAACCTTTTGATTGCTACTGTGGTGTCCTTCCATAGACCCTTGTAGACAGTTCCAAAGCCTCCCTTCCCCAGAATGTGGCTCTCACAGAAGTTGTCAGTAGCATGCACAATCTCGCTGTATGGTATGGAGTGTCCCAGAGGCTGGATGTCACCAATATCTTAAACAGAATAACAATTCAAAAATCAAAAGGCATCGCAGACTGCCTCCTTTTGCGCTTCAAAGTATGCGATGCAATTTTGCGACGGGTGCGTTAAGTAGCTGCTCTCTTACTTACTCCTTCTCGGGCGAGAGTTTTGTGCTCCTGGAACAGCTATTAAACAGCACCTGCACGCTTGAACGCGCTCGCTGTGCCGCTGTTACTCCCTTTCTCTTTTTCTTCTTCTTCTTCTCTCTCCTCTGCTGTCGCCCCATGTCCCCCGTTCTCTTTCTTCACTTTCGTGGAGAGGATCGAAGAGAGAGCACGATACCCCTTTTTCATGCACCCTCCAAAAGCTGGTGTGTGAAGAGTGTGCTCATGTATGAAACTCGGAGTACGAGCGTAACCACTTAAAGGGGTTGAGACACTTTCGTAGATGTGGTTCAGTACATCATGGATGCCAGAATACAGAGGAGAAAAGAATTATTCTTCTCCATGTTGTACTCAGCGAGATATGAGCCCTCGAGCAGACTCTCGAGCAAAGCGCTGACGTCACAGACCTCAGAGTTCCGTCTGTAGCAAGCCGTACCACCTCCAGTGCCATCAGCGCTCGTTCACTTCATTAAAAAAAAAAAAGCATGAATTGAAAAATTCAAGCATTCAATTTCAAATTCAAGCAAAATTCATGAAAAAAGCATGAGTTTTGGTTGAGCTGCTCACTTTCTCCGCCTCCATTACCCTCCTTGCTGAGAAACTTTCAATGCAGGTTCACATCGGTGCAAAGAATTATTTTTTGTGTTTATCTCGGATAACCTGGGTTGACGTGTCGCAACCCCTTTAACCGTAGGAGTGCCAAACGTTCACGCTCCGGGGCAGTCACTTAACGTGCCCAATCCTAGGCATCACGGTTGTCGACAAATAATTTGGGCTCCAAAAGTTCAAACTTCCCAATTTTTCGGACAAGACTGCTGGCTCTGGCAAGCACCCCATAGGACTAATGTATTTTCACATCATCTGAAGACATGCTCGATTATTTGTTCGTTTCAAACCTGCATGGTTCTTGCGACTTACAGCCTTCCGAGCACCTGAAATATGGCAGAAAAATTTACTCCTGCGCCCAATGTTTCGCACTTGCTTTTATGACACGAAAGGACAAAGGCTGTTCGCCATTCCCGACATGATGCCTGCGTAGAAGCGCAACACGCGCGTGCGGGAAGGCAGAGTTTATTTGCGCGCAACCAAAACCAAACGAACTTATTGCAGTACACATGCCTTCGACTGTCTTTGAGTACTGAAAACACTGAAATCCCACCTCAACTTCAAGTGAGGATGTCGATGATGTTACTACAAGGCGAAGACGCAAGTTCATCGACAACATGATGCCACTGTTTGACACTCCAGCAACATTAGCGTCAACATCATCTTTGGCACCAACAACATGACAAAAAAAAAAAAAAATGATGGCTGCGACAAGCAAGTTGTTGATGCACACTCATCCAGAGGCGCGGTCCTTGCTGTGGTGACTACACTGATGATGAATGAGTGAATGATCTGAAATAGCTGAAATTTGCTGAGTGAAATAGCTGAAATTTGCCACTAGGTTATTGGGCGTTTGCACAGCAAAGCAGACACGTATGCATCCTTTTTTAGAAGTCACTTTGAATGTTCTGAGTGAAAGCTTTCGAAATAAAGTGGATCTATATATCCTTCACTAAAAATTCGGACTGATTTCATGACCCCTAGAAGTCCCAAAAATTGGTCAGCGACTGTACTTCTCCCAAAATGAGCATTACAGGGGTTCGGACACATTGCCTCAGATGAACGTAAAAAAACAGTTCTTTGCACTGATGTGAACATGTATTCCAAGCTTTGCAGCAAAGAGGCTAATAGAAGCAGAGAAAATTTGCACAGCGAATACCGAAGCTCACCAGGCTCTGACATCACAGCACACGTCGCTGCCAGTGAGGCAGCATGAGAGAGGTCACATGCTTGCGGCTGCCAATGGTAGTGGCCGCAGCTCTGAGGCCTCCAACGTCTCTGCTTTAGTTTTTAGGCATGTGTTTGGGGCTTTGTATCTCACCAAGTAAGACACGTAGAAGACTATTTTTTTTTTTCTCAGTTCTCTGGAGAGCAGTGCAATGTGTGCATGTTAGGGCCCTGTGTTTTCAGGTTATGTTTTTGAAAATTGAGGGGTAAAAATCAGGTGTTACGTCAGGGGCCATAAAACAGGGTAAACTTTACCAATATTGAGTGGAAAAGCAGATTTTCGAGTGGAAAATAAAAAAGGACTGCTTCTCGCATTTTACATGAACGTAAGAAGTGGAACACAGCGTTCACTAGTCCTGGTATTGGTGGCCAAATTTGCACATTACGAAGGTTTTACATGCAAGCAGGCATGCATGCGAAGATAAAAGCCATCAACTCTTTTTTTTCCTTGCTACCCACAGCAGTGAAAACTCCTTATCTTGAAATAAAGTTGCATTTCATGAAATCTATGCACTTTGCTTAAATGAAACTTCTGATTATTGGAACAATATTTCCATTCCCTTGGAGTTCCTCCTCCCTCCTCCTCCCCTATTTTCATATGTTACTCCCCTGCTATGGTGGATATATCCTCACTAGGACAAATGAGGGTGTTTTAAAACAGAAACATACTTAAAAATCAATCTGAGTTTAGAAGCCTCTGTTATCAAACACTGAGGTGAGTGCAAGGATCTTGACAGCGCTTCCCACCTCTGCTCTCATGAGAAGACAATAATTGGTGCTAGTATTACCTTTCCTGGACGCAGCAGATGCGTGTCTTTGTGAGGCCTCAGGAACGCTACCAGCAACGTTCTGTACTTTCCCCTCGGTTGTGCGCTGCGTAACCGGTATTCTTTGCGACACTTGCCCAACATTGTTGTTGGATATTGACGGCGGTGCGATGCCATTCGTGGTGTGGTTTCGAGACCTGCTGCCCTGTCCTGGACTGACCGAGCAAAGAGGAAGGAGAAGTGAACGGCAGTGAAGAAGAACATAGTTTTTTTTTAAAGCGATAGCTTTATAGGGCCAATCATATTACAGGTCCTTCCGTGGCTCTACAGGGACATGTTGCACCATGTGACGGTACCACTACCACATGATTGCCAGATTGTGTCTGCTGTATGCTTTGATCCTTGTGGTTTGGGGGCAGGTTTTTCAAAAATTGGGTGTAAAATGCGATAGGGTATATATCAGGGAAGGATAACGGACGTATTTTGGTTACAGTTTCCATTTTCGTTACTGCTATATTTTCGTTTCCGTTATCCGTTTCTGATACCGGCCTTTCAATTTCGTTTCCGTTACTGTTTCCGGTAATGGAATCGTTGTTACAGAGCTGCGGGAGGACAGCCTGTCCAGCTCTGTCAGCGCCCTGCTTTCCCCAAGTGTAGCTTCGGTGTCACGCCTACACACTACACAAGTAATTTTACGTCGTCGGGATGCACACATGTTGCAAGATAAAAAATATATATATACGTAGGAACATGTTTTCAGTCTTCAATCACTCGGAGTCCAGCAGCTCAAGACGGGCTTAACTTTCATCCAATGTCGCTTTTCATAAGCGGACGCTCTCAATAGTAAATAATACTGCCATGGCCACAGTGAAAAGAAAAAAAGTACAAGATAAGTAACTAAAAATCATAGGCTGGCATCCTCACACTATGAAGGAGTATAGTCATGTGTTGATGTCATGGAGGTATGAGAACTGGGGCGTGGTAAGTGAGGGATGCACCATGCGAGATCGAATTTGCGCTTTCTTCCCATGCTCTCGAGTAGTATTTAGAGCATTACAGGGAATGGAGTGATCAAAATACAAAAGCAAAAAATGAAAAGTCACTCAAATGTCATCGCATAAGAGGAATAGCCACAACCCGCATTCAATACCGGACGATAAATTCGTTTCCATTTCTGTTTCCGGTAATGGAGGACCGTGGCATGCATTTCCGTTTCCGTTATCGTTACCATCTCCAATTTCGGTAATATACCGTTTCTGTTTCCGTTCCCGTTATCGTTACCCTTCCCTGATATATATAACAATTTCAAGATGCATGGCACATTATCAACTGCCTAGAACAAAAAGGAGGCCCTCTGCAATAATGATGTGAATAAATTCACGTCCCTTTCAAGGGAGGACTTTAGAAGGCAGTAAATGTATATTAAATTTACACCTACAAGTACAAAGACACCTGTGTGCTGCAGTATTAGGAAACTGGTGGACCAAGACTCCAGTCTGACATACAATAATATACTAAACAATAGCTGTTCCGTATTTCAATCGTTTCCATATTTCTCTCAAGTACAAAATTTTGCTAACATTATTGCAGAGAGTTATGTCTTGACATTGTAACTTGGATCACAACACTATTAGTCTTTTGATTTAAAATCAGCCCAACGTTTATGAATGGTTAATGTTCCTTCATAAATTGATGGATTCAGAGGAGTGTCTAGTCCAGGAGGGCGCCGTTCATAAAACGAAGGAATTTGCAACTCCAGGGATCATAAATCAAGGGCTGACTGCAGGTGAATCTTACACAAGCGGAACATAAGAGCAGCAGAGGTTTACTTACAGTCCCGAACTAAGGCCCAGTTTCACTTTCCCACTTTCCACCTTGCTCAGAACTTGCGACTTCCTCATGTTCCAGTTACAGTCTTCAGCATAGAGCTTCTTGTTGTAGTCGTTAGCGGCGAATGACTGAATGGTAGCAAACATGAAGAATTATTGTGCGCTACATTCAGTGAGAATCTACACCTGCAGACTTAAAGGAGCAATGAGGTGACATTTAACATCGCCCGAAATCCTGCCTAGTCTGTCATGCTGTCCTTCCAGGAGTCACCACGCAAAATATTTTCGTTCTGTGGTGCGTTATAGTCGTACAATCAAAGCTTCTTTACCTGCTTTAATCCTACAACACAAGGCTCTATATACACCAGCTATGGTAGAGTGCCCATCATAAACGTCATCCTGCTAACAAAACTTTGGTGTTTTCAGAACGTAAACCCATACTTTGAGGGCAAACCAAGACAGACAGCTACCAAGCAGACGCGAAAGTCTTGTGCCAGATGAGTACCTTGTGCTGTACATAATCTTTGCAAAAATTATTTCCTCATCACGCCGACTGTAGCTGGTTGCTATGTTCTTCTTGCTTGTTCAATGCAATAAAAGAAGCAAGCTATTTATATGAGCGTATTGCGGTTAAGCTCCAACTATTGCTGGCTTTTAAGGTAGTTTATAATGCAGTAAGGCCAGTGAAACTAGCTAACCTGAGAGCAGATTCCACATTCCCTAATGCCACGTCATCAATGAGTATGAGGAGTGGGTTACATCTGAACAAAGGGACCAGATGCTGAACAGAACGTAATGTTTATTATCATTACTGTAAAAGTCGTTGATTTCGTGACGAATATACTGTATAAGTGGTTAAATTCGCGGGCTCGCTAATTCGCGAATTTGTGAGAAGCCAGGATCAGGCAATTATTCGCGGAACCTTAAATTCGCGGTACCGCGCTGCGTCCACCCTGCATCTTAGGGACCATCCGCCTTGAACTTCCTGGAAGAAGCTAATAAAAGGTATCGCCAGTGGGTAACTCATTCAATCTGTCTTCCTTTTGAGCACTTCTGACTGCAAGGGTTGCGATTAGGGGGTCCTACTCGGCTTGTATCTGTGTCACTGCCGAACTGCCCTGTCTCCCGTCATTCTTGTTATCGCATCGAGCAGGGGCGATTGGCACTCGATAGTGATGCGGCAACTTTCACAAAGGCCTATCCGTGTGGCAGAGTGCACAAACGCTTGCTGGATGATCCAGGCTTACGAGGAACTGGAATCATGGGACGCCTACATCCGCGCGGGATTCGTACGTGAGGGCTGGACTAGAGTCTCGAGTTCCAGCGGCGAACTGAACACTTTGCGAGGCAATGCGAGGCAAAATTATACGGCTGCCGACCTATTTTGCGAGGCAAAATAGGTCCTCGCGAAAATTACTACTTATTCGCTCCGAGATCGAACGGTGTCGGCGCGCTGCGGAGAACAGAGAACTACCACAGTGTGGACGCGTCGTCTGCTTTTACACGTTTATTCCGCGTTCAGTGCAGTAGGTGGAGCATAGGGGAACCGAACAGTACCGTACCATCACGGCACAAGTGAATATACACAAGAATTACGGAAAAGAACCATCAACTTCGAACATCGACCCACGTGTTATCCACACTAGAATGGTGACAGTGTCGCCGCCTATAGGTCGATCTCGCGGCGAATACAGTATTTTCACATTTTTGGTGCAGGAGAAACAGTTTGCGGAAACCTAAAGGAGCACGGAAAGACTCGAGAACAAATATGTTGGGAGAACTAGAAATTAGTATTACAAGCCACGGGCACACATTGGCACAAAAACTGCAAGTGCCGTGCGGGTCGAAAATCCTGCTCGGCTGCCTTTCTGCAATGTCATATGCCTCGCCAATACTGAGGCGAGTATAACTTCTTTTTCTCACTTTCTTTTTGCAGTCACGTTTTGCATCGCGTCTCTACGTGCGTCTCGACTGGTCGCTCTCATTAGCACAGGATTCTTGGAGGCCAATGAAGAGTCCTCTGCCACCTGCCGTCACGAGACGCGAGGAGCCGTTGGGCGAGGTCGTCGCCGCCGCTGCGTGCTCTCTTGCAAAGCAATTTTCTCAATAAATTCACACTTCCCAAATGAAATATTTTGTATGACGATTCCTGAAGGTAGTATGCTCGTACGACGCAGTAAAAAAAAAAAAAAATGTTTCAAGTCTCTTCCACGTTCCTTTAAATTCACGGAAAACTCAGGCTGATGTTTCTCGGTGACCTAAGAGATCAGCCCATTGCAGTTACGTTCAAACAAGGATCAAGCTGTCTGCGATAATAACAATGCAATCCCTCTGCAAGAAAATTACCCTGCTTAGTCATCAGCGGGGTTAGCGAAAGCTGGCGCTGTGCGCTAGGACTGTATCTAGGTCACTGGAAGATCCCGAGGTACGTAGTCTCGTACAAAGCAGCAGCTCAGTTGCATTCAGAATTTCACATCCTGGTGCTGTTGCATCAGTTACTACATTATCCACAATGCCCATATTGAAGTCTGTTTATTTACAGTAAACAGAGTATCTATTCACAAGTAGTTGAATTAGCAAATTTTTGGCACTCGCAAAAAAAAAAAAAAAACACCTTTACAGTATTTTTTAAGGACTGTCCCTGACAGTGCTGACCAAGAGAGAGGGAGGCTCTTGGTCAGCACTGTTAAGGAGAGTCTAATGCAGTTCATAACTCATAAGGGACGTACGCAATACATGTGTTTGTCATCAGATTATGAGTCCAAGCTCATATGTTGTCTACGCAGCTTTTGAATGAAAAACACATGACGAAGAGATCTACTTTAACAGAAGCACGTATTACACCACTGACCAGAGTTGTAAAGCGATACAAATATCGCATCCAAAGTTGTTCACAGTCACGCTTGAACCGATTCATATGAAACTGTAACTGAAATCACATTTTTCAGTTCAGGTTATGGTAATTGCCAATGGTGAATTGCGGTTACGTTCTGGTTACGGTTCTTGAAAAAATTCGATTTCGAAGTGGTCTTCGGCTTCCAGTCACTGCATGTTATGGAATAACAAAAAGTTTGACATTGGGCACCAGAAGACAAATACGAATGTAAATATACAGAGACAACTAAGCAGCAATTGCTTATAAAATTTGGGATATCTTTTTGGAACAAATTAAAATGTCTAGAATGGAAGCATACGGAGTCAGGGGTGCAAATCTTGCCATACCATGAATTCTCAGTGCCATATGATAACAACTGAGTAAACATGAAAATCATACCATTGGGGGAGCACTGCATTCATACTGCGATGCTTTCCAACCGCAGCTGTCTGACAGCAAAGCGCTGTCTAATTCTGTCGTCTGCTGCCGTTCGAGGAGGTGATGATATTTAGGATTCACTGCAAAGTAAACAACATACATGGGTGGGGTTACATTGAACACAGCTAAAAAAAGCAGCCTTTAAACTCTGCTGCTCAGCATTTGGGTAATGCAGATAGTAACTGAACCCTTATTTCAAAGGGGTTGGGACACTGTTAGATGTATGTGAGACCGGCATTTCCCTTCCGGTACTTTTGATACTTCGCCACAGAGTAGTCAAGCGCACTTGAGTACTTCTGATACGTAGTAACTGATAATGCAGAGGCAAAACTTGGGAAATAATTTGTGCATCTGGAAGGGTATTCTTTGAGAAGGAAAATACTGCATCAACAGGTCTGGAATGTCGACAGTTACAAGACCTAATGCTTTTGTACTGCTCAGCTGCGTCCAGCGAAACATACATAGGAAAAACTGTCCGAAAATGGGGCACCTGAAACACAGGCGTGAAGTGGCCTATGAAGGACTATGAGTGCCACAAGCTCAAAGATGGAACTTGTCGGGCATTGTTGAGTCACACTTTCGACTTCAAAAACCTGGATACACTGGCCCGTGAACAAAGATAGGGGCGTCGAAAGTTCCTAGAATGTATGCCGTATTGTAGATTAGGTCAATGTTTTTTTCTTTGTTTGTTATGACCATTCCCTGGTTTTGGAACATCTTTGCATCAAGTAAATTTAATTTTCATTTAAATTTAATTTAATTCAGTTAAGTAAACTGAAAACATGAAAGTGTGCGGATCACCCCACCCACCCCAGTCTCCCTTTTTGTCATCCACATCATCATCACATACATGCTATGCACAGCAATAGGCAGCATAGTGAATAAAAACTAAATACATGTAAATGCTAAAAAGTTTCTAAAAATAAGTTCAAACATAACCGCTGATTCACTTTGTGCCACCACCACACAGTGAAATGTGGGTCGAAACGAACTACAATGTAACTGTGAGTACTTTGTGGAGCACTTTGTATGCTACCTTGAGTACATTTGCAATTGGGCACCTTGTGCTGTACTTAATGTGCTAATGATTTCAATTTCAATTTCAATTTATTTATTGTTTAGGTGCCTGTGAACAGCTGGTAAAGGCCTGGGTAACAGTGCACACTTAATCACTATAAAACAATGAAACCAGAAAAAAAAAAAGATGCCAAAGAAAGAAAGAAAAAAGAAAAGAAAACAAGGCGAACAGTAATGTTAAATACATGCAGCACACACACACAAATTTGATGCGTACAAAAATGTGTGCAACGAGAGCAAACAATAGTAAACATGGAATAAGTCGGTCCTGAGTAACTTCAGTAAGTGTGGTCAGAAACGTTCGAGTATGAGCAGAGGTATCGATACCATGTTGACGACTAAAGTTGTTGAAATCAACCAGAATTCTTATTAAAGGACTAAGTTTAAAATGTGTATTGACATAAAAGGTGGGGTGACATCTGAGGGACCTAGGCGGTACATGGAACGAAATGGACGACAGCAGCTCAGGACAATCAATTCGCGAATGGAGAAGATAGTGCAAAAGCATGAAATCACGGCGCAGCCACCGACAAGAGTGAGTAACCATTCCCGATTTTCGAAGCAGATAGTTAGAGCCATAACTGGTGGTGATGCAGATGCACCTGTCATAGAAGGTTCTGATAAACCTCCTTTGCACATGTTCAATTTGTTCGCTGCGCGTAAGAGCAGTGGGGGTTCCAACAAGAGGACGCAAATTCTAAACGGGGTAAAACGAGGGAAAAATACAAATACACTAGAAGGAACATGAGGGGCTGGAAAAGCCCTGCGTTATCCGCGAGATACGGCCAAGTTTTCTCGTGGCAACAGATGTGGTATTATCGAGGTGGGAGGCAAGCGATAAAGAAGACTCTGAAACAACGACAAGGTCATGAACAGACACACTTAATTGTTGAAGATGATAGAGAATACTAAAAATTAGTTGAATTAATTCGTTTGGTGAATGGTGTAACGAGCGTTTCGGATTCATTCAGGTTGAGTAGATTATTTTCGAGCACCATTCCACGACAGACACGTCATCCTGGGGCAATTGACAATCGCTAACACTTCGTTATCACCAAACAATTCAAGCCAGCAGTGTATTAAAGTGTGAAGGAGTTATACTGACATGTGAAAGTAAGTCGTTCACAAAAACGTTGAACAAAAGTGGACCGAGGGTCGGTCCCGGAGGCGCTCCAGAGGTCATAAGGTATGGGCTAGCGTAATGATCACTGATTCTTACGTGATTAAATCTACCGGGTAGGTAGGAGTCGAACCAGGAGCAAAGCGATCGCAAAACCCGCAGAATGAAAGTGTATATAATAAGAACAATTGGTGACTGACTGAATCAAAGGCCTTGGAGATATCGAAATAGATGGTATGCACCTGTGAGCGTAAAGAAACGCTTTGACCCACATAATGAAGAAATGACCTCAGATTAGACTCAACTGACCTTCCTGACATGAAACCATGCTGAGAGGTTGCTTACATAGGCCTGACAAGTGAGGAGAGATGATAATATACAACTTTTTCATATACTTTTTCATATTTAATATACAAGACATTAGAAAAGCATGATAATAAAGAGATAGGCGTGTAGTTAGAAGGAGTGGTTGGGGAACCCGACTTGTGTGTCAGGACGACAATGGAATCTTTCCACAGCGCCGGAAACATGCCACAAAGCAAAGACTTATTAAATATAACAGTCAGTATAGGTGCAAAAATAGGTCCACGGCCTTTGACAATGAAGTTTGGTACTTTGTCAAAACGTGGGAGGAAGTGTTTGATTTTAGCTCACTAATGGCTTTACGTTCTTCGAGTATGTCGACAGCGAAAGATGAAAGTAAGAGGGAATGAGAAGGGCTGTGTGAGAACGAACAAAGTATAAGGTGGGTTACCCTGTGGACTGGCACATCTAGAATATAAAACATCAGAGAAGAAACTAGTAAAGATGTTGGCGACTGTGGTAGGATCACAAGCAACGATTCTGTCCTTGACTATATTTAAGGACGCTTGACCGGGCGAAGTCCTATCTTTGACGAACTTCCAAAACATCTTAGGGTTGAGACGCAGTGAATTCTCGATAGAATGTGGTATGACCCTAAATCCCGTCTCTAGATCTTTTTTATGTCAAGTCGGGTCATAGAATATTTCTGATACCAAGAAGTAAGATGGGTGGCTCTATACCTACGGTGGTACATAGTGAAGCAGAAGCTTCACTATGTACCATATAAGACATTAAGCATAAGACATTTAAGCTCTTTCGAGAACCATGAAGGATAACGTCTTGGCTTAGGTGAGGAATCAGGAACAAACTTGTTCATGACGCCAATTATGACTTCGGTAAACATAATAACTGCCTGATCAACATCAGCACAATCTGTGCCTGTAAATGAAGGCTTCAGGAAATTCACGGTCACGGTGGCATCCATTTGGAAGGAAAAAAAAAATATATATTACGGAGGGCGATAGGAATGATGTTGAACCAGAGGATCCTTGGTGACCCCTAGGTCATGCATGCGGAAATTGCTGATAATTAGGTTGAGAGTGTTATGGGCCCTAAGGAATTCAAGAAGACATGATATCTTGAGCCTTAGGTTGCCAGAGGTCTGGCTGTAATCGTGATGATGCCAGTCGAGGTTAGGTAGATTGAAATCACCGAATAACTGGAAGCAAGAGTTCAAAATTGATGGTTTTTGTTGCAATGTGGGAAAGAAAGAACGAAAGTGTTGAAAATCACACTGGGGTCTCAAGCAGCAGTTCCCAGTAACTAAGCGTTCACCATCTTGCAGCGGAATTTCTCCCCAGACAGATTCGTGATAGGTTTCGAGTTCGAACTCACGGAATGCAGGAAGCGATGTGTGAACAGCAACGAGGACACCGCCACCGAGCTGAGTACCTGAGACTGAATAATTTCTGTCACGCCTAAATACATGATACTCGTCAGTGAAGTAACCACTCTCAGGTAGGCCACCATAAAGCCACGTTTCAGTGATGCAAACAATGTCGTAGGAAGAGGCAATCAGGTTGGCAGCAAATTCTCTGTGTTTTGTCCGCAGACCTCGGACATTCTGGTAAAGGAGTGTTCAGGATTTCACTGTTTGAATTAAGAACGAGTAGGATCACTTGTCGAGTTACTGTCAACCACATGAGGTATTCTCCCTCATAAAGCGCGGAAGAGACAGCCTTTCGCCCATGTCTCAGCGTTATTAATAAGATGAAAGCCAGAATTATCGGTTACAAAACAGAACGAAGCATAAGAGACTCCCCGCATTTGGAGCTTTATACAGCGGAATGACTCATGATGCAGCACTTCACACACAACCATAGAAACGTCTTCAGCAGTAGTATTGGCATCAAGCCTAGTGATGAAAAGGGCATTTTCTGCAAGAGTACTGCAAGGGTACTTTACCTTAAGTACACCCCCTCAATGCTGCCTTCTGAGAGGAAAGACACAGAGACGAACTTATTGTAGCATATTACAAAATGGGTCCCATACGAGTACACCAGTAAGCTCATCAAATGACAATAACAACGGAGACCAAACATTTTTAGATGCTCAATAGATTTGCCGTGCCACGCATAACTTGATTTAGAGCATTCAACCTGAATTGGACATACCAAATTCTTTGATGATGAGCATGGCTTGCATGTGCTTCATTTTGTAGAGGTAAACAAACAGCTGGTTAACGGTGCCATTTTTCTCGCCCCACTTGTGCAGGAGCTCATCCGTCGGGCTTTCTCTCCGCAGCACAGCCTGTTCCATGAGGCTGATTGTGATGTGATCCATGTTCATGTAATTGAAACCTGAAACCAAGAAAATCAGAAGTGTTGCACCGCTATTGTATTTCCCCTGTCTTTGCGAGACCCCTGGCAAAAGAGCACTGGAAACTTGCCACCTCAGAAGCTATGAAAATACAAGCCGGATGCTCTATGAAGCTTGAAGCCTTGGAGCAGCAAAAGTGACAAAGTAAATGCAATCTACATTTAGATCGCATTTACCTTGTCACTTTTGCTGCTCCAAGTCGGCTCAAGTCAGCTTTGGGCTAGTTCGAAAGGGTTCAGATGTACCTCAGCACAACACAGTGTTGAAACATTTTAGCTGCATTTGTCTCACTGTCTTTAGTTGAGTCATGGCAGAAATAAATAGACATATGAAGGTATCTACTCAAATTTAAACAATTATGTCACATTTCAAACATTTAATCCTCATCTGATTTGGTACAGTTGTCATCCTCTTTTCAAACTAGTGTTATTTTGTAGGGTTCGACTTTTTCACGATAAACCCGATTCCACTGACTTCCTTCCAGAATCAGAAGAACTAGAAGAGGACTAGAACTAATAGAACTAATCCGGCTTAAATCAGATTTCTCACGGAATTCCAATCAAGCACCACGTGGTGTAATGTAATGTATCCTGTGCACTATCTAGTAGCAGTTTGCCCGCATGTTTCCCAATAAATATCATCTGAGTGCAACAATAAATATGAAGAGCACATTTGACGTTACAACATGTGGCCCTCGTCAGTATAACCTGCAAGGAATGCACATTTCACCAATATGTTCACCTTAACTGCCGCCTTCTGGACAGGAAGAATACAAATAATCTGATAACACCCAAACATATCAGTACCACCCCACATTACAGATTTGGAGACAGCACCCAATTCGAATGGCACAAGACCATTTCGCGCCGTCTGGGTCGTTGGCTGTGTTCTCTGCTTTTTTGGTCACCTTTTTCAGACTCAAGTAGGTGATACTCTTAAACGACATAACAAAAAATTCATCCCTTCTTAGTGCACGTGATGAAAAAAAAGAATTTTATATGCCTAACTACTTTGATGTTCAACATTCTGAGCATAAAAGACATATTTCAAATTTTAAGAGTGTATAAACTTTTTAAAAATTGTGAGGCTCTTAAATGCAAACATAGCACTTTTAGGTGACAAAAAGAACATGCATGAATATGTACAGGTTTCTTTTGAAGTAAGGGTATTGGTTGTAATGTTCTTGTGCATGTTGATTTAAGTGTTCCAATCCATAACTCACATGTGAAGCATATAGTGTGTGGTAAACTGCTGTCACAGTTCGAATAGGAAAAGTGTGTTTTAGCTTAGCTGGGGCATATGTGACAGAAGAAAACTTCCTCTTTGTTATACATACGATCGTGCCACAGAAAACGTTCAGCAATTTTACAGACGAGACAAGTGATATTCTTAGAATCACGAATACCTAAAACTGCGTATTTCTATATTTCTTTGATGGAGACAAAATATTATAAAATTGTGATTTTTGTGATTTTTCAATATTAGGAACAAGCTGGCTATAGGATAAACAAGACAAGCATTTTACAAGAGAGGCATTGAGGTATTGCTTCGGCAAACAAACATTCTATGGAATTTGCACGGATAAATATGTTTGTTTCGATGTTGTGATGTTTCGATGATGTCGTAAATCGAAGTGTGACGGTGTCCAGAAATGTCAAAAGAGCTTTGAGCGCAGATCGTTGTTGTGCTGGATTGGGCCAGGGACCAAGCAATTTCGAGAAATTTCGGGAAAAAAGAAATTTCGGGAGAAAGGGCGAGAGTCCAGCTGACGAAGAGACTTGGAGAGTGTGGTTCGGGAAGGTTGGTAGTGGGGGCAATGAAGAAGAATGTGCTCCAAATCCTCAAGAGCACCACAGTGG
The DNA here is from genome assembly GCF_037126465.1 of Ornithodoros turicata. NCBI lineage: Eukaryota > Metazoa > Arthropoda > Arachnida > Ixodida > Argasidae > Ornithodoros > Ornithodoros turicata. The sequence continues at coordinate 28,845,796 of NC_088203.1, read as the reverse complement.
CAGCAGTGGGAGAGTCAGTTTGTCTCAAGCGGTAACGCCACTGAGCTGTAAAGGCCACATCGAGTCGCCATTCGGTGGATTAATGCAGCATCCTGACGAGAGGTGTTTCGTGGCATGCGGAAAGCGAGCGTTGGATCAACTCTGCTCAACAAGAAGAATGTCGGTTGTCCGTTGGCGGGAAGCCAGGGGTGTCACTAGGCGTCGCAGAATTGAACGGCGGTCGCCTCCCAGCAGAGCAATACTGGTCCGTGTCCGATACGAGAGAGCTGCTTCTGCGGCGCTGTCGGCCTGCTCGTTCCCCACGACACCACAATGGGCTGGAACCCACTGGAGAAGTAGCCTGTGGCCCAGAGTTCGAAGTAACTCGTTACTGTAACTAAGTTCCTTTTTTTGGTAACTTGTAACTTAACTCGGTACTTTTGTGCCGTGGTAAGTTTCAGAGGAACTCGTTCCTTTTTCAGGTAACTTCGCCAAAGTAATTTAAGTTAAGTTACAAGTTATTTTTAACACGCTTTTCACTCCCGTCCACATATTTTCTTGCTTTCTGTCCGCAAAGCGTTGATGCGTAGATGCAAAGCGCTCGAATAGACCTCTGCCAGAGAAACGTCATCATGACATTGGTAGACAGACTGAAACCGAAACAAAGCGGAAGGAGAAGGCTGGGTTCCACGAACGGGCACTTGTTCGCTGCCTCCCATTGAAAGAAAAGCAGGACCGAGGGTTGCGTCCCGTTAAGGGACCACATCGTAATCCTTTCAAGACCGTGGCTTTCGGGCGCGACCTTGTTCACCTCTAGCTTCGAGCGTAGTTCAATTCTACCAAATTTGTGGTGCTGTCGAACACTGACGTCATCTGTTTACAAAAAGGGAGAGGTCTATTGTTGGACATAAACGAAAACGATCTAAGCGTGTTGCACGCCTCTGCAGGCAACTCAAGGTCTAACTCAACTGCTCACAGGCGCTGCATCTGCGTAATGCTATTTTATGTCCGAAGTAACTTGGAAGTAACTCGTTATTTATTTTAAGTAACTCGGTTACTGTGAGTTACATTTGAGGCTGAAGAACTTCGCTATTAAGTTAGTTACATTTTTCACACTGTAACTTAACTTGTAACAAGTTCTTTTTGACGGGTAACTTCTCAATCTATGCTGTGGCCTGCTGCGTAGATAGTGTGGTAAGCCATTAACACATCTGTGACTAGGGGTGCGGATGGGCCTCGTATGCCGGAATTTTCAATAGCTTGAAGTGCAGATTTGGAGTCCGTGAAGACTGCCCATTCCCACGGGGTAAAATCAGCGATGTGTTGTAGAAAGAAAAGGACGGCATAGAGTTCAGCAGCTGTTGAGGAGGTTGGATGTGAAAGGCGTCGTCCTTGCACTACGCCTTTGGATGGTATGACGAATGGTGAAGCAGACTTGTTGTTGCGTGATGCGCCACCTGTATATGGTGCCGTAAACGTAGAAAACTTCTCATCTATCAGAGCATGAAAATGGGCTCGAAGGACTTGATGGGGGACCTGATCTCTTCAATCCAGAACGTTCGGAAGGCTTACGAAAGTGGGCGGTACCGGCAGAGACCAGGGGGCTTCCGGCGGGATAATGTCCTTAGCTATGAAGCCAGCGAGAGTCTGGCGTGTCCTCTGCGCTGCTCGATAGACGTCGCTTTCAGGGCGGTATCGAATTTTCCTGAGGAGCGGGTGGCGAGGAATGTGAGCACGCAAAACGTAGGAAGTGCCGAGCCTTTTCACGTTCACACACGTGGATTATTAAGAGTGTGAGTTGTTAAGAACACAAAGGAGTTGGTACTGCAGATTGACACATACTGTTTTCAGCCATGTAACCCTTAAAAAACTTGTATTGGTGTGTCACATGTTGCATATCTTTTTCAGCTTCATAAACGGCTTGTCACGGTTGATGCGATCAGAAGCATTGCTGATGTCGAAGACAATTTGCATTATCAAGAGCTTTGAGTCAATATTGAGTCTGACATTTTCTGCTACGGCAATCAAGGCTGCAGAAGTAAATTCTCCATCTCGAAAACTACATTGGGAGAATGAGTACTCCACTCGGAATAGTTATTAAGCTCTCTACAGTCTTGCTCAGTGCACAAAAGATTGCTTAAAAATTCATTAACTTGGTGAAAGTATTGCTAAATAGCAGGCAACAGTAGAACCCACTCAAGACTTGCTGCAAACAGACACACACACACAGGAAGTCTCGGCGAGGAAGTTGTAGCAAGGCATGCCCATCTGCAGTCCGCAACAACGGAAACTGCAGCAAATTCCTATAGCACAGTGCGAAAGGCGGCAAAAATGCAAAATCTCCATGCAACTTGCAGGGTTTTAGACACTGCTACTCGCTGTCTCCTTCTCTGCTGTGTTCAGACCAGGGATCGGAACTGGAACTGAACCCGAACCGAAAACCGGAAAAAAACATTATTTTCCATCGAACCGAACCGAACAATTTTTTGCTTGTCCTGAACCGAACCGGAACTGAACCGAAAAAAAAAATTGATGCGGTTACCGGTTTGGGAATCGGTTCAGAGGTGAAATACCTAAGTGTATAACGCCCAACCTTTTTTTTTTTCGATTATTTATTTTTTGTACGATGCCAGATGAGAGTAAAAGTTTGTGACTGCATCGCCAGTTTTTTGCCGGAACAAACGAGGGCCCTGACCGCGTTCTGCCAAAAGGCTTCCAGCACTTCGCTTTTCGTTTTCAGCAGACGACCACGGGAGTGCAATACAACAAAATATCAGTGCCCCGCTACTCCCTTCGGATGCCCTAACCATCTTGTGCAACGAAGAGACAGAGAGTGAAACCGAAACTATGCAAAACTTTGTGCGTTTCCCTAAGAACGCTTTGTCTTGTGAAGCAAGTGGGCGTGGCGAGGCAACAGTAGACGTTTCCTGAAACGGTTATCTCACACGTTTCTCTTACAACCGTGTGCGGTGAGGGTAAGCTCGCTTTCATATAGCAAAATTACTGCTCATGAACTGGCTAAACCAGGACCGAAAAAAGTAACGGTCCAAATCCCTGTAAGTGTCCCGACCGCTGACAGCCTTTCTTTATTTTTTTTCGTTTCTCTCTGAGCCGAACTTGAACCGAACAGATATACCTGAACCGGTTCAAGCTGATAATTTCGGTTCAGCGGAGCTAAACTCGAACCAAACCAATGTGCCTGAACCCGAACCGGACTGAAAAAAAAATACCGGTTCCGATCCCTGGTTCAGGCCCTCTCAATGCAGCCTTTGCCGCGATGCGTGACATAGCCCCTGCTTTGTAATGCAATGAACTTAAGGGAAAGCCTTATGCGTATTGTCATTCCTAAAGCATCACACCTATGAAGTAGGTCATGCTGATGGAGAAATAGGAAGAAGCACAACAGCAACACTTTGCAGTAGTGCACGTGGCTCCCTCTGAATTTTGCAACCAAAACTGATCTTCGAGGGTCCTCCAAGGGGATCTTGAGGCTCAGCTGTCATTTTATGTAGGATGTGAAACACAGTTTACGACCAACAGGTATCACACGAGAGACAACACGGCGACCGCACAATAGCGGTCAATTCACAAACGCGACTGATGACTGCCGAGTGTCGAAGACCATAGCGCAGGCAGAGTTCGAGGTAACTCGTTACTGTAACTAAGTTCCTTTTTTCGGTAACTTGTAACTTAACTCGGTACTTTTGCGCGGTGGTAACTTTCAGAGGAACTCATTCCTTTTTCAGGTAACTTTGCCAAAGTAACTTAAGTTAAGTTCCAAGTTATTTTAACTCGCTTTTCACTCACGTCTACATATTTTCTTGCTTTCTCTCCGGTTCCTTCATGGCATTTTTTGCCATAAAACGTGATATTCAATCAATGGCAGTATTTTATTCAGGAAGTAAGAAACGCTGCCATTGAAATGAAGCTGAACCATTGTGCGCCCACAGGGAGTAAGATGCAAAGCATTCGAATAGACCACTACCAGAGAAACGTCATCATGACATTGGTAGACAGACCGAAACCGGAACAAATCGGAAGGAGAGGGCTGGGCTTCACGGACCGGCACTTGCTCGCTGCCTCGCACTGAAAGAAAAGTAGGACCGAAGGTCTCGTCCCTTTAAGGGACCATATCGTAATCCCCTCAAGACCGTGGCTTTCTGTGCAACCTTGTTCGCCTCTAGCTTCGAGCGTAGTTCAATTCTACCAGATTTTGGCGCTGTCGAACAATATGACGTCATTTGTTTACAAACAGGGAGAGGTGTATTGTTGGGCATAAACGAAAACGATCTAAGCATGTTGCACTCCTCCGCAGGCAACTCAAGGTCTAAATCAACTGCTCACACGCGCTGCACCTGCGTAATGCTATTTCGTGTACGAAGTAACTTGGCAGTAACTCGTTCTTTCTTTTTAAGTAACTCAGTAACTGCGAGTTACATTTCAGGCGGAAGAACTTCGTTGTTAACTTAGTTACATTTTGCACACGGTAACTTAACTTGTAACGAGTTCTTTTTGACGGATAACTTCTCAATCTATGAGCACAGGACGGAAAGTTGTTTAATACAACAGAGGGCTCCGTTCGTTTGTCCCTGCCGATTCCTATTGCAAAGAGTGCTAACTCCTGTGGTTTCGAGCTATAGTCTCATGCTATAGTTAAATTACAGTTCGGACTCTGGGTAAGTAAAATTATATTTGCACTAGCAGCTGCGTGAGAACCAGAAAAAGATGCCAAACCGAGGGTTTATCAAACCTTGAAAATAGCATTTTCAAATTCCAGGGTATTCAGGGCTTTCAAGGACCAGTGGGAATCATGAGTTCAAAGAGGGAAGAGCACCGGACACTGTCAACAGCTAGCCATTGTATCGAGAGGGGCTGAACACAAAACCGCCTGAAAACCAAAAACAGCCTGAACGAAAGAGTGGGACCAAACTTGGCTGCATCTAAAATGAAATTTTTGTATCTTACAAGTTTTCGTAGTGTACCACAATTTCCAATTTATACCACCAACATGTTTTTATTAATAAATTTAGTTTTTGAACTCGTTAAAGGGGCAATAAACAGGTATGCAAGGTGCCCCTTTTTCTACTGCAGTGTGATTCGTTTCCTACAGTGACGTTGAGCAAAACCTTTTGCCGCAAAAAAGTAAATAATGGATCCAAACTGACCGAATATTCACTGCACTCTTTCGCGCTCCTGCCCAGCCCTGCGATGCCCTGGCGACAATAGCCACATGTCATTCTGACGTTGCGCACCATCAACCATTCAAAATGCGAAACGCCAATACATTGATTTTGCTGTAATATCGGGAAGTGAGGTCAATTCTAAACATATTTACACCTGTCAATCCCAAGGTAGCCAGATCAAAAGGTAAAAAGCCCAGTATTGCTCCACGAGGTCACAGCGATGTTCCTACAACCGGTTCCCCAAGCACCTCGCTTGTGTCAACTAGGCCTGTCACTGGCTAGGAGTCTCTCCGAAATCTCCCCCATCTCCAGTGAACGGAATACAGCTCTGCTACACGTGGGAGACGTGTGACGTATGTGCTCTCCGAGTAGGAAGGAGAGACTCACTCAGATTATGCTCTTTGAATGGCATTGCTTCATGGTAAAGACGCTCGCTAGAAGTAAATAATTTCACAATTGGATATCGCGAGCCACGTTCTTTCATAGAGCATAATAATCGGAGAATATTCGCGGAGGTGTTTAGTGCCCCTTTAAGGTTCATGCTGGCTGTCAAATTATATTACATTTGAGTAAGCTAGATCGCACATAGGTGTATGTAGTGCAGTTTTGGAAGGAAAAACTGCAACGTGAATTTATGAAAAGTTTGCCCTGTCTCTGAAGAGCACCCTGTACACAGGGCAGTTCTCAGAGTGGGCCAAAAATATCAAAAAATTCGTACTTAATTTTTTCTTAAAAAACTGCACTGCACATACCTCTCTCGAGGTATGGTCTACTTCAACTGAATTTTGTTTCAACAGTCTGTCCCAGCCTTAATAAACTTTCACAACTAATTTGGTTAGATAATAAAAGTGGGTCGATGGTCTACGTACAAAGGTTGTAGAGTAGAGGCCTGAGGTTTGTAATCGACAAAAACACAAACTGCAGGGAGCCCTTGTGTGCTGCATTATGCTCTCTCATGTCTTTCTTTCTACTACTGATAAAAGTGTCAAACTACTACGTTGCAAGTTCTGCGAATGAAATGAAGATAAGGTTTATTTTTGGTTCACCGCAAGTGCATGACGCATTCCCGAGCAGCAGCAGGTGCATCTACAGGGATGGAGCACAGTGGAGAGACGGACATAAAGCAGCTACACGTTAAACAAAAATTTGCAGGGCACACTGAGATTTTGCATTTTTCTATCTGTCATAGTGCACCACAGCGGCTAGACGCAGTTTCCAATTCTTACGAGTTAAAGTCTTCGGGGCTACATTTTCCAACTTTCTAATCTACATTACCGACCCATTTTTATTAGTAATTAAGGAAGTTAATTGTGAAACCTCATTAATGCAGGCACTGGCTGTCAAAACAATATCACGGTGGGGCAGGCCACACTGCAAACAAGTGTATGCAGAGCAGTTCTCAAAGTAAAAATGAACCACAAATTATGGGAAATTGTATCAAATGTGCACATAAAATTGCCTGTCAGAGAAAAAGTTGCTTATACAGAGTGACGTGCAATGATGTTAGAAGGCAGGAGATATAAAACTCTTCTGCAACTCTACTAGGGCTTCAACAATGTGCTGTAGACTACTCAATCCGTCGTAACAGGTTAGACGACAAGGACCCTCTTGTAGCCTGTTTGCAGCATAAATGGCATGGAGTGATGTGTCCTGTAGTGTTGTTCTTTGCTTGTTGTTCTTCTGTAGTGTTGTTCTTACATTGTGTGCTACAATCCCTTTCCGCATTTCCTCCTACCAATGTTTCCACTTTTTCCTGTGAGACACAGAACTGAGCATTCGACGAGGAGCACTGCAACAATGCAACACAGACAAAGCACAAACTTCCATTCACTTGTTAGAACTATGGTCACTTTCCTTTTGCTGTTTAGCAGGTTCAGTATACAGCTATATGTGTGTTTTATTTTCTCAGAAACGTGTCGCCTTTTCGTGTCAAAAGCTTCTCGTTGCGTTTCTCAACTAAAGCAAAATTTACCGAAGACATAACGATACGCAAATTTCAGATTTTTTGTGTCGTTGACCTCTACTTAACATTTAGTTTTCGTTCACAGACTGAAGCTACCCCGATCTGCAGCTCAAAGGTAATATGTGTACAACAGCAGAGGGACTGCCGCATACAGTGCCAGACAAAACAGCTGAACTCTGTCTACGGGTACCAGCACACTGACTTGTTGAGCTTTGATGTTCTCACACATCCTCAGCTGACAGATGACGATGCACGAACTTACATGCGATTCGCCAGAACGCACGAAAAAAGCCGCGTCGGAAATGACTAACGTAAGATGTTGCTGCAACATTAGTTTCCATTGAAGAAACAGCCCATGTGCAAGACGTGCGTCAGTGGAGACGACGTGGAGTTGTTTGTACCGCGTTCATAAACACGACAAAACACGTGCGGCCTTGAATGACAGGCGCTGCGTTCACTAGACATGTGTTACACAGTTAATCGCGACAAACGACATATGATTAACTGTTCGATGCCTCACCTAACTCTTTCCATCTTCCACCTGCATCGAGGAGTCTGCACAGTTTAGTTCTTTGGCCGTACGGGAGTTCATAGACGTACTTGATCTGCTGATAACCACCTGTTGCCATCCTGTATCGTCTATTCATGACAACGAAGTCCCTTCACAAGCACTGCTTAGGTGTGCTTTGCATGATCGTCTCCAACGAAAGAACTCGCGGCTTGAAGCTTGAACCACTTAACTCCGAATGGGAAAACGACAGCGTGCGTACTCCGAGGCTCCGGCTCCGACTAGCGCGATGAAATGAAATCAACGAAAAAAATTACGGTGACAGTCGCGCCACCACGGGAGCGCTGCAATAACGCGATTCATTCGCTAGGGTCCTCGAGTGGAAATATCTGTAAGCGACTGTATGGATTGTACTTTCACGCCCTACTGACAACTTCCTTGTTTATAGTGTGTATTGCTGCATGGTTGCGAAACTTGTGGCTTGTTTCATGAACGTAAACGAACACAGCAGGAAGGAGCAACGCTGGCGTTAGACGATACGTGGGCAGGGATTTCCGTCGCACTTTGCGGATGTTGTCACAACAACAGTATTGGAATCATATAGAGTTTATTCAGAACTGCAAGCTTGGGGGTGGAGGTACGGGGAAGGGGTTGCAAAAAAGTGTGGGCGCAGTTGCATTGTAACAGCAGATACACAAGAAAAACTTTTAGGGTAGTGTTAGGATCTGGATCACTGATTGGGACTTCTTGGAACCACGTGAAAGTGTGTGAATAAATACGATGGGACATTTGCGCTAGTACTTTTGCTGTACTTCTACAAAAATTGAAAGCTTCTTGCAATTTCCTCTTTGTGTGCGTTGTGTCCTGTGTACGTACATTTCGAAGTGCAAGATGCACGATCTCGAAAAGGAAACCGATATATTGCTCACTTTCGGTTTCGTTTTCGAGGTCCTGCGTCTTGTAGTCCGCGTCCTCATCCGCACTTACTCACAAACAACAAGGCAAGCCTCAGCCTTTTGTGGGTTTTCATTGCTTCAGCGTGTGATTATGTATTGTCATCAGGTTGGAGAACAACACACGTAGGTAATGAATTTAAACTATAGTTGGTCGAATGAATTTCTGCAGCAGTGCAAAGCTCACATTTTTAATATGTTAAAATGTATCACAAAAGAGGTGCACTTTTCTACTTATTTCATCGCAAAATTGGTAGAGTACTGGGAACAATTTTTCAACGTCTTTAAAAGCTGGTAAGTTTAGAGAATAATATCTTCCAGGATGGTAGCCAGGAAAGTATTTCGGGGAACAGGGTGTTTTATGGGGACTTTACATGGGAGAGGATTTCACCCTTGATTCCCGCTTCCAAACTCAAAGGTAGGATTTTGGGGGAGGGGAGGTTGACCCCCCCACCTACACCCATGATATCTTCACCATCCTGCATACACCATATAGCAGTCAAACAGATGAGTGTGACGTATATGATGTATTTATTCCACGCATTAAATATTATTTTTAGCAAATTTTTTGTATGTATCGGAGGTCAGCATATTACTAATTCATTGAACACATGAAAAATTTTGTGGCCCTTTCAGATTCCGTTTAAAGAGATCTATAGCTGTTCCTGTATTGCATGAAATATCAAGCCAGACGTAAGCCCATGCAACAGTTTCCCCGAGAATGCTTTTATTCAAAAATCAACCAATGAAGACCCACGGCACAGGCGGCAACAAATCACTCTCTCCACTGATGTCCACACTGCTGATCGCAGCACTTGTAAAATGTCGTCATCGGCTCGTCTGCGGACCTCGTCTGGATCTGCATAAAGTAGGCCCTCTCGTGACCGCACTTGGGACATTTTTCTTCCGTCGAGTCCACGTTTTCCCACGCAGCTGCTCCGCCCAAGACGTCGTCCACGTCCTTCAACCTGGGGTATTTCCGGTTGGAAATCTTTTGTCGGATATTGTAGACGTAGGGACAGGTGTTGCAAGCGAAGCGGTAGCACAAGAGGCCGTTCTCCACTATGAGGATGTTGGCGCACGTGGGACAGAACAGCAGCATGGTTGTCCGGTTTGCAGACGGTCTTCACTTCAGGAAGAGGATGTAGAAGCCGGTAGCGACGCAAGTGAGCGAAACAAACAGGTGGAGTCTCGTACCGATGACGGAAGCTGGGGAGTAGGATGGAACATGTAACATGTCAGTACTGGGTAGTAATATTGCATTATATTATTAATAAACATTTTAATTAATTATTATGTAGCATACAGCATTCACGCATAACTATGGGCAGCAAGCAGCACCAGGAGTACTTGACACACGTTGATTAATATATTTTCATTCCAGTATGATGCAATGCAAGTTGGGCCTCTATAAAAGGTGGCCTGTAGTACGTGTAAAAAATAAATAAATAATGGATTTCAGTTGTTTATATGCCTGGTGCCCATTAACAGCGAAGATCTGGGATATACATAGTTTTAAACCAGGGTTTAAGAGCACCTGTGTTTAGACTTCCACTGTTGGTGGGAACTAATAAAAAATAAATATACAAATAATGCTAATAACATATGCAATACACGCAATATGACATATTTAGGGTGTGACACTTTTCATGTTGCATTTCATGAATGTAGAAATGAAAAGTGTGTATTATTCTGTCATCCGGAATTTGAGGTTAAGTGGATCCCACCTACGTGTTTGCTGGGAATGATCAAGCTAAAGTAAACGATTGTTTTGGGAGTATTGCTCTCGATGACACCAACAATATACGGATGTGAAACATTGCTTACTGTGGTTTGTGTACAGGCTCATTTCGACAACTTCGTGTTGTACAGTAACCTAAACCAATTCTGTGCACCGATGTTGAAAAATTAAATTCCAATAGCACACAGCCATAGAAAAGATAGATGTATGAAACGAAACGAAACACACTGAAAACGGCACCACGTGAATATCATAATGAACAACCTGTTTGCTTACCTTTATAGAATACACCAAAGAAACCTTTCTTTTCCGACAGGAACCACTGTTTTAAGCGAGGGATCTTGCGCATATAGGCGCAAGTGCAGATCACCAGCAAAGAGAACACAATAAGGCCATCAAATGTGTACGCTGAAAAGAAGAAAAAAAAAGTGATGCGCTACAACCTGCCTACAACAATAGCCTGCGCAAAAATAGGATGCAACACCGAGCTACGCCACCTCATTTTACAAGCCTCGTCATACAATTTCGTGATACAACGAGCCTGCGAGCATTGCCCGAGAGCGTTAGTGTCAAAATAATAGTGTCACAAAAAAGGCACAAAGAACACTCACCATTCGTCATAGTTCAGAAGAAAAACGTCAGCAATTAAGGCATATTACAATAACACGCCAGCACCCGTAGCAGACGCCATGCATTGATGTCTATAGCACTGCATCTGATCTCCTGCGTGTTGGTACAATGACACAACTAGCAAGCATGCCAAGTTTCACTCATCTGGTTTTTATGGTACCGATTAGTGTCCTGTCAATGGAAAATAGTTTAGGGGGTGGATTTATGTTACGCGAACGTTATGCGAACGTCCGCTGGCCGATTTCACGTCACATCAGGCAGGCATGTCCCATCGGCCTCCTGGACTTTCTTATTTTTGTAATATTTAGTAGTTTATCATCATGAATGATAATAAAGGGTGGTAAAACGAATAATTTCTACGGAATAGTTTTGTGCAAAAAACATCGAGAAAATCCGACCTTGAATTCGAGTGTTTCACTTTCGCCGTTTTTGCACGCGATATCTCCTGAGTTGTAAAATACATTCTTGGAATTTTTTCTTATCATTTAGTATGCATCCAGTCCAGCTGGCCAAGCGCAAATTTTGGCGCGCAGGTCCAACGCTCTGATATGAAAATTGGCGGGCATGCTCTCTTGAGCAGTTTTGTTCCGACTTCGACGCGTGACTTCTCGGGGGGAATTTATTAGCACAGAAAAAAAGAAAAGAGAGAGAGAGAGAGAAGGAAAGATAAAAGGGGTAACTTCTCTGGGTGTAGATGGCCCTCATTGCTACACTTAATTGACGTCAATTTACTCAGATTTGAATGCTCTTTCATTTGATGTGTCTAGTGTCTGCTCATACAGGGCAGGGTTCAAGCATATTAAAAAAAAAAAAAGAAACACTAGGCTTTTTTTTGTTGGGCGTCCTTTCTCGAAAAAGCCCCTTTTTATTTCAATTATATTTAGCCAGGACATTGCCTGATGTTAAACCTTTCCTCTGCTGTAATAAATCTCTGCTTCAAAAGCTGCACACTGGAAAGCGTCATTTTCTGTATTCACTGTCCACGGTACAGGCTATGGAAGTCCCTCGGGCTTCATTTTCCGATGTCTCGCTTTGCCACACCTGTGAACCTTGTATGCTGATTTATGCAGTACATTTACCCGTTCGTTTTTCATTTGGATTCAAAAAGAAGCCACATCCTCAGCGAGACGGAGTAAATGGACGCGCTTTTGGTGCTGTGACAAGCACGTACGTTACCATATCTTGTGACCCTAGGATGCTCAGGTTAACCCAGGTTATGTGTCGTGGCCATAGGTCGGCGAATTCATTCATGATGGCCTTCACCGACTTCATTCACCATCACATCATAGAGAATGATGTGATGTTGAATGAAGGGCATGATGTGATGTGAAGTTGAAGTTGAAGTTGAATGAGCGGCATGATGTGAAGTGAAGTTGAAGTTGAAGTTGAATGAAGGGCTATGATGTGATGTGAAGTTGATGTTGAAGTTGAATGAAGGGCTATGATGGGATTTGAAGTTGAAGTCCGCGTGATGGGTTTTGAAGTTGAAGTCCGCGTGATGGGTTTTGAAGTTGAAGTCTGTGTGAAGGGATTTGAAGTTGAAGTCCGCGTGATGGGTTTTGAAGTTGAAGTCTGTGTGATGGGATTTGAAGTTGAAGTCCGCGTGATGGGTTTTGAAGTTGAAGTCAGTGTGGTGGGATTTGAAGTTGAAGTCCGCGTGATGGGTTCTGAAGTTGAAGTCAGTGTGGTGGGATTTGAAGTTGAAGTTCGCGTGATGGGTTCTGAAGTTGAAGTCAGCGTGTGTGGGTTTGGAAGTCGAAGTCCGTGTGTTGGGTTTTGAAGTCAGCGCGATGGTTTTTAAGGGGAAGTCAGCGGGATGGGTTTTGAAGCTGAAGTCTGCGCGATAGATTTTAAAGATGACGGATAGGTTTCGAAGTCCTCATAATAGGTTGTTTTGAAGCCGACAATGTGTAGTCGATGTCTGACCTTCACGTGTAGTGACTGTTACTTGTGCGAACGCGTGCGGAGTGAATGGCAAATGTGTATTGGAGTGCACCGAGCGAACATAAACGCTTCGCGTTTCGTGTCTAGTGTAGGCGTATGGGCCTGACACTGCAGATGCCTGGCGGACTTCCTCCCCCCCCCCCCTTGTTGTGTACCGGCGGTCGCAGGTAGGGAAAGTGTTTGGAACGCGTTAGTCTCTGGCATAGTGGGGCGCGGAGGGCAATGTCATGTAGCCGGGGCAACTGTATGTTGCGAATGTGAGCGGTAGATTAGATTAAGATCCGATTTGGCGTTCTGCGGTCGCGCGGTCTGCACGTTGCGGTTGTTCTGTTTGACTCATTTGCTCGCCTACAGCTATAATGTGCGTATATATGTATATTGGATGGGTTTGGATTTGAGCCTCCGCCTTCGGTCGCGTACGCGCGTTGTACTAGGCGACAGTTGATTGATGTCGTGCTGACGAAGTGTGTTTTATTAGGCTTATTTTGTGTCTTCTTAGATTGCTTATTTTTCTTTTGTGTGATTGGGATCCAAATAGGACAAGATCGGGCTGGCATTGTTTTTGTGGACGTCTTTTGTTTTAAATGTAATACACAGAGGTCACTATAGGTCTCTTATTTATCTGAGGTGCATAGGTCATGTTTTGGGGAATTATGTGTTCGGCATGCATGTAGCATCCATCGGACACAAGCATTCCATCAGAGCACGCAGCTGATATTTCTTAGATATTCATGGCCAATAATGTACATTTCAGCAGAGGCGGGAAAGTTAATTACCACCCAAAAGTTGCTAGTTACGAGTGACGTCATTAAGCTAAATATGTAATGAAGTTACAACCTTCAAGTTATCAAAATGAAATTAAGTGAGAAATGAAAGTTCTTGCTACTATGCCGAAATTAAGTTGGGGGCGGAGTTTCGAATATACCTTGTCAATTGGGCACAAAGTGAGAATTGGAATCCCAAGTTCTGCGAGTTCCCATTTTCCGCGCACATTTCATAGAACCTTGCCAGTGGCATTATCGCCTTCCCCGTAAAAAAATGCACTCCACGCACTCCAAACGAACGCTCTGCAGCGACCTAACTCAGAAGCACGTCGGAATTGCGTTTGCGTACATCCAGTACATCGCGCTGCAACAAGGCGGAGCAGACAGGCTGCTGGCGCCGCGCACGTGCAAGAGGCGGGGTCACTGTCGTCGGATTTTTCAGCAGCAAAATAAAAAGAAAGGAGCCCGCGTTGTGCGTTCTGCCTGCTTGGACGTCAAGCGAAATAGAAATTTCTAACTTTGCTCATGATACTTTTGCGAAGTTAACCTCAAAAAGTGACTAACACTACACTCAAGTGATTATGATGAGAGGTTGTTTCAAATATCAAATAAAAACAGGTAAGAGTGGGAATTGTTGTAAACTGTGTCGACACATATTTATTTAGAGATTGTAAGAGAGGAAAAGAAACTGTTTCACGGACTGTGAGTTGGTGGTCTTCCGAGCTCCTTGCAGTGTTCACTTCGATTTGCGCCTCACATTCTGTATGTATTACATGTGTCCAAACGCCTCGGTCGTCAAGAATTCACTTAGTGTTCGTCCGTATATACCCTCCTCGGAGGAAGAAGAATACAATGGGTTACACTTCTCCGAGGAGAGATTCTCAGTTTTTGGTGTCAGTGATTTATCGAGACCATGATACATCCCTGTGACACCCCCCACCCCAAAGAAAAACGTTTGGCGACACCCCCTGCAAAATAGGGGGCTTGCCGTTTCAGCTGTAATTACATGTCGGTAATTATACGTATAAAGGTGTTATCACGTAGCTGTAATAATACCCACGCCCCCTGCTTGGGATTCGTTCACGACGGCTATTTCCGGTGTCAGTAAGCATCATGTCACAAGAACTCATGTAATACTGAGTGGCTGGCCACGATGTATTCCGATGCTGAAGCTAATAGCCGAAGATACCCCCGCGTCACGAGTGAAATATGGCACGGCGGAAAAGCCAGACGTACGAAGCCACATGATCGTGCCATGTACCGGCAGACACGGCGATCGTACGAAGTCCTATGAACGTTCAATGTTCCGGCAGGCAAGGATGTCGTACGAAGCCACATGAACCTGCAATGTGCTATGCGCTCACTAGCTGTCAACAACGGGCGCAACATTGTGCAACAACCCTACCGCGTAAGCAACATACCTCCCGCGGCCGTTCACATGCGACAGCGGAGGTCAAAAGTTGCATCCCTCCCTTTCCTCCTTTCTTGGTGCACCCTGCTTCCAAGCCCAACCCAGAGCAAGGCGACCGCACCCTCCAAACAACATACCCCTCCTCCGCTTACGCTTTCGCCGCCACTATACCAGGAAATCCACGCTAACACGGGCGAGGAAGACGCCAACGTCGTAATCCTCCAGCAGCGAGCAGCCGGGCACACCAACGTAGGCCTTCGTTGGTATTCAACTTCAAAACCCATCAGCGGTCACCCGAAGCCACATGAACGCGCAATGTGCTATGCGCTCACTTATCTGTCAACAACGGGCGCAATATTGTGCAACAACCCTACCGCGCAAGCAATACACCTGCCGCTGTTCGCATGCGACAGCGGAGGTCAAACGTGGCATCCCTCCCTTTCCTCCTTCATTGGTAAACCCTGCTTCCAAGTCCAACCGAGTGCAGGCTGACCGCGCCCTCCAAACAGCATACCCCTCCTTCGCTTACGCTTTTGCTGCCACTACCAGGAAACCCACGCAAACGCAGGCGAGCAGGACGCTAGCGTCGTAATCCTGCAGCCGGGCACACTCCACGTAGGCCTTTGTGTGAGTTCAACTTCAAAAACCCCATCACCGACGTCACCACCCATCATAGGAATTGAACTTCAAAACCCCATCACAAACTTCAACTTCAAAATCCATCACCGACTTCAGAACCCATCATAGGAATTCAACTTCAAAGCCCCATCACAAACTTCAACTTCAAAATCCATCACCGACTTCAGAACCCATCATAGGAATTCAACTTCAAAGCCCCATCACAAACTTCAACTTCAAAATCCATCACCGACTTCAGAACCCATCATAGGAATGCAACTTCAAAACCCCATCACAGACTTCAACTTCAAAATCCATCACTGACTTCAGAACCCATCATAGGAATTCAACTTCAGTGCCCCATCACAAACTTCAACTTCAAAATCCATCACCGACTTCAGAACCCATCATAGGAATTCAACTTCAAAACCGCGATGGGATGTGAAGTTGAATTCTGATGATGGGTTCTGAAGTTGAATGATGGCTTATGATGTGATGGATTCTGAAGTTGAAGTTGAATGATGTGATGTGATGTGATGGGTTCTGAAGTTGAATTTGAATGATGGGTTATGATGTGATGAATTCTGAAGTTGAAGTTGAATGATGGGTTATGAAGTGATGAATTCTGAGGTTGAAGTTGAGTTACGGGCTCGTGATGTGATGGTTTATGACGGTGATGTGATGTGATGGGCTTTGCGGAAAACTGACCATGATGTAATGTTGAATGAATTCTTAGCAAAATGCCGACCTATGGCGTTGTGTTTGATCATTGAATTCACGTATGCCCCTTTGCCGTGACCTGTGCCTGTAAGCGGCCTTGGCGGTTTACAGGAACAGGCCACGTACGCCTAGGGCGAACGCATCGGCATCGCATGTGCATTCTGCTTCAAAAGCTGCGCACATAGCACGCTCCTAGCCAACCATCATCCCGAATGACAACGTTCTCGCCCTAGATTTGTTGAAAATGGGAGGCGGAGCCAATTTTGTATCAATTATCAAGGTCAAGAACGTTGTCATTCGCTATGATGGTTGACTACAGTCTTAAAAATGAACTTCACCTCATAGCACGCTGCTAGCCAACCATAATCTCGAATGATATCGTTATCTGACCTGATTCGTTGAAAACGGGAGGCGTACGTCTTTTTGTGACAATTATGAACAGCATAAGTGTCACAAAAAAGACGTACGCCTCCCGTTTTCAACAAATCAGGGCAGATAACGATATCATTCGAGATTATGGTTGGCTAGCAGCGTGCTATGAGGTGAAGTTCATTTTTAAGACTGTAGTCAACCATCATAGCGAATGACAACGTTCTTGACCTTGATAAGGAGGTGTGCGACTTTTAGAGGTTTTACTGTATATTGATTTTTAAAATATTTAAAGCAGCACAGTAGTAAATTTCAGGGATAATGATTGGAAAATACATCTCATAAGATGTATTTGGATAACGTGTCTTCTTGCGGGACCGTTTAACAGGGTTCCCCTCACGGTCTCTTATCTCAAGTGTGTTCCTGATTTTGTGTAGCACTAAGAAAATAAATAAATAAATAAATAAAACTCGGTTTTCTCTCCTGCACTCAAACCAAACCCAATAAGAAATACATGTTGAGCATTACAGGAAGCTCATAGTGTGCTTGTCACAGAATATTTGCTCCGCAAAAGCAGTACAGGAGTGAGCACTGACCTACACATTGTGCAACCATTCGAATTGGACAAAGTGCAAATATCACAAGAAGGAAAACTGAAGCAGTCTTCCAAAACAGCATCGAATGTTTAGATTAGCCAACAAGTGATTTGAACGTTACTAAGCGTCTCATGGGCACGCCTACCATTAGCAAGAAAATTGTTTCATCGCTTTCCTTCTGTCTTTTACTCTTCATTCCTTTCACCATTGAGTGTCTTTGCCATCTCGTGAACCTATTCACAGCTCAAGCTGCATGAATGAACCAGTCCAGAAGCAGACTCGTTGAGTGGCAAAAACTGCTTATCGTGACAAGTAAAGGTTAAAATACGCGGTGTGGGCAACAGGCAAAGAGCAGAATAAGCAAGAAAAAACATCGAAATGGCGATGCTAAGTGCGCAAACTGTGCATCCCGCTTGCACGCACAGAAGCAGGCGGCAGTCACGTGAGGTTATTTTCTCCGCAAAAACGACGGCAGCGCCCGTCTCTTCAGTGGTGCAGGTCGCGCCAAATAACGGGGCTGAAAGTCACTGAAAAGGTTAGCCAGCTGTAGGACTCGAACCCACATCTTCTGGATTACCGGTCCAGGGCTCTACCAATTGAGCTAAGCTAACACGCCTTCTCAGCGACTTCCAGGGTGCGTCATCTGAAGGGACAAACCAGTCACTCTCTCTCACTCGTGCTCCTTTCATTTCTTACATTTTTGCACACCCATACACACATTCGAGGCTAAGGGGGGAAGTAACGGGGCTGTTCACCTCCTATCACCAGGCTCCAACAGCTCCCCATAGAGCCCATAGTTTGAGATAATTCACGCAACACTGGGCACACGACCAATGAGAGTGCAATGTTGTAGAAATTATGCATAGTCAGTCGGCCAATCAGGAGTCTCAACCTTTGGCATTCCTTTCGGCCGGTTCTGGCTACCATCGACTTCTACTGGATTTCACGCTAGCCGTCGTTACCCGATATTCAGAATAACTGAAGCTTTATTTGACACAAAGCACTGATTCAAAGGCCTAATACACGGGTGCCCTGTGAATACAAAGTCCACTGCGTTGTTGACACACTGTAACCAAGTTCGAACTGGAAGCAAAACGAACACGTCGTTCATTTCAATACCGAGGCATGAGTGCGTACCATTTTATGATGAGCCTCTTCCTTCGATGCTTGCAGAGCGGAAAGCGCTTCTGTGGCACATAATATATCCGACGGCGCCCGAACGCGTTCTTCACCACCACCTCACAAAGCATTCCAGTTCCGGAGTTGATAGACTGTTTGTGGGATAGTAGCCGTGTCCAGAAACAACACAACACTCGTACACTCTTAAAAATGATGGTGGTGGTGATGGCGATAGGGCTTGCCGTTGTCGGCCTCACATACGTGAGGCCGACAACGGCAAGCCTTACCAACGGTAAGCCGAAACACTTAACACAGGAGGACGCCGTACTGGCCGTACCGGCCGGGAAGGTGCACGCACATGCGCGTGTACAAAATACGATTTCAAAACATTGTCGACCAATCGAAGCGCGCCCACAGTCTCGGCCAATGAGCTTGAAATGTTGTAGATGAGCGCAGTGATACATATCCCTCAGCCGTATCCTCGGGTACCTGAGGAGGACTGCTATCACATCCTAGGGTGCCTTAGAATGACCCACTTGTGGACAGTAGGTTGAGCCTGGCATTAGATAGTTTTAGCGCATCGTATGCCTTTGCATACGTAAGGGATAGCGTTGGTAGTCTCGCTCATGCATAAAACATAAAGATAGCTTCGCGCAGTGCACAGAACCGGGTCTAGGACTTTTCGGTACGGACATTTCGGTACACGGACCTTTCGGTACACGGACATTTCGGTACACGGACCTTTCGGTACACGGACCTTTCGGTACGCGGACCTTTCGGTACACGGACATTTCGGTACACGGCCACACCGCTGGAAGGTGGTCTTCGGCTTCTTAGTCATAAAACGGTGACTGTTTCTTTTTTTTTTTCTTTTCGAGTACCTAAAATTGCGAGTACCTAGACTATGCATTAATCATGCAATGCGCTGTTTCAGTATGTCATCCAAGGGAAATACTCGAAGCATCCCATGCACGATACATGTCTTTAGATGGTCGCTGCGAAAAGTGTAATTTCCAGGCATTGCCTCTGCAGGGAGTGGCAGCCATAAGGCCGAAAAATTGAATCCCCGAACAAACCGAAAGTAAAAATTCAAGGCTAAGGTTAGGTTAAATTTTCTTTATATGGTTCGTTCAAAAAGAGTGTTTACCGTTTACACGCGCTTGGACGGACATTATGTTGAGATCTTGTGCGAAAAAATTGAACAATGTCCATAGGCCTTCAGATAGATCGGTGTTTTGATTTTTCGGCCCTTCGTCTGTTCGCCGTTTTAATCTTTTGGCCTTTCGTGTTTTGACCGTTTCCCTCTGCAGGACACATAAGGGCTCAAGAATGGTAGTAAATGTGGTGACGGGAGTGTAGATGTTCCCCTAAAATTGCCTGTATCTGCATGCTGCAATGATCGCAAAGTATCCTTTCTGCAGTGCCTTACGGGTGGCAACCAGAAGGGCGTATAGGAAAGTATGACCCGTTCTTGAGAAAACGGTCCCTGAAAAAGGCGCCCCCGGTATAGCAGGCGGGCATTTTTATCTGGCTTATTTTGTCTTACACTCTTTCACAGAAGACATTCCAGATGCCCGTTGTTAATGTAGGTCGTCAAAAATGTTATGTTCGTAAAAAAGGAAATGAAGAGGCTGCCGGACTTTTCAGCAAACGTATTTTCGTTAAAAGCCGTTAAAAAAAGAAAAAAAGAAAGAAAGAAAGGTCATGGTAATTTTAATTTGCAGTGAACAACGCAACGGACAACGAACTGATGTTTTCGTACGTGCAAAACTTTGTAATGCATTTCCTTAAGGATGTCTTTTTTTATACAGTTGTTTTATTAAAAATCTATAAGAGTCCCACATATGCCGTTTGGGTGACAATAGCTGGCAAAGAATATCTGCCGTCCCAGAGATGTTAGAAGTGAAAACAGGACGTCTGTAGCTCATACACTTTTACAAGGGCTAATCTGTATTGAGAACAAAACACGTTGTCATAACCAATAAGCCGAAGACCATATTCGAGCGGTATGGCCGTGTACCGAAATGTCCTTGTACCGAAAGGTCCGTGTACCGAGAGGTCCGTGTACCGAAATGTCCGTACCGAAAGGTCCTGTACCCAAATGTCCTGTACCGAAAGGTCCTGTACCCAAATGTCCTGTACCGAAAGGTCCGTATCCCCACAGAACCACCACGCTATTCCTTTCGTACGCTTACGAACGTCGTAGTTTTCGGTTGGTGTTATCTGTCTGTCTATTATCTGTCTATTATCCCCCAACGAGACATGCCTGTGTGAAATATGTTCGCTTTCAACTCCGGCGATAGCGTACGATGCATTGAAGCTCACTATTATCATCGGACGGTGCCCTTGTTATCTTGTGCTTCATAGCTTATAGAAGGACGACCTGGTTGTGAGGTCTGTTATCGCCAGGGAATGTTCGGAATTGCCAAACGGTTCCAAAATCGATCACTGACTCCCTAGCTTTCTAGTTCGACTTTTTACTCTTTGAAGTCTTCTGGCCACACCCTTCCATTAACGACTTAGACTCGCCCTTGTTTCCGTTTCTGAGTCCCGTTAAGACACGGTCAACCCAGCGAGACGTTCCGGGCGTTTATTCTCCGGGCGGAATATAGCTACCTCAAGAATCCGATTTTTACTGAACCATATAAATGCCAATAAACACTCCCCGAATTGGCTTGAAAGAAAATGCCGAAACCCACATAACAACATAACAACAAGTCATCTTCACAATTTTCACAAGAGTCACTCCGCGCTCGCGAGTGTAGCGCGGCCAAGGGGGAACAGGGGGGACATAGCCGGCACTACATCGCGAAGCGGGGGCGTCGTGCAAAGGCTGGTAGCCAATCGCAGGAGCCTTTCACGGATGAGTTGGCGGTCCCAAGTGTAGGATTTAAGTTGTCACTGACTATAGTCACTCATGTCTTTCGTCTTTCGTCCGTTTGGGTCATGCTACTGTACAGTTCTTTTCGTCCTGACTTCTCCTGGCTTTTGAGACATTTTGGCAACAATACACAGCCTAACAACAATTGAAAACGGTGGGGAGAATACGCACAAACAGTGCCAAGAATTTATGCATGAAACACAAGGTAACGACGGTTGTACCAGTCCAACAATTCAACAACAACAACAACAACAACAACAACCACCAGTACAATACCAGTCACACAACAACCAGTCCGTCGACATTATCGATTATCAAATGAACTTGCCTATCAGACTGCAAGCGCTGATTTTAAGCTATAGCTTAAAGGAGTGAAATTCAATTTCTCTGACGTTACTACGAAAAATTACTCCAGCACAAGTCCACGGAAATTCTGGAGATATATCTCACCCTCAAAAGGAAAAGAAAACCTGTCATTTATTATTAACGAGATTAGCGTCGAGGACCCTCGTGTCATATCTGAAGCATTTAACTGCCATTTCCAACCTGTTTTCACACGTGATAATGGCCATTGTCCCGATTTTGTTAATAGTACTGTCGATTGTCTAGGGGACTTGATAATTCGAGAAGAAGGTGTGCTAGATCTATTGCTTAGTTTGGACGTGAGAAAGAGTGCAGGTCCAGATGGGGGATCCCTAATACGTTCTGAGGTGCTATGCAGTTTGGGTGTCGAAATATCTTTGCCGTATATTTAACCGCAGCTTACGTGATGGCTCTGTGCCGGCAGAGTGGAAGGTCGCGAAGGTATGTCCGATACCTAAAGATGGGGACCAGCGTACTGTCACGAATTACAGGCCGATTTCATTATTATCAGTTGCTGGTAAGGTAATGGAACATATAATAGCGGCGCACATAATTAATCATGTTGAAAAGTATGGTATCTTAACAAAGAAACAGCATGGGTTCCGCAAAGGTTACTCGACAATTACACAATTAACTGAAATCGTTCACAACTTAATTCCCTTCTACAGTTAACGAGAAAAAACAAGCGGATGCTGTATTTTTGGATCTCCGTCGCGCGTTTGATAAAGTGGTGCACAAGAAACTTGAGCAAAAACTCCAACATATTTTGCGTAATGATGCAAGTAGTAATAGGTGGGTGAGATTCACAGACAATAAGATTCAGAGACATGGGCCCCTGGACCCTGTGCCGTTGACCCCTGAGTCCTTCGCGAATGTTTCTCGCTTATCGGCGTGGGCAGCGCGTGTGCGGAGGGTTGTCCGCGAGGTTATAACATGCATAGACATGCAAAGATTAGTCATACACAAAAAGTACAAGTCGAAATATATTTATTAAAGCCAATAGTGCTAGGAATTGTGCCAATTGTAATGCCAATTGCGATGCCAATCAGGTGAAGGAGAAAAACCAAGCCGAAAAACCTTCACGACCTGTAACAGAATAAATAAAAATACAAGACAGTACATGTAAAGATATACATATTTTATTCGCTATTAATATTTCAAGTCATCAGGTTCTGAAAGAAAACATAATATCAACATTCATCACATTGCTTACCAATTGTTCACTTAGGGAGCCCCGCACCAACGACCTGAAAGATAACTTATTATTATATGAAACTACATTCGCATTCAATAATATGCACAATACTGCGGCCACACTGGATGATTTCAAAAAGATACATTTTAATATCAACAATCATACTCCCATTATAGCAACAATCCAAAATCCAAAAGAGCATCTAATTTAATATCATATTCTACTTTGAATAATACATAACACTGAGACGGCGGTGGACCCCAATAATCTGAAAGAGAATCTCATTTATTATCATAATCTACTTTCATTAATACATACAATACTGCAGCCACACTGGATAATCTGAAAAAAGAGACATTTAAATATCAACAATTATACTTGAATTATAGCAACAATAATCTGAAAGAGAATCTCGCAGGATTACAACTACAAGTGCCGATAGATGTACGTAGTTAATTGTGAACAGCAGAGGCCCTGGAATACCATGGGACACGAACGACAAGAACGACACGAACACAAGAGGAAATAAAATCTATAACACTACATTTAATCAAAGAAGATATTCTTAATCAATACGATTGCAATCAAAATTACAAGTTTTATTATAAAAAGTCTAATATTCCTATACGTGACCACCACAGCGGAGCTTTAATTACAAGTACTGATAGATGTATGTAATTAATTGTGAACAGCAGAGACCCTTGAAGACCATGGGATACGAACACAAGAGGAAATAAAATCTATAACACCACATTTAATCAAAGAAGATATTCTTAACCAAACAACAGAAGAGAATAATCTATCATTTTAACTACCATAAAATCATCCTCGTGACTTAATTTAATCGAACACCATACAATTTTCGTTCTAAGAGGCACTACAAACCTTACTTTGTTTTATGAATCCTACACAGAAATATGTAAAAAAATGAACTTCACCCCATTGCACGCTCCTAGCCAACAACCAGCTCTAATAATATCTGCACTGATTTCTTGAAGGCCGGAGGCGTACGCCTGTTTTGTGACAGTTATGAACATTTCGAGCGCAATAGGGAAGATAAGTCGATTATTCCAACAATACACAACTTCTAATTAATCAATTTCTTATTAAGTGAATAGCATAGACGTAAGGAAATAATGAGAAACATCACAATCAACAGCTAGCATTAATAGAGAGTCAAACCTGCAACTCCTAGCCAAAACGTAAACAACAGATA
The DNA here is from genome assembly GCF_037126465.1 of Ornithodoros turicata. Taxonomy (NCBI): domain Eukaryota; kingdom Metazoa; phylum Arthropoda; class Arachnida; order Ixodida; family Argasidae; genus Ornithodoros; species Ornithodoros turicata. The sequence continues at coordinate 28,821,643 of NC_088203.1, read as the reverse complement.
CATGCAATAGCGAAACAATCTATCAAAACAAGAAACATGACGAATTTAATACTGTGAATAGCACAGACTTAACGCTGAAGAACACAGGAACACTCTAAGCGGCGCCACGTAAACAACAACAAAGGAAATTATCTATCATTGAACCATCATAAAATCATCTTCGTGACTTAATCTAATCGAATACCATACAATTTTCATTCTAACGAACGCTACAAACCTTACTTTGATGGAGTAATCCAACACCCAGGCCCCATGAGAAGATCTCGGTTTTTCTTCAAAGCCCGGAGGCATATTATCTCTCTGTCTATAATACGGCCAAAGCACTGCGCATGCTTCATCACTCAAAGGGTTGGGGCCTATATTCCTTTTCCTTCCTCAAGCAAACAGGGCGCTCTCGGCGTCAAATAAGATAGCACAAAGGCGATATATTTTATTGTGCAGCGGAAATAGTTGCCGATATTATTCGTAGGGATCACTAGCTCTTCGCATCCTTTCCTTGAAACGGAAGTCTTTCGTCAAAGCGGACGACATAGTCTGCTAAATTTGTACAGAGGCAATATTTTTTATTGAACATGTAGAGAAAGTTGAAATTATTAAATGATAGCAACAGTACTCAATCAATCAAAAACGAGAAACAAATTTAATTACATCAATTTTTGTAATACCTTGCAACAGAAAGTTCTATACAGATGAACCACACAGAAAAATCAAATGTGAAACACAACTGAGAAATATGAGGCATTCCCAACTCGGAGATTACTTTTACTGATGTCAATCGAGTAATGAGTTGAAACAAATGCAAGAGAATAATTATTTCAGGCAGTAACTTTCTCAGCAAGCGAGAAATATTTAAAACGATTAACAATTAATATATCATGTATACATAATGCCCAACTCATACAATATCAATCGAACCTGAGGCAAAGTCAAAACAATAATTAATTCAGACAAATCATTTCTAAGCAAGCAGCGTGAATACACCACATAATCTGAACAGAAACTTGTCATTTCAATGAATAAACAAGGTGAACTAGTGGGTTCAAGCGATAAAGTGAGGGATGAATGAAAGCCGACGACCCCAACACCAACATCAAGTTATGGAAGGGAGGGTTCTAGCACGGTCTTGTACATAGAATCATTGAAAGCACACGTTTTTTCTTACACATCACACCTTTGTAAATCAATATCCATAATTCTCATGGCAGGTGGATATTAATAGCATTCTAAACCAGTTAATAATTTTTTTATCAATAAAATGAGCATAGATATGCTTTTCGTTAAGTGTAAACGCGCACTTGAAAACAGAAGAGACAATTGCTCTACATTGAAGAGATGGACAGATTTTGTACTCGCTACCATAAGTCATGGGAAGATGTGATATAAAAAACTGTTTCGAAAAAGAAGAGCCGCGAAACGATTCCATTATCGCTGCATTTCAATACGTCCTAGACATGGTCGTATTCGGAGATATTGTACAAACTACAGAATTGAAGATGCAAGAATTTATATGCCGAATCTACAATAGTTTTAGAAATATCTGCACATCAACATCGGAAGGGCCACTGGGATTGATGGCGGAGTTTTTGAGTTTTGCTAACGAAGAATTGAAATACACTAGACCAGATGTAATTGTTGTAAAGTGTTTTCAATGCAACAAGACACAGACAGTCAGTCAAACCATCTTCTGTATTTCCGAGCTCTCGAAAAGAACCCTAAACTCCACGCGCCCCTTGTCCTCCTCCTCGGCGCCCACAATTGTAATCATTGCAATGGGCATTGCATTCATCAAGAAAGCAGTGAGATCAAATTATCATATACAAGCGGAATATATCGCACGATTCATTGCAGATTTGTTGAAATTACATATATCTGAGATGGAAAGTACATAAAATCTTATCACATGATATGTTCAAATACCACTGCAACGCAGTAATTTCTTCTACCAGTTCTTGCAACGATGTCGAATGAGCCGAAGTTCAATATTGTCGGGCAAGGTCTGATGTATTATCACTTATTGAAACTCAACGAACCTATCAACTGCGGTGGACCACCGGACGATTTTCATCTAATACTGTCTTGTACGCCATTCAAGAATCTTCATACAAAGAAAGGAAACATCAATAAGGGATTGTGCAAATTCATCGCAACAAAGTGCAAGTTACTGAAGCGATACAAATGCGGCGACAACGTATCGATTGCATTAATCAACGCTGGATTCAAGCGACCGATAATAAGACATCATTATGTAATACATTCCGAATTCATCACTCAAGACAACGAACGAAAACTTCAGAGATTGGAATAGGACAATTCTAATTTATCGGAATAAACAAGCATATAACTGAAATAATAAATGTAATCTTTGTCATCATTATAATGAATTCTACGCATCACAATGAAAAAACACTTTGCATTTAGCATGGCTAGACTGAGAACAGGGATCGCTAAGGAAACGAATATTCCACACTGTGTGTAATAATTCTCATATGGAATCAGAGCTGACCATCAAATAGGTTTTACCCGACTGCACTCTGTACAAGTTTAACACCCGAAGGATAGAATTGCCTGAGAAGGATCGGTCATTGAAATTTAGAGGCATGATACATCAGTCTATGATTACAAAAAAGGATCACTAATCTTTTGTGAAAACTTATCATATTTCATGAATAAAATTCCACAATGCATGTATATTTCTCAGTTGGACTAGCCCTCATATGCATGAGCAAACGGCAAATGTATAATTCAAAGTATGTCTATAACATCTTTTGACAATATATGTTGAAAGGAATCTATTATCCCGTAACACACGGCACACAAACGTATATGAAATAATTTCCAAGTGGCAATCAGATTTTGGGAGAAGCGGATCACACAACCGTCATCAAGAATATACAATGAAGATGAGCATCATGCATAAACCCAATGGAAGATATGTTATATTAATTATAATAAGCAGATCAGCACGGTCACACATAAACGTAGATCCAATTCACAAAATATACTCGAGGTTTCCCGTAGCCATACTGAAAAACTAACACCTTATTTTAGTGTCATAGCATCCGGGCACTACAAATGGAAAGGCCATACTTTAATGTTATAAGTTTTTAGCTCATAACGTGTCTCATAACGCTTTTGACAATATATGTTGAAAGGAATCTATTATCGAATGCCGCGATGCAAATGAAGGATGTTACAAGCATGATGTGCAGGCGAAGTCCACATTTCTAATCACATAATCTTTGTAACACACGGCACACGAACGTATATGAAATAATTTTCAAGTGGCAATCACATTTTGGGAGAAACGGATCACACAACCGTCATCAGAAATGCTTAACCAATATACAATGCAGATTAGTATTATGCATAAACCCAATGGAAGATATGTTATATTAATTATAATAAGCAGATCAGCACAGGTCACACATAAACGTAGATCCAATTCACAAAATATACTCGAGGTTTCCCGTAGCCATACTGAAAAACTAACACCTTATTTTAGTGTCATAGCAACCGGGCTCTACAAATGGAAAGGCCATACTTTAATGTTATAAGTTTTTAGCTCATAACGTGGTAAAACGCAAACTTCACACTAAAGATCATGTTCTTCTTTAAATTTTCAAATTCGAAACTGCACGCTATTTCTCGCATTTTTTTAAATATATAGATTAAAAAGTTGTGTATACAGGGTGTCCCAGAAAACGTGTCATTGAATTATAATAAAAAAACTACACCACCTAGAGTCATGCGGTAAATGGCATTTGTTCTTACTGGGTTTTTGCCACCTCCTCGTGTGAATGTCGTGTAACGTAAATTTAATTATGTAAATTTTTGCGAGCTTAAGTAGGAAATTTGCCTAGTAAAGGTTACTTTTTTACCCCACCAAGGTGAAGAGCGCGTCTAATTTAGTCAAATTAATGATAATTGACAGGGATATTCAGAAGCTACCCCATCGGAAAAAATAGCCGAACATCACGCTCTACGGAGGTCGCACAGAATAGCGCACGATGAATTTTTCAGCGCAATCTTTGTCAGTCCGACGAAAGGAGGTTGGAAACCCAGCCCTCCCCGACATCGCAGAAAGAGATAAAACAGGCACGGCTTATCACGTCCGACTTTCGCTGGGATAATGCTTTCCCTCTCCCAATTTTAGGAACTGTTACTTTTTCTACTACTATCACTCTGTGGGCTGGCTTCGGGACCTCCTTTCGTCGCACTGCGAGCGATTGCGCTCAAAAAGTCATCGCGCGCTATGGTCCGGTGCTCCGAAAAGCATGATATTCGGCTATTTTTTCCGATGGGATAGCTCGTGAGTATCACTGTGAATTATCATGCATTTGGGTGAATTCGGCACGCTCTTCATATTGATGGGGTAAAAAAGTGACCTTTACTTGGCAAATTTCCGAGTTCAGTTCGCAAATATTTACATGATTAAACTTGGAGTACATGACATTCACATTAGGAGGTGGCAAAAACCTAATAAGAACAAATGCTGTTGACCGCACGATTCTAGGTGGCGTAGTTTTTTTATTATAATTCAATGACACGTTTTCTGGGACACCCTGTATAGTCACACATACTATACAAGATATTTGATTGTGGCTTAAATGCTAAAATTTATCGATTCACATTCAGGAGAAGTGGTGACTACCACACATCAGTAAGAGTTTAATTAAAATTCGAACAGGTGTTGCGATATACGATCAGTGTTGTAGAATGTGTAATTTCACAATACGCAAGCTTTAGCTCTCTCACTTTGACGAGCACTCTTTCATGATGACAGAGAATTAACATTAAAGTATGGCATTTCCATTTGTAGTGCCCGGATGCTATGACACTAAAATAATGTGATAGGTTTTCAGTATGGCTACGGGAAACCTCGAGTATATTTTGTAAATTGGATCTACGTTTATGTGTGACCTGTGTTGATCTGCTTATTATAAGTAATATAACATATCTTCCATTGTGTTTATGCATGATGCTCATCTTCATTGTATATTTTTGATGACGGTTGTGTGATCCGCTTCTCCCAAAATCTGATTGCCACTTGGAAATTATTTCATATACGTTTGTGTGCCGTGTATTACGAAGATTATGTGATTAGAAATGTAGACTTCGCCTGCACATCATGCTTGTAAAATCCTCCATTTGTATCGCGGCATTCTATAATACATTCCTTTCAACATATATTGTCAAAAGATGTTATAGACATTTGTCGTTTGCTCATGCATAAGAGGGCTAGTCCAACTGTTTGAGAGATATACATGCATTGTGGAATATTCATGAAATATGATAAGTTCGCACAAAAGATTAGAGATCCTTTTTTGTAATCATAGACTGATTTTAGGAAAAATCTTCCCGGAAACAACACCGCAAGCGATGCTGCCCCGATGCCTCTAAATTTCAATGACCGATCCTTCTCAGGCAATTCTATCCTTCGAGTGTTAAACTTGTACAGAGTGTAGTCGGGTAAAACCTATTTGATGGTCAGCTCTGATTCCATATGAGAATTCTTACACACAGTGTGGAATATTCGTTTCCTTAGCGATCACTGTTCTCAGTCTAGCCATGCTAAATGCAAAGTGTTTTTTCATTGTGATGCGTAGAATTCATTATAATGATGACAAAGATTACATTTATTATTTCAGTTATATGCTTGTTTATTCCGATAAATTAGAATTGTCCTATTCCAATCTCTGAAGTTTTCGTTCGTTGTCTTGAGTGATTAATTCGGAATGTATTACATAATGATGTCTTATTATCGGTCGCTTGAATCCAGCGTTGATTAATGCAATCGATACGTTGTCGCCGCATTTGTATCGCTTCAGTAACTTGCACTTTGTTGCGATGAATTTGCACAATCCCTTATTGATGTTTCCTTTCTTTGTATGAAGATTCTTGAATGGCGTACAAGACAGTATTAGATGAAAATCGCCCGGTGGTCCACCGCAGTTGATATGTTCGTTGAGTTTCAATAAGTGATAACACATCAGACCTTGCCCGACAATATTGAACTTCGGCTCATTCGACATCGTTGCAAGAACTGGTAGAAGAAATTACTGCGTTGCAGTGGTATTTGAGCATATCATGTGATAAGATTTTATGTACTTTCCATCTCAGATATATGTAATTTCAACAAATCTGTAATGAATCGTGCGATATATTCCGCTTGTATATGATAATTTGATCTCACTGCTTTCTTGATGAATGCAATGCCCATTGCAATGATTACAATTGTGGGCGCCGAGCAGGAGGACGAGGGGCGCGTGGAGTTTAGGGTTCTTTTCGAGAGCTCGGAAATACAGAAGATGGTTTGACTGACTGTCTGAGTCTTGTTGCATTGAAGACACTTTACAACAATTACATCTGGTCTAGTGTATTTCAATTCTTCGTTAGCAAAACTCAAAAACTCCAGTGGCCCTTCCGACGTTGACGTGCATATATTTTTATAAGTATTGTAGAAGCGGCATATAAATTCTTGCACCTTCAATTCTGTAGTTTGTGCCATATCTCCGAATACGACCATGTCTAGGACGTATTGAAATGCAGCGATAATGGAATCGTTTCGCGGCTCTTCTTTTTCGAAGCAGTTTTTTATATCACATCTTCCCATGACTTATGGTAGCGAGTACAAAATCTGTCCATCTCTTCAATGTAGAGCAATTGTCTCTTCTGTTTTCAAGTGCGCGTTTACACTTAACGAAAAGCATATCTATGCTCATTTTATTGATAAAAAAATTATTAACTGGTTTAGAATGCTATTAATATCCACCTGCCATGAGAATTATGGATATTGATTTACAAAAAGGTGTGATGTGTAAGAAAAAACGTGTGCTTTCAATGATTCTATGTACAAGACCGTGCTAGAACCCTCCCTTCCATAACTTGATGTTGGTGTTGGGGTCGTCGGCTTTCATTCACCCTCATTTTATCGCTTGAACCCACTAGTTGATCCTGTTTATTCATTGAAATGACAAGTTTCTGTTCAGATTCTGTGGTGTATTCACGCTGCTTGCTTAGAGACGATTTGTCTGAATTAATTATTGTTTTGACTTTGCTTCAGGTTCGATTGATATTCTATGAGTTGGGCATTATGTATGCATGATACGTATATTAATTGTGTCTGTCGATTTCCTCTATGGGAAAACTTTTAAATATTTCTCGCTTGCTTAGAAAGTTACTGCCTGAAATAATTATTGTCTTGCATTTGTTTCAACTAATCACTCGATTGACATCAGTAAAAGTAATCTCCGAGTTGGGAATGCCTCATATTTCTCAGTTGTGTTTCACATTTGATTTTTCTGTGTGGTTCATCTATATAGAACTTTCTGTTGCAAGATATTACAAAAATTGATGTCATTAAATTTGTTTCTCGTTTTTGATTGATTGAGTACTGTTGCTATCATTTAATAACTTGGACTTTCTCTACATGTTCAATAAAAAATATTGCCTCTGTACAAATTTAGCCGGCTATGTCATCCACTTTGACGAAAGGCTTCCGTTTCAAGGAAAGGATGCGAAAAGGTAGTGATCCCCACGAATAATATAAATAACTATTTGCGCTGCACAATAAAATATATCGCCTTTGTGCTATCTTATTTGACGCCGAGAGCGCCCTGTTTGCTTGAGGAAGGAAAAGGAATATAGGCCCCAACCCTTTGAGTGATGAAGCATGCGCAGTGCTTTGGCCGTATTATAGACAGAGAGATAATATGTCTCCGGGCTTTGAAGAAAAACCGAGATCTTCTCATGGGGCCTGGGTGTTGGATTACTCCATCAAAGTAAGGTTTGTAGCGTTCGTTAGAATGAAAATTGTATGGTATTCGATTAGATTAAGTCACGAAGATGATTTTATGATGGTTCAATGATAGATAATTTCCTTTGTTGTTGTTTACGTGGCGCCGCTTAGAGTGTTCCTGTGTTCTTCAGCGTTAAGTCTGTGCTATTCACAGTATTAAATTCGTCATGTTTCTTGTTTCGATAGATTGTTTCGCTATTGCATGTATCTGTTGGTTACGTGTTGGCTAGGAGTTGCAGGTTTGGCTCTCTATTAATGCTAGCTGTTGATTGTGATGTTTCTCATTATTTCCTTACGTCTATGCTATTCACTTAATAAGAAATTTATTAATTAAAAGTTGTGTATTGTTGGAATAATCGAATTATCTTCCCTATTGCGCTCGAAATGTTCATAACTGTCACAAAACAGGCGTACGTCTCCCGCCTTCAACAAATCAGTGCGGATATTATTAGAGCTGGTTGTTGGCTAAGTGCGTGCAATGGGGTGAAGTTCATTTTTTTTACATATTTTCTGTGTTGGATTTATAAAACAAAGTAAGGTTTGTAGTGTCTCTTAGAACGAAAATTGTATGGTGTTCGATTACATTAAGTCACGAGGATGATTTTATGATAGTTAAATTGATAGATTATTCTCCTCTTCTTTGATTAAATGTGGTGTTATAGATTTTATTTCCTCTTGTGTTCGTGTAGTTCTTGTCGTTCGTGTCTCATGGCCTTCCAGGGTCTCTGCTGTTCACAATTAATTACATACATCTATCGGCACTTGTCGTTATAATCCCTGCGAGATTCTCTTTCAGATTATTGTTGCTATAGTTCAAGTATAATTGTTGATATTTAAATGTCTCTTTTTTCAGATTATCCAGTGTGGCTGCAGTATTGTATGTATTAATGAAAGTAGAACACGTGTGCAGCTTGTGCTCATTAACACCAGCCATGTAGAGACAAATGCTTGTTTTTTTTTTAAATATATATTCTAGCCTATTCATGGTTGCTCTTCGCTTCTTGCAGGTTTACTCATTCCAGAAGCAAGAATTGTACCATTGTAAGGCGAATGGAACTAAACTGACATCGACTGAGATAGGTGTTCCGTCTTGGCCAGTGACTGTAGGATGGCTCCAAAAGCGTCACCTATTCATCTAGCTCTCTACAAGTAGCTAACTCCACATAGTAGCCTGCTTCACAGCAACATCAACACTACCTTGTGGGAGTACACATTACACAATATGTTGCATTGTGCTGTGGTATGATAACATACCGTTTGTCTCGCAATCATAGGTCGGCATTTTGCTAAGAATTCATTCAACATTACATCATGGTCAGTTTTCCGCAAAGCCCATCACATCACATCACCGTCATAAACCATCACATCACGAGCCCGTAACTCAACTTCAACCTCAGAATTCATCACTTCATAACCCATCATTCAACTTCAACTTCAGAATTCATCACATCATAACCCATCATTCAAATTCAACTTCAGAACCCATCACATCACATCACATCATTCAACTTCAACTTCAGAATCCATCACATCATAAGCCATCATTCAACTTCAGAACCCATCATCAGAATTCAACTTCACATCCCATCGCGGTTTTGAAGTTGAATTCCTATGATGGGTTCTGAAGTCGGTGATGGATTTTGAAGTTGAAGTTTGTGATGGGGCACTGAAGTTGAATTCCTATGATGGGTTCTGAAGTCAGTGATGGATTTTGAAGTTGAAGTCTGTGATGGGGTTTTGAAGTTGCATTCCTATGATGGGTTCTGAAGTCGGTGATGGATTTTGAAGTTGAAGTTTGTGATGGGGCTTTGAAGTTGAATTCCTATGATGGGTTCTGAAGTCGGTGATGGATTTTGAAGTTGAAGTTTGTGATGGGGCTTTGAAGTTGAATTCCTATGATGGGTTCTGAAGTCGGTGATGGATTTTGAAGTTGAAGTTTGTGATGGGGTTTTGAAGTTCAATTCCTATGATGGGTGGTGACGTCGGTGATGGGGTTTTTGAAGTTGAACTCACACAAAGGCCTACGTGGAGTGTGCCCGGCTGCAGGATTACGACGCTAGCGTCCTGCTCGCCTGCGTTTGCGTGGGTTTCCTGGTAGTGGCAGCAAAAGCGTAAGCGAAGGAGGGGTATGCTGTTTGGAGGGCGCGGTCAGCCTGCACTCGGTTGGACTTGGAAGCAGGGTTTACCAATGAAGGAGGAAAGGGAGGGATGCCACGTTTGACCTCCGCTGTCGCATGCGAACAGCGGCAGGTGTATTGCTTGCGCGGTAGGGTTGTTGCACAATATTGCGCCCGTTGTTGACAGATAAGTGAGCGCATAGCACATTGCGCGTTCATGTGGCTTCGGGTGACCGCTGATGGGTTTTGAAGTTGAATACCAACGAAGGCCTACGTTGGTGTGCCCGGCTGCTCGCTGCTGGAGGATTACGACGTTGGCGTCTTCCTCGCCCGTGTTAGCGTGGATTTCCTGGTATAGTGGCGGCGAAAGCGTAAGCGGAGGAGGGGTATGTTGTTTGGAGGGTGCGGTCGCCTTGCTCTGGGTTGGGCTTGGAAGCAGGGTGCACCAAGAAAGGAGGAAAGGGAGGGATGCAACTTTTGACCTCCGCTGTCGCATGTGAACGGCCGCGGGAGGTATGTTGCTTACGCGGTAGGGTTGTTGCACAATGTTGCGCCCGTTGTTGACAGCTAGTGAGCGCATAGCACATTGCAGGTTCATGTGGCTTCGTACGACATCCTTGCCTGCCGGAACATTGAACGTTCATAGGACTTCGTACGATCGCCGTGTCTGCCGGTACATGGCACGATCATGTGGCTTCGTACGTCTGGCTTTTCCGCCGTGCCATATTTCACTCGTGACGCGGGGGTATCTTCGGCTATTAGCTTCAGCATCGGAATACATCGTGGCCAGCCACTCAGTATTACATGAGTTCTTGTGACATGATGCTTACTGACACCGGAAATAGCCGTCGTGAACGAATCCCAAGCAGGGGGCGTGGGTATTATTACAGCTACGTGATAACACCTTTATACGTATAATTACCGACATGTAATTACAGCTGAAACGGCAAGCCCCCTATTTTGCAGGGGGTGTCGCCAAACGTTTTTCTTTGGGGTGGGGGGTGTCACAGGGATGTATCATGGTCTCGATAAATCACTGACACCAAAAACTGAGAATCTCTCCTCGGAGAAGTGTAACCCATTGTATTCTTCTTCCTCCGAGGAGGGTATATACGGACGAACACTAAGTGAATTCTTGACGACCGAGGCGTTTGGACACATGTAATACATACAGAATGTGAGGCGCAAATCGAAGTGAACACTGCAAGGAGCTCGGAAGACCACCAACTCACAGTCCGTGAAACAGTTTCTTTTCCTCTCTTACAATCTCTAAATAAATATGTGTCGACACAGTTTACAACAATTCCCACTCTTACCTGTTTTTATTTGATATTTGAAACAACCTCTCATCATAATCACTTGAGTGTAGTGTTAGTCACTTTTTGAGGTTAACTTCGCAAAAGTATCATGAGCAAAGTTAGAAATTTCTATTTCGCTTGACGTCCAAGCAGGCAGAACGCACAACGCGGGCTCCTTTCTTTTTATTTTGCTGCTGAAAAATCCGACGACAGTGACCCCGCCTCTTGCACGTGCGCGGCGCCAGCAGCCTGTCTGCTCCGCCTTGTTGCAGCGCGATGTACTGGATGTACGCAAACGCAATTCCGACGTGCTTCTGAGTTAGGTCGCTGCAGAGCGTTCGTTTGGAGTGCGTGGAGTGCATTTTTTTACGGGGAAGGCGATAATGCCACTGGCAAGGTTCTATGAAATGTGCGCGGAAAATGGGAACTCGCAGAACTTGGGATTCCAATTCTCACTTTGTGCCCAATTGACAAGGTATATTCGAAACTCCGCCCCCAACTTAATTTCGGCATAGTAGCAAGAACTTTCATTTCTCACTTAATTTCATTTTGATAACTTGAAGGTTGTAACTTCATTACATATTTAGCTTAATGACGTCACTCGTAACTAGCAACTTTTGGGTGGTAATTAACTTTCCCGCCTCTGCTGAAATGTACATTATTGGCCATGAATATCTAAGAAATATCAGCTGCGTGCTCTGATGGAATGCTTGTGTCCGATGGATGCTACATGCATGCCGAACACATAATTCCCCAAAACATGACCTATGCACCTCAGATAAATAAGAGACCTATAGTGACCTCTGTGTATTACATTTAAAACAAAAGACGTCCACAAAAACAATGCCAGCCCGATCTTGTCCTATTTGGATCCCAATCACACAAAAGAAAAATAAGCAATCTAAGAAGACACAAAATAAGCCTAATAAAACACACTTCGTCAGCACGACATCAATCAACTGTCGCCTAGTACAACGCGCGTACGCGACCGAAGGCGGAGGCTCAAATCCAAACCCATCCAATATACATATATACGCACATTATAGCTGTAGGCGAGCAAATGAGTCAAACAGAACAACCGCAACGTGCAGACCGCGCGACCGCAGAACGCCAAATCGGATCCTAATCTAATCTACCGCTCACATTCGCAACATACAGTTGCCCCGGCTACATGACATTGCCCTCCGCGCCCCACTATGCCAGAGACTAACGCGTTCCAAACACTTTCCCTACCTGCGACCGCCGGTACACAACAAGGGGGGGGGGGAGGAAGTCCGCCAGGCATCTGCAGTGTCAGGCCCATACGCCTACACTAGACACGAAACGCGAAGCGTTTATGTTCGCTCGGTGCACTCCAATACACATTTGCCATTCACTCCGCACGCGTTCGCACAAGTAACAGTCACTACACGTGAAGGTCAGACATCGACTACACATTGTCGGCTTCAAAACAACCTATTATGAGGACTTCGAAACCTATCCGTCATCTTTAAAATCTATCGCGCAGACTTCAGCTTCAAAACCCATCCCGCTGACTTCCCCTTAAAAACCATCGCGCTGACTTCAAAACCCAACACACGGACTTCGACTTCCAAACCCACACACGCTGACTTCAACTTCAGAACCCATCACGCGAACTTCAACTTCAAATCCCACCACACTGACTTCAACTTCAGAACCCATCACGCGGACTTCAACTTCAAATCCCACCACACTGACTTCAACTTCAAAACCCATCACGCGGACTTCAACTTCAAATCCCATCACACAGACTTCAACTTCAAAACCCATCACGCGGACTTCAACTTCAAATCCCTTCACACAGACTTCAACTTCAAAACCCATCACGCGGACTTCAACTTCAAAACCCATCACGCGGACTTCAACTTCAAATCCCATCATAGCCCTTCATTCAACTTCAACATCAACTTCACATCACATCATAGCCCTTCATTCAACTTCAACTTCAACTTCACTTCACATCATGCCGCTCATTCAACTTCAACTTCAACTTCACATCACATCATGCCCTTCATTCAACATCACATCATTCTCTATGATGTGATGGTGAATGAAGTCGGTGAAGGCCATCATGAATGAATTCGCCGACCTATGCTCGCAATATGTGTATATAAATATGATAAGGGCCCTAAGGGCACAGTGCATGGCTTATACCCTGCTGAATATATATCCATACCTGGCTGCGACATTGCATATCAATGCAGGTTACAATACACATTTTCACATTTGGCCGTTATGAGACATCTTCGGCCGTAATGAGACTGCCTTCGGCCGTATTGAAACTTTGGCCGTAATGAGACACTTGGGGACAGTGGCGTAGCCACGGGAGGGGGGGAGGCTAGGGGGGCTCGAGCCCCCCTACCTGCCACGGACCGACCCACGCAAATCGTGCAAATCCGAGAACATAATATATGGGGGGGGGGGGGGACCAGTGTGACGATCGCGAAAGTTCTTGCAGTTCATGGCGTCTATCTAAGAAGCACTCTTGAATGGTTTTCAAAGTATGAGCTTTTCAACATACTTCCAATCTCGTGACACCACCTCATTGGTCATGACAGCCGATACATATAATCGTACTGTGAACGTCTAAATCAACTATTTTCGTTCCTTTTTTTAATCCTCAGTTTGCAGTGTGCACAAGTATGCGTGTGTAGTCGACACAGGATCAGCGGGGGGGGGGGGGCGAGTTTTCGTATCGAGCCCTCCCTACCTTGGAGGTCTGGCAACGCCACTGCTTGGGGGTTAAAGGTTTATCGGCCGTATTGAGACTTTTGGCCGTATTGAGACATCGGCCGTAATGAGGCTTCGGCCGTACTGAGATACAATCAACAAAATGAGGTCGGGAAAGAAAGAGGCGGAATCTTTTCTTTTTTTTGCTGCTCATCAACGTATGGTGGAATGCCACACGCCTTGTTATCGGCGCGTCTCGTACTGCACGCCGGTCCGGCGATAAATTGTACAATCTTTCATGGAGGCAGGAACATGTCCCCCTCTCCACGCACCTTTGCGACTGATTTGGTGCGCCGTTGAATACCCGAAACTTTGAAGCCTCAATTTCAGAACTTTTTTGGGCAGTTCTATTTGCAATATTGAGCGGATTTCTTGGTGGATTTGACTAAGTTCGCTACGGGCTCTCTAATTCTGCAAGAAAAAATAAATAAATAAAAAAACAGAAAAAAACGTTAGGTTGACTTGGGAAATTTTGGAGTTCAATTAAAGACATTCAATTTCTTTTAATTAAAATGAAATGAAAATATTTTTGCAAGATGGCAAATTCAGTTGCCACACAAATGCCGTTTACCCCGTATTTTTCCGTTGCCCCCATTTTTTATAAAGACCGAATGACACGTTTTTTGAAACGCCCTGTATATATATAGGACAAATAGGTTAATATATCAGACGGCTACGCAGTTGGATAAAAGTGAAATAATAAGACGTGGACTACAGATTACAGGAACGTTAACAAAAACTAATTTATTTAATGGGTAATTTTACAGGTAGATTAAAAGAAGAATGGTCGACGTTTCGACAGTGGCACTGTCCTCGTCAGGACAAAAGAGGTACAAGGGTTGCATATTGCTTAAATAGGTTCCCTGAGTGACGTCACAATCGGTGCAAGTATGCCACGTGGCAGTTGTCCGTGAGTCATATTCTGGAACATGCCGCAAGGTCAAGTCCTGGTGGTGATGTCATCTTTCTTGGGGAGCTAGCTCAGGGTGAGCTGTACTGAGGCCATAGCTGAAAAGAAAAAAAGAAGAGGAAAAATAAAAGGAAAAAAAATGGGAAAGTATATCCTATCTAGGCGACCAGATTCCTTACTGTTGAAAGTACACCGGCATACACAAGCATAGCACGCTCCTAGCCAACCATCATATCGAATGATATCGTTATCTACCTTGATTTGTTGAAAACGGGAGGCGTGCGCCTTTCCTGTGACAATTATGAACAGCATAAGTGTCACAAAAAAAGGCGCACGCCTCCCGTTTTCAAAAAATCAGGGCAGATAAAGATATCATTGGATATGATGGTTGGCTAGAAGCGTGCTATGCAGTGAAGCCCATTTTTAATTTTTCTCATTTTCATGAAGTTCAGTGTATGTGAAGATGCAAAATTTACTTTTGGCAGCAAGCCAGTGGACAGCCTTCTTTCCTCACGTGACACGGATCAGTAGGCGAAGTGCGACTGTCTGCAGCATACATTAGGCCAATTGGGACCCCTTGAGTTGGAAGTTGGTGAACCTCCTATGGTATGACGAGATAATCCGTTAAAAAGCATTAGGCGAATATGGTATTAGGCGAAGTGGGAAGACACGGTGGCAACATAAACGGCCGACAATGTGGGACGGACTCGCGCTGGTTTCCTGAAACTATTCGTCTGAAACTGAAACAATGGGAGCGGGAGATCGTCTGAGGAAACCAATCGAAGAAATTTTCCATTTTAACGCCCCTGTCCCTCAGTTACTGTAGTCGTGTTTGTTACTTGTGCAGTTGCCTCTACCATAGGTATCACGGAATTTATAATATCTTAAATTGCGCTATTTTTAATGAAAAGATCAAAATACGGCGGTCGAGTGACGGTGGATTGAAGCGGAAGCTCCAAGTCGTGAGCCGTATGTGCACCAAGTCGAACGAGACACGTCTTATCTTTTCCAGTGCTCTATCGGCGACTTCAAAGTCCTCCATTTCCCGGCCTCCGTGGCGCTCCAGCCCCGTGACATGGGAAGAGGTGGCGGAATGTATTTGGCGGAAGAAAGGAGATTGCCAGGAGACACGCAATAGTAGCGCAACTAACTACGGGAAAGGGAACACGCACAAATGTCAAGCGTTTCCCTTTGTGCGCCGTTGGAAACGCGACTGATATGACGCAACGCACAACTGCACTGCTGGAAGGTCGGTCGAGATACTACAAAGCTATGCGGACTCTTGTGTAGTTGTGGCTAAGAGTGCGGGCTGACTCAATGGTCACCTTCGTACCATCGGTTCCGAAACTGTACGGGGCATTTGATTCCACCCTCACGGCCCCGAAAATTCAGGCGCCAAAAACAACGGAAATAGGCAAGCATTTAGGCCCCCCAAAGCACCAAATTGGGTAATACAGGGTTCTTCAAAATAAACTTCGGGGTTTGTAATGGAGATAAAACAAATGAAAACCATAGATCGAGAAGCTACCCTTTAAAAAGAACTCGTTACGAGTTAATTTACCGTGTGAAAAATATGGCTATGTTAATAACGAAGTTCTTCAGCCTGAAGTGCAACTCGCAGTTACGCAGTTACTTAAAAAGAGAACGAGTTACTTCCAAGTTACTTCGGACACAAAGTAGCACTACACAGGTGCAGCGCACGTCAGCTGTTGAGTTAGACCTTGAGTTGCTTGCGGAGGAGTGCAACGCGCTTAGATAGTTTCCGTTTATGCCCAACAATTCGAACGCTTTGCATCTTACTCCCTGTGGGCTCAGAATGGTTCACCTTCATTTCGATGGCAGCGATTCCAACTTCCTGAATAGAGTAATGTCGTTTACTTATTTATTTATTTTACCCCCAGGGCCATTCCGGGCATTACATGGGGGGTGGGAAAAAGCAGTTACAATTACAGTATCGTTACATGCATAGAGTTACAGTGGAAAAACAGTAAATATACAATATATAAAATACAAATAAAATACAGTGAACATTGCATGATGAGAGAAAAAAAGAAAGAAAGAAGAGAAAAGAGAACATTCAACAGCACGAACATACTTAATACACTTTGCAAGTAATCTAAAAGAGAAAAACAAAAACAAACAAAAATCAGTTTAGCGGGCGTATAATGTTCGAAAATGACTGGTGGTCGTGAGTGATGGCTCTGTGTCTTGGGAGATCATTCCAAATGACTATGGTTCCGGTTGTCCACTTCCAGTCTAAACCCGACTTCCGGTACGGATTTCCGGTCCAACTCAACATCCGCTTCTCCACTTCCGGTCTAACCTGACTTACGGTTGTCCACCTCCAGTCAAGGCTTGACTTCCGGTTTGACACTTTCAATTACTATCTATATGTCCATTTAATTAACTTTTAATTAGCCTCAATTACTTTCAATTACCCTTTAATTACCTTAGGTAACTGCAGGTTACCAGAGTTTAGCTTGAATTCCCTCATTATCTTTAATTACGTTTACTTGCCTTAATTAGTCTCAGTTCCCCTTTACTTAACATTAGTTACCTTTAATTACATTTCATTACCTTCGGTATTACCTGCGGTTGCCTTCGGCATTCTTTAATTTCATTTAATCTTTCTCTTAATTACATACACTTTACACCATTACCTTTAAACTCAACTTTCTTGTTTTAATTGCCTTTACTTACCTTCAATTGCTCTTACTTCTTACTCTTAATTACCTCCGACTACTTCAGTTTCAAATCATATGGCTCCATTTACATTTACCTTCTTATATCCCCTTTTCATGTCCACTTATACCGCGGTCTTGGTGAGGATTCACTATCTCTCTCTCACACACACATACATACACTCTTAAAAATGAACTTCACCGCATAGTACGCTCGTAGCCAACCATAATCCCGAATGATATCGTTATCTGGCCTGATTTGTTGAAAACGCAAGTCGTACGCCTTTTTTGTGACAATTATGAACAGCATAAGTGTCACAAAAAGGCGTACGCCTCCCGTTTTCAACAAATCAGGGCACATAACCATATCATTCGAGGTTATGGTTGGCTAGGAGCATGCTATGCGGTGAAGTTCATTTTTAAGAGTGTACATGCATACATGCAGCTTTTTCCATTTTCACACTCCTAATGCTGACGCATTAATATCCACCAACAGGCAGCAGAGACAGGTTTGATTTCGAAAGAGAACAATACTGCCAGCATATCGTTCCTTTCTGTAATGTAAGAATTCGTGAATGATAACATTGAACAATTTGTATGGAATTGGATCCATTTGACAAAGAGTTGGACATGTCTTTAACAGAACTTTAGATCTCTAACAGATCTTTGCATTCAGTCCGAAAAAGAAAACAGTTTTCCAATCGCGAAATTGTGTTCCTGTAAGGTCAAACATTTATTGCTAGCCGAAGCACGTAGTATTACGGATAATCATATACTCGTATACGGGGGAGCAATACATCACAAGGTAATGCCATTTGAGTAGTGAGTAATGATAATGTATTACATTTTGGGACATTACACATTTAATACAGTAGGTTTTGGGCATACTCATTACTTGGGTTGAATGTCCTGGCACGGTGCCGTGTCCAAGCGCAGAAAAACTTTGGTTTTGCTACACAACTTTAACAATGGTCAATGGTTAAAATAACAATGATATAATGGTCACAAAGAAGAAGCAGGACCAGGCGTGAGACATCCTGAGGTAGGCCAACACGTGTCCAGACGGATTTTCCCTCTAACGCTTTTTTGTCAAGGGAGTATGAAGAGAAGAGAGGGAGATTGAGGGAGAGAGGGGAACAAAGAGAGAGAGAGAGAGAGAAGAGAAGAGAGAAATCACCTATAACAGGTGATTGGCTGTTTTTGTCTTGTACTGACCACCAGCTGCCTCTGCGCTGCAATAAGTCTTACACTGTAAACGTCTTCTATTTTTTTTTCTTTTAGCGCACACGATTTATCGCGAATCTTCAAATCGTCAGTTTTTAAAGGACAACGGAAGCGAAATTTGTCCATTGCAAAAAAGGGTCCGAACAAGGTGTAAATATTACGTAGAATTATGGTACCACTCGTATTTTGCGAGTACGCTGTACGGATGGACATGTTTTTTACGATTACGAGCGCGCTGGGCCGCCCACTCGACACGATCGCCCATGGAGCGCGGCCGCTGCCGCAAAGCATTGCGGGAAAATCTGAGGAGCGCGTGACGTCAAATATCTCTCGAGCTCCATGTGCGGCTGCCCGGTGAACGTGATAAACACTTCGAATTCCGAATAACGCCTGAAGATGTTCGATTCGGAGATCTCGTGGAAGTCTGAAGGCGATATGTATATCCTATGAGAGATGGGTTCGTACATGCTTCTTCGTCTCCGTTTTTTCCCCGTAGCGGGAATCAGACGTATGCCGAAACGCCAAGTGGAGGTAAAGATTTGTGCCTTCCGTTTTCGTGAAAATACAGAAGGGGCCGCTCCTTCTTTCAGCCTGATGTACTTCGTTGACAAGCCAGGGCTAATGAGCACCTCTGTATTTGTTTTGAACCACTCGTCAACAATATGTCTGCACACTACTTGTCTTATTTCACCTGTCTGCAAGTAGGCATGGACGGATTCGCGGCGACAATAATATTCCTGTCTTTCGGAACCAATCGAAATATGACAGTCATCAAAAACATCAGACATCGGCGGAATTTGAACTTCGCATCTCTCGATTGCCAGTCGAGCGCCAATGGCCAATACGGCCACGGAAACAACCACAGACTGGTACGCGTGTTTGTAATGAAACATATCCTGGCCGAACGCAAGGTAAGACAGCCAGCAATGTAAGCAGCAAGACTCTCACCCCTAGAGAGAATGAGATCACCTTCCTTCGAATGGATTCTGGGGGCCAGCCTCGGTAGCGTTGTCTTTGTAATAAACTTCAGTCGATGTTTGGCGCTATGTTTGTGCTGTCTATCCCTGTGTCGTTCGTGCAAGGAACACTATGTCCTCGCGTTGCTGAAAGGAAGTCGGCAACATGCTGTAGCACACCCAGGAAAGACTTCACAAGCATGTACAATTTTTCTTTTCGCGAAAATCAACTTCCGATCAAACAACTGCGCAATGAAGTCAGGAACACCAACAGGAGAGACAACGTGCGTCACTTCCGTGGTCTGCTACGGCGGCGCGGCGACGCTCACCAGGGGCTCAGAGTGCTCCGCGGACGAATTTTATATCGCGATTGTGGCGGCATTTCAACTAATATACGTAAATCTAAGTCGAATTCCGGATTGTTTTGGTACACATCGCAATATGAGGCAAACAGCTTTGCAGCTTATTTTCGCTTCTGTCGTCCTTTAAACAGATTCTCGAGTACTTAGACTGGATTGTGCGCTGCACTTGTAGTTTTATCGACATCGCGGAATTCGCAAAAATTAATACATCGCGAATGTAAACACGTTTACAGTATAGTATACACTGTATATACTGTATTTTCGTATACACTGTATATACTGTATTTTGTACGTACTGTATACTGTACTATATTTGTTTCTGCGCACAATCACTTGCACCTATTTGGGGTATATTCAGGTTACCGTAACCTAAAATGCAGGGAGTTGTTGAAGACTTCTGGGATAACGTAATGACGGAGTAATGACATTACTTGATGAATGTAATGGCATAAGTAGGCGGGGACTCTAGTCTGCACCGAACGTTTATTTAGGCGATATTGTATGAGCGTCCCTATCCAGCATGTCCCTATATCCATCCGGATATTTTCATCCGCTTCCACGAAGGCATGTGCATTATGGACAGGGAAGAAACTGTATCGAATCTTCTGAGCTGTGCTGACCTGTAATTGACCTATTAGGGTACTAGAGAAACCGATCCCCAAGCGGGACATTACTGTGTGATACCCCAGCTGGTGGCCGTAACCAATCGCATAGGAGTTCATAGCACTTGGTACTAAGGAGAAAATGCTGCATGCTGCTTCATTTGATAGCCAGTTCGACTTCGTCGTGACTTACACCTCCATTTTTTTTTACCACATGACCATCACCATCACCGATAGCCCACGACAAGAGAAAAGGACCGGTGGTTGCCAGCGACACTCGTTGACTTACGGTTACCAAATGTTCATAAACTTCAAACAAACTCATAAGCGGCCTCGGTAGCCGCCATTCACTGCACCTCGCCCCTCTGAGACATAGTTCGAAATGCGGGAGAGGAAAGCCCGTCCTTTGTAGTCGCTTTGTAGTCTTTCGGTACATATGAGGAGGAGGAGGAGGAGTGTCGTTGGGAGGAACCCGAGAGGTCTGCCTGCCTGATTAGGCGGCATGTTTCTCGGGAAGGGAAAGGTGGTGGAGAGGAGGAGAGGAAAGGGTGAAGTGGAAGACCGAGCGGAATCCGCGCGGGGGGAGGATAGCTGCGTCCATGGGCCGACTTCAGGGGAACTGTGCCGGCATACGCCTATTACACATCTGAGGTAGTGATGTGTCGTTCGTGGACGAACCCTTCAAATTGAACTAGTCATTCGGGTGAACTGAACGAACAAGTTCAACAACAAGCAAAACATTAGGTCCTCAATTCAGTTCATTGGGCCTCGACACCCACAACGCATACGCTTTGATACGCTTCCAAGTGTGACATCTGCGCCATCTAACGAACGTTTTGTAAAGCTAACAAAGCACATGCGCGCAAGAAGAAGGGCGGGAGACCACGGCGCATACGCTGTGGCCTTGAGTGGCTGTGACGCTGCGCTGAAGTGGACTGTGTGAAGGAAGAGAACTGGATGAACTAAAGAACTAAACGATGCCGCGGGACGTTTTGAAGCACTCGCAGGGTCTGCCGTTGGCCGTCAGAGAAGGTGCTAGTCCACAGCGCATGCGCTTAAGAAAAAGCGCGGGGAGGGAGAGCTTCGAGTGGACTGTGTGAAGGTGTGAAGGAAGAGAACTGGATGAACTAAAGAACTAAACGATGCCGCGGGTCGTTTGGAAGTACTCGCAGCGCCTGTCGGAACTGTTACTCGTCCACGGCGCATGCGCTTAAGGAAAAGCGCGGGGAGGGAGAGCCAGCAGAGCGGCTTTGAACGCTGTATGGATTGAAGTACTGTGGGCAAGTGAACTATATGAACGGCGAACACTGAACAAGAGTAAATCATTTAGAACTGATTGCGCTGAGATCGCTCTGAGCTCCTTCTCGCAATTGTGGACTGCTAGTGGCGCCGTTATGTTCTGACTTCTGGCTGACTGCTTGTGTGACTGGCACACCCTGGAGTGGGCACGCTATTTTTGCGGCAATACACTGCAAGCTTCCCAATTTTTCCTTCACAACGCTAGACGTTGTACTTTTCTTCAAGCTCTCTCATGCATTTGAATGAAATGAGTTGAAACTGCGGTTACTCTATCACACTTCTGTGTTCGCAGCAAGCAGACGTAAGTGATCAGAAATACACGATTGTAACATTGAACGGCGACGGCACTTTGCATATTGATCTGTGCAATACTTTTCTCGTTAAAAATATACGTAGAAAATTAAAGCAAAATAAAAAAGCGACCTAAAAGATTACGTTTGCTATGTTGATGTTCTCGAACCTTTGGAATGCAAGATCATTTTGTTGTATCTCTCTTGGTCGAGCCACTTTAAAGTTTGGGACTATATTACTTGATTGTGTTTAATTGCGAACAGGTGAACGAATGAACTATTCTTTTAGACAGTTCAGTGGAGTGAACTGAACTAAATGAATTAGTTCACAAAAATGAACTGACTTGCCCATCACTACTCGACACACACAACACATACGCTTTGATACGCTAGTCACTGAAGCTAGTCTCACATCTGCGCCATCTATGGAACGTTTTGTAAAACTAACAAAGCGCATGCGCGCAAGAAGAGGGGCGGGCGGGAGAACACCACGAGTGTTGTGCGAAACGCTGTGGCCTTGAATGGCTGTGACGCTGCGCTCTATTGGACTGTATGAAGGTGTGAAGGTATTGAACTGGATGAACTAAAGAACTAAACGACGCTGCGGGTCGTTTTGAAGTACTCGCAGCGCTTGCCGTTGCCTGTCATAGCTTTTGCTCGTGCACAGCGCATGCGCTTGACGAAAAGCGCGGGCGGCGCGGGGAAGGAGAGCCTCAAGTGGACTGTATGAAGGTGTGAAGGAACTGGACTGGATGAACTAAAGAACTAAACGATGCCGCGGGTCGTTTTGAAGTACTCGCGGGCCTGCCGTTGCATGTCAGAGCTTTTGCTCGTCCACAGCGCATGCGCTTGAGGAACAGCGCGGGCGGCGCGGGGAAGGAGAGCCTCAAGTGGACTGTATGAAGGTGTGAAGGAACTGGACTGGATGAACTAATAACTAAACGATGCCGCGGGTCGTTTTGAAGTACTCGCAGGGTCTGCCGTTGCCTGTCAGAGTTGTTGCTCGTCCACAGCGCTTCAGGAAAAGCGTGGGCGGCGGGGGCAGGGAGAGCCAGCGGAGCGGCTTTGAAAGCCGTATGGAGTGAAGTACTTTGGGCAAGTGAACTATATGAACGCCAAACGCTGAAGAAGAGTCAATCTTTTAGATTTTTTGCGCTGAGATGCGCTGAGCTCCCCCTGGCAGTTGTGAACTGCTAGTGGCGCCGTTATGTTCTGACTTCTGGCTGACTGCTTGTGACTGGCACGCTCTGGATCGGTCACGCTATTTTCGCAGCAATGCACTGCAAACTTCACAAATTTTCTCCACAACGCTAGACTTTGTACTTTTTATTTGAGCTCACTTATGCATTGGCAAGTTAACATATACGAAATAAAGAAAAAAGAAAAATACACAGCAAAATCTAACTCACTCAACAATAACACAATAAACAATGCAAGATAAGAAACCACAGCATAGAAACGACAAGACAGATTATAATTCACTGTAATGATAAAGGTAGCACTATGGAAAGTATAAAACAAGCACTGACCACAGCATAAAAAGCGACGATAAAATATGTAATTGACAAAACGACGATAAAAACAATGTACCAGTACCACAACACTATAGAGAGCTTTAACTTGATGCACCGCCAAAACATAGTTGATTACATGTTCGCATTCAAGAACAACAAGCTCCGCACATTCTTTGCAGACAACCTGTTCCGCCTCTCAGTGACTATTTGGCCGGCTTTCGAGAATATACGCTCGGATGGCACAGACGTGGCGGGAATACACATTCTGCTCTTGACGACTTCATAAACGCGAGGGTAGACTTGCTTTCTGTCCTGCCACCAAAGCAGAGGGTCGTCGTCTCTGGACACCAGGGGCTCCTTAAATATCTGTCGAATTCCTGCTGCTGTCGGATTCTGAACACGCAAGTGCGAGACACGAGCCTCGAACGACTTCCACAGCGGAGACGACGGCTTCTGGGCTGGCACTGATCGTGGCGTTTCCTCTTCTTCTGCGTTGCAATGCGCGGTTTCTACGGTTTCTACCCAGCTGACATGATGGCTGATCGAGCGGTACGACGCTTCATACGAAGCTCTTTTTGAAAAACCGTACTGTTTGAAGCGAGGATCAAATACCGTAGCTTCTGCTAGCATGCTGTTACCCTCAATGTTATCAAATCGGCGCTTAAGCTGAGCCTTCATATGTTTCGACATTGCCCAGGGAGGTCATCCTTCTCTACTTCGTCGATATGCTGCATTAGTCCGTTTGCCAAGAGAATCACCTTGGAGATTGTTACGTTCTTTTCGCTGCTCATCTCTTCGGTCACCTCCTTAAAGGGCTTCAAGATTTCGCACGCCTTTTCGAGGATTGTCCATTCCGTTGATACTAAGGGCTGAAGGTCCGCCTCAAGTATCACAATTGCTGAGAGCACAGCATCCCTAACGTACAGCATTCTCGTGAACATATCATAAGTGGAGTGCCACCTCGTAACCACATCTTGCTTCAGCTTCACGGGGTCAAGGCCCATTTGTTGTTGAATCGTTTCCAGCTTGGCCGTGCCGTGCGCACTGTGTTTGAAGAAAGTAACTATGTTTTTTACTTTAGTTTGCACCTCACTAATTTCCTTCACTCCTGCTTGAACTATAAGATTCAGTGTGTGTGCAAAGCATGGAAAATGCTTCCATCCCAGCAAGCGGATCGCAGCTGTGATGTTTGTCGCATTATCACTGACGACGGCACAAACTTTTTCTTGTATTTCCCATTCGACAACAACTCGACGGAGTTCGGCGGCAATGTTCTCTGCAGTGTGGCGGTCTTGCCACGCAAAGCAATCGAGAAGGCGAGCTCTGAGCACGCCATCGGTGTCGATGAAATGAGCAGTGACAGCGATGTAACTCTGATTGGAGAGCGATGTCCAGCCGTCCGTTGTGAGGCAAATCGAACTGATGCCCGTAAGTTCGTTCTTGACTTGTTCATGCACCTTATTGTACATCTGTGGAATGTGCACCGTCGAGAGGGTCTTTCTGCTGGGAAGCTGGTATCCGGGATTTAACATCGCGAGAAACGTCTTGAATTCTTGACCCTCCACGAGTGAAAAGGGCTGATATTCCTTGGCGATCATTTTCACAAGTTGTTCATTTTGCCGAATAGTTTTCGATAGAGACATTGGTTGCCTGCTGTATGCCATAATAGACTGCTGCATTGTCCGACTTGGTTGTGTCGTGGGCTGCTGGTCACGAGATGATGCTGGAGTAGCACTGCATGCAAACAATATCCATAAGCGTGGTCGTGCACGGCGTTGCGTTACCGGTAATTCTTGGTTTTTTCGTATTTGTGAACACCGAATGAGATGACTTCACCTCTCCTCCGTCCCCTCCATTTTTTTACACAAAATTTATCAGTATTTTCTTCTTCTTCTTCTTTTTTTTTTTCAGGGACTGAAACCACAAGGGAACCAAAAACCTCTTGGAACCCTAATTTTTTCGGGAACCGTAACCGGAACGTAACCGTAATTCGCCATCGGCAATTAACCGAATCGGTAACCTGAACCGAAAAATGTGATTCCGGATACCGGTTCATACGAATCGGTTCAAATTTGAACGCAAACTTCGGATGCGACATTTGTCGCATTATAACTCTGGTTAGTGGTGTAATACTTGCTGCTGTTTGAAGTAGATCTCTTCGTCATATGTCTGTATTTCCTTTTCCTTTTTCATTCAGAAGTTGTGCAGACAACGTACCGTCTTATATGCTTGGACACATAATCGGGTGACATACGCATCGTATGACTTGTATTGCGCACGTCCCTCATGGGTTATGAATTGTATTTTGGTGATTGTTTAAGTTACCAAGCGTTGCACATTGTTTGATCCGGATCTGTTTGCTTTACCGCTGAACGCACGCAGTTTTTCTTACCGTGTGCACGAGACAGAGACCAGAAGAAATTATTTTACAGGGAATGCCGCAAACGGCAAAAGCGCGTCGAAGAAAGAGTGAACTCTTTCTTCGAGGTGGTGGGAGGTGGTACTGCACCACACTGTTGGAGCGCAACAGATAAGTACGCTTATTTTTACCCGTTTCCACTTCCTATCTCATTTTGCGAAATCCACGCAGCCTGCTATGTATAGGACCCATTGAAAACGGGAAAAATATACCGGTTCAACTACTTGGTTACATGTAACCGCGATTAAAACGGCGAATCCGGTAACCGTAACGGAACCGAAATTCGTTTCGGTTTCAGTCCCTGTTTTTATTTTTTTCTTAAACACGCATGCTGCGTGATCTGAACTGGCTTCTTCCCCTGTGTTACTAATTTGATTCGTTCGAGCCTTGTTTCGTCAACATAAGATTTACGTATATGTCACAATCAAGACACGATAAACCTTGACCTAGGACCCAGCCTTCGTTTTCCCAAGTACTTCATCATGACAGTGTTCGAACTCCGATGCAAAGTATTTGCGTACACCTTTCTACTAAGGAGGAGGAAGAGTTGTGTGAAATTTAGGGGCTAGGGGGAAACCGAATGTAGGAAGCGAATATTAATGGGACACAACGATTTGTGCCAAATGAGAGCTAATTGGTGAATGGAAAGCGATTGAAATGAATGCATATCGGTTGCCGAACCTGTAAATGAACAAGACAACTTACCTTGCGCCAGAAGAAGAAGGTATAGCAGCTCCATAGGCGGCATCCCTTGGTTGATGTGTCGGTGACTCACGTCGCGGTAGCTGTGATGGAGGCTCGTCAACATTTTCTTCCGGCCTATTTGCTGCGTCCAGGTCCACACCCACATGTTTTGCCTTGATGTGGCGCCGTAGGTTTGCAGTGTTACCTCCCTTGTACGAGAGCACAGTCGCACAGAAGTTGCACTTTGCTTTTGTATCGGAGACTACTGTAAATACAGTCCATATTGAACTTGGTTTCCCTCGGAGAGAACCTTCCCCAGACATGTCAGGAAATGTCTTAAAAACAAACACCAGTATTAGGACAACCAAAAAGGCTGTTCGTAATGGTCAGGTGGACGGCAGTAAGGTGTCAGATACTCCTGTGAGCAATACCGTCTGTGAATAACTACGAGCACCGAAAAGAAAGGTAGTCAAGCCACAGTCCGAGGAAAACAAAATTTTATTGCAGACCATAGATAAGGGAAAAGGGGTGGGCATATTATGTTAGCAGAAAGTCAGGAAGTTGATGCCGTCCTTGGAGAAGTTCAACCAAGTATGGATAATGCAAAGCCCGATAGAGTCTCACGGGCGCCACAGTCTTTTCACGACCTATCCCCTTCTCGTGAGCGCGCGATGTTGATCCGGGCATCTCCAAGATTGCTATTGGTGTTCTGAGGCTGGAACACATAGAAACAAAACTATACATGACGCTTACCTCAGTTGGTAAAATCCCTGGACCGGTAATCCAGAAGATGTGGATTAGAGTCCTACAGCTGGCCAACCTTTTCAGTGGCTTCCGTCTTTCATCATTAATCTCCAAGATTGCTGCCAATAAGAGCAGCTACAATTTTTTCTGTATTGCAAAGAAGAAAAAAACGTAGCAGCGCAGCTACATTCGCGGCTGACATTGTGGAACCCAAGGGTCATATTCCAGACAAGTAATACGTTTATAATGAGAGCTATCATTGGTCATTGAATGAAGAAAGAGTGATGAAACGTCACGCACTCCTAACCAATATTCGATCATTTAAGTATGCAGTTACATCGTTGTAGCCGGGCCGCCGCGTCACAGACAGCATAAGAGCAAAACCGGAAACACACATTTTTAATGTAAAAAAAAAGCACGCATAACCTATAAAATCATTTATCTGACATGCTGAAAGAAATGTCTTTTGATTGCTCTATAAAGAGAGCAAGATCGTAGAAGTAACAGCATGCAAACAACAGTACTGCAGACGCTTGTTAGATGGTGCTTCCGCCCTCGAACTCGGATAATTTGAATCAATGAACAATCGCGAAACAACCTGAATGAATAGAGTTAAAACTGCAGTTACTCTATCACACTTCTGTGGTCTCTAGCTCGCAGCACGCAGACATATGTGATCAGAAAACAGGGACGGATCCAGACCCTCGGTTTGGCGGGGGGGGGGGGGAGGTTATTTGTCGGAGCGCGTAGTGGGGGAGAGGGAAATCCAATGTATAAACTGATGTTTTGGGGGCGATCGTCCTCCACCCCTCCCCCGTTGCATCCGCCACTGTCGGAAAAACACGATTGCAACATTAAACGACGACGGTATCTTGCATTACTATTGATCTGTGCATTACTATCCTCGTTAAACAAAGTACCGCCTGTGTGACAACTAACGTAAAAAATTACATTTGCTGACTATCCTTGACTTTGCTGACCCATGCGTAATTGAAACGCCTCCAAAAATGGAGCAGCAGGCCCCTGATGGGTGTCACCCAGCCCCGCTGTTTTTACGCGGGGACGCTCAATCACTGCTCGCAGACGACGGTGGTTCGTCTCCATGGCTACGACCGCTGAAAGCTCGTCATTGATTGGCTACTGCCGTTCAAAACACGATTCTGATTGGCTGACTCTTAGTTGTTACGCCACGTCGACGAGTAAGCATGATTTCTCTATCCAGGCGGTGTTTACTCAAGCATGTATAAGCAGCGCGTCATCAGCGAAGAAAAAAACAAATAAACAAGGAACGGAGCCTTCACTACGTTACGAGAGCATCGTGGCGGCCGTCCGCGACTGCTTTCTCCGACCGTTTTTGTAAATTCGATTATACAGCTATAATGCACCGCTGAGCGAAAATATTTTGCGGGGTAACTCTTGGTGGACAGCTGAGAGACGAGGCAGGATTCCCAGCTAGGCTAAATGTAACCTCAAGGCTCCTTTACGAAGATACCTTCTGTGGAACGACTTCAAACGTATTTTTTTTTCCCTGAATGATATCTGGCATTGAGTGTCAGGCAATTTTGTTAATTCCTAAAAACTTGCAGCGCCCATGAAAGCACTACTATTGCTCACGTTATATACGTATGACCATCATAAAATAAACTTGTTGTTTGAACAACGATTTGACCAAACACGATTTCGTTGGTACAGAAACGTTGGTGTTGAGTTAAATACTTTCAACACCGATGGCGTATATAGTGCCAAATTCCTGCTGTGACTACGGATGCAGAAGGCCACCGTCCTACCAAGCAGTGAAGAAGTACAGAACACTCGGAAGTTTTTGTACATCGGAAGAATTTACCATAGCGATAAGATAGAGGAAGTTATCAAGTCTAAAGTAAATGTGATGTCACTCTCTCCAAATAAAAAGGTGGTTGGCTTATCATGTTTTCGGAACTGTTATTGTCAACACCTTCCGATGTATACTACGACTACCTACTGAGAGAATGGTTCGCTCCACTCGAAATCAAACGGACTTCTCTTATCACGCCCTGTCCCGTATACTGGCTCCTACGCGCATGTTTGTCGCTGTACTTGCCGGACAACTTAGATTCTTACAGGTATTTTACAGCGACAGCTGTATATGCGAAGTTTTAACGTCGGATAGCGTGCGTGCGCCGTGTTTCTCATGCGTACTCATTCCATGGTCAGCTCTCCATTTGCTCACTCATCTTTACTCAGTCCATGCTCAGCTTTGCGTTTGCTCACTCATGCTCACTTACTCCATGCTCAGCTTTCCGTTTGCTTACTCGTGCTCACTTACTCCATGCTCAGCTTTCAGTTTGCTCGCGCGCAGCTTTCCGCTTGCTCACTCGTGCTCAATCACTCCATGCTCACCTTTCCGTTTGCTCACTCAGGCTCACTCACTCCATGCTCAGCTTTCTGCTTGCTCACTCGTGCTCGCTCACTCCATGCTCAGCTTTCAGTTTGCTTGCGCGTGCTCACTCACTTCATGCTCAGCTTTCCGCTTGCTCACTCGTGCTCACTCACTCCATGATCAGCTTTCCGTTTGCTCACTCGTGCTCACTCACTTCATGCTCACCTTTCCGTTTGCTCACTCGGGCTCACTCACTCCATGCTCAGCTTTCTGCTTGCTCACTCGTGCTCACTCACTCCATGCTCAGCTTTCTGTTTGCTCACTCATGGTCAATCGCTCCCTGTTCAGCTGTCCACTTGCTCACTCCCGCTCACTTGACCCTCGGTCAGCTCTTCGTTTGTTCACTCATGCTCAGCTCATTCGCCATATTGAGCATGACTGCATTAGTGAGCATGAATGAACATGATCACGAGTGAGGTTTGCCGAGGTATGTACGCAAGGTTGCATGACGCAATCTTCGCAGGAAAAAGAAAGAAATGTATGGCTAATCCAAAACGCGTTTGCGGGTGAAAAAAAAAAGAAAAGAAAAAGAGTTAGAAAAAAGAAAGAAACAAATAAAGAAACAAAACAGGAAAGGGGTAGAGTGTATGTAGCAGGATAAAGCATAAAGGGAAACGGGGGAAAGGAAAGGAGGATACGTTAGGCACCGAGAAACACTCACTGCACAATGTCAGATACAGTGCAAACAGTGTCACAGAAGTTGTCACAGTGTCAAGCAGGTTCGAAGCGGTAAGGGAGTCCACAACAGCGCGCAATGCTGTCACCTGGTGATGGGCAGGCCAGCGGCCTAGAACCTTCCCAACGGAGAAAGGGCGATTGTCGAGGCGGGCCAGTGGCGCCACAAGGGAAAGACGAGGCGCTCAGTATCGAGGGCAGGCCTCGATAAGATGCTCTGTGTCTCCAATAACCCGCATTCAGAACAATTTGGTGAGGAAACCTGAGATGGCACATTGAGACGAGCCGGTGACTGATGGAGGTAACGGTCCGGGGGAGCGCTGGGGTCATTAAAAACGTGCAGGTCTGCATCCACTTTGTGCAGTAGTGAGGAAACTGGGACGCATCGACGTCAGTGTTCCCCGCTCAGAGGCTTCACTACTTCGTTTATCGTGCTCTTTGCATCCCCTCTTGTGAAGTAGACGGGGTGCGTGCGAACGCCACGCGCTAGATGGGCAACCCTTGCAGCTGCATCCGCAGCCTCATTTCCGGGGACACCGCAATGGCCAGGGACCCACTGCAACTGGATATCATGTTCCCATATTACGGCAGAGGTGTACACTTCAAGGACGTCATGCACTATTGGAGACAGACACCCCGATCCTGTAGAGTCGAGAATGACTTGTAGGGAGGCTTTGGGGTCCGTGTAGATGGACCAGTGAGCTGGGGATGGAGAGGTTTCTGAGGTTTTCACGTATACGGACCTGTCTCGCAGGAAGTCAGAGGTCCTCCTAAGGGCCCTCCCCGTAACGTCTATAGTAAAAAGCCCATGAAGCACGTGACTGTGACTTGTGGTGTCATAGACTCGCTTGACACACACACACACAAAAAAACGGCAACCATCAGAAGGCCGTCAGCACTAGCCTGTTCCACGTGGTCCATCGTGCTACGTCCCCGTCTAAAGCCAGACTGCGCTGGATTCAGAAGGCTTCAGGATTCCAGGAACCAGTCGAGGCGGTTCAGGATTAGCCTTTCAACAAGATTGCAAAGACAGCTAGTGAGGCTGATGGGTCGAAACCATATCAGTTCTCTTGGTGACTTTCCTGGTTTCAGCCCCGGGATTACGCGGGAAGTCTTCCACATGTCAGGCACGACTCCGTCCCTCCGTCTGGTCCTGGCGACGAGCCATGCTTTGCGACAGATATTGCAGACTGCAGTTCGTTGGAGGAGAAATCTAGGTCCATCAGAGGCTCGCGAGCAGTTTGACCAGCGCTACGTTGGTTTGCACACTGACCGTTTACTAGCATCCGCAATTCTTTGTGACATATTCACGTGACATATTTGCTGGCGTCACCTCTACCTAGCCGACGATCCATGCAAGCGAAAGATACGCGATGCTGCGAAGCACGTGGCCGCATGTCTTATCTTCGTTGGGTGATGACAGACGGGGAGTGATTACGGGTTCCCAGAGCTTGCCTCGGTGATGGCTTCTTTCTCTTCAGTCTTCGTGTTCAACCCAGGTTATCGAGTTGTTGGGTGCAGGACAACACATTTTGTCACAGAATTGTCATTTAGCTAAACTATGACGCATCCTGTAGTGTACGTCGCCACACATCTTATTTGATAATCATTATTTATTTCGAGCAGGTGCGCATAAACAACCAGAAGGTCTGGGAAATCATGCACCAACCATAAATACATAGATATAAAGATAAGCATAAATACACAAATACAAAGAAGCTACATATGAAACACAGAAGACAAAACAGCCAGTCGTGGGGAAAACGAAACAACTAAAGGGAAGAATATACATAAAATATACGTTACAAATTGACTTGGTGGCATTGTAACATTAGAAAAATCAGCGAATGGTCTGTTCTTGAAACTGGTGCGATTTTTTCACTTCCCAGACGACTTCAGGTATGTGAAAGCAATCGTAAATGACGACGAATCTGTTACGAAACAGCGGCTGTGCGTAAAGGTTAGAACTTGGCAGAACAGTAGAAGGCGACGTTCGTCCGAAAGGAGATAATGGTTCCATACAGACGGTATGCAGACGAATTTTTTTTTCTTGCGTAGGAACGAATACATCTGCCGACTTTCAAAATGGTAAAGGAGAGGGTCACAAAGGCATCAGTTTTTATTCCTAGACGACGTCGACGAATCTGTAGATTTACAATATGTTATAGGACAGTATCTGTTTTATAAATGGCACGACTTCTTTACTTCCTAGACGACATAAGGTATGTGAAAATAATATCTCAAATGTGTCACTAAACAGTGAATCAGGTTCATACCCATAACTTAAGAACCCGAGACTAGGGGACAAAAAAAAAAAAAAAAACGACTCTCTCTATCCTCTCGTTATCAGGTTCATATTTTTTCGTGAGCGAAACTCCATAATCTCGGGCTCCGGAGAGAATGCTAACTTGCCACAAATTTATCCTAAACTCTGCCCAAAGCGTGTTCCTTCGCTGAACTCTTACAACGTCATCGGATTTGTTCTCGTTCCATATGCTGTTCCGAAAGCTAGATGTGCCTTTCCCCTCTAACACCAGATAAAGGATGCGGTCTATATGTGTCAGAAGTACGCGCGGAACGGACAAGACTTTTTTAATGTTTAGGCCAAGTTTGAGGGACGCGCAATGCTCAAGAAAACAAAATATTGAGAAATCTTCGAGTTTATATCCTGCATACACATCCATACGGGAGTGCATAATTTTTTTAAAAGCGAAATTTAAGAGGGTCAAGCTCCTCTGGCTGGATTCGGCTGGAATGGCTGCACTAGAGCCATGGGTGCACTAGAGCCATGGACTAATGGGTGCCCGGCCCAGGCCCGGCTGCTACGGACCGCACTCGGCCCGGGCCCGACGTCTTCAATAGATTTCCAGCCGGCCCGATCCCAGCCCGTCCCCGACTGTTTCCATGCTCAGCCCGGTCCCAGCCCGCCTCTGCTCTATGTGTTCTCGAGGCTCGGAGGCGTATTTAGATTTACTAAAGAGCACCCTTGGTACTGTGGTACTGTGATGTTATTTATTTATTTATTTCCATTACCTCAAAGGCCCGAGGGCATCACATGAGGGATGGGCAAAGAAACAAAATAGGATAGCAAGCACACGAACTTACAAAAGAAAAAATAACAACTAGGAAGAAAAAGTACATAAAGCACTGGACGTCAAGCATAGAAAAATATCATGTTACACGGAAGTGTGAACATAAGTGACGGCGAAATGACTGGGGGTCAGTAATGTTGATGATAAGCTCAGGTAGAGCATTCCACTCCCTGGCTGCAGATGGAATGAATGATTGCTGGCAGTGATTAGAATGACAGTGAACAAGCTTAATCTTTTTACCATGATGAACCCTGTTGTAAATGTAATCAGGTGGGAGAAGCAAGTTAGTGTAAAGTGTGGTGTTGTGGTAAATCTTGTGTAAGCGGCATAGTGACGCAATTCGGTGCCTGGTGGAGAGGAGAGCTATATTATGGTGTAACTTAAGGGCAGATACACTTGTGAAGCGGGAGTAAGATGAGGTAATAAAACGTAGAGCCCTGTTTTGAATCGCCTCGAGGGAGGCGATTAAATAATGTTGGTGGGGGTTCCATATGGCAGATGCATACTCAAGTTTTGGCTTTTGAAATGTTTCGTAGGCTCGGAGCCGTACCTGTGGTGGGCAAGGGCGGAGATTACGTTTAAGAACCCTAGAGTTCGGTTAGCTTCAGCGGATATAGAGTTAATATAAGAGCTCCACTCCAGGTCTGTGGTTAGTAAGACACCAATATATTTGTACGAATCACAGGTCGTGAGAGCTTCTGATTTAACCTTTATAATGCAGGCTACTACGCTTCCTTGAAAAGTGAACGATTTTACATTTGGTGTTATTTAGATGCATTTGCCATGATGAACACCAGTCCGAAATTTTATCCATGTCATGTTGTAACATGTCTTGGTCATGGCTCGTGGAGATAGCCCTATATACAACACAGTCGTCAGCAAAAAGTCGGATGGATGAGTTGCATACCAGAGGGAGGTCATTGATGTAGAGTAGAAATAGGAGGGGGCCAAGTACAGTGCCTTGTGGGACGCCGGATGTGACATTTTTTAAGGGGGAGCAGACGTTGTTGATTGTGCAGAATTGGACACAGGGTGTGAGGAAATGAAGAATCCATTCAAATAAGTTTGGATGGACGCCATAACGGGAGAGTTTATAAGTTGTGGTTGTTGGGTACGGGTTCGAAGACCTACCAGAAATCCAGAAATATGGCATCAATCTGGAGACCAGACTCCATTATACTGTGTAAGTCGCTAGTGAATCCGACTCGCATGAGAGGCCCTTTCGGAATCCGTGCTGGCGTGGGTGGAGCAGGTTATTTGGTTCTAAAAAGGACATGACGTTAGAAAAAATTGTGTTCTAATAGCTTGGAAGGAACTGACGTGAGTGATATTGGGCGGTAATTATATATCTCATGATGTGGTCCCGATTTGTGCACCGGAATAACTTTACGTACCTTCCAATCAGTGGGAACATAGCCGCTACTAGAGATTGCGCGAGAATGAGTGACAGTATTATAGCGACAGGTTCTGTAATGTTTTTAAGCAACTTACTATTGATGCCGTCTATACCTGCCGATGATACTTCATATTCTCCATGATTTTGATTATGCCATTAGTCGATACAGTTATCATGGGCATCTCTGCAGTGGCAGTTAATGATAGTGGCGGGAGAGGGCCCGGATCCTCGTTGGTGAAAACGGAAGAGAAGTCTGTCAGGCACTGTCTACATCGCTAACGAGCATGCCGTTACTACCAAAAATTGTGATACAGTTGGACTCAGCATGTGCAATGGTACGCCAAAACTTCCTCGGGTCGGACGAGAGCAAGCAGGGAAGGTCTTCAGAGTAAAATTTATCTTTACTTTTCTGTACTTGTAGTCTGAATTCCCTGGCCGTCTGGTAATATTTACCCCAAGCAATACTGGTGTTAGAAGTTCTGGCACGACGATACAAGCGCTTCTTCCTATTAGCTAATGTTTTCAGCTTTGAGTGGAACCAGGGGCACCGTTCACTCGGACGGAAGGATATTAAAGGTATATGTTTGTCTGTTAGTTAGTCAAGCTTGTTCCTGAATAACTGCCAGTTCTCCTCCGGAGAATGACTTGGAGAATAATGGGAGAAGGTGGTGACAAAAGCCACCAGTTCCTGACGCATTGCATCGTAGTTTCCCCTTCTGTAATCCCTTATTACTTTCTGATTAAAGTTTGTTTATGGAGCTTCAAGCGATAAGCCGAAATGAATGATTCTGTGGTCGCTGAAGCCATGTAGATATGTGGTGAACTGCAACAAGGATGGGTCCCACAGTAACACTAAGTCGATTAAGCTGGACGACCCAGGCACTACACGTGTCGGTTCGGTTACCACTTGGGTAAGATTGAATGTCGAGCACCGTTATCGAGGAATTCTGCAGCAAGCGCGTGAAAGATGATACCTTGACTCCAAGTTATCTGAGGGAAGTTGAAGTCGCCGGTTAGAACTATGTCGGAAATGGGTTACCTATTCGCATGGTACAAAGACAGTCGTGGAGTTTATCAGTGAACGTAATACCACTGTCAAGTGGACGATAACAAGCACCAATGATGAGTTTCCTGTGTTTCATTTGAGGGCATACCCAAACAGTTTCAATATCATCGGGCGCTGACACCTGCATTGATGGGATGCACCTTTTTACAGCGATCATTACTCCACCTCCGACCCTGTCCTTGCGATCGCATCTATACACAGAATAGTCGTCACAATATGGAAGAATTTCACACCAAATGTTACACGCAAGGTTTGTCTGCGCAGTGTGGTGACATGTTGTACATGCAGCAGGGTAGGAATGCGGATAATTTTAACCACCTGGAGTTCTTCTGACATGCGCTATGCTCTGATTTCTGCTCTGGTCTCCCTTCAGATCCGCGTATTGAAAGAGCGCAGCGCAGCGAGGAAAAGGACGCAGCTAATTGGTGGAGAGTGAGGAGGTACGCTCTGTATTTTACAGGCTGTGTTTCTCAGTCTCGCCAAATATGTTCGCGTACATGCCCGACCGTGGTCGGCGTTGTCAAACCCGTACCCGGCCCGGGCCCTGTGGCTGAAATCGAAGCCCGTCTCACCAAGGCTCGGCCCGCGGCAAAGCCCGGCCCGCGGGCCCGAGCCCATGCAATGCTCTAGACTGCACGACTGCGTCTGTTGTTTGTGCGAGAAAGACAAAAGCAGTTCACAGGCTGCTTCGAAGATACTTTACTCGGGATACTTTACAACGGCGCTTAGTGGCAACTTCACACGAAGTATTAGGACCCTGAGCCTTCACCTGTCTTCTAAGAGTCTCTTCGTTGGGCTGTAGTAAACGGGCGAGCTGGCGGTTCTTTCGAGGTAGCCTTCCTGTGTTGGGTACGGAACATACGGCTCGTACCCCTCCACGTGTCGCTGAGGCGGCGAAGACCACGGCCTCGCGTTCTCGAGTGATCTGCCCGGGAATGGGGTACCCTTCTCGTAGAAGGGCGGCCATTCGACGTACGGCTGAGCAGCGGAATAACGGTTGGTGACGGGAACGTCCGGCATGTATGTCTGCAGGTCGTAGGAACCGTGCGAAGAGCTGCCGTAGTCCACGTTGACGGCGTACGGATTTTCCACGGAGAGCAGCGTTGAGCTTTTACTTAAGGCTTCCTGGTCGCGCTGCAACGGACAAAAATTTAACACAAGATGGGATTACGCGTGTATTCTGTAAGCAGTAGACGTTCATCCACCATACCCTCACACATTTCCAAACATGCAGAACGCTTTCGGTAAGTGACGTCACGCATCAGACTAACATATACACCTAATTACTTTGTACTTAAAGGGGACGTAATTCATGACACCTTCACCATGTGCGCCAAGTAATTACTATGGAGTGGATAGAAATTCAATTATGCGTCTACGCTTGCAGTTATACTGACGAGCTTCGTGCGCATGCACTACAGCAAAGGGCGAACGGACGTTCGCAATCATAGCGTAGAAGTTGTAATCAAGCAGTACTAGTGTGTTTTGTACGTCCTTTTACAGAGCAAACGTAGAACACAAGGAAGAGTCCCAACACTGTTCGAGTAGCAACTTCATGAACAGTGGAAATATGGCAGTCATCGAAAAAGCCAGACAGCGGCGGGGAACCGCACTGACCGTAGCTTGGAAGATTGATCTATTAGATGAGGTTCACCAGGTTCAAAGTTGCGAAGTTTGCTGCAACCTTTGTCAAGCTTCGCAGAACGGCGAATCTTGATAGGAGACGAATTCTCACTATATGTCCACGTAGCGAAGGAGGGAGAGGAGGCAATAAAGAGGCCTACTGTATCTAGGTGGCGTTGGCTTGGTGCAACCTTAGGGAGCACGCTACAGACCAGGGTATTCCTTCGTAAGCATGCTCATACGCGCCGCGCAAATGTAGTTCGCTTGTGTGTGTGTGTGTGCGCGCGCGTGTTGTTGTCGTGCCCGCTGCCCCTGTCTACCTCGCTTCGCCTGTGTCAGCCTTCCGTGCCTGTGTTGGTGTTATTATACAGGTTGTGAATTTGTTATTGTGTGTTTGTGTCTGCCCGTATGTTGTTCTGTCGTTTCTATTCCGGTAATTCCTTGGGTAGTTTTCCTGCGATTAACGTTAGGTTAACGTTAGGTGCGCCAAATAAGCAACACTACTAACTCACGTTTGTGTTGTCGGGCCGCATGTGACCTGTACGTGATGCTTAGTAATCATTAGTGATAAGCAGTGCCGTTTGCTCACGTGATGTGAACTGCGTAGAGGCTGACAGCGACATTCGGGTCGTGATTCCGGCCATAGACCGGTTGAAATGAGTCGGCTGCTCCGAATATTTTCCAAAGTATGAAGCTGTTGATCGTTTTCTCTGTAGTTTGGGAGGCTTATTCTCCCATCGTTCTTTGCTGTAATGAACGGCTCACAATGACAAACAAATGTCGTAGCAACGTGTCCAAGTCGTGTGCACGTTATGCAGTCGGTTGTATCGCGCAGGTTGAAAAGCTCAGTAGTTATTCATTACACAACGTGTGGGAGTGTTGCGTACCACAGTTTTAGAGCCTTTGCTACATTTCGCTACAGTGGTACAAATTCAAGAACGGTGCCTATCCATGTGCACTTCACGGATACGTGAACTTTCTTCTTCTTTCAATTACTTATTTCAATGTTGAGTGAAAAGTGTATATTAGTCTCGCATGAGTTTGAAACGATGGCTAAACAAAAAATGGTTTAATGCATAAAAAAATGGTTTAATGGTTAAATGCATAAAGATAGTCCTTGATATATAGCCTTCCATACCGCGGGAGGTGACGCGGGTTCGAGTTCTGGCACCGGCTGTGTTATTTGAGGGTTTTTCTGGGTTTTCCGGCAGACTTTCCAGTCGAATATGTTGACACAGCCTCACCTGAAGTCTGCCCAGGGCATATACTGACCCCTCTGACCCTCCCCTTCTGCAACTGTGTACGCGCCGCTCATAGCCACAGTTGCTTCGCGGCACTAACACAGAATAAAAAAAAGCGAGAGGAACTGCCACAACCAATACCATTGTGATAGTACTACCTGCAGCGTAATGAAGCCTCACGCAACGACAGTGAATAAACTTGCACTACCACTAGTAAACTACTGACAACTACATCAGGTACATTTTGAAATACTTTTCTGCAGTGCGTTCCAGCTCAGTGCAAAAAAGAGCTCTATTCATGACAGCAACGTAGCCAGAAAAATATTTCCGGAGGTGTTGAACGGGTTCTTTACATGAGGAGAGTTTTACCCTGTGTTCCTCTCCCAGATGCACTACCAAAGGTATGATTTCTGGAGGGGGACAGAGTTCCCCACCCACACACTTCTGGCTACGCCACTGCTGCACGACGAATGCCTATATTAACTCCTTTCTCAGTCATTGCGATTACCAAATGCGGTACAGCACACTAACATACTTGACAGCAAGGTATTACTTGTAATACGCTTGTCTAAAATCATTAGTCAGCAGCTCAGTTCAGGTCGTTCAAGGTTGAGTGAGACTTCGAGATTTCCAGACATCGAAGGGAAAGCACCAAACTACATCCGCTTTTGAAGGTATGCCTAATGTGCGTCCATTTCTATCAGTGTGCAGGCTCCCCGATGCATTTCGTATGGAAAGAGCTAAATCTCCACTATGCGCTCCGACAAAGAAACAGCCCCCCCCCCCCCCCCTCCCAAACTGAGGGTCTGGATTCGCCCCTTGCGGGGCGTCTTCACGGAGTGCTTCACTGGTCTTGGACTCTCCTGCTTCTTTCAACAACTGATAGTCACCTGTGACTAAGGCTGAACAATAAGGTGTATAAGCCATAAACTTTCAGCAGACTTCGGGCCAAAGTTGCTACTGTCATGTTGGCAGTGTGAGAACCGGCACTGATGGAGAAGAATGACTTTTCTAGGGAACACCTCTGACCATTTTTGCAGGAAGTGCGTAGAGGCTCACCTTCATCAGTCTGCAGTCTGCTTACAAAAATCTGTGTGGATAACACTGCCTGCATCGGAGGACAATACCTCCAGCCTCATCACGAGGGGGCACAAGGCCCCGGTGGCACCTTGCGTCGCCATGCTCTTTCATTTAAACGAATACTCACTCCCGTGACATTGTCCCACCGCAACAGATACCGCTCGACGCCATGACAGCTACAACTGCTACGTGTGCACATCGCACACTCAAGAAGGACTGCATTGTGTTTGCCCAAAGTTTCATTGTGCCGCACTTATTTGCTTTCTTATGCACAAAAGTCTCAATCAACCTTGCACTATTGTATCGACCTTGTGCTATTCCGGGATACAAAATCCTGCAGCAGCTCTGGAGGTTTGAGGTGGTATAAACCAGGACTTGTCAGTATCAGACAAGTATGTCGCAAGTGGGATATTGTAAGGTGGGTGTGGTACCCTATACTGTACCTCAAATGCCATGGATTTGGGACAGTGGTATACTCAGTACCATTTCAAGGCACTAGTCCAGCACAGAATGGCACAGGGGAGGGATATAAATTTGTCGAAGCGGAAATGACAGTGTGGCACAGCAGATAAGATGCAATGCCTCAACAGCACAGTGCAGGAAGAAATTATTTGCATGGATGTGAATGACAAATTATTCATTGGTCCATATTTACCTTTCCTCCTCTGCTAGTCAAATTTGGGATGACATTCCTGTGTGCATTCGTTCCAACACTAATCATGTGTCATGAAGGCCATCAAACAATGCTTTATCACTGCTATGTAGAGTGATATGCCTTTTATTTGCTATCTGTTTCATTTATGTGCATGATGGTAAGTGCTATTTCTCTTACCCACAAGCTTTCTAGATTTATTGCATTGATTATGTATCATTTTGGACTGCTCAACAGGCATGCCTCACAGGCCTGTTAGAAATGTGGCTTGTAAATATCATGGACAGCAAAAACTAGCACATTCTAACCTATCTATAGGAGGCTGCATTTCATTATTTCATCATGACAGGACTGTGTTTCATGAGAGTGTAGAATAAAACAATTGGCACTTTCACGACAGGTTCAGCATAGAGGTTCTTGGGCAGGTTACGTGTTTCGTACATATTTTTGCTACCGGGTGACACGGTCTACAAGAGCGTTGCACACTGTCTTTTCTTCTTTAAATAGTGTCTCCACTTGCATAAAAAGTACACTCATTGCATTTACAGGAGTGCAGTCGCATATTTTGCGCTGACTATCTCATGTCAGACATGATTGACATCAGTGATAGTTGGTCATGACATGCTGGTGTTCCATTTTTAGTGTGTCATTATTTTGCTTAGTGAGAGAATTAAGATGACCCCATCTTACCCCTCACTTTAGTTAACATTGTTAGTTTACTAAAATGCATGCAAAGACCAGGTTGCTGTGTCTGTACCGTGTTGAGGTTCCTGAACCACAGGAAGCGCTCACAGGCACACATTCTGCCTAACATGGACAGGGGCAGCAATATGCTGGGCAAGGGCAAAAAGATTACTTGAAAATCTCAGTATCAGAGCTGAACCGCCCTGCAGGGCATTTTCGCGCAGTACTTCACTGGTCTTAGACTCTCCTGCTTCTTTCAACAACTGATAGTCACCCGTGACTAAGGCTGATAGGTGTATTAGGTATATAAGCCATAAACTTTCAGCCAGTGATTTGTCCAGACCCCCCTACACTTCCCCGCCCCCCCCCCCAAAAAAAAATGTAGAGGAGACCCCCCTAAATTTTGTGAGATTGCGAATATTTTGTTAAAAGCATGTAAATGCACCCCCTCGCAGAGCCCAACACCCCGCCATGCGATAATAAATTAAAATAAATTCGCTCATAGCGAATCATGAATTCATTTAGTGAACCATAGCCGGACAACAATAAATGCTGTAAGAATGTGACACATGCATATGGTGCACTGCGACCAGCCGGCTATGGAATGGTGCAACTCTTTCTATATAATTGCTGTACCAGTATGTACTGTGTACCAGTCACAATATCGGTAACAATATTCATGGCGAAGTGTTCGTTCCTTGAGATGGACACTAGTATTGCAACTGTGGTTGCTCAGATGGGAGATGGTTGCCCGTGGAACAAAGAAGGCAAAGCAAAATAAAAGGGCAAAAGCGAGCTGGTGTACACTAGAGAGTGGTGACACCTCCTCAAGGAAATGGTACCATCCTCTAAAGGAGGAATCTCAAGTCACGAAAATCATGACATTTAGCTTTTGTGAAAGTGTAAAAGGGCTTTAAATGTTTTTCCTGCAGGTTATTTCCCTGCTTCAGAAATTTGCTGCTATACCAATAGATAGAAAGATAAAATTATATTTCTGACAATCAATTGGACAACACATTTT
Source organism: Ornithodoros turicata (assembly GCF_037126465.1). Lineage (NCBI taxonomy): Eukaryota > Metazoa > Arthropoda > Arachnida > Ixodida > Argasidae > Ornithodoros > Ornithodoros turicata. The sequence goes on along the minus strand of NC_088203.1, from coordinate 28,779,045 downwards.
ACTACAGGTGCTTCCTGTTACAGTGTTCACAGTGCATTTGTCTGACACAGGGCTGGTTCGAGGCATCTGCTGCTGGTGTGATTGCACCGGGCCCTACGCCTCGGATGAACAACGCTGACCAAAGCGGAAAAGATAGCGCTCCCAGCGCACACCCCACTATCCATTACACCATCGACTAGTCTTGCAGTGGTCTTAATTGAGAAAAAGTGGTGGTTGACGAGAATCGGCTGACTTATTAGGTATTATTTCAGAGTTGAGAAAATAAGGAAAAGAAAATAGCTTTGTCAGTTTGTAAATATGTATCTAATGCTAGCCAACAGTTTTGTACTCATATGAAAAAGTATAAAATAGGCCATCAAGTAGAGTGCACAATGGTGTAATAAAAAGTTGTAAATGTTGTAAATTTGTTGTTGTTGTACCAGCATGGTGAGTACCACTTTGAGGGGTCACAACACTGCCAGCTGAAAACGATGGAAGCACAAAAAACAAAAGACGACAAAACTGCATCATGGCCAGAGTTGCTTAGCCTTGGCCAATCTCCCTTAGTGAATGAGGTGGAAAAACTACACCAAATCAAAACGCTTAAAGCAGTACCACAAAATATTTACTAAGCATTTTGATTTGGTGTAGTTTTTCCACCTCATTCACTAAGGGAGATTGGCCAAGGCTAAGCAACTCTGGCCATGATGCAGTTTTGTCGTCTTTTGTTTTTTGTGCTTCCATCGTTTTCAGCTGGCAGTGTTGTGACCCCTCAAAGTGGTACTCACCATGCTGGTACAACAACAACAAATTTATTTTGAGAATGGAGAGTGGGGAGGTTCATCGCTAGAGGCGATACTCTACCCCATTGCTGGTGGGAAAGTGGGGAATAAAATAACGAGCCCGCTTCACAATAACGATCGAAGTCCGATGGTGTCCAGAAATGTCAAAAGAGCTTTGAGCGCAGATCGTTGCTGGGCTGGATTGGGCCAGGGACCAAGCAATTTCGATAGGGAGAAGGGGCGAGAGTCCAGCTGACTAAGAGACTAGGAGAGTGCGGTTCGGGAAGGTTGGTAGTGGGGGCAATGAAGAAGATTGTGCTCCTGATCATTAAGAGCACCACAGTGGCAGCAGGTGGGAGAGTCAACGTTACTCAAGCGGTAACCCACTGATCTGTAAAGGCCACATCGAGTCGCATTCGGTGGATTAATGCAGCATCTTGGCGAGAGGTGTTTCGTATCTGGTATCCGTTGAACAAGCTATTCAATGTCAGTGAGCTAGGTTTAGTTTTACTTCACAAGGATTATTTATATTTCTATCTATTATTATATTCTCTATTGTGTGAAGATGTGCTCCTTTTTTCCACGCGTCGTGCTGGCGTGATGCAAATTCTTTCCTTACAAGGAGGTAATTACGCAGGCAACAGCCAAAGAGTAACACTATCTTTCAAATTCCAGGCGGTAAAAGACTGAATAAACAACAAAATTAGTTTACCATAAAAGAAAGGGTTTAGGCATTATTTTGGTCGACGTTCATATTCTGCAACGTGCCGATGAAATGCAACCTACAAGTAAACGGGGCAAACGCCAGAAGCGCCAGTAGCACGACGCACAGCCCATTACATTGCTTCACCATTCGCCAGCTTGCCTGGGTGCAAGTTCACATGTTTATGTGTTGATGATGGGTCACTGATTCTAAACTTGCACCGCTTGCCTGTGTTCCTCCTTACGTCTACGCACGTAAGCTCGCAACTACAGGAACTGTAACCTGTAACTGCTACGTGCCGCGTACCACACCTTCAGCACAAGCCCGAACCACCATATCGAGCCCATTTTCTAAGGCTGGAATATACGAATATAACACAAGTCTCAAGTTGCCTCAGGGGGACGGTGTACTGAAAAACAAAGGAGATGGCTGCCTTTTCAGAGTCTGCGGCAAGTTTCACCCTCCAAACAATTCTAACCGCGATCACCCACAACTTCTCGAAACCACTTCAAAGTAAAAACCGTCCACATAGAAACCAAAGGTGCTGCAAAACGGACGATACTCGATACACACCACACACAGGGCTCGGTCCCCTTTTGCAGGTCAATAATAAAATAAACAAACAAAAAATAAACAAAACACACACACACACACGCACAATATTCCTCAAGATATTTCTCAAACGCAGCAAAATTTAATGGACATTCCATTCCATACTATGCCAGCCCAGCCTCGGCGTACTTTTCTATTTCTTTCGGCTTTCGGCGCGGTGGTGAAATGGCTCAAATCTCGACCAATCGTTGCTGCGGACTACATTACAGAGCGCAATTGTTGCATCTTTGTGTGTGACGCGTCAGGAGCACCCTTGGATCTAATGTCCCGTCAACCTTTTTATGAGCAAAGGATGTAAGTGACGTCAATCCGCTTGTAGGGGGTGTGTCGGGTGACCTCTCGACTCTCTTTTGGTGCCTGGACTGCGCTCGCGTTGAATGGAACAGGGCAAAAATAGAATACATTTCACATAATATAATAAGCCATACGTCCTTGGGAGCCATTCTCCCCTGACATCTGATTTTTGGGGAGTCTCTTCATGGACCCGTGCTTAGTTTTTAGAAAATCAGAATTAGAAATTACGGGCAAAAGTGCGCAGAAGAGGCCGCCAGCTGCGCATTGCTTGTCAGCTACGGCGGCATGCAGACAACACTGGGGCTGCGTTCCAATACCCCGGTTAGTCGACTGCCTAGCGGTCTAACCCGAAGTGCCGCCATGTTAAGTCTCGTTCCAAATCTCGCCAAGTCCACTATTCAGTCGGCTACCGCCTAGTGCGCATCGATGCAGTTTAGTTATACGCCTGACCATCTGACAGCCGGGATGGAGACGCGCGTTGACGGTACCAGCGTGCCCGCTGTTTCTGCTGGCTTTAAATGTAAAGTTGCACATAGTGGTATGTCTTTTAAAACTGCGTAGAGAGTTGCAACACATGTTTAGTTGTGAAGGTGACAGTTTATGCACGATGTCCTTACTTAGCGCGTTAGAGTCCTGCTGCGCTTGCGCCGTACGCATTTCTTGCGTGAGCAACGAGATGGCGCCACAGGCGCCTCGGCTAGGCAAGCCTGTTCCAATAGTGACAGACAAAGGGGTCTACTCAGCTGCCTAGTCAGGCGGCTTCGCGGGCGCGACGTATTGGAACGCAGCCTGGGTCTAAAACGAAAGAAATTGGCAACATGTCGGATACGTAGCCATCAGGACCACGAAGATAGTCACACACGTCTTGCCCTGGACCTACAATATTATAGCAACTGTGTCATTTAAACCCCTTACCAGCGCCGCACTTGGAAGCTAGTGGTGGCACCGCACAAGAGTTAATTGTTGCCTCGATCGCTTGCTCTAATACCTTGTACTTCAGCTTACTCCGTGATTTTTGTACAACCGGAGCATGTCGAGTACCATTACCATTCTACATTGGGACCTGTTGTTCTCGTTCGTACGGTCTATGGCTACGATTGATGCGGACTGGCAAAGGAAGACAAGAGACAACTATTAACTAATCGCGCGCCGGGCGCTATTGACGCTGACGATGGTACCACCACAAGCGTAGGTGGAGATAGCGACTTGTCGCAGGTAACCGGTGTCGAAGCCACTAGGCAGAGCAACGTCTTCCAAGCCGGAGGCTCGTCGAGGGGTTTTCGCGGATACGGGTGGGTTGTTGGCCTCGCTGACCTGCAGACATCCGTGGAAAATTATACAATATAAAGGAGAGCTGACCGATTTCTAGAGTGTATTTCAAGTGCCGAAGGGCGAGAAGACATACGTCAGGGGCTAGTGGTTTGTATAGGTGGTAAATCCGCGCCCCCCTCCCTCCAGAAAATGCCCAGAAGTGATTTCACAGGGGGATACCACGATATGCTACCGTTACGAATCCAGTTTCAAATGTCAGATGTTCGAAATCCCGGATTTCTAAATTAAAGCTTTGATATGAAGAATGGCAGTATGATAGTATTGAATAATACATATTACTGACAAATCTTGCAGTATTGCATGATTCTGACGTCGATAGAAGCATGTGGTAGAAGTCATGGTCGTGAATAAAAGCCAGATGTTTGGCCACCAGAGCATGGCGGCCACGTCGGAACAGCAGAAATGGTTAGGTTAGTTTTCAGAAATACGCAACAATCGAGACGTCCACCATGATGCTGGTCGGGGCATCATGCCGTGGGTGAACCAGGAGTATAGCGGAAGCGAGGTTGTCGCGAATCTTGTTAAAGGCAGCGATGGCTTCTGAGGACCACGGTAGGTTCGAGGAACTATCGCTGCGACCGGCCAGCGAAGCCTCCAGAGGACGAAGCCGCACAAAATGGTATGAAGCGGCGATAGAACTTCACTAAGCCGAGGAATTTTCGGAGCTAGGTCGTTGATGACGGCTGCGGAAATAAATTCACGAATCCCAGCGACCTTGCATACGCCAAGGGAAAGGTGTCATACTGGTTGAAGTGATGGCTCAGTAAATTATGCTCATTGACGCCGAATTCACATTTCTTGACGTTAATGACTGTGGTCTCGCATCCTGGTGAAGGGAGCCCGCAGATGTTCGGCGTACGTTCTAAGGTCGGGGACTGCGACGAGACTATCGTCCATATAAGCGTACACGAAGGGGAGTCCCAGGAGGACGGAGTCAATAAATCACTGAAATGTTTGCGCACAAATTTCAAAAGGCCAAATGGGACTGTGATGGCAGTTTTTACAATGGACCTGCACCTGGGCACCTGGAGATACCAAGCCGGACTTCGAGAAAACAGTGCCACCTTCGATATTGTCGGCGAAATCCAAGAGCTTTGCCACGCCGCAGCTGTCCGGCTCCTTCACGCGATACAAGGCGCGATCCTCGCCCCAGAAGGGCGCCAGTCCCAAGTCTTCATTGGCATCGTGTGGAGTGGAGAGGTCCAGTTGCTTCAGGTGGGGCGTATGATGACACACTCGAGCATGTGCTCGAATTGAGCCTTCGCAGCGTTGCATTTTTCTGGCGCGAGGCGACGCGGATAGAAGTGTATGGGAGATCCGCGCGTGGTAACGTGGTGGACAACGTCGTGCTTAACAGGGCGGGCCCAATGAGGTGGTTGAGTGATCTCGGATAACTCTCCCAAGGTGAGAGCGTAATCGCCTGCGGATGGGCAGCACGACAGTACTCTGCTGGGGCTATATTGTTCCGAGGACCGTTGGCATGAAGGCTGGTGGTACCATCGAGGAGACGGTGCGGAGACACGTCGGCGAGAAGACAGTACCCGAGAGAGGCCGCCTGGTGGCGTCAGTGATATCGGCAACGTGCAACAACAAACAAAAACATCGACACAGATCCAAGTTTAAGGTCAGGGATTGCTGACCATATGCTAGAATGGCGGTGGCGTTGGTAGCCCTCAGAGAAAAGCAAGGTTGGTGGTGCCTGGGTCGAGAAACAGCGCTGACCTCGGCACCGGTGAATCGAGGAATCGTCTCCTGGAGGAGCTACGACATAAAAGAGGCGGCTGTCGTAATCAGTGGCTGGCTGGCAGGAGCATGACTGAAGGCAGAGAGTCTACTCCGAAACGACATTGGTATCTGCAGACTGCGCGCTGCAGGAGCGGGAACGCCAAGTGGAGCGAAAACTTGGGTGTTGGCGGAAAGGACGTGGGCTTGGGGATCGACTTCGAGTAGTAAGTGCCGCAACAACCTGGGAGACTTGCGAGACAACGTCAAAGCATCAATGTTTGAGGTGGGGGAATTGTCTTGACGGGGTGGGAAGGAACATCTGCGATAGTATGAACGGCGTCCCAAGATGTAGATGGAGAGGCCTCCATCACGTTCGGGTCACCAGAATGTTGCGGTTGGGCAAAGAAGGTCAGGAAAAATCTATTCACAGCGGCAGCCCGAGCAGACTGAAATTGCCGGCGCCACGAATATTTATTAACCGCGCGCCGGACGTTATTGGGGCTGACAATGGCACCATCACATGGGAGAGTTCGGCAAAATGACTCATGATAGCGATAACACACGAATGCTCAGGACACGCACAATCACGATTGCCGATTGCTAGAGCCCCGCATGTTTTCACACCGTGTGGCAGCACCTCAGCGATAAACTGCCATCACGTTGACATGGCAACGCAAAGGACCGCAATTATTGTGATCGCGCTCTAGTTGCACTCGGATACCGTGAGTGTCGCGTCTCCTGGCGGTACTAACGAGAACCACTGTGCACGGCTGCCAACGAAATCGCGCGAGTCCGCGATCGTTGTCGTTGCGAGGCCGCTGTCCAGCTGTCGCTGCGCCAGTCTGACGCCTGACGTTCACTGCTCTACATTTGCACTTGCTTTCTCGAATGTTTTGCATTGGTGGTGCATTGGTGTATGCTGTAACCAATATACCATACCTGTGTTTCTCTGCTGCAATCACACATGCCTACATACCCGCACTTTTCGAACTTTTATCTGAGTTTTTAAGTAGGTGACTCTGGGCAGACACGCGTGCGTGTGCAGAATGATCTTGCCAAGCGGTTCATGCTACCTGTGTTTTGATCAGTTTTTGAACAGTTGCTATAGTAAATAATTTCAGGAACAACACGTACAAGGATGATGTATAATGGTGATTTGTGGTCGACTATCCTCATGGAATGACCCACAAATGAGCAAGACCCACGGGACAATATATGACACGAAATAATTCATTATCGTAAGCTGATCTGGCATGCGTACTGCTAGAATATTGATGGGATTTCTGGTTTTTGATTATTAGTTTATTAGTTTTTCCCATGTTCGGCGGACCAAATCAGACCTGATCGGTGATTATTTCGCTCACAACCTATCGGTGGCTTTTGTGGTCACATTTTACATTAGAAGACAGTCTGAGCCGGAATTTTCATGCGCGCAGCTAAACGCACTACACCAGGGTTCAGCTAAGCCGCTTCTTGATGAAACAGGCATAATTTTAACCTGGCCAGTCTCTAAGTATAGCCCTTGTAATTTGTCATGGTGGCAGATGGGAGAGTGGTTCATTATACTTATTTTTCTGGAAATTGTTTTCATTCGGTCTATTGTAGTCCAACATGAAGCCAAAGGAAATAAAATTGAATGAGTGGAAGCGCTCATTCCGGAGATTTCCGGTGGTTAATAATTTCCATTGACCGCGTGATGATTGTAGCGGTCGACGTTGATCGGTGCTTTTCGCCAAGTACTGAGAATCGGAAACCTAGCTACGGACCTGTGTACAAAGAGGTTGCAAATTGTTTAACACTGCTTTTCCTCCTCCTTTCTACTACGATCTAATGAGTGTTCTTTTACGCACAGTTTTTTTATTTTCGTTGTCGCTTTCACACTGCGTATTCATGCGGCTATAATTAATTGCATAACATTATATCATTACGGCTTTAAAGCGAATTTAATAAAGCGAAACATAATTATTTGGGTTCTTGTTCTGCTGAGAGGAGCTGCTGTTGGGTTCTGCTGAGAGGAGACCGCCGTTCAATTCTGCGACGCCTAGTGACACCCTTGGCTTCCCGCCAACGGACAACCGACATTCTTCCCCCCTCTATGTTGAACAGAGTTGATCCCACGCTCGCTTTCCGCATGCCACGAAACACATCTCGTCAAGATGCTGCATTAATCCACCGAATACGCCTCGATGTGGCCTTTACAGCTCAGTGGCGTTACCGCTTGAGACAAGTTGACTCTCCCACCTGCTGCCACTGTGGTGCTCTTGAGGATCTGGAGCACATTCTTCTTCATTGCCCTCACTACGAACCTTCCCGCCCCACACTCTCAGAGTCTCTTCGTCAGCTGGACTCTCGCCCTTTCTCCCTATCGAAATTGCTCGGTCCCTGGCCCAATCCAGCCCAGCAACGCTCTGCGCTCAAAGCTCTTCTGACATTTCTGGACACCATCGGACTTCGATCGTTATTGTGTAGGGGCTCGTTACTTTATTCCCCCCATTCCATCCAGCAATGGTGTAGAGTATCGCCTGTGGCGATGAAACTCCCCACTCTCCAAGGTCGAAAATAAAGTTGTTGTTTTTGGGTTCTTGATCTGTTTATCAAGATTCGGAAGCACATGTGGTTCATCGTTCATCGAACATACACATAAGAAAGAGATAAACGTTCTATCACGGTCACTGTCCTCAGTCACGGTTCATGGTACAGTCAGGGGCGCGAAGCTGTAGTATAAATCTATTGTAGCTGAAAACTCACGTGACCTCCGGAGCTGGACCAATGACTGAGGACTAGCCACCCTTTTTTTTTTCCTTTTTTGATTATGTCGCGAATGACGTAAATGACGTGTCATCCGTTTCTCTCTCACTACTTTCCTCCTCTCTGCTCTGCTTCCCGTCTTCTTTTGTTGTTCCTTTTTTTCTTCCATGCACTATTTTTTTGGTTCGCGTTTGTTGGAATGCAGTGGGAGTTACAGGAATACGATGAAGCCTTGGTTGTTTTTGTCACATGAATTATTTTATTGCGCGATATACGGTTATGCAAGCAAGATGTACACATGATGACATTAACATTGCTCCACAATTTGCTTGAAGAAGCCTGATAATGTCGGACTGCCTCTGGCAAGGACTGCTACTGGGAACTGGAGCTCAGTGGCTGCAAGATGAAAACAATTGGTATCAGATATACGGTTATGCATGTGAAAGTTGCAATGTAAATAGAAAGAATAACGGTGCTATTGAACGCCAAAAATAAGAACGGTGGTTGGGTTGTGAGAAGCTCGCAGTCATGGGGAGTGATGAGCGACCTTAGTACGAAAAATACCTTTCATTGCGCTACTTCACCATTATATATTCAGATCGATTAGCCTGACAATCTTGGCTTTGGCACTACGTACAGAACAGCTACTAAGTCAACGCGTCTGACGAAACTTGTCGAGAGAAATCACCAAGAATCAGACTTACAGTAGCGTCATACCTTTATACAGTACGACGTGAACGGGTATTTAATCATAACATTTAGATGATATTGTTTCACGAAAAGAAATATAGTCTACCATCGTATCTGCAAAGCTACGCTGTCTGTCTCGGTCACCGCGTATTCCGGTAACTGTTAAGCAACTTATTCACAATACACGAAGTGAATGCGGTGTTGTGAGGCAACAAGCAACGACAAATGACTTACCTCTCGGCAGTCGTTGACCAGGTATCGGGTACAAGGCGTTCGGACGCTCGAATAGTTTCTACACCAAGAAGCAGAGCACAAATGTTGCGCAGGCATCTTCCCTGGCAGCTGTGACTGTTCGAGGACGCTCACATGATAGAGCTTGCGTTTTTAAACAGGAAAAATCAGAACTCATAGTCCAACACAACCGCTACACAACGCAAGCCGTCCGAAACGGACGCCGGCGACTCCGTGGACGCCGGTTCCAACCGGCACAGCCGCCGCGCTGTCGCCTGTTCGAGCGCTCGCGAACAAGTTTGAAAACAGCCAATCATCGCTCAGAAAACGAATTCATTCTCATGGGAACCAATCAGTAATCACTAGCCACCGGACGTCTCCATGACGTTCAATTTGTGACGTTTTCTGACGTCCGATGACGTGAAACGCATGAAGCGCCTCACTTTATCCCGCAAAGGAACTGGCGAGTTTCGGGCCCTTGGTACAGTCACGGCCTCGCCACAAACAAGTTTTGATATTAGGTAGCTCGCAGCTGTACATTTCTGGGTATGATCTTATATCGTGAGAGCACTAATTCCCAAGCAGCACAATGTACTGAAAGTCGGGTGCAATAGGGGTGGACAGGTAGGTGGAAGGCCTTGAACAGACTCGTGAAACTAAAGACACATACCGTCCACCCCTATTGCACTCGACTTTCAGTACATTGTGCTGCCTGGGAATATGCCATAACCGATATCGTGGGTATTCTTGACACCTCATGATCGCGATAGTGCGAGCACCCACAATCATTCGTGTGAAATCTGTCTGGCGGCATGGACGTCGGCGATTACCAACTTTTATCGCCTCTACTCGCATGATTAGTTTAAGCTGCTGGAAGTATTGCACAATAGTGCGACACAGGTCGGGATATCGGCCCTCGCGTGAGTTCATAGTGAGTGCGAAGTTGATGCACTCTTATCAGATAATTGGGTTTGAGTGATCACAGCCAAAATGCCGACCTCTCCCACAGGTCGTGGTGGTGCTGCTGAAATGGCTCGCTGTCGTCGGCCTCAGAGATGGGCAACGTCACGACTGACGCCCTGGGGGAATGTGCGTCCTGGGCCGACATATGTCTGAGAACGCCTGAGGAAAACACTGCAGAAACTCCAGACGGCGCAGCCGACACCGGGACTCGAACCCGGGTACCTCCCAGGCTCGACGTGACATGGCCCGCACGCTAACCACTGAGCTGCGCGAGCTGACAGACCTCTGGCACACGGTTGTATGTTCGCTTCAGCACGCGTCATAATCCAGTCCTAACGGAGATTTCGCCGGCCGATGTGTAGTCACCCTAGCGGATTGTGCGGACAGGCTCCAGCATAGAAATTAGTCTACCCACAGAGTTATTCCGCTCTCTGGTAAGGCTAAAGGTGTCTCCGACTGGTTGGGTCCGAGCGCTCTAGAGCGCTCTGGAGCGACGTTTCAACTTCATCTGATCGAAACAGAGCAGTCTCACTGCATTCCACTGGTTCATTTGGAGCTCTTTTCTCCAACTCGGAGAGCTCCTCTCACCACAGGCGTCGGAGCGGTTGCGAAGTTTGGTTGGTTTCCGATCACGTGACTGCGCCAACTTCCGCTGAGCAATGTTTCTGTTCTGCCATGCCCGACACGTTCTGCGTTCTGCGTCGTCGTCGTTTTGGCTTCGAGGTAAACACCGGAAGTCACGTGAGTTAGCATTCCTTGAGTTAACGCTCCTTTGCTGGAACCTGCCGCGTTCGGTTTCTGCACAAGTCATGTGGCTCAGACCCGGAGTGAGATGCGCTCTGACCTGCACCAACTCGGAGCATCGGCACGACCAATCGAAAACACCATAAGTTTTCGCTGGCTGTTGTAGCAGCCGGTACACGATACTGGGCTGCTACGATACTGAACTGCTATGTGTTCGCATCGCTGGTGTGCGGTTTTTATTTACACACAATTTTGTAAGAGACAAGGTTATCACAGGTCCCTCATGGATGCGGATTTCTTGAGTGCCATTATGTGGCAGTCAAGGACGCCGCAGAGGAAGGCTCTCATATCGGAGACGTACGAGTATTGCATTGCTGAGAGGAGACTGTCGGTAAACTGTTCGACGTCTAGTCGCACCCCTGGCTTCCCACGAAGGGACACATGACATCATACACCTTCCATACTTAGAGAGTTGATCCATCGCTCGACACCTCTCGGAACGAAACACTTCCCGTCAAGAAGCTGCATTAATTCATCGGATGCGACACAATGCGGCTTCTACAGCTGAGTGGCATTACCGCTTGAGACAAATTGGCCCTCGCAGATGCCGTCACTGCAGTGATCTGGGAGATCCACAGGGTTAGTTTAGCAAACGTTACACACTTTGAATGCATCGTAAAAATAGAAGACGGGGTTTAGCCGCAGGGGTGGCATCCAATGTATTGTTCCATGGGCGAAAGCGTGCTGAGCGAACGCAATGCATCAAGGGCAGGTCCTGGTTGCACGTCACAGCAAACGTCAAGGCACACGTGGGCTTAAGGATGGCGGCGCCCGTGATTGGCGGCCAAACCGTTTGCAAACAATACGGTTGTTTTTTCTGTGCGGCGTTTTGGATGTTTTTCGATCACGGTAATTATTTGTATCCGATAATCTCGCAGTAAAACGCGCAGTTTTGCAAATCAGGCCTCGTACTGTTGACGACTTCCAAAGATGTGGTAACGACCGCGCGTTAAGACGCACTGAGCCGATGCGATGTACTTAAACTAAGGTGAAATGGGCTACCATGTTGCGGAAGAAGCACCGCATAGTCTACGCTGACAAAACACGTTCATCTGTTCTCGTTATGACGACAGAAATATGTCGGTAAGCGGCAAAACGACATGCAAACGAAGTCACATGACCTCAAAATGACGTCTTCTATGACGTGCGACCAGGACAAGATGGCAGTTTTGCCAAAAGCACCAGCAGGGTGGTTACAACAATGGCAGGTTTGTGTCACCCCTGCGGGTTTAGCCCAGCCCAAACTTTGCCTCATGTTTGCCCGAGTTTTTTGTGAGCGTTATATGGCCCTGTAGAAGAAAAATTTAAAATGAAGCAAAATCTCACACTATGCGTTTTCTGTGGCCTATTTCACTCAAACGCCGCCATTTTCTCCTATGTGCACTCCATTTTCATTTCACCGCGCACAGGTGGCGCCAACATACAGAGGAAGAGGATTAGTGCGTAACGTCAGAATCATGGTCAGAATGGCTATTGTAGGCAGCGTAGTCTGTGTGCGGTGATGTGAACGTGAAGCAGACACAAGAAAGAAAGGCGGTGTTTGCGTGAGATAGGCCATTGAAAACGCATTGCGCGTGTTTTTGCTTGATTTTTAATTTCCTTTCTACATGACCATAGTGCTTACAAAAAATTTCAACAATACTTGAAAGTAGTTTGGGTAGTGAAGTTTGGGGTAGGCTAAACCCAGTATTCTATTTTTACGTTGCGATCGAAATGTGTAGCGTTTGCTAGACTAACCCTGCAGAGCACGTTCTTGCCCTCACTACCAACCTTCCCGAACCACTCTTTCTGGGACTGTTAATCAGCTGAACGCTCCCCCCCCCCCTCTTTGTCAAAATTGCTTCGTCCATGGCCGAATCCAGCCCACCAACGCTCTGCCATCATAGCACTTCTTACCTTCTTGGACACCGTACACTCCGAAAAAATGAACATCATATAGCACGCTCCTAACCAACGATCATCCCGATTGGCAACGTTCTCGGCCCTGATTTCTTGAAAATGGGAGGTGGAGACTAGTCATTACGTACGGCAAAATGGGTACAAAATAGGCTCCGCTTTCCGTTTTCAACAAATCAGGGGTGAGATAGTTGTCATTCGGGATGATGATTGGCTAGAAGGGTGCTTTGCGGGGTACTAGAAGGGTGCTCACAGTGTGGGGCGACCGGCTCGTTACTCCATTTCGCACGTGAAAAGCAGCAAAGCGGTACACTCTTAAAAACGAACATCTCATAGCACGCTCCTATCCAACTATCATCACAAATGACTTCGTTCTCGTCCTGGTTTGACGAAAGCGGGAGGCGTGGCTTTTTTTGTAGCATCATGCAGTGCATAATCCATATTAAAAAAAAAAGCGGAAGAAATGAGTACGTCCGCCGCAGTGGAAATCTGTGCATGCGGTTTGTTCCGCCATTTTTCCCACGGGTTGTCCTGGCGGTGAGAAAGTTGTCCGGCTTCCGTCGGGAAGTCGTGGGAGGTACGCGGTTGGGCCTTATGAAAGAAGAAAAACGAAAGGAGAGCTCACACTATACGCCTGCGCACACTTAGCCAATCGGAGAGCGGAATAACTCTGCCGCTACAGTGTACTAGGGGTAGTTCAGTATATCTAGACGCACATGGAATCACGCATAAATCACGGAATCGTGGAATCACGCATAAATCACTGTTGCTTGATGAATTGGGGATTATTTGCCATCAGGCGTCTTTCGAGCCGTTTTTTCCTCAATTTTGCAAGCAAATAAGAATATTAGGCGTTCTCTGTCATCATACTTGTAACTAGGTTACGCTAGGTTTACAGGCCACAAGCTATTAGACACCTTCAACATAAACTGCCTGTCCTGATCTTTATGGTAATGGACCATTGACCGTGCTGTATCTCGGACGTGCCATATCGCCCCGTATTACACAACCTACCTGGGCGTTATACGTCACAACGTACCTTACGTCTTCGGGCCTCTTCTCTCATGCTCATATACCTCGTCGAAGCTGCCGCGATGATTACCAACAACGCAACGACGATGACACTTCCTCCTAACGGAATCATCCTGCCACGGAGCGAGTCCATCGCAGCTTGAACACAGCCTTGTCTGTAGACACGTTTCCATGCCACCGCGTCCGTCTGGTTCTGTACACCGCGGCCACAACTGGAGTCGGCACTGCGACGACACGGGTTATTAGCACGTTACTCGCAACATGAAATGGTGTAAAATACACATATGCAATATATGCAATCGCAATATTGTGATACATATCAAGCAGAAGCAAAGCCGCGGTAAGAGCATACCTATCCCTGAGCCGCACTGCCAAGAAAAATTAAATTAAAGGGAGGACTATGATGTTTTTTATACTTTTCATAACGCCTCGTAGGATTTTTGCTTGGAAGGTTCTTCCCGTCGAACAACTCGTACACCAGAAAAAAATTAGAATAAAATTTTACCGATTTTCCAAGTGCGGTTGTAAAATCGGCTCCCTGAAACCCTCTTACGCGTTGCTTTTACGTCGCGTTCCTCCTCTCGTTTCTCGACTCCTGCACTTCGCCACGCAACATAGTGAAAGCGAACCGTCGCACAGAATTACGCCATCAGCACTTCGGATGTGTGGAAAGCACGCGGCGCACGCCCTCTTTGTAACCGTCGACGTAACTGTGCAAGTGCGAAAGTCTGGTGAGAGAAGTATGTCATTCGGGCCCAACGCAACGCAATGATGCTTAGCTGGAGTTGTATTATGCGGTAAACTTCAGTTTTTAGAGTGAGCGCGTAAACTCTTAAAAAGGAACTTCACCGCATAGCACGCTCCTAGCCAACCATAATCTCGTTATCTGCGCTGATATCGTTCTCAGATATCGTTATCTGCCCTGATTTGTTGGAAACGGTAGGCGTACGTCTTTTTTGTGACACTTATGCTGTTCATAATTGTCACAAAAAAGGCGTACGCCTCTCGTTTTCAACAAATAAGGGCAGATCAGATAACGATATCATTCGAGATGATGCTTGGCTGGGAGCGTGCTATCCGGTGAAGTTCATTGCTACGAGTGCACGCTCCTAGCCAACCATCATCCCGAGTGACATCGTTCCTTCCCCATCGTTCGTTCTTTTATTTTTGTGGTATTATGCAGTTCGTAATTGCCGCAAAAATGAGGTAGCTCGTCCAGCTTCTACACTCTTAAGAATGAGTTTCGCCGCATGGCACGCTCCTAGCCAACCATTATCTCGAATGATATCGTTATCTGCCCTGATTTGTTGAAAACGGGAGGCATACGCCTTTTTTGTGACAATTATGAACAGCATAATTGTCACAAAAAAGGCGTACGCCTCCCGTTTTCAACAAATCAGGGCAGATAACAATATCATTCGAGATGATGGTTGGCTAGGAGCGTGCTATGCGGTGAAACTCATTTTTAAGAGTGTTGGTAACTTTTTAACCCGGGGTATGTTGCAAGCTGCTTTTCAAAAAGTTCTGATACATAAACATGCACGCAAACTCATATCGCACTTCAAATTTCGATGACTTTTCTACTGACGAAGTTTACCTGTCGAATCCATCAAACGTCATCCTACGAAGATGGCACATCAAGGTACGGTCTCTTTAGTCATATTGAAGATTTATAATATAATATAGATCTTAACCATCCGTTGTCGGATTGTACGCAGCTCGCGATATCTTTTTTTCCCTCTCTCTTTTCTGTTATACTTTTCGGTGCAGGGGCATATTCTTCAAATTTGGAAAACCAATACTATTGTATGTCGACATGCTGCAGACAAAACATTCGTCACGCGTACAGATACTATACAAAACGTCAACATCAATGTGAAATAGATGCGCGCGCCAGCAAGCGCGCGGCGGAAAGCATGATGGGAACCTTGAGGGACACTGCTGTGTCGTCTGCTTCGGTTATGGTTTACCAAGGCTGACGATCCCGCTGCGCACAATGGGAATGTTGTTCTTCTGCCTCCGTCTCTGGCGGTCTCGTAATGCTTCAAGCCGCTCTGAGCTCCGATGAGCCTTTCCGTGCCACAAGCGGCACTTGCTTTTCTAAAAGTGAGCAAGCTTACGCTTGTCCCATATTACAGTCGGCAATACGAGGTCTATTATACAACGGCCAATAACTAAATAGCCATATTACCTTGCAAGTTCCTCGAAAACAACTGGCCCCTGGTTTCACGTTTCAAAAGTAACTATAGGGCTCCGACCTTCAACTTCTCGTTATCCCGTTAGATGCATCACATCACCTCTTGCGTGAGGGCCAATCATAACTTCCATAACGTAAAAGCGCTAAAACCAGGACGAACACAGACACACACAACATCGAGCGCTCACTTTCAACAACTTTACTGACATGTCACATGGCAAGTGCTTATATTCATTGCAACAGGAACTCCCTTTCCCTTTCAGATATCGAAATACTTTCCGAGCTAACACACGTGTTGCCCGCTTTCTTGATCAAAAGCGGTCCCCCTTGGTCCCCCAAAGGGATGTTTTAACGCCAATCATAACGTTTATTGGAAATCGCAGCCCATACCACTACGGTTTACACGTACCGCCGCGTGGTGTTTCAAGAGCGCCAACTTGAAAAATAACGATAACGCTTGCTATGTAAGGGTCCATGATCGTGGCCTAATCCTCAACTCCATCTCAATAACTTCGCAACTTGATTACATTATTTTACACTGTGACGGGTAACTTGTAATAATAATGATAATAATTGGGGGTTTACGTCGCGAGACAACAGATCATGAGCGACGCCACAGCGGTCGGTCTGTGGATTGCTTTTGCCCACCTGACGGTCCTTTAAGGTGCGACGAAAGCTCATCACACGGCACCCCGTATTTAAGTCCCTCGCGGAAGACGACGTGTCTAAGCAACCTGTACACTGCCACCAAGTTGCTGGCGTCCTCGGCCATGTTCGAACCCGGGATCTCTGTTTCAGAAGGCGAACACGCTACCGAGTGAGCCACAGAGGCCGGTATGGGTAACTTGTAGATTCCCCTTCTCTGTTGTTAGCACTATAGTCAGTCGACATTAGTTGACGTTTCGATCGGCAGCAGGGAAGGATAACGGAAGTATTTTCGTTGCAGTTTCCATTTTCGTTACTGCTATATTTTCGTTTCCGTTATCCGTTTCTGACACCGGATTTTAATTTCGTTTCCGTTACGTTTCCGTTACTGTTTCCGGTAATGGAACGGCTGCGGGAGGACATAGAACGGCTACGGAGCTGCGGGAGGACAGCCCGTCCGGCTCTGTCAGCACCCTGTTTTGCCCAAGTGCTGCTTCGGTGCCACGCGTACACACTACGCAAGTAAACTCACGCCGAAGCGTAGGAACATGTACCAGTCAGACTTCTGTCTTCAGTCACCCAGCAACCCAAGATGGGCGTAACCTTTGTCCAATGTCGCATTCATAGGCGGACGCTCTCAGTATTAAACAATACTGCCATAGTCATGGTGAAAGGAAGAAAGTAAAGAAAAAATATAGAAAGATAAAAATCATATGCTGTCATCCTCGTGCTATGGTGGAGTAGAGTGCGTGAAGTCTATGTTGTGTAAGTATCATGTTTTGATGTCATGTAGGTAGGTAATGTCACGAATAGATAGCGAGTGATGCACCCTCGATATCCAATATTGCGCTTTGTTTGCATGCTGTCGTGTAATATTTAGAGAATCACAGGGAATGAAGTCATAAAAATACAAAGATAAAATGAAGAGTCACTGAAATGTCATCGCACAACAGTAACAGCCATTACCCGAATTCAATACCGGACGATAATTTTCGTTTCCGTTCCTGTTTCCGGTAATGGAGGACACTAGTACGCGTTTCCGTTATAGTTACCATCTCCAATTTCGGTAATATACCGTTTCTGTTTCAATTACCATTACCCTTCCCTGATCGGCAGTACCAACAGTACTGGCAACAGTGCTGGTACTTTCAGGTTTTCCGCTGTGGGCCTTCCCGTTAAGAAAGTTTCGACACCTTGTATGGCATACATGTGTTCCAGACCTTCACAGTCTACGTAAGACACCCTTAGTTGTGCGGTGGCCAAAACGCCTTGCCTTGTTGTGCGTCTGGGCGTTTTCCAAAAGTCATCAGTGCTGTCAGCGAGTCGATTACTGACAGTTTACTGCACCTATCTACTTTTGTACCTGCATGTGCTTTTCACAGCACGGGTCGCAAAATCAAACCGCTAATGTAGGGCACACCTCGCAACAAGCAAGGTCTACGTTGCAGGCACCAAACAACTTCGCTATAAGAACCAACTGAAGTCTAAAAATTCGTGTCAGAGGAGGTTTTACATGGCTTACCGGACACCTTTGTGGGTTTTGCAACAGGACGACGGCACGCCACAGCGAGTTGAGCTCGGGTTATCCGCGGAGCACTTGAAGGCGTCATTGTGCGACCATTCTCGGAAACCGCCTGAACCAATGCCGCAGCACTGTAGGTTCACCTGTACCAAGTTGAAGGCGCGGTCCCATTCAGGAGCTATACCGTACATCTTCAGGCCGTCAGCGCCGATGAGCCTGCGTGAAAGTGTGGGTTGATTAGACATGGCAAGTTGGCTAAGAAGGACTCTAGCTCGATAAATGAACTACAATTTATGCATTGGAAAAGAAAGCAGTATACACTTCATTGTGAATGCTACAGCAATATCTTCAGGGACTTTTCGGTTTGTCAGTACTTATATACTTTAAAGCTTGGGTTATTGGCGTACAACAACTTTTGTTAAGGTGCAATTCAGTTCACCACAACCAAGCGCTACCCACTCCGAAAGCGTAATTTACATGCCTACCCTTATAGTCGTACGAACTACGGCATGCAGACGGCTGACTATTTGTTACCAAAGTTTTGCAATACTATGAGCCACTGGTTTACATCTCTTCTAACAACACTGATGAAAACGTTACAGAATGCAGATATCTTAACCTCTGTGGATTCATTGGAAAAATGACTGGAACTCTTTGTTTATTCTACTACTATTTGATATTCGTAACATGTGTTACAGGCAACGGGCTAAACCAGGCATCTCTTAAAGAACTGAACGATTCCATCCATTTTATGAAATGCCGGGCTCGGCTAGGCATTTCATTAAATGCCCGTTTGCGTCGGGAATCTTGCAAAACGCTTCGGGAGTGCTATGTACAAGGAACGGAATGCAAAGAGTGAGTGAGTAAAAAGAAAAAAAGAGCATGGAGAAATTGGCACCACCAATATGGAAGCCGGAACGCAAAGGAACGGATCATATGGACTTGTTTTTGAGTTAGTGATGTGCGCAAAACGAAAAAAGAAGAAAAAACGAAAAAAAAAAAGAACAGAAGGCGACAGTTACAATAAAGTATGGAAGTGATCACATAGAATAATTACGACGTGCATGATATTGGAATAAAATGAAGGAGACTTTACTCGTCATAGCGGTCGTAAAATCGCCCATCTCATATCGTCACCCCGTGTATTTATGTGCGCTTCTACTCGATGAACATAATGTGACAGTCTTCTCCTCGTCCTGTATCTTCCCTCGATCTCGAGGAAATTTTATCGTCACGCATTTAATCACCAGCTTAACGAGATGCGGACACGAAATGACACTTCGGAATGACCACTGATCCATTGCCGGCTGGACATTGGATCACCTTTGGGCGTCACCATTCCGCAAGTCGACTTCATTATAGAAACGGATTTGGGGAGGCAAGGCAAGCATGTTACAGCCGCATTAAACTAATCTACCTTATCACTAAAGTACTACTACTACTAAACTAAACTAACCTAGGTTGGTTAGTTTAGTGATAAGTTAGATTAGTGCGACTGTGGCAGCTTGCCTCGCCTCCCGGTTTCAAAGGATCTGTTTTAAAAGGAATTTGGGGGACGACGCAGGCTATCACAGCCGCACCAACCTAACTTAACCTCATAGTTTACGCTGTCCTAGGTTAGTTCGGTGATTGGTTAGGTTAGGTTAGTGCGGCTACGGCAACTTGCTGTGGTCACGTGATGCAGCGCGGGCGCCGACCTAGAAATTTCCGAGCGCTAGGCCGTGTTGCCACGAAATGACCACCCGAATTCGCCATTAGAACCGAACTTCACCGCATGTCACGCTTATAGCAAACCACCAACCCTAATGACGTCTTTCTGTCCCTAATTGACTAAGAACGGGAAGCGTCTGTTTTTTTATTACACTCATGCAGCTATGTTAATTGTTACAAAAAGGCGTACGCCTAGCACCTTCCACAAATCAAGAGTGACAAAGGTATAATTATGTGGAATGGTTTGCCTTCACCGTGCGATGCGTCGAAGTCCTGTTTTAGGAGTGCACTTCTCCCACATTTCTCTGGGGCAGGGATATGCAGTGTACGGTTAGGATTCTTTCCTCCGTGGATAACTCCATCCGACAGAGGACGCTAGTATTCAGGCGCCAATACCCAGTATCATGATGTTCAAGAAGAACTATTGATATAAGATCCATGACTTGAAAACCCGAGACGAGGTAGGGACACAAACAGAAAAACACAAACACAAACACGGAGACCGTGTTTGTGGCTACTTAATGGCTACTACTACTACTACTTAACTACTACTTAGCTACTACTACTACTACTGCTGCTACTACTTAATGGCGACTTAACGGAGAGCGTGTTTGTGTTTGTCTGTTTTTGGTCCCTACCTCGTCTCGGGTTTTCAAGTCATGGATCGTCACCACCAGCTCGCGTGCTACCTAACTTTCCTTTCGTTATGATTGATATAAGCTCTGTGCAAACGCTTTGCTAGTCATCAAGCTTCCCCAATGGTGCACTTATGGGGGACCGTGACATCAGAATGGCTACTTACCTGCTAACCAGGGGGCTTGCTACGAAGGGTAAACACGCTGTACAAAGCGACGCGGAGAAAGCCATTGCAGAGAGAACGACGAGGCACTTCAGGTAGAAGCTAAGCAGCCTCTCACCGTTCCGTACGACGGCCGTAAAGCCTAGGGCAAAGACAGCGAACAGCGACACACCCACCGAAATGAGACCAAGTTCCACTGTGGCGATCACTTGGGCTAACGCCGTGTTCCTGAGGTTTCGTCCTCCCTACAATAGAAAGAAGCCGTAAGGCCTGCATTGCCACGCTTTTTTTCTTTTTGTTACTATCCACGTTTTTCAGAGGCACTAAAGGAACGTACATTCTTAAAAATGAACTTCACCACATAGCACGCTCCTAGCCAACCATCATCCCGAATGACATCTCGCCCGATTTGTTGAAAACAGGAGGTATACGCCTTTTTGTGACACGTATGCGGGGATGTTAATGGTCACACAAAAGAGTACGCCCTGTGCTTTCCACAAATCAAGAGTGATAGAGCTATCACTCTGTACAATGGTTGGCTTTCAACGTGCTATGTGGTGAAGCTTTGCTTTAAGTGTGTAGGCAGGGAAAGGTAATGGAATATGTTTCGTTTCCGTTACCACCTCCGTTACTTGCCCTTATTTGTTTCAGTTTCAGTTTCGGTTACCACCATTGTAGCTTTCGTTTCCGTTTCGGTTTTCGGTACCGCCCCAACCCCCGCTTTTTGTTTTCCTTGTTTCTTTTCTGACCAGCTCCGGTGGCGCAGCGGTAACGCGTGCGCTTGGAGACTGGGAGTTCCGCGGTTCGAATCCGCGGGCCGGCTGTGCCGTCTGGGGTTTTTCCTGGGTTTCCCTCAGATGTGTAATAGGCGTATGCCGGCACAGTTCCCCTGAAGTCGGCCCATGGACGCAGCTATCCTCCCCCCGAGCGGATTCCGCTCGGTCTTCCACTTCACCCTTTCCTCTCCTCCTCTCCACCACCTTTCCCTTCCCCAGAAACATGCCGCCTAATCAGGCAGGCAGACCTCTCGGGTTCCTCCCAACGACACTCCTCCTCCTCCTTGTTTCTTTTCTTTCCTTTTTTGCTTTGAGATCGTGACAGAACCTAATTCCTGTACGTTCTGAAGTCTATTTTGAGGACTCCAGGGATACATGCACATAAGAGACGTTTATTCAAAATATACATATACGTGCCCCAAAATATACACATTAGTGGTAATAATTCGGGTCCTGCGGTATCCGAATTATTACCGTAAATTACTATAGTTTCCGTTTGTGTTTCAGGTATTCTAAGTGTGGGATATCCGTTTCTGAACTACGTTTTCTACCCGCGGCACTGATACACGTGGGTCGATATGCAACAGCTGAACAGCCGTCGATGTTTGCTCCTTCAGCGTACAATCTCCTTAGTACGGCGCAACAAATCAAGCTCTGACTTTACTGCGGACTGCTCATGATTTGCTACATGAAATTGAAAAGGAAAACAAACACGCATGCAAATGCAGATCAGTACAACACGATGCCAGGAACGCGGTATGATACCTATCCGTAATGGCCTACACTCTCAGAACAGAGTTCACTTCATAGCACGTTGTGCGCCAACCAGCACTGCCACGAATGATAGGATTATGGCTTCTGATTTTAAGAGAGAAAGGGGCGTACGCCTTTTTGTAGCAATTATCATTTATCCAAATTGCTACAAAAAGGCGTACGCCTCCCTCGCTCTTCGAATCAGACGCGGTAACCCTATCATACGTGGCAACGGTTGGCGGACAACGTGCTATGCGGTGAAGTTCTGTTCTGTTTCTTTTTTTTTTTTTTTGCTATAGTCGTGACGATGCCCACTTGAGTGCGGCCAACAACGGCAAGCTACCCCCCCCCCCCCCGTTCTCAGAATGTTATCAGCTTTCAGAAATCGCGCTGGGCGGCAGGTTTCTGGACCCGAGATTCATACATACCTTGGTGTGAATGTAGTGGTGCTCTAGGAATTCCAAAAGCACGGCGGAGCTTAGAGTTCCCGTGATCAACATGCCGAAGCAGTTGAAGGCGATCAAGAAGGGCCTGATGAAATAGTCTGGGATAAAGCGATTGATGCTGTTCAGCCCTGATAGAATAAAATCCATTTCCACCGGTGATGTTCTTCTCCGGGCACGAGTACCGGCGGTGGGTGTTTTTCTTCTTCAAGCCCCGCTGTCGCCCATCGCACTTCTTCTTTCCCGTCACGATCGGCGGGTGCAGTGCACGCTGCTGTCCATGGCGATTTATTGTTTGCTACACCAGGTGGGTCTAGGTCGTCATTTTCCCACAATTCCCGGCGAGCCCTTTCACCACCACCACCACCGCCACCCACAGTTCCATGACCAGTTCTACAAGAATTACGTAGAGCTGCTCACCCCTGTTTTACTTAATGTTTATGGAGAAGCGGAGGAAAAGGGCATTTTTTTCTCTTAGTTTTCGGAGGTCGCACACTGTATTAATCCCGAAGAAAATAGCAGAGGGGCCCACTCCGAAAGTGACTGACTATAGGTCTATTATCCTCTGCAATGTTGACTACAAAATTTACGCTAACGTGCTTGCTGCACGTCTGCAATTCGTGTTGCCCGATCTATAGTAGGGGAACATCAAACGTGTGCCATCAAGAATAGAAGAATACAAAGCAATATACATCTAGTTCGTACGGTGTTGGGCTGGTGCAGATATGAGCGTGGGCATGTGGCGATGCTACAGTTGGATCTTTCGAAAGCTTTCGATAGAGTTTGCCATACATACCTGTTCGCATTGCTGCGTCATGTCAACATGGGAGATAGGTTTGTAAATAACATCCAGCTGTGCTACAAGCTAGTTGCAACGAGCCTTGTGGTGAATAGATTCATTGCCACCCCGATTGCGCTTGGAGCTTCGGTTCGGCAAGGTTGTCACTTATCGCCTCTACTTTTCGATTTGTACTTAGGGCCGCTGTGTAGACACGTAATATGTCAGTATGACGTTAATGGCTTTCACCTGTGTGGTGTTGAAGTTAAAGTTGTGGCGTATGCAGATGACGTTGCGTTCTTGGTGAAAGATAAGAGAAGTGCCGAAAAAATAATGGAGCAGGTCGACTTGTTTTGTGCAGCTTCTTGAGCTCAAGTAAACAAAGAGAAGTTTTTAGGAGTATGGTGTGGGCTTTGGGGTTCAACTCCAGAAATATTTTGCGATATCAAATGGCAGATGCGCAACCCGGACTACCTGGGGGTGCCATTAGACGAAAGTAGAAACACGAACAGGATGTGGTTAGGAAGAATTGATAAGATGAAAAAGCATGCATTCACCTGGAGAGGCAAGGCAAGGAACTGTCAATATTCCAGCGGGCTTCAGTTTGTAATGTGTTTTTGGTGGCGAAAATGGTATATATTTTGCAAGTACTCTAGTGTTCCCGTAAAATAGTACATGCATGCCATCGGGTGTTTGCCACCACGATATGGTGCTCAACATTTGAAAGAACGCGCCGAGAAAACCTTTTCAAGAAAGTCAAGGATGGAGGTTTAGATCTGCAGCACTTGTTTGTAAAGCAGCTAATTATGAGACTCTGGTTTTATAGGCAGTCTGTGCACCCGCTATTAGACGCCGTGAAGAGAGCGGTAGCCTACAACTATATGCCTGATATATAATGTTGGATTCCACGAACAAAGCCTGCAGTTTACAGGGTTTTATAAGGAGGCCGTGGGCTGCATCAACTTTCTGAAAGTCAGGTTTACCCTAGAGTACCTCTTTTCGGTTTCGAAGAAAGTGTTGGCAGCCCATTTGATAGATACCTTGTTTCCCGGGCCAATTTACAGGCAAATTCCGTCTGAGAGGCCTGGAGCGGATGTTTTATACAGGGTCAAACGCATGCACATAAAGCCGAATATGAAAAGATTCTTTTTAAAGCTTCGCACATCAACGCTCTCTGTGAAAGCATGGTTGGAACAGAAAGGCATATATGTTCCATGGTCTGCCAACTGCAGGTTTTGCAAAGTCCCTGAAACCGTTGACGACATCTTTCTTGATTGTACGGAAGCACAGTTTTTCTGGGACGACATACAGATTAAAGTGCTGAATAAACGCCTCTCTCTGAACACACACAATGAGATTTCTACCCTTACATCCGAATGAAGAGATACGCTACGATATGATCATGTTGATAGCTATGTGGAAGCTGCATATGGTGGACAGAAATGAAGAGCCATTGGCGTCGCCCATGCAGTATTTTAAAGTGGAAATAACGCAGCTGAAGCTATGCTGCATGCAGCATTTGGAAGCACCACCGTGGTTAGAACGTCTGTGTGAATCGCTGTCCTCTATGTAAATTATTACTCTCTGTGTGTGACCTGTGTAACCTGTGTCCTGTGTACCATGTAATTATTGTATCCTGTGTATTTGGATGCTGCGTTGTGCATCATACATAATCCATCACTCATTAGCACTGTACAGTCATAGCTTATTTTAATGTTTGTAAATATACGTTATTACATGGTGAAAAAAAAAGCTCCCGTGGCTCAGTGGCTAGGGTGCTGGCCATGTCACGTCGACACTAGGCGGTACCCGGGTTCAAATCCCGCTGCCGTCTGTGCTGCCTGGGGTTTTTCCTGGGTTTTCCTCAGACGCTTTCATACATATGTCGGTACACTTCCCCTAGAAATCGGCCCAGCACGCACATTCCCCCAGGGCGTCGGTCGAGACGTTGCCCACCTATGT
The DNA here is from genome assembly GCF_037126465.1 of Ornithodoros turicata. Lineage (NCBI taxonomy): Eukaryota > Metazoa > Arthropoda > Arachnida > Ixodida > Argasidae > Ornithodoros > Ornithodoros turicata. The sequence goes on along the minus strand of NC_088203.1, from coordinate 28,753,669 downwards.
GAGGCCGACAACGGCGGGCCCTTTCACAGCCACCACACCCTTAGAAAACAAGGTTGAGCAGTTACACCTTTTAGGAGGTAATAGTCGTCGCATATGTTGTGCCTAAAAGGTTGCAAAGTTCTACCTGCAGCAATTAGGATAATTTGATTTAATTGTAATTGGATGATAATTTCTTTTACCACCCTTTATCAGTCGCTAGGTTGACCTTGGTGGACATGTATTCCATATATTTATCCGGAGTACTACACAGTGCTAAGAGATTGTATTTTCATTCAAGAATTGCATCTTGCACAAACGTCAAAGATAAGTGGAAAATCGTCAATTCCTTCCTTAATAGACAGAGCCGTCAGTCATTTTCTCTTTCTGATAAGATTACTTCCAATGGTCTAACTTATCATGATTCACATGACATCGCATCTGCTTTCGGTAATCACTTCATTTCTACAGTTAGGAATTTAACAGAGATATCACAATCACCTCAGTCACATTTCGCTCCCGTTCTACCGCGTGTATCTCAGTCTTTCCCCCTACAACCTACGTGCCCGGTGAAAGCGTCGCGTGTGATATCATCACTCCGTAACGTGTCCCAAGGTTACGATCGCATAACTGTAATGAATCTGAAACTTGTCCGTGACGCTATCTCCCCCGTCCTCGCAAGTAGTAATCACCGGACACAGACTGCCACCAACGCACAACTAGCCTTAAACACGATTAATTAATCAATTAGAGCCAGAGGTGGGGAAATTACTTTTATTTTGTAATGCATTACCATTACTCATTACTTGCATAACAAACTAATGCATTACATTACTCATTACTTTTTGGATATTAGTAATGCATTAGTAATGTCATTACTTTAACAAAGTAATGGCATTACTGTGGCATTACATTTACGTTTTAGGGTATAAACCTCAAAGATGCTATGCAAAAGTTTTTCTCTTGCTTTTTTTTTGCTATAGGCAATAGCCACCCGAGTATCCCCAAATTGGTGCCAGTAAATCCCCGCAGAAGCAAGTCTGATAGGCAAATACTATAGATAAGATTTATTGCAGATGCCTTTTCTAGCATTATGGAGCCGGCAGATGAAGCCCAGCCTACAGAAAAACTGGCAGAAAAACTACCTCTGACAGCACAAGAGAAACTAACAGGGTGCCATACCAAAACAGTGAATCACTACAGCAAATGTTACGTGATACCTTCATAGAGGCTATGTTTCGATTCCACTGACTATCCTTTACTCCAAATTCACACAGGAGAAAATCGGTGATATCATCATGTAGACACTTGTGACACACGCCGCCGACTGTTGAACCCTTGCAGAATTCCCCAGGCTGCGCCTTTCTCTTTCCTTGTTGCCCTGCGCTCATTGTTAAAGGCGGGTTGAAGAAAACCTGGATATTCCCAATCTTCACGTGGCTCAATGAACATTCGACAAAAGTATTGAGTAATGCCACCCTGCATTACTCAGTCGAAATGTAATGCATTACCGTTACTCATTACTTGCTGGCAAAATGTAATTCATTACCATTACTCATTACTCAAAAGTAATGCATTACCGGTAATGCATTACTTTGTAATGCATTACTCCCCACCTCTGATTAGAGCTAATTGGGACCTCCCACATTAATCAGCATCATCTAATGAGTCATCACACTAATTGGGGAGCGTCTAACTCGTGTTCAGGCCAGCTGTGCGTTGGCGGCAACCTGTGTCCATAAAAAAGAAAAAAATAGATAGTGATAGAGTGGAGAGAAGGAGTTTAGTTGAAGATCAACGATGCCATCTTGGAGAAAGAGGTACGGGACGGCCGCTGACCATCGCCGGGCGACGGAGCACAGAGGCAGGTTGCAAAGCATCGCAGCTATGACCACCAGTTCCAGACATCCTGTGACGTCAGGTGTGACGTCATCATGGCATGTCTGGGCAGGTTAGGACAGCTCTGGGCATGCGAGGAGAAAGACACTCATAATACAGAGACTGGGAAAGCAAGAGTAAATATGCTAACCATCAATAGCTAACAACAAAAAGAAATAGTTACACAACAAATGAGCCCATCACAACAGGAGTACAGAACGATGTGACTGCTCCATCCGACAGCCAGGCAGAGAACTGACTCGCAATGGTTTTTTCTCCTGTATAAAGTCCCGCAGCTGCACCCCCAAGCGGTTACTTTCTCAACTAATCTCATGACAAAATTATTAAGGATCATGCCAGCACTACTCTCGTTTCCAAGGCAGAAGAAGATAGAAAATGGCGGGAATGCCCGGACAACAGCAACCAGCACCCGACGTGCACGGGCATGTAAATCGCAAACAAAGCGGGGACAAAGTTGGCGAAAGAATTAGTTACACAACAAATCAACCCACCACAACAGGAGCGCAGACCGATGCGACTGCTCCATCCGACAGCCAGGCAGAAACTGAGCGAGCGTGGGGACTGCGGAGCAACCGAGCGCACATCTGCTATCCACGACAGCCAGCGAGCAACTGACTGAGACGCCGCGGCCACTACGCGCGCGGGGGCTCCTAGCGCTCTCTGCAGCGACCACCTGCGAGAGGCTAAGAGAGAAGAGCATTCCTGCGCCATCTTCTTGCGTTGCTCATTGGTCATGACGTCATCCCATTGTCCCAAGGCTACACCGTTTTTTTTCTTTCTCACACGGTCGACACAACTGGACAAGGTCAATCTGCAATGAAGCCATGGCATGACGTCATCATGCACCTGCGTGGCTCAAGGACGCGTACTCTCTAGACAGGGGACCTATTATTTGTTGAATCACTATCCCAAGATTATTTCCTTTATTCTTCTATAATGATTGCATAGGAAACTATTGCAGAAGAGCACCATGCATGGAAACTGATCGTAGGAATTTCAGTCTTACTAAATGAGACTTGCAAAAGAACAAAATATTCTAACACGTAACTCCATCAATGGTTAATAAGAGGACTAGGCACTCAACAATTCAATACAGTGTATGGGTAACAAGGAGCGCAGAACGATGCGTCTACTCCATCCGACAGCCAGGCATGGAACTGAATCGTAATGCTTTTTTCTCTTCTATAAAGGCATGCATCTGTCCCTCTTGCAGTTGTTTTCTGAACTAATTTAATCACAAAATTATTAAGAACTGTTCTAGCACTAAAAATACAAAGCGTCAACAAAGGAAAGCATACATGTCGGGGCATGTCAGGACACGTCAGGACAAATCGCACGACTGCTGGGCAACAGAGGAAAACAAACACAGAGACACTTGAACAGAGTGAAAAGACACTTACCATCATCGGACACGTACACTACATTCCTTCATTGTAAATCTGCTCGCCACAAAATCCACCTGCATCGTCGAACACCATTCACCAGTGACGAACCACACATCCGCACCCAATCAGAGCCAGACAGAACCCCACCCAAGCTACGCTCTTCCACTGACGGCCAACGCAATTGCTAGGAGCAGAATTAATGTGTCCATACCTGCCAGTGTCCAAGAGAGAAGTGAATCCTTGCGCCCCCTGCAGGCTTTGCTCATTGGTCGTGACGCCATCCTATTGTCTCAGGGCTACACTGTTTTTTTCCACTAATGCTCCTCTGGACAAGGTCCACCTGAAACACTAGCGTCGCGGTAGGACGTCATCATGCAGCTGCGTGGCTCAAGGACGCGTACGCTCTAGACAGGGAACCTGTTATTTATTGAATCACTATCCCAAAATTATTTCCTTTATTCTACTACAGTCGACCCCCGTTTATCCGGACTTCATGTATCCAGATCCCCCGGTATCCTGAAAAAAGGCACGGGAACGGATTTTCCTCCATGTATTTTGTTCTCGTTTATCCGGACTTCAGCTTCCGTACTCGGACAAGAATTCCAGGGAACCAAAGTCAAAAATTCTTGTAATCCAGCTTCAGTTATCCGGACTACCATGAGTAAGAGGAGACGCTGACCCCGCCTCGTCACCCTTTTCGCTCTTTTAGGGTTATTCCTGTCACACGTCGGGGACCTACATTCCTCCGTAGGGGAGACAACCATGCACGATGACCCCCTTTTCTATTTGTGTGCGTTGGGTCACGTTGACCAGTCGAGTCATTTGGAAATATCTCGAGCAACTGTCCGGTTCTAGAGGGGAAAACTCCAACCAGAGGGCCTGCTGCTTACAGCCCGTTGGCCGATGAAGACATTCCCCTAGCTGAGCTGCGATCCCTGATGCAGAGGCTCACTGCGACTGCCGTAGATGATGCTGCGGTTTCTGACTACGTTGACGTTGATAAGGATGATGACGCGTGTGCAGCTATGACTGATGACGGTGTGATTGCTGCTGTTGCCTCCGATCATGTGCAGCAAGACGGTGCCGATGACACCAGTGAGAAACAAGGCCCGGACATTGACACTTCGCGACCGCACTGACATTCTTCGAGCAGCGCAACAGCGTGTCCTACTTTCAGTACCCAAATCTCGAAGGCAGTAGAGTAGGCGTTGGGGATCTTGAGGCTCCCGGATTTTAATGAGTTGACGCATGTCATTTGGAAGGCCATGTATAACTAGCGCAACCAGAGTCTCATCTGGGAGACGTGATTCTGCGCGTTGAAGAAGTCGGATTTTTTCAAAGAAGTAATCCGTTATATATGGATGCAGTGTGGTATTCGTAGATGATGGCTTCATTCCATCTACGCACTATGTTTTCTTGGGATGACTTCGAGAAACTGTCTTTCCACGACTCCCACGAGTCAGCTTGATTGGCCAAAATGCGGAAGTCATACCACTTTTTTGCAGTGTCTGTTACGAAGGAACGGAGATTCTCTATCTTGGCTGCATCGGTGGTCCATCGATACCGTTCGCAAGCGTGCTCATACAGAGAGTCAGCGCTTTGCGATTGACCGTCAAAACAGTCGGGCTTGAAGATATCGGAGCGGCGACTTTCCATAGTGAATGCTTAGGAAATCTAGTAATATCTGCTGTTGCTTTGCCATTCGATTTTGTTGCGCATGAATAATACCAAGAATGGCTTGTGTATCGACATGGGGAAAGTGTTCTTGGCTCTGAGTCGCGGGAGAATGGTCTCCGTCAGATACCCGCGGGACAACAACAACAACAACTTTATTTTTGGCTTTGGAGAGTGGGGAAGTTCATCGCCACAGGCGATACTCTACCCCATGGCTGGTGGGAATGTGGGGAATAAAATAACGAGCCCCATCACAATAACGATCGAAGTCCGATGGTGTCCAGAAATGTCAGAATAGCTTTGAGCACAGAGCGTTGCTGGGCTGGATTAGGCCAGGGAACAAGCAATTTCGATAGGGAGAAGGGGCGAGAGTCCAGCTGACGAAGAGACTCGGAGAGTGTGGTTCGGCAAGGTTGGTAGTGGGAGCAATGGAGAAGAATATGCTCCAGATCCTCAAGAACACCACATTGGCAGCAGGTGGGAGAGTAAAGTTGCCTCAAGCGATAACGCCACTGAGCTGTAAAGGCCACATCGAGGCGCATTCGGTGGATTAATGCAGCATTTGTACGCCTTCCAAACATTCTGGAAAGAAGAGATCAGGTCCCCCCTCAAGTCCTCCGAGCCCATTTTCATGCTCTGGTAGACGAGAAGTTTTCTACGTTTACGGCAGCATATACCGATGGCGCACCCCGAAACGACAAGTCCGCCTCAGCATTCGTCATACCATCCGAAGGCGTAGTAGACTGAAGACGCCTTTCACATCCAACCTCCTCCACAGCTGCGGAACTCTATGCCATCCTTTTCTTTCTACAACACATCGCTGATTTTACACCGCGGGAATGGGCAGTCTTCACAGACTCCGAATCTGCACTTTATGCAATTGAAAACTCCGGCATACGAGGCCCATCCGCACCCCTAGTCACAGATGTGTTAATAGCTTACCACACTATCTACGCAGCAGGCCACAGGCTAGTTCTCCAGTGGGTTCCAGCCCATTGTGGTGCCGTGGGGAGCAAGCAGGCCGACAGCGCCGCAGAAGCAGCACTCTCGTATCGGAAACGGACCAGTATTGTTCTGCTGAGAGGCGAACGCCGTTCAATTCTGCGACGCCTAGTGGCGACACCCCTGGCTTCCTGCCAATGGACAACCGACATTCTTCCCCCCTCTATGTTGAGCAGAGTTGATCCAACGCTCGCATGCCGCGGGATTAGTCGACGGAAGTCCTCTATCTTCATGTTTATATTAACAACTTATTTTTGTTGAAGGTTTGCTACGTTGCCTGCCTCTGTCTTGGCCAGTATATATTGAAGGAGGTCATCCTGGCTCTTAGACACGGATAAATCAATTTGCTCTCCTTCAGCGGAGCAGCTGGTGACCCGTGGGTTATCAGGGGTGCCTTTTATGTGGAATTCAACCCACATTGTTGGGAATGTCGACTGCGCCAATGTAAGACCACTTCACTCTTGTGCCTCCGAACCTCAGAATGAATTTTATTGTCCTCCTCCTCTTCTTCGCATACCTAAGGGATCCTACAAGATACATTCGGATATTACATTGTGGTACTCGTTTAAATAGGTGGCGGTTAAAAATGTTAGTGTCTGATGATCATGGGAACTTCGATATCATGAGACGCCAACCGTAGGTGTACAGCGTAATGAGTAAGAGAGACACACATGGCAGCAAAAAGAAAAGAGAAAAAGAGGAAAGTCTGGTATTCGTCAGTATTCACTTTAAGAGTAAATATTCACGTTATGAGTTCCAGGTCCTACGAAGTATATAGGCACATTCAAAATCACATATTTTCGTTAGTTTCTGCCATTTAAAGACGACGTTTTTTAAGCATTCATAACGCAGTAATGCCATGTACGAATCATATCCCGGCGCCCAGGCCACCGTTCGAACAGCGTAGTCCACGATGAACTTTTGAAGCCCCTGTAGTCAGCATGGTGGTCCCCGGACTTCCCAACAAGAAAGCTGTGTCAATGGCTGTGTTCACAGACGCTCCCAGAACGACAACAGGGTCTACTTGTGCTTAGCTGGTCCCGGATCTCCCCGTTCAAGGGTCTCTTAAGTTATCACACCGTACGTCCTCGACTGCTGTGGAGCTCTACGCAATGGCTCTGGCACTCAACTACATCGAGTCTTCCACCAGTGCCACTTCATGGATTATTTATAGCGACTCGAAGAGAGGCCTACATGCGTTGCAGAGTGTGTTTGTGTCTGACGCCCCCCTATACGAGGTCATCACGTCTTACGACTCCTGCGCTTCGGCTGGTCACAACGTGACGTTGCAGTGGGTACCAGGTCACTGTGGAATTCAAGGTAATGACGCAGCTGACGCTGCAGCGTGTCGGGCACACCAGCTTGTGTCTACGCGGAAGGTGTTCTTTTCGCGATCGGACGCGAGATGCATGCTTCGTTCCCTTCGAGAGCGGCTCAGAGGAACCCGTGGTTTTCTGGCAGTGCACGGACCTCTGTGCTGTGTAAACAGCACATCGACCCTGAGTTAAGTTTCCGCGCCCCTCAGTCTTTTCCGCGTTCCATGGAGTGCCTTATCCACCGGCTCCGGCTGAATGTTCCCTATACTGCTCGGCTGCTTCACAAGATAGGGAGGCGGACTCGCACAACTACGGAGCCCTCGAGGATTCACAGCATATACTGGTGTTGTGCACGCGACACTCTGACGCCCGATCGCAACTTCAGCGCTCGCTCGCGGCCCTAGACAGTCGCCCTCTTGGGTTATCTACGGGTTTGGGTGCCCGACCCCAGCATGAAAGTCTGCTTGCGCTGCGTGCCCTGGTCTCGTTCCTGTATGATATTGGTGCTGACGATAAGTTTTGACTTTTGTGCCTTTGTTTCCATTACTGTTCTTTCTTTTTCATTTTTTTTCTCACTGTTCTGACTTTCGAAAAGGGGAAAAAAAAAGAGAAACACTGTCAAGGAGCACGCGAAGAGGGAATCACACACGTAACATGAAAAACGGTTAGGAGCAACTAAGATTTATTTGAACAAGAACTTTCGTGCAAGAGACTGCACTTCTTCAGGTTACACAACTAAGTGCGACACAAGTATATACTTGTGTCGCATTACGTTACATTATATAGGTCATTAGGTTAGGTTATACGGTTAAGGTTGATTCATATTACTGCATTTACTGCTGCGTACAGCGTCTTACGTGTACCTGCGTTCCATCCTGAAGGACGCTCCGGTGCAACGACTCGCTGTCAACGGATGTACCACGCAAGCGCAACAGTATACACAACAGTGTGAATGTGCCTTTACACGAGAAATGCTGCTTCGAGCTCATAATACCTTCGATGGGAACGAGCGAAGGGCTTGAGTTGCCTAAACGTCTGTGCAGCCATACTATAAACAGCTGTTTGAATGCTCTACCGTCGCTCGATGAATCGTGTCAATATGTGAAATATGTGAAAGGGGCATTAAAACGAAAAAAAAAAAAAATCCTCCTAGAATAAAAGATATCGTTACCCTGAGACCAATAGAAAAGGAACGGCATTCACCAGTTACGTCGTGAACCATAAACAATAGAAACCACAGAACCATATGAACCACAGAAAAAACAAAATTTACGCCTTCCCTCTTCTTTATCTCTCTCCATCCAAGAAGCGTGACCAATGCGGAGAAAATCTCCCGCGATGATTGATCAAATCGTGTGCGGTGACCGATAAGAGCCCGCTCAGCGCTGTCGGTCTTGTTGAGAAGAGGAGAGAGAGAGGGAAGATGTAAATTGCGTTTTTTCTATCGATCATAAATCCCGAACGAGGCATCGCATTAATTACGTCCCTTTTGTGTTGGCCTCAAGGTAACAGCACCTTTCACTCCGGGAAGGAGAGATTTTTGCTACTCCTTTAAAGGAGCAATGAGGTGACATTTGAAGGGACTGTAAAGTGAAAAATAACCCCCATATTTTGCCCGCTATCCTGTACAACATCATTGTTTGATAACACACAGAAAGCATTCCCCATTAATTCGGCAGATTTTTTACGTATAAATATTTTTGAAGATTGCCGGAACGTGGACGGTGCTGCCGACGAACGGCAAAAAACAGCAACTTGGATTTCGTGTCTATGGCGTCCAGGGATTGGTCAACCCGTAGCACGTGCGAGTTAATTTTGTGTGTTTTAACTACGTGTTGGCATCTGACAACAAAGCAAGTGCGTTGTGAAGTGTGACTGTGATATTTGAAAACTGTCCCCCTTTGTTGCTCGATTTGTTTGTACGAATTATCAATGTAAAAGACTGGGTGGTCTAATGTTTTGTTTTACCTTGTTTCAACTCATGTTCTTTGTTACATTACTATTATTATTCAAAGCAGCTGCGCGCTTTCAAGCGATTCTGATTTACTCTGCATTTCGTGGACTACAGACGCGACGGGCTGGCCGTATTTGCTTCCGTCAAAGGACTTATTGTCTGCCTAAGAATATGTTTCACGCAAGACTTTGTGTTTTATGAGGTGTTCAGTGTCGAGCACGTCGTAAATGTGAACAGTTAGCATTAACAATAACCATGCCTATACTGCAGCGTATTCTGAAAGAGTATTCTGCACATCGTATCTATTTCAGAGCTGTTTGTTGTTTAACACATTTACTGTTCAGCCAGGTCTTCATTACTATGTAATGCATCCATAATTAACCCTGAGACTGAGGGACACAAACTAACGACACCAGCTCGCCTGCTTCATTGTCACCTGATACTATGGTGTTACATAAGCTTGAAGTCACCAGTTGATGTACCTGAAAAGAGTCAAAAGCCCCAGTAGTCACGTAACATGCCCTATATTTTGCAATTCAACAAATAAATTTAAAAAAAAAACAAGAAAGAGAAGTAACTGGTACTATTTCAAATAAACTGATTTTTGGTCTTCTGGTGGAAATTGCCTTTTTCGTACAAGAACTGTCCAATTTCCCACCTGGACAAGGAGTCCTCAGCTGTGCAGGCTCAACCGAGGATGTGCGCCCACTTGTATACGTGTCAAGGACGAGGGCACCAGGCTCAAACAGCTGAATTGTCGGCATTTAGCTCAAATCGGCACGATAACTAAAATACACAAGAGCTAATAGCTGAAACATCTACAGCTTTTCCCGGCATTATTAATCCTCTTGTTGTACATTTTAATACTTATGTCATGACATTTAATCCTTTTGCCATCGGAATTAATCCTTCTTTCATTATTTTTAATCCTCATTTCACATAATTTAATCCATTTCTCATATAATTTAATCCAAGTGACTATGTGTGGGCTATATGACTTTTTTGTGTGTATTTTGGGACAATTCCCATATGTACGCATATTGCACATGCTTTTCACTAATATTGTGGGTTTCTGCACCATAATGGGATACTGTGGTACTGTCAATCTGGATTACGGTGTTGTGGGACTATTCCCATGTCTACGAGTATTACCCCTCGTTTTCATTAAAAACGTGGGTTTCTGCATTGTAATGGGATACTGTGGGACTATTCCCATGTGTACGGATATTACCCACGCGTTTCATTAGATATGCGGGTTTCTGCACTGTAATGGGATAATGTGAGACTGTCGATCTTCATTACAATATCCTAGGACTATAAGCAAGTCTACGGTTATTCACAGTGCTTTCCATTAGAAACGCGTTTTTTGCCCTGTAATGGGATACTGTGTGAACGTCAATCTTAATTACGATATTGTGGGACAATTTCCATGTCTATGGGTATTACCCATACTTTTCATTGAAATGCAGCTTCCTGGCGTATAACGGGACAGTGTGGGAATGTCTCTCTGGCTTAGGATATTGTGGAACTATTCCCATGTGTGCGGGTATTACCCATGCTTTTTGTTAAATATGAGGGATTCTGCACTGTAATGGGATACTGCGGGACTATTACCATGTGTGCGGGTATTACCCATGCTTTCTGTTAAATGTGCGGGTTTCTGCTCTGTGACGGGATACTGTGGGACTATTCCCATGTGTGCGGGTATTACCCACGCTTTTCGTTAAATATGTGGGATTCTGCACTGTGATGGGATACTGTGGGACTATTCCCATGTGTGCGGGTATTACTCATGCTTTTTATTAAATATGTGGGATTCTGCACTGTGATGGGATACTGTGGGACTATTCCCATGTGTGCGGGTATTACCCATGCTTCTTGTTAAATATGTGGGATTTTGGATTGTAATGGGATACTGTGGGACTATTCCCATGTGTGCAGGTATTACCCATGCTTTTTGTTAAATATGTGGGATTCTGCACTGTAATAGGATATTGTGGGACTATTCCCATGTGTGCGGGTATTACCCATGCTTTTCATTAAATATGTGCGTTTCTACACCTAAATGGGATACTGTGGGACTGGCAATCTTGATTACGATATCCTGAGACTATAAGCATGTCTATGAGTATTCCCCGTGCTTTTAATTAAAAACGCAGGTTTTTGTACTAATGGGATACTGTGGGACTGTCAATCTGGATAGCGGTATTGTGGGACTATTCCCATGTCTACGGAATAAAAATGTGGGTTTCTGCACTGTAATGGGATACTGTGGGACTGTCAATCTTGATTACGATATTGTCGGGCTATTCCCACGTCTACGGATATTCCCCGTGCTTTTATTTAAAACGCGGGTTTTTGCGCTGTGATAGGGCTCTGTGGGGATGTCAGTTTGGATCACAATAGTGTGGGACTATTTCCATGTCTAGGGGTATTACTCACGCTTTTAAATCAAAATGAGGGTTTCTGCACTGTCATGGGATACTATGGGACTGTCTATCTGGATCACAGTATCCTATTACAGTGCAGAAATTCGCATAATTAATGAAAAACATGGGTAATACCCTCACACATGGGAGTAGTCTCAGAATATCCTAAACCAGATAGACAGTCCCACTGTATCCCTTTATACTGCAGAAACCCGCATTTTGAATGAAAAGCATGTGCAATACCCGTAGAGATGGGAATTTTCTCAAAATAGCGCAATCAAGATTGACAGACCCGCAGTATCCCACTACAGTGCAAATAACCGCGTTTCTAATTGAAAGCAAGGGGAATACCAATAGACATGCATATAGTCCCAGGATATCGTAATCAAGATCGACAGCCCCACAGTATCCCATTAAGGTGCAGAAACCCGCATATCGAATGAAAAGCATGGGTAATACCCGCACACATGTGAATAGTCCCACAATATCGTAATCAAGGTTGACGGTCCAACTGTAACCCATTACGGTACAGAAACCCGTATTTTTAATCAAAACCATGGGTAAAATACGTAGACATGGGAATAGTCCCACTATACCGCAATCTAGATTGACCGTCCCACAGTATCCCATTATGGAGCAGAAACCCGCATTATTAATGAAAAGCATGTGCAATACCCGTAGAGATGGGAATTTTCTCAAAATAGCGCAATCAAGATTGACAGTCCCGCAGTATCCCATTAGTGCAAAAACCCGCGTTTTTAACGAAAAGCAGAGAATACCTATAGACACGCTTATAGTCCAAGGATATCGTAATCAGGATTGGCAGTCCCACGTATCCCATTACAGTGCATAATCCCACATATTTAACGGAAAGCATGGGTAATACGCGCACAGATGGAAATAGTCCCACAGTGTCCCACTACAGGGCAGAGTCCCACATATTAAACAAAAAGCACGCGTAATACCCGCACACATAGGGGTAGTCCCACAGTATCCCATCACAGTGCAGAATCCCACATATTTAACAGAAAGCATGGGTAATACCCGCACACATGGGAATAGTCCCACAGTATCCCATCACAGTGCAGAATCCCACATATTTAATAAAAAGCATGAGTAATACCCGCACACATGGGAATAGTCCCACGGTATCCCATCACAGTGCAGAATCCCACATATTTAACAAAAAGCGTAATACCCGCACACATGGGAATAGTCCCACAGTATCCCATCACAGTGCAGAATCCCACATATTTAACAAAAAGCATGAGTAATACCCGCACACATGGGAATAGTCCCACAGTATCCCATGACGGTGCAGAAACCCACATATTTAACGAAAAGCATGGGTAATACCCGCACACATGGGAATAGTCCCACAGTATCCCATCACCGAGCAGAATCCCACATATTTAACAAAAAGCATGGGTAATACCCGCACACATGGGAATAGTCCCACAGTATCCCATGACACTGCAGAAACCCACATATTTAACGAAAAGCGTGGGTAATACCCGCACACATGGGAATAGTGCCGCAGTATCCCATCACAGTGAAGAATTCCACATATTTAACAAAAAGCATCGGTAATACCCGCACACATGGTAATAGTTCCACAATATCCTAAACCAGAGAGACAATCCCACACTGTCCCGTTATACTCCAGGAACCTGCATTTGAATGAAAAGCGCGGGTAATACCCATAGACATGGAAATGGTCCCACAATATCGTAATTAAGATTGACGGTCCCACAGTATCCCATTACAGTGCAAAAAACGCGTTTTTAATGGAAAGCACTGGGAATAACCGTAGAAATCCGTAAACATGGGAATAGTCCCACAGTATCCTATTACAGTGCAAAAAAACGCGTTTTTAATGGAAAGCACTGGGGATAACCCTAGAAATCCGTAAACATGGGAAAAGTCCCACAGTATCCTATTACAATGCAGAAACCCACGTTTTTAATGAAAACGATGGGTAATACTCATAGACATGGGAGTAGTCCCACAACACCGTAATCCAGATTGACAGTACCACAGTATCCCATTATGGTGCAGAAACCCACAATATTAGTGAAAAGTATGTGCAATATGCGTACACATGGGAATTGTCCCAAAATACACAAAAAAGTCATGTAGCGCACACATAGTCACTAGGATTAAATTGCATGAGAAACGGATCAAATTATGTGAAACGAGGATTAAAAATAATGAAAGGAGGATTAATTCCGATGGCAAAAGGATTAAATGTCAAGGCATAATGATTAAAATGTACGACAAGAGGATTAATAACGGCTTAAAAAGCTGTATATATACACATTATAGACCGTTTACAGCAGCCAGTTGCTCCGGGCGCTAGTAGATGGCGCCACAGTAGCCACGCCATTGCTTGCCTTCTGCGAGTGCCTGTGTGCCTTTGCCTTTGTGAGTGCTTCCGACCTTTTTTGCCGCTGTGCTACCCCAAGCAGCACAATGTACTGAAAGTCGAGTGCAATAGGGGTAGACGGGCAGGTGGAAGGCCTTGAACACACTCGTAAAACTAAAGAGCATTGATAAGACACATGCCGTCCACCCCTATTGCACTCGACTTTCAGTACATTGTGCTGCTTGGGACAGTTCTGTGCAAAATCTGGAAAAGCAGAGGGAAGACTTGTTCCGTGATTGAGTGTAGAAACTGTGACAGAGATCTGATCGTTTGGGACGAAGCTGTTTGTTAAATTCACGAGCCGTCGCTATACAAAGACTGCCCGCGTTCGAGGCATTTTGCAATGCACGGGTTTCCACAAAGAGAGAAAAACAAGCTGATTCGACAACGGTAGGTATCGAATCTTCTGAGGAATGTTTTCAAACCGGGAAAGTCAGCGAGGGAAAGTAATGCAGCCCTCAAAGTGGCGCAGCATTTCTGTGTGAGCCCCAAGCTCTGCTGGAGGCGTTGGCTGCTGCTTGTGAGAATAAACTTCTCCTATAGTAGCAAGGGTCACGTTCCTTGCAGTTGAACGGTTCCATGTACATGCCTTCTCAGTGCACGAAGCACTCGTGAGCCCCTTGTTTGTCGCCTCTACAACCTTGATGAGCAGTGTACAAATATGACTACACCTGCTGCTCAAACCCGCTTTACATGTGTATGTTGCCGCCAAAGTGGGCCCGAAGCGAGTCTCTGTACTACACGTTCTGCCCACTGTTTGTGTCGACCTGATGTCAGCCTTTAAAATTCATACACCATCGTTGCACTGGCACAGTACTTCACCGACATGGCCGCTGTCAAACAGCTTCGTTCCCTTTGCAAATTCTCTGTTGTTCAGCGCAGGCTTTCCGTCTCCCTCTAGCTCGTTGCTCATGTGGTTGTATACATCTGAAATCAAAATTAAAGTATGCTACTTCATAACGACAACACAACTTACATGCATATCTTTCTCAGGTAGTTGTACCGCAACTCTTGAATGAAAAAGCAAGAAATCACAATCTTACGATATTAAATTATGAACGTTCCCACAACGTAACGTATGTGCAAAAAAAAAAAAAAAAAAGAGAGAGAAAAAAAAGAACGCCGAAATATGTAGTAACTCGAGCATAGTGGGGCCGATCACGTGGGACGCACGAGGACAGAAATATCACTCTAAATCAAGCAAATGCACTCACCTGACCGTTGAAGCTTCGGCCAAAGCCTCGTGTCGTCCTTCCACCCCGAATTCATTGCAAAAAGTTTAAAATAGGGTAAAGCGTCTCTGGGTTGCACCGCCGTACTACGTGCGCCGTGCCAACAGGCAGCCGAACGAGAAGGCAAGCAGTGGCGCGCAAGGTCACGTGCGCTAAGATGGCGGCGCCCAGATAACTCTGCTGTAAACAGTCTACAGGGTGTCCCAGAAAACGTGTCATTGAATTATTATAAAAAAACTACACCACCTAGAGTCATGGGGTCAATGGCATTTGTTCTTACTGGGTTTTTGCCACCTCCTCATGTGAATGTCGTGTAACGTAAGTTTAATTATGTAAATTTTTGCGAGCTTAAGTCGGAAATTTGCCTAGTAAAGGTCACTTTTTTACCCCACCAACGTGAAGAGCGTGTCTAATTTAGTCAAATTAATGATAATTTACAGGGATATTCAGGGGCTATCCCATCGGAAAAAATATCCAAACATCATGCTCTACGGAGGTCGCACAGAATAGCGCACGATGAATTTTTCAGCGCAATCTTTGTCAGTCCGACGAAAGCAGGTTGGAAACCCAGCCCTCCCCGACATCGCAGAAAGAGATAAAACAGGCACGGCTTATCACGTCCGACTTCCGCTGGGATAATGCTTTCCCTCTCCGAATTTTAGGAACTGTTACTTTTTCTACTATCACTCTGTGGGCTGGCTTCGGAACCTCCTTTCGTCGCACTGAGAGCGATTGCGCTCAAAAAGTCATCGCGCGCTGTGGTACGGTGCTCCGAAAAGCATGATATTCGGCTATTTTTTTCCGATGGGATAGCTCGTGAATATCACTGTGAATTATCATGAATTTGAGTGAATTCGGCACGCTCTTCATATTGTTGGGGTAAAAAAGTGACCTTTACTTGGCAAATTTCCGAGTTCAGTTCGCAAATATTTACATAATTAAACTTGGAGTACATGACATTCACATTAGGAGGTGGCAAAAACCTAATAAGAGCAAATGCTGTTGACCGCATGATTCTAGGTGGCGTAGTTTTTTTATTATAATTCAATGACACGTTTTCTGGGACACCCTGTATATGCTACACATTCATAATTTTTATGCACATGCAAGCACAGGATCTGTTCCATTTTACGCTGACACACAGCTCATCTAACAACTGTATTAGCACAAATGTTGCCAGCAAATAAAGGCTGAAGTCGCTGCACAGACTTTCGAGGATGCCCAGGGCAAGTTGAACTGGTTGAACACAGCAATGCACCACTGATATAGTAATGGTTGGTAAGGTTATTTTTGGTAATGTTAAACAAAGCACAGAGTTGTAGCAGGAACAAAATCTCCTGACGACATGGTGCATCAAACGTAGAACATGAGACAATTGATGTTCTGAGGCAGAAACACATATTGAAAGGACAAATACAAACAAAGCCTCGAATTCCTAATCCAGATAATGCGGTAATCCAGAAGATGTGGGTTCGAGTCCTTCTCAGTGACTACCTTCTACTTCTCTAGGCTAACTTCTCAGTGACTTCCATTTTTCATCACTTAGAGGTGATCTTCACAGCACTTGCTGGCGTTGTTCTGGAATGTTACCCCGGTGAAAGACTTTAGCTGCCATACACTTGGGCCGCCCTGGTTTGAGAGAAGAAAAAGAATAACACAGTATGCAACTCCAGTTCCGGCGAATGGAAATGGATGTAATCCACCTGAGTAATGATTATAAGATAAGGAACAAAAGTCTGCACCTCTTAAAAGCAACCTAGCTTACTCAGCTGTCAACAAGAAAATGTCCTACTCAATATCATATTTGTGCACATGATAAAGTAAACAGGAAAAAAAAACTTGTGAACAATATACAGAGCCCGAATGGTAGGTAAGACAATGCTGCAAAGAGGAATCTGGAAGGAGGTTGCACTGCATTTTTCTGCTCTGAATAGTGGGTTGCAGTGATCATGCTGTCTTTTTTGTTGCCACAGATCATAAGTTCAAAGAGTTCTCCTCTGCACCCTGCCACAAGTGAAAAGTGTCGGGTAGCCCTACTTTTCGACGGAAACTACACGATGTGGTAACATCCACAGTTCTAAAATTTTAGTCGACGGAGATTTGCTGTTTTTGTACAACTTTCATTGTATATTTCTTTTGTCACAATTAGCACACTTGAAGAAAAGTGGTCATCATTGTTGGATGTATGTGCTGCATTATTATTCGTCTACTCTTTTCATCAACAGAGAATACAAAAGCAGACAGATGGCAAAATATGACTAGCTTGTTAACCTCTTAAAAGAAAGACAAAACCGTTTATACTTCTCTTGTTCATTTTGTTTCAGGTTTTACAACTCTATCAAGCACGTCAAAACATCAGAGGCCAGAAAGTCCTACTCTGTCTCCTAAATCCCTGGACAATAAAAAAGAGAAATATAGTTTGAGTTGTGACAAAATGTCGCTTCTGCCTTTACATTATTTTTCAATTAAATGTTCTGGCACGTCTGTTGAGTACACTGGCATGTTGTTGAGTACACTGAAGCCAGTTTCTGTTTGTAGTGCTGTCAAAATTACTTCTGTACAAAAGTACATCTGAATCACAATAACAGAGAACTTACGCAAAAAAGGATACATGGGTACCCATTCACAGAGACTCTTCGGGCTAGTTTAGTTATTGAGGGGCTTTACTGTGTGTGGAAAAGTGTCCATGTATTTCATGTTAGATAGAATTGCAAAGATAGAGAGTGCCTGTTACTGCATAATAAATTATGTAGTCACTTTGGAGTACTATTGCCCGCACCAATGCTGCATGGTTAACTTAGAACTGAGATCAAGGGTTGCTAATACTTGAAGTCAGCGCTCAAGTCTTTCTTTACAAATGTTAGTTGGTGACATGGTAGTGAATCAGTTACACGTACTCCTTTTAGAGAGTTAAGTGTTAAATCCAAATCTCGGTTCAAACGTTCATTGGCATTTAGAAACCTGGTCAATATCAAGTATATAAAAGGTTATGAACACAGTTCAGCTGAACTACACTGATGAAAATTACCTTATTTACTCTCCATATACAGGGTGTCCCAGAAAACGTGTCATTGAATTATAATAAAAAAACTACACCACATAGAGTCATGCGGTTAATGGCATTTGTTCTTACTGGGGTTTTGCTACCTCCTCATGTGAATGTCGTATAACGTGAGTTTAATTATGTAAATTTTTGCGTCCTTAAGTCGGAAATTTGCCTAGTAAAGGTCACTTTTTTACTCCACCAATGTGAAGAGCGTGCCTAATTTAGTGAAATTAATGATAATTCTTTAGAAAAAATCTTCCCGGAAACAACACCGCAAGCGATGTTGCCCCGGCGACCGTTTTACGGGCCGCGCATTCCAAGACACGGCCCACCCGGGGGCGGACCGCGTTATCAAGGGGCCCTTCTCGAAATATGAAGGACCGGCTCCCTTTCGCCTCCCTCTACCGCGAAAGATCGAAAGATCAATACGCGGATTTGAAGGGAGACCAGAGCTTAATGATAATTGACAGGGATATTCAGGAGCTATCCCATCGGAAAAAATAGCCGAACATCATGCTCTACGGAGGTGCCACAGAATAGCGCACGATGAATTTTTCAGCGCAATCTTTGTCAGTCCGACGAAAGGAGGTTAGAAACCCAGCCCACCCCGGCATCGCAGAAAGAGATAACACAGGCACGGCTTATCACGTCCGACTTTCGCTGGGATAATGCTTTCCCTCTCCCAATTTTAGGAACTGTTGCTTTTTCTACTATCACTCTGTGGGCTGGCTTCGGAACCTCCTTTCGTCGCACTGAGAGTGATTGCGCTCAAAAAGTCATCGCGCGCTATGGTCCGGTGCTCCGAAAAGCATGATATTCGGCTATTTTTTCCGATGGGATAGCTCGTGAATATCACTCTGAATTATCATGAATTTGAGTGAATTCGGCACGCTCTTCATACTGGTGGGGTAAAAAAGTGACCTTTAGTTGGCAAATTTCTGAGTTCAGTTCGCAAATATTTACATAATTAAACTTGGAGTACATGACATTCATATTAGGAGGTGGCAAAAACCTAATAAGAACAAATGCTCTTGACCGCATGATTCTAGGTGGCGTAGTTTTTTTATTATAATTCAATTACACGTTTTCTGGGACAACCTGTATACAACACACGAGTATAATGTACAAATACAGATATGCCCCCAGGTTATTTAACTGTCCAGGAACAAACTAATAATTATAATATTCTGTGACTGAAAAGAAAATGCAATGAGAAGAACATGCAGCAAGCAAGAAATGAAAATTTGCTGGCATCAATATATACATTTCTACAAGTCTGCAGGCACAAAGCCCTTGTAGACATCTCGATGTGATGCGAAAGCATCCCTAATAGCATGCACGACGCAGGCAGGAAGAAACTTTTTATGGTGCATTTTCAGAGCACCCCTTATTCATCTTGTGAATTGCCGATAGGCGATGTAACGGAATTTCTTGCAGAAATAAGGGTTTTCCGGGCAGTTTGCCGTTCAAGCAGCGCGTAAGGACAACACGGCGGTGCCGCGTATGTTGTCGTACTCCGTGGTTTCTCGGATGTATGTAAAACACACTTGCAGGACTTCGGTGTCAAGACACAGTATTTCGAAATATTCTTTGTTTGTGATGCAATTGTCTGTCTGCTTTTACACGAATTCTCTACCTCTCGGCAGCACAAACACTCGTCCGCAGTATCTATCGTCTTGCATTTCGCACATGCACACCTGCATGACGAACAAGCTTGTTTCGGCTTACACAAGTGCTTCTCCCTGATAGATGTAAATTTCACTAACCAGTCCGTGTTCCCGCACGATCAGCTACTAGTGAGGACGGCGGTGACTCCGGTAAATTCTGCACTCCATCGACCCGATGATGGAATACACGACCACTCTGCGGTCACCGGAAGGGAAGAAGCTATCGTACACCGTTTACGGTTAAACGTAGCCCGAACACCGTTTCTATTGTGCTGAATTTTCCATTCAAGGAGTCTGCTGAGGAGTTCAGTTGCCCCATGGCAACTGAACTCCTCAGCATGCGCAACCTGCAGGGTGGAAACAGACACAGCGCATCTACTACTGCACTGCAGACGTTACGACACTGCCCGCGACACCCTCAAAGGACTCCTGACTACTCTTCCTGACACACACACACGCATAGAGCTTTCTGTACTACGTGGCCCTGTGCGACACTCCCGTCAGTGGTGCGTCACTCAAGCTTTGCTCGAATTCCTCCGGACGACAGACCTCATGAACAAATTATGAGTTGACCTTTCATGTCATCTTCACTTCACCCCGCCCTCGTCATCTTATATTTGGTTTTGCCTCATCATATTTTTGTTTTAGGAATAGCAAGACGCACACACTTTCCGGCATGATATTGAGTTCTGTGCGAGCGATAGTTCTAGAATGCGGAGTTCTAGCGCAATCGTGTTCGGGATGTTCGACATTCTCGACGTAGAAAGTGGTCACAGATGCCCACTGCCACTTTCGTTTTCGCCGGATTAGCAAGCGGAAGCTCGCGTATACATGCGCCCTCGACAGACGGCGCGGTGTGATGCAATTGTTGCAAGACTGTCGGTTTCCTACTAGGCCCCTGGACATGCAATCATGGAAAATTCGATTGAAGAGAAACTACAGCGATTTCAGCGTAGTTCTTTGATATTTCAACTTTGGAAGGTTCAAGCATTTCGCTGAACATAAAGTTTCGATAGGTTTACATTCATTTTTCGGTCTCTTTAACGTGGCTTCATTCTTTTATTCATGGCGTGACTTTCCGTTATGTAATTAACATGGCTCCAAACCCTGCCTCATTCGTCAAGCTGTCCATCAGGAGCCGCCACGCAAAATATTTTCGCTCTGCGGTGTATTACATACTGCGCAAACAAGTTTCCAAACACGGTGGGAGAGAGCAGCGGCGCGGATGGCTGACACGATCCTTGTCTGAAGTAGAAAAGTCCCCGTACCTTTTTTCTTTTTTGTTTCTTTCTCCTTAGCCTACGAGTTGTTTATACCTGTCTGAACCGTGCCGCTCTAAGTCACGAGTCACGTGCCCTGACATCGCGTTACGTCACGCAGTTCTTGGAGACGCTCTTTTCGCGAGTGGAGGGTCTTTTAAAGGTGCGCGGAACAGCAGCCTCGTGCGCGCTCTTTAGGCCACCTGCACTCGTCATTCTCTCGTAGGAGGTCACCTAAATATGTGCTGGAGGAGACCTATACATGTATACGCGTGACGTGTTGCGAATTTACGCGCAATTCACGCTTATTTATGGCGAATTCATTTGGTCACTTCATGGCAACACGTGCCTGGCGCTTGGAAATTGCTCGGAAATCGCCCGCGCTGGACCACGTGACCTTTGCCACCAGAACGTGAGCTGCTTGGATCACGCTAGGGGCATCGCGGTCACTCGTCTTCGGGTTTTGTCGTCTGCTAACCAACGTGAACATCGAGCGGCCAGCCAATCGCGCCAGCCTGTGCGGACCCTCGCCACCTTTGCTTGTGCGGATGTGACGACATCGGAGTTGGGCAACCCGTTACTAGGTCGTATCGAGACCGGGCGAAAAAAGTGCTAGCTGCCAAACTCCGAGCGTTCAGGAAGCGCCACGACAACATACGAGATTGCTTCGCTTTGACCCAGCGAACATGACTGCTCTTTCTCTGGCAAAAAAAAGTTGCCACGAAATGAGCACCCGAATTCGCTATCAGAAAACAAACCACAAGCAATGTGCTCGCCTTATATACCCCCTGAAACAAACAAGAGAGCCACATAAAACCGAAGCGCGAAGAACACCTATATCTCGGCGGGTCCGAAAGTCCAGCCTCTCGGGGCAACCGTCGGTAAACTGCTGATAACGGCATTCTCGAAAGAGAACGCAACAACGACCGTTAGCGCGGCCAGCCAACGCCTTTCGCTGTCCTCATAGTTGTTTCCGGTGCCGTCTGTCATTAGTGTCGTACACCGAAGGATTTGTGACTGGAAAGCCTCTGCGTTCCAACGTGTCAGGCATGGGTTACGCCGTAGCGTCCGTTATTCTAGGTAAGCTTGGGCAACGCCTTTAGGCCTCGTCTCTGTGCATTTTGAGATGTGCTTCGCCGTTATCAAACGTATAATTCATTCGTTGCTCGACTTGAACTCGTCATAGAGGGAAAGGAGCGAAAGGAGTAAGTAATTTATTTTGATTAAGGAACCGATTGTGAGGAGAAGTGGTGAACGAAACATTTGCTTACTAAAACACATATGTTTGCGGTGGTTTGTGACTCATACAAGCGAAATCATCGCCAGACCACACAGGATTCAGGGAACAGTGCCAGCGTGTGGTCCCTGTTGCTTTAGTCCCGCGTGATTTGTGGCTCATTTCACATAGTGTTAGTTCACGGAAAGCCTGAAAATTACACAGATCAATGAGCGAAGCAGTTCCACGAGGGAAACAATTCCATTCAGAAATACCAAGCTCCAGCGTGGAGTGTTTCTGAGCCCCAGCATCACTTACCTGTAACTATAATCTATGAGGGTGGCCAGCATGATCTGAGGTGAAATGGGGAAGCACTTGAGACCCGCGGTCCATCTGTTTTCATAGCACATTGCTTGATATGTACGCACGCTTAAAATGCCGTGACGGAAACACGAAAGCCGTTCCGGCGCGACGAACAAACCGAAAAAAAAAATAAAAGAAAAGAAAAAGAAAGAAACCGCGATTTATTGTCCGCACTTAAATTGTCTCTTGATAGCGTGGCTAATGGAATAATGATGGTGAATACACTTTTTCACCTCACGTCAACAGATATCTAGGCATTGGTATTTCTTACCTACCATATTAGATTTTAATAGTTGTTCATAGTGTTCATATCTAGTGCAGGAGCAAGAACCCACAGCGCACTTCGGAGTGGATGAGTAAATCACCTATACCGCCACGAATACCTTCGTTATCTTTTCCAATCCAATCCAATCCACCTTCGTTATCTTCCTTGATTGGAGTTTACAAATCTATTGTATACTGAACTGATGATTCGTACCGTTGGTTCGATAGTCTGCTCATGCGCGGTGAAAAGTAGTCTTAATGACTATTAAGTTTTATATCCGTTAATCGAGTTATCTATTTATTTATTTTCCAAGCTTGCCCACAAGGAGGAAAAGAAAAGACAAACGCACGCAGACGTACACAGACGACTGTTTAAACAGGCCCCCAGCCCCACTATTTCTCTTCTTTTTTTGTCAATCCCGGCACTATTGGCCATACGTCGAGCGGCGTTCTTCCTGGCTAGGGGGTCACAAGACCCCAAGTGGTCGAATTTATCCGCAATCCTACGCATGCAGCATGTTGTCACACCAATAGGCTGACTCACCTTACGTGAAAGTATACTCCCTATTATTATTATTGTTTCCTGACTAGTGTACGTGCGACATGCTCAACCATCTCCCAGTTATATTCTCGTTTCCGTTTCAACAATAACAACAACTTTATTTCAGTGATGATATGAGTGGGGAGTTTCATTGCAAGGGCCAATACTCTACTATCCCATTACTGGCGGTAATGTGGTGAAACGGAATACTGGTTCGCGCCACAGTGAGGACCCAAGTCCTACGGCATTTGAAAAATTTAAAAGTGCTTTCAGGGCAAAGCGTTGGGACAGGCTGGGTTTGGGTCTTTCAGTATTTTAGGGAAGGTGCATGTAGGTAAACGTGTCCAGAAAATCGAAAATTTGAAAATACCGCCCTTGTGTTCCCCGTGCTCGAAAGTATGTGCTCACAAAATACTAGCTCAAAATTCCGTTCCAAACAGCCGCCAGAATGGGATATCTCTTATCACGGAGATTTAAAAATGGCTTCCACCAGGGGTCTTCCTGTAATTTCGCGTCAGTTTATGGGGTTTCCTTTTCTCTGGCGCTTGTTTCGTGTTCTGCTGGCAACAACGCATCATCCTGTTTATCAATTCGCACAATTTACGGCAGGTGTCAGCAGTGGAGACTGATTGACACAGGAATGACATTCGGTCATGTTTGTGGTGCTATTGAGCGACGCTGGATAGTCTGTGCTTGCACTTTGCTTGGTTCGTTTGTAAGGCACGCCACGACAGACCCATGCATTTAGAAAAGTGAAGAAATCGCTTATAAAACGCATTTTCTCAAAGAAACAAGACAGTGGCAGCAGTGACACTTCTTGATCGGGTGTGTTCAATGAACCCACATGTTGAAAATAAGAAGGTGTCAGCAGCTGACTGTGCCTTAGAACTGTGAACTGAAATGGCATGACAGGACAGAGAGGCAAAGACCCTGCATCACAGTGGTGAAGAGTACCTCTATGGTGTATATTTGGATCTGTCATTGAACCTTTTTCTTCAATTTTCTCAATTCATGTTTAGGTACATTTATGTCATGAACCATTCACCGTGTGTGCTGAATTTTTAATTTTTTCTGTTCAGGCATTTTTGAAAACTCTTAGTAGTCCTCGAATAAGAAAATAACTTTCCAGGAAAACTGATGTTCCAAAATTTTGGTGCTCAGAAAAAGTGCTAAAAAAGAAAAACTGGTCAGTTTATTGATTACTGGTTAAATATCCTTGCATAAAAATCTGATAAAATATGTCTTTAATATCTGTCAGAGATCAATGACACACACAAAAAAAGACAAAAAATCGAAACATGTGTGAATATATAGTCCAGCATCTAGACAGTCCACGTGCATAGGATCAGCCAGGCAGCAGCAAAATAAAAGATCCATAAGGTGTTATACGCATGATGGTAAATTTGCTACGGAGTCTTACGTTTTCCAATATTGTTACTGTAACATGCTTGAGAATGACTAAATAATAAAGATTAAGACATAAAGAACACACAATGACAATACATAGCCAATATTTGAAGTCTTGTGAATATTGGGCCAATGTGGGGGTCCAGTATGTAGCTCATATTGATAGAATGTTGGGCACACTGGACCATTATCCCCAATAAACGACAATATTGGGCAAATCTTGGGAATAGAGGACCAATATTGAACCAGTTTGGGCGACGTCTAGTCAATATTCGGCAAAGCCTCTGTTCTGCTTGGGATGTGAGAGTTGAGCCTCCGGTCAAGTTAGTCTATCGTAGGAATGTATTTTGGGTTAAAATACGGTCAAGGCGGAGAGCTGGGCCAGTTGGTTAGACATGGCGAAAAACCTTGTCACGCTGCGGAGGTTCAGGGGTAATGTGTTGAAGATAACGGTTGTCGTAATTTGGAATAGCTTGCTCTGTACAGACAGGTGGCTAGTATTTAGGCAACCCCAGAGCCGTGCATGAAAAAAAAGTAGTCTGGCCATTAGGAGGAGCCCCAAAAAAGGGGACCGACCTGTCAATCAAACTCGTGCGCATTTCATTGGTTGCTGTTTTCTATATGAGGGCAGCCATGACACAAAAATTTCCCCATCATATGGAGGTGTTGCTTGGAACGGCGAAGCAGGGATTTTGTGACATAAAGTTTCGTAAAATTTCTTTCTGTGAGTGGATATCATCTTGTAATTACCTGCAAAAGCAACTTGAACTTCGCTTCGTCATCATTACGCGAAAATGATTTATTTCGTCGCTGACGTTAAGCCTAGTGAACACCGCGATCACAAGAAACTAGCACGAAAGACGCCACAGAAAAAAGAAAAAAAAAAAAAGAAGAAAAAGCATATTATCGAATTTCATTTCCATACTAAGCCCAGTTCTGGTTCCAACTGCTTATGTCACGTGATTAAAAGTTTATACCGGTAGCCGTCTCAGTACGAGAAGGGGGGGGGGATGTCTGAATCAGCTCGCCGTTGTTGACCACACAAAAGTGGGCATCGTCACGACTATAGCAAAAAAAAAAAAAAAAAAAAAGGATCGAAGGATATAGGAGGTAGGGTGCAGAGGGTGCGTGCGTACGTCGGGGAGTGCAAGGGGGCTAGATGGATCGGCGGGCAAGACACGTCTCCTGCACCTGTTTGTGGAAAGGGGTGGGTTTATATCGAATTAGCTTGCCGTTGTTGGCCGCACTCAAGTGGGCATCGTCACGACTATAGCCAAAAAAAGGGAGGGTGGAGAGGAGAGTTGACGATTTCAAAGTGAGGCATAGGCAGGATGACCGATAATGATGGGACGGAGGCACACTGTAGACGAGAGGTGCGCTAGAGTGGTCTTTCCGCGAGGCCCGTTTCTTGAAGAAAGCGCACGAGGCCGCGGGTTTTTGTAAGTCGTTCTGCATAAGAACCTTCGGGGAAGAGGACGCCCGTGAGTATGCCAGGGCTGGCGTGGGGAAGATGAGTTTCCCGCATAGTATGGTATGCACGGCATTCTGTCAGGATATGTGCGATGGTCTCCGGATGATTACAGTGACCGCAACTGGAGTCCTCCCTGCAGCCGATCTTGCGCAGTTGCGAGTTCGTGAACGCAGATCCCGTGCGTAACCGATGGAGCATTGTTTGCATAACACGGGGAAGATCTTTCGTGGGAAGAGAGGGTCGATGATTCTGCATGAATCATCGACCGTCGTTTGTGGAAGAAGCTCTGCAGTTCTGGATCTTCCAGGCATTTCTCCCTCAATCCTCGCTACTTGAATAAATGTGGCCTCAAAATCCATTGTTCTGGCATTTCTTAGGGATATCCGTTTCAATCCAAACGAACACAGTTTCCCCAACACGGTGGCACCCAGTAAATAAGATCCAACCATGACCTTGGATAACCCGTAATAATACCGAACTGTATGTCGACCGGTGATTGGCCGCACAGCTCAAAGAATTGGTGAAGCTTCAGGTATATGTACGGGACAGACTCTCCTTTTTGTACGTGGCTCTGGGCGTAATAGAACAGGAATATGAGACACGTATTCTGGTCGCTTAGCGGATACCTACTTTGTTGCTATATACACAAGTTAACAACAACAACAACAACGAGTTTATTTGGGGATGAAGCATGGGTAGTTTCATCGCCACAAGTTAAATAATCACAGCTGTCTCGCTAAACCGTAAAAATAATAATAATTATTATTATTCCTGCGGCGTCTGTAACGACGGCGATATGTATACAACTTCAATTGGATGAAGTACGCAGATCTGTTATGGGGTTCTAAGACATTCAGTGCGAAAATTCATTTTATATTTTTAGATTGCGGTTTTGTTTTCGCTTAGCCTCGATAATTCTCATGACCAGCGTAGTATTTATATCTAGATATGTAACACATTATATTCTGTTCAATAACGCGATAAACGA
The DNA here is from genome assembly GCF_037126465.1 of Ornithodoros turicata. Lineage (NCBI taxonomy): Eukaryota > Metazoa > Arthropoda > Arachnida > Ixodida > Argasidae > Ornithodoros > Ornithodoros turicata. The sequence goes on along the minus strand of NC_088203.1, from coordinate 28,726,155 downwards.
TATAATAAGAAACACATATGTGAGGCAAGACCATTGTAGTGTATACTCTTTGCTTATTCAAGAAGGGAACATGCGACAGACACGGAGGAAACAACTCAGCAGAAAGGTCGTGAGAGCAAGTTAGCACTGTACAAGTACTGTGGACGGGAGCAGCGACAGCTCGTAAAAGCGCAGGCTATGAGTGCGTTTGAGACTACGTCGCATACTCTTAAGCCATCTAAACATGCAAGGAGCGTGACGTATACCTGTGTAGTAAAATGGCGAGATTCGTTGTATGGTACGCAGTACGCATTTGAGCACTCTTGATCACAGGAAATGACTAGAACAGATAAGAAAGCGCTCTCGAGGAAGAAATAGCTCTGATACAGAGACGTGCGTTATGCAAGAGCCATCGCCGTAACTGTGTGCTCTATAAAGGTGCTGCCTATTCTGCATTCATGGAAGTAAATCTACACCTGTAATTATTATATTATTCATGTACCTATGTACACTATAATGACACCTGCGTACAACATTTGCAAAGCGTAGTAAGTGTAAACAAAGACTGTCATTATACGTAGGGAGTGACTTTTTCGGGTTAAATGACTTTCTCAGATTCGGGAAAGGGGGGGTAAAAATCGGGCGCTATTTTTAAATATGCAATTCGGGGGAAATCGGGCGATAATTGTGCCTTCGGGTGTTATCGGGTGTTTTTGTTTCTCCTCTTGTCTATTACGTCCTTTCGTAATCTCTCTCTCTCTCTCTTTCTTTTTTGTTGCGGGATCGTGACCTTCCAGCGGTAATCCCCGAACGCATAGACAGTGTCGACACACAAGGGTGTATTGCTGGGAACGTAAGTGACCCATTCTTACATGTGTTACACGTGGCGACCTTTGTTCGTCTTCAGTGGAAACGTCATTTGAGGATTTTATAGTGACTGGAATTCGGGGAGAAATCGGGTTTTAGCCCGAATTGGTTGGAGGTCAGTTCGAGGGGGGGGGGGGGGGGGGGGACAACCGGGCGGGATAGGGTTTAACCGGAAAAAGTCACTCCCTAATATACGTTGTCAGACAGCGCTGAGACTCGCACTGGCTCAACGATCGTGCTATCGTTCTGCATTTATTAACGTACTTTTCATACCCTCTGGTCCGAAGGCTCTACAGATATTTCGGAGAACATATATATATATATATAATTCAACGTAATATGAATGATTTGTACATCATTGGAAGGACTAAGGGGTAGAAGGGGTGAGTGGAATTGGAGGAATTAGAATTAACTATGGAAAATTAAAATAAATAAATAATTGCATTCTTAGATGCACTAGACTGAGTTCTGGAAGACGGAGTTATCTTATGTGTCAGGCAGAGAAGAAAAAGAGGACGTGGCCCCGCTAGTTGTTGATGTCCGGCGATGTTAAATCCGGTAGTCCTGATTTTTTTTTTCTTATCTTGTTTATTTTCTTGAGGAATAGCAAACCGGCTCTTCGCATGGCTAACCTTTCCTTTCCCCCTTTTAATAATTTTTAATAATTTTTAATAAACATACCAACACTACAACAAGTAAGACAGTTCAAAACAGTCACAACATTGTTACGCTCCGGACTGCTACGCCTTTCGATTTAATAAACAATGAACGGTTGATTGTGGAGTCACGTTTGAGTCACGGTTGATTGTGGAACGAAACGTCATGTGTTCCCTAACTGTTTCAGTTGTGGTACCGCCGGTGTGCCTCTTGTTTTCGGAATAAAGACTATTCACAATGCATAGAACAATTTAGGCCCAACCCGTCCCAGGCCTGGAGCCGAACAGGTATCAGTGTCCCGAACGCGGCCCATGGGCCTCGGGCTAGCACGGCCAGTGTCAACTTCTAGCCTGCTAGTCTTTGGGATATCCATCAGCACAAGAGGCAGTGTTCTATATGCATACTGGTGTGTGGGGACCAGTATGTTGACTTGTTTGGAAATTATACTAAACGTCTCGTGTCGCCTGTGTTCATATGCCACATACGATGCATTTCTAAGAAACTTGCGCGTTTTCTGTCGTATTGTGCGAGATAATATTTTTGCAGCCTTCAGCATCGGATCGGTTAATATTACAGTGTTCGTCACATTTTTATATAGTATACGGTTATTGCATAATGCACGCGTTCCACTTCTCACCACAGTACTAAGCAAAAACGAATTATTTACCCGCGTGTCGAAGTTAACTAACTTAACTTCGAAGTTAACTAACTTCGACACGCGGGCAAATAAACCCTCTCACACACGTATACGTCAAGCTCTGACGTCAGACGAGAGAGAGGCATGGTTACTCCCATTGGTGGTCGGAGACACCCCGTGACCTCCCCCGTGCTGCACCACTTGCAGAGACGGCAGCAGTGATGTCCGAGCCTAATAAGCTTGAGTATTTTCACCGTGCTGGTTCTCTACACTGTTGTAGCAGAACTTCGCCACATTGCGCGTCCCTAAGCCGTCATCATTCCGAACGTCAATCGGTTTTCTTTCCTCTAATTTCTGGAAAGCGGGACGGGTCGTCCTATTCTGGACACTTTGCATTTGATATAATCTGTTCAAAAGAGGCTTACACTTAACAGCTCAACAAAGAGAATGATATCATTATCACTATCGGTCCGCTCGTACCGGTCTTATGTGGTGAAGTTTATGTGTTCACAGTGTAGATCTACAGACTTCATACAAATTTCATAGCACGTAGTGTGCGATGGCTCTCTGCATTTCGCAGTGACCTCCGTGTTCACTAACATATTGTGTGAATAAAGTCCTCCCTCCTTTATAATGGGGAATTCAAATAGTTTTATGATGCACACACATGAGCGTTAAGAGAAGGTCCTTCTGTCCTAAGGTCTACCTCGCGCAAGTGTAGATCCTGGGACATCTGCATGCAGTGGGAACTGTCGTTGCACTACGTATTGCCTACCAGCGCATCGTTGGAGGCCTATTTAACAACAAAAAAAAGTTATTAGTTGTTGTTCTAATGAAAACTTACCGCGATAGTCTCGTTCCACTGTCAGAGGCCGTCAGGCCCAGTGCCTATACCTCGAGCTTGAAGCGCCTCCAGGGGGCCGCTTCTTTCCGCTTTCTCGTCGCTCTGCACTACGGGATCTGTGGAACCTAGTGCGTTTTAAGATGCCCTCGCTTTAGCCGTCGAAGCACAATTAACCGCCTCGCCTTCCCTTGACATTCCTTTCATTCAGCATCCACTTGCGTCCTGAGTGAGCTTCAGTTGACAACTGTGGAGCCATTGTTGTTTAGTTGATGGTATAAATCGTTAAGCCATATTACGGCGTCGCTTATTGGGCCTCTGGAAGCGGGGTAGCGACCGCACCTCCTGACTGCATTCCATCGTGATGCGTCTGCACTAAAATGTCCAAAGCTCTGGTAAGCCGTTGAACGGCTTACAAGAGCTCTAGACATTTTAATGCATGCGAATGATGATGGAATGTGGTCAGGAGATGCGGTCGCTTCTCCGCTTCCAGGATCAACAGAACGGCAGGCCTTTTGTCATGCTTAGTTATTATCGATCAGGCGGTGCTCGTGCTGGATATCTATGACAATCGACTGCTCTAGATCGCCTCAAATTGGCCGACGCCTGCATTCTAGGTGCACGAGGCCACGGCGTGACAGAGGACGTCGTCTCCGCTTCAAATGAGACGCTATAGCACGGATAACCCGTGGGTAGAAATGTAGAGAGCGTTAAGCTGCTTAAGTCAGGGCTAGAACGTTGATTAAAGTCATGATAATATGTTCCTCTTTCATTTAGGTCTTCTCGCAAGCGTATCTCAGGTACATTGCCAAGGAGCTGGGGGATATGACTTCAACGCCCAGAGTCAGGGAGAACACTCAGGTATGCTCTGTTCCTATTCAAATGGCGTGCAGCATGCAGGGTCCATACACATGTAGCCTGTATTTTCGCAGCCCCTACGCATATGCGTGTGATGCGTCAATGTGTAAGTTGGAGACAGTTGAAGAGCACAAATACCTTAGGTTATTATTCGCAAAAGACTTGCGTTGGAACAAGCACATCACAATGGTAACAGCTAGGGCACATCAAAAGATCTGGTGTCTCAAAAGAACCCTCCGCCACGCGACGCAAGATACACAAGTTAATTAATGAAAGTTAATTAGGACATTGCCTATGGACTTTGCTAATGCCCTCCTAGGGAGGGCCCTTCAGCATATGCTATATTGCAATTGATTTCATCTTAGAAAAATTGTTATATATATTTTTAAAAAATCTGTATACACTTAGCTGGGACATCCTGTATATATTACTATATATTACTATTATATATTTAGTCCCTAGAGTCCCAAGTAGGACGAAACAGCTGTACTCGGCTGGGAGTGCACGATCAAATTGTGAACATATATATATACTCATGGAACGATGCGACAGCACCAGAGGACACGTGTTTCGCCGTGTTTGCGGCTCGTCAGCTCTGGGTAACAATTCCGAACGATGCGCAGCTACCCAGAGCTGACGAGCCGCAAACACGGCGAAACACGTGTCCTTTGGTGCTGTCGCATCGTTCCATGAGTATCTGTTTCCCTGCGTGCAGCCATAGAAGCCATCTTAATCTGTAATTTTGAATTTCAAACACGTCTAGTGTTATTTACTTGTCTCTTTAATGTCATTTTCCCGCTGATTATATATATATATATATATATATATATATATATATATATGTTTACTGATCGAGCGTGCCACAATCCCAGCTGTGGACGGCCGTTTCGAGCTTCTTGGCTCTTATCGGCACAGCGTAGGGATGTGACACGCTCTTGGGTCGGCACCCACTTGTCGGCCGTCCACAGCTGGGATTGTGGCACGCTCGATCAGTAAACATATGCCTCACGTGCAGCCATGGAGCATTTGCTCATTTTTATATTTGTATCTGTACTTACTGGCTTTGCACTGCGGCCTCAAGAGGTGTTGCTAACACCCTGAAACACTGATGTCTTGCAGAGACACAGTGTTTGTGCCGACCCAAGAGCGTGTCACATCCCTACGCTGTGCCGATGAGAGCCAAGAAGCTCGAAACGGCCGTCCACAGCTGGGATTGTGGCACGCTCGATCAGTAAACATATGCCTCACGTGCAGCCATGGAGCATTTGCTCATTTTTATATTTGTATCTGTACTTACTGGCTTTGCACTGGGGCCTCCAGAGGTGTTGCTAACACCCTGGAACATTGATGTCTTGCAGAGACACAGTGTTTGTGCCGACACAAGAGCGTGTCACATCCCTACGCTGTGCCGATGAGAGCCAAGAAGCTCGAAACGGCCGTCCACAGCTGGGATTGTGGCACGCTCGATCAGTAAACATATGCCTCACGTGCAGCCATGGAGCATCTGCTCATTTTTATATTTGTATCTGTACTTACTGGCTTTGCACTGCGGCCTCCAGAAGTGTTGCTAACACCCTGGAACATTGATGTCTTGCAGAGACACAGTGTTTGTGCCGACACAAGAGCGTGTCACATCCCTACGCTGTGCCGATGAGAGCCAAGAAGCTCGAAACGGCCGTCCACAGCTGGGATTGTGGCACGCTCGATCAGTAAATATATGCCTCACGTGCAGCCATGGAGCATTTGCTCATTTTTATATTTGTATCTGTACTTACTGGCTTTGCACTGCGGCCTCAAGAGGTGTTGCTAACACCCTGAAACACTGATGTCTTGCAGAGACACAGTGTTTGTGCCGACCCAAGAGCGTGTCACATCCCTACGCTGTGCCGATGAGAGCCAAGAAGCTCGAAACGGCCGTCCACAGCTGGGATTGTGGCACGCTCGATCAGTAAACATATGCCTCACGTGCAGCCATGGAGCATTTGCTCATTTTTATATTTGTATCTGTACTTACTGGCTTTGCACTGGGGCCTCCAGAGGTGTTGCTAACACCCTGGAACATTGATGTCTTGCAGAGACACAGTGTTTGTGCCGACACAAGAGCGTGTCACATCCCTACGCTGTGCCGATGAGAGCCAAGAAGCTCGAAACGGCCGTCCACAGCTGGGATTGTGGCACGCTCGATCAGTAAACATATGCCTCACGTGCAGCCATGGAGCATTTGCTCATTTTTATATTTGTATCTGTACTTACTGGCTTTGCACTGCGGCCTCCAGAAGTGTTGCTAACACCCTGGAACATTGATGTCTTGCAGAGACACAGTGTTTGTGCCGACACAAGAGCGTGTCACATCCCTACGCTGTGCCGATGAGAGCCAAGAAGCTCGAAACGGCCGTCCACAGCTGGGATTGTGGCACGCTCGATCAGTAAATATATGCCTCACGTGCAGCCATGGAGCATTTGCTCATTTTTATATTTGTATATATATATATATATATATAGATACTCATTGAACGATGCGACAGCACCACAGGACACGTGTTTCGCCGTGTTTGCGGCTCGTCGGCCCTGGGTGGCTGCGCATCGTTCGGGATTGGCAAACCAGGGGTCACTCAGCGAGCAATATACACCTGGGAGGGTGACTGAGCGCTCCTCAATGCCACAGTGCAAGCCAGTGAATTATAAAGAGGGGGGAAAAGCCATTAAAAAAATAAGTAAATGATGCTAGACGTGTTTGAAATTCAAACTTACAGATTAAAATGGCTTCTATGGCTGCACGTAGAGAAACAGATACTCATTGAACGATGCGACAGCACCAGAGGACACGTGTTTCGCCGTGTTTGAGGGCCGACGAGCCGCAAACACGGCGAAACACGTGACACGATATGTCGACTTGTCACCTACGCAGCGGGAGGCCTTGTTGCCTTAGGTATATCCGGCTCCGCTAGCGTCCCCCCAAACCACAGAAATCTTAAGGAGTATGCTAGAAGGAAACCTCCGAAACTGGGACGTACGGGCGAGGGGAGCGCCATATTGAATCAGCTACTGTTGCCGCGGCGCATGCAAACAAAGGAATCCAGTAAGCATACAGCAAACAGAACGCCAAAAATGTTTTTGGAACAGTAACACACCGCCCACAGAACCCATGAAACTGTAAGATATATGAAAACGCATACACACACACACACGAAGAAACAGACACGACACGGACGCCACATGGGGACGCCGTCTCCGCCGCTGCCGCTGCCTCAACCAGCCTTGACTACAAGCCTGGATAGGGGCGGACACTGACAAAATATGTAGACGACGGAAGCAGAGGAGCAACCGAGCAAGTGTTGTGACAGTTTTTGGAACTCTGGCTGCTTTCACGGGCTAGAAATACACGACGTTTCCTCGGCTGATTCAATATGGCTGCCTCCGAGCGCATACATTGAGAGAGGGAAGAGCCCCGTTCAAGTGCTTTGCTCTCCTCCGATCCTCCTCCCCAGCTTTCCTTCCAGCCTCTCTCCGTAAGATTTCTATGCCCCAAACATACCTAGAGTCAAGGGAGAAACCTGTCTTTATTCATTTGGAACAAATTGCACTCCGGCTTATAGATAAGATCGCTCTATCGGAGATCCGGGGTAGCTTCCTGACCTACCTGGGTAGTTTCATTTTAAATCGAACAACGTGTGAAAGTCGTTTTTTTAATTCGCCTAGAAAAAATATATGTTAGAGGACAGTTCAAACGACGCAAATCGTGCCATTTGCGACGCTCGTGCGTGGAGTAGTTTCCGCGTAGGAGAGGGGGAAAGTCGGAGGCTGCTTGGGCGCGCTTTCTTCTGGACCGACTTTGACGGGATCTAGCACCGCTGACTTTATGTCTAGGAACTGGAGGATTTTTGTGATTATAGGCTGCACCATAGGCACTGTCGACAGCCACCCAGAGAACTCTGAGAGCCACAGATTTTCTGTTAAAAAATGCCAAACTTGGCGTAAACGTTCAAAAAGGCCAAACTTTGTTACCAATTCATGACAGAACGTCTGAGAACGTCGAGCTTAGTGCCATTCGATTGGACGTTGAAAGCGCTTTGGATAAAGATCTCTACGAAGCGCTTCGTTTCTTCTCACTGCTTTGTCGGTATGTTCGTCGAACTGGGGCTTCTCGTCAAGGGCGCACGAGGCAACTCATGTACTCTCCCACGGTTTGAATGAGCCTGACGGAACTGGGAGACCATTGGGTAAACGTAAAGTGATGCTCCGGGGACACTACAACAAGCTCGCGCAGTGTGGTCATTGATTTCTCTGTCAGCGGGACACATGTAGCAAAGAAGAGGTTGAAGGTCGCGTGCTCGTGGGTGGGTCGCGCAAGGCCGCAGCCTCGTGCACCCTGCCTGAAAAAACAAATCGCTGCGCGTCTCTCAGGCAAAAATAAAATATTGTCTCACTTGGCGTCTACAGTAGAGACATGACGCCACCTTTTCAAAAATAATCAAGGAAATCGAAGATGGCATTTTTGAGAATACTGAGATGCAACATTGGCAATTTTCGCCTATCATGTGTGATTCTCAAGCTAATAACACAGAAACCACTGGGCTGAGAAAAATGAGCTTTATACAGCACGAAAGCTATTTCAATGTCCTTTCGAATGGCACTAAGCTGGATGTTCTCAGAGGTTCCGTCATGAAGCAAATTGGTAACAAAGTTTGGTCTTTTTGAACGTTTACGCCAAGTTTGACATTTTTTAACAGAAAATCTGTGGCCCTCAGAGTTCCGTAGGTGGCTGTCGACAGTATCTATGATGCAGCCCATAATCACAAAAAACCTCCAGTTCCTAGGCAAAAAATGAGCGGTGCTAGATCCCAGTCAAAATCGGTCCAGAAGAAAGCGCGTTCAAGCAGCCTCAGACTTTCCACCTCTCCCACGCGGAAACTACTCCACGCACGAGCGTCGCCCGTGGCGCGATTTGCGTCGTTTGAGCTGTCCTCTAACATATATTTTTTTCTGGCCGAATTAAAAAATACGACTTTCACACGTTGTTCTATTTAAAATGAAACTACCCAGCCTGCAAAACAGCACTATAGCGCAACTCTTCGTCAACTGCCGTATCGTACCGTGACCGTATACTCCTCCACACCTTCCCCGGGCCAGTAAGTATGGCCCGTCTCCATCCCTATCCTAAAAAAGAGGGGACGATATCAAACCCACTCGAAGCCGAAGCTGCTGCGGAGGACCTTATTAGCGACGTGTACTCCCAGCACACGCTGGTATTCACCGGTGCCTCCGTTGAGCATAGCCCCAAAAATGCCACCTGCGCCTACTACGTTTTAAGTCTCAACCCATCCTCTCAAGGGATGCGATCGATACTTAGGACCGCAAAGATATATTTACAACGCTAACGTTGTACATGAAACACATTTTCGTCAACGCCGATGACCATACACTGTTAAAAAAAAGGGGTGTCGAAGTAGCTTGCCGTTGCTGGCCGCACTGAAGTGGGCACCGTCACGACAGAATTTCACCACATATGGGACGTATTATGCATGTCCCAGATAGGTTCCTCCTCGTGTTTTGAACAAATCAGGACAGATAATGGTATCATTCGGAATGGTGGTTGGCTAGAAACGTGCTCTGTGGTGAAGTTCTGTTTTAACGGTGTAGGCTCACGGGCTGCGGGCTGGCAGAGAGAGCTCTTTAGCGCTCTCCCTGCGACGAGTACCACGTGGACACCTGTTGCCATAGCGATGGGAGGAGTCAACGCAAACTTTCAAATCTGACGCGTGGATATGAGCACGCCGCTGATCATACAACACTCTTAGAAATGAACTTCGCCGCATAGCACGCACTTAGCCAACCGTAATCTGTAACGATATCGTTATCTGCCCGGATTTGTTGAAAACGGGAGACGTCCGCCTTTTTTGTGACAATTATGAACAGCATAAGTGTCACAAAAAAAGGCGTACGCCTCCCGTTTCCAACAAATCAGGGCAGATAACGCTATCATTCGAGATTATGGTTGGCTAGGAGCGTGCTATGCGGTGAAGTTTATTTTTAAGAGTGAACGACCTTCCGCACAGCACAGGCGAGGGCGGAGCAAGAGGAGCTTGCGAAGCTACGAAATGGTGAAGAACCCGACCCAGGGCATAGTACACATGATACTGAGTGTAACACCCATGCCACACGTCCAGACTTCTATGATAATTGAAACAAATGGCCACTGAACGTACAGCCATCAAACGTGTAACCTGTGAACCTGTCAGGGAGCATTGAATCCAATGCTCTTTGAGAAGTTGACCCGCCATACGCTAGGTGGTGCTACGCGCATGTTCACTGGCCATTGGTTTGCACTCTAAAAACTTAACTTCACCGCATAGCACGCTCTGCGACAAACTTTGCCACGAATGATAGGGTTATCACTTCTGATTCGAAGAGAGAGGGGCGACTTTTTGTGTCAATTTGTACACGATAATTGACACAAAAAGGCGTACGCTTCCCTCTCACCTCGAATCAGGAGCGATAGCTTGTCATTCGTGGCAATGCACTCTTAAAAATGAACTTCACCGCATAGCACGCTCCTAGCCAACCATCATCTCAAATGATATCGTTATGCCCTGATTTGTCGAAAACGGGAGGCGTACGCCTTTTTTGTGACACTTATGCTGTTCATAATTGTCACAAAAAGGCGTACGCCTACCGTTTTCGACAGATCAGGGCAGATAACGATATAATTTGAGATGATGGTTGGCTAGGAGCATGCTATGCGGTGAAGTTCATTTTTAAGAGTGTGGTTGGTGCACAATGTGCTATGTGGTGAAGTTCAGTTTTTAGAGTGTCTGAGGAGGGTAAGAAGCGTCCATGAGGTGCGTCCTCCTCACGTGCGCTGATGCATGCACTGTTAGAAAAGCCGAGAAAAAGTAATAGCAGGAGACAGTTTTGTGGGAGTGTTCGTCGTTAGAGACGATCATAATTAAGGTAACTGTTGATACAGCAGCACAGAAATTCAATATGAAGTTTTAGTATAGGCTGGAGGGACGCAATCAACAACAATGATACGAGTGAGAAAGCTGTCAAATCCATGTTCAGCAATGCGATGACTGCCACATTTCAAAATTGGGGCACGACTCGCTTACCATGTTATCATGGAACTATTTTCGCGGGCATCCTTCAGATCTACTAGAAGTCCCTACTGTCGCCACGGACGCACTTCTATCTTGAAGTCTTTGTGCTCTCTGGAAACAAGTTGCCAGCAGCAGAAAGCAACTGTGCAACTTTTGCAGACGTTGCATTTACTGTGTTACGTGGCTCTCAGAGTCAAAGCTTGTGTACGTTTACGTCGCTCTGTCTCTAACTGCACTTTCATTTCATCTGCCAGGTCAACTGTCTCCACTGCAAGTAGCTGGAGTGTCTATGGTCGTGGTGGCCTGCTTGGGGGCAACAGCGGTTGCTGCTTTCTTCTGCTACTATGTCTACCGCAAGAAGAATGACGTCATAACAATGCCACGCTACTGATCCCTGCTGATGGCCAAACGGCGTCTTTCTCCTTTTTGTACATACTCCTTCGTGCCACCAGGTTTCGAACGCATACTGTTCCGTCCAGGCGCCACACGTTACTCACATCCACGCCGCCTCATCAGCGCTTTTTGCACTCTTTGACTTTGCGACAATAAAACGAGCCATTCATGCGAGAGCATCAGTTTTTCAAGGTTTTACTTGCCGTTTGACTCAGTCTAGCCTCTAAATTAGTTCAGGGGTTTCTCTCATAGCGTACAATCTTGCACGGTGCAGCATATCAAAGATTCCAATACATGTGCATGCACCAAGCCTCAAGTCTAGTCGGGAGGAAGACCAAAAGGCATGGACAATACAAGCAGCCAATGGCGTATCTAGGAAGAATGCTGTCTTAGAATATCAACTTTACCGCAATGAATGCTCCTAGCCAACTATCATCTCGAACGATATCGTTATCTGCCCTGATTCGTTGAAAACGGGAAGCGTACGCCTTTTTGAGAATATTATAAACTGCGTAAGTGTCACAAAAAAGCGTACGCCTCGCGTTTCCAACAAATCGGGGCACACTGTTAAAACAGAACTTCACCACATAGCACATTCTTAGCCAAACATCATTCCGAATGATATCATTTTGTGTCCGGATTTGTTCAAAACAGGGGGAGGAGCCTACCTGGGACATGAATAATATGTCCTAGTTAGGCCCCTCCTCCCATTTTCAACAAATCAGGACACAAAATGAGATTCGGAATGATGGTTGGCTAAAGGCGTGCTGTGTGGTAAGTTCTGTTTTAACAGTGCGGATAACGATATCATTCGAGATGATGGTGTGCTAGGAGCGTGCTATGCGGTGAAGCTCATTTTCAAGAGTGTGGTTTCCACGGCAAGCAGTGAAGTTGAACCCCTGTTAAAGGATCAGACACTAATTAGCACGATTATGTTATCGTATATCCTCAAATGAAAAATAAGTAAGGCTTGCTAATAATTGGACTAGCAATTTAAACAACTATATAATCATAATTGTAAACTACTTAATTAATTGAATTAATTATCGTAATTGAATCCACATGTAAAATAGTAGTCACGCAATACACGCTCTTAAGCCGACCATCATTCCGAATGATATCATTTTGTGTCCTGATTTGTTGAAAATGGGAGGAGGGGCATATCTGGGACATATTATGTATGTCCCTGCATCTTTCGGATGTCCATGCATCTTTCGGAATGGTGGTTGGCTAGAAACGTGCTATGTGATGAAGTTCTGTTTTAACACCATCTCATCTCATCTTGACTGTAGCCGTGACGCAGCCCACATACGGGAGGCCAACAACGGCAAGCCGGTTTTCGTCACCACAACCACCACCATCTGCTTTAACACTGTACAATGAAATTTAACAAAAGTTCGAACACACCTCGCACGTCCTGGGGAACATACACATCTCCGACGATAGCCAGCAGTTACTTCTGGCGACGATTGACCCGTTTCCCTCTTACTCCCAACAGGTCCCAAAATCTTTGCTTCCACAAAACTTATTGAAAGTGCGAAGCCATGCTCTTAAAATGTACAGACCGCCAAAGGGCCGATAGATTGGTTCTCCAGGAAACACGTAGGAACCACGTAGACAGTCCGCAAAAACCTTGCCTTACGTCAAAGTTCCGTCCTGGCAACCTTAGACATCTGTCATCTATTACCAACAGATGGTGGAACTCTTCCGAAGAAATTGCGCAGCTCTGGCAGAAGAAAACGGTTGTCCAGTTTACCACCCTAATGTCATTACTTTCTTGTTCTTCGGGTTTTTCTTCTGTATGTACACCGTTCGGATATGATTGTAGTACATCCCACTACGCATTTCTGTACGCTACCGCTGTTTGCCGTGCGAGAGCACACACATTCGCCCTGAAAAAGAGAAGTATGAAAGAAACGGGTCGATCGTGGCCAGAAGCAACCGCAATCGTCGGTGATGTCTATGGTCCAGAGCACATGCGAGATGTGTTGGAACATGGCACAGAGTACGCTCTTCATCCAAGTATATCTGGTGTTGGAAATGCGGGCTTAGTATGAAGTGCGTCTAGTGCAGCGTGCAGGGAACCGGAGAGGTGCATACTAGATGGTACACATGTGCTGAACAAGGTGTACCAACCACGAAAGCGCAAGAACGTAATTGGCGCAGTGAAAAAGTTATTTGATGACGTGGAAGTGGCCTTGCTACAGGTTGACAAAGCAGGTGGGTTTGTTGTTTTCTCACATGGTTACTTCCTTACTAAGAAGCAAGAAGCCTTAAGTAAATACTAGCACATCATCCTGTTCTCTCCTTCTGTCTGTCCTTGTTAACTATTGCGCTAGTACTATTGGGGACACGGTTAGCTAAAATCGCCTTTCAGTACTTCGCCGTCCCATATTACCTGTGTTGCGCTTGAAAATGTTGTGCCAATATTGTATTTGAAGGCGGATCGTGTGCTGCACATGTTTATTACTCAAAAGAAATAATCTCGCAACATCTGGATATTTGAGATTAGATAATCCACGGAGTGCTGATTTTACACAACCGTGTCCCCTATAGAGTACATCATGCAAGAGCCTACTAAGGGTCAAGTATCCCATATATATCTCACTGTGCAGTGGAGCAATGCGTGGCGCTCTTGCGAGTAGGTACCGGAGTGTATGAGGATATGAGGACGTGAGTCTGTCGCATCACATTCGGCTTAGGGGTGGTGACTTGGAGGAAAAGAGTGAAGGCTGAAAGAGGAGGGGGTGACGATGGTGGCACAGGAGAGGAAGAGTTGTGCAGTCCTTCTTGCTCTGGGATTTTGGTAGGATGGTTGGCGAAGTTACTCCACCGCAACGTTTGAGTGGATGGCGTCGAAAGGTCACGACGTGATGTTGTCCCGTCATGGTGACAGCCTCGCCACTGAAAGCCCTGTGCAAAGCCAGTGCAGAACGTAGGGAAAAAAGGAAATCGAAGCTCTCTGGCTGCACGTAGTGTATGTGTTTATGAGCAGCCAAACGTCGCGATACCTGCCCTGGACTGTTTCATCCTTTTGGGCAATCGTCCGCAGTGAACAGATAGGAACGGATGTCGTCGGAAGGTCACAAAGTTCCAGAGTTATTCGTGTTTTGTCTTGAGAGCCGGCAGCGGACCGTCAACTATGCCACACGTCTTCCTCACATCACCTGGTTTACGTATACCGGGCAGGCTTCAACGGTAGTGACGTCATCACTGCAACGATCACGCGCGAAAAAAACGCCGGTCTAGCGGTGTTAGCTCTGCCATTAGCTTCGCCGTGCTCCAACTCCGCCAAGCAAGATCATACGCATTGCCGGTAGAAACCAAATCACAATTTTTCGTAAAATAACTTGCGTACAATAATTTACGTATGGACACATGCTTCGTGCGAGTATCCGCCTTAAATTCAGCTATTCAAAGTGATGTGACTTAGCGCATTAGCACGTGTAGAACACCATATGCTATGCGATATGCTGGGTCTAGTGACGATAGCTTATGCGATACGCGAATGAAATAAAATATATTGATTCCGCCTCAGAAATTGTTGTTGTCATTCGGTTATTACGGCATTATAATGTCATTATTGTATTAGTTGATACTTGTATGCGACATACATGACATCCTCGGGTAAACATAAGCAAGTCCCCGCCACAACTTCCGGTGCCACGAAGAGTTTCGGTCCTTCCGGGACTAAGGACGCTCGGAACCTGTCGCCATGCTGAATGCACCTTTTCCACAATGGCCTATGCGCATGCGTATGACCTTGAGGCGCCGGAGATGATTATCTCCGCCTTCTCTAGATGACACACTATGGGGACGACAAAAGTGGGGACCAGTTGGGAGACAACACGAATGGCGCGACCTTGTCGCCCCACTCCGGACCGGTTTTGGTCCTTTGTGCTATCCACGTGGATTTGTTTTGACGCGCGCCGAGCATGGTTCGTTGGAGAGCCGCTACCCTCTAAAAACAGAACTTCACCACATAGCACGCTGTGCGCCAACCATTGCCACGAATGATAGGGTTATCGCTTCTGATTCGAAGGGAGAACGGGGCGTACGCCTTTTTGTGGCAATTTGGATATATGAAAGTTGCCACAAAAAGGCGTACACCTCCCTCTCTCGTCCAATCATAAGCGCTAACACTATCATTCGTGGCAATGGTTGGCGAACAGCGTGCTGTGCGGTGAAGTTCTGTTTTTAGAGTGTAGGATACGACGCGTATGTGACAAAGGTCCATTATACCTTGTGCTTTCCTGATTTGTTGAAAACAGTGGGCGTAGGCCTTTTTGTGACAATTTGAATTTCTACAAAAAAAGCGTATACGACCCTCTCTCTCCTCAAATCAGAAGCGACAACTGTATCAATCGGCACAGTGGTTGGTGCACAGTGTGTTTGGTGTGAAACCTGATGTCATATGGGCACCAAACCGGAAGCGGTGAGAACGACATTAAATATATAAAAACATATAAAATTGTTGTTTTCTTGTCTTTCTTGAAAATTGTCAGCACTCAGAGGATGCAGACACCGGTACCTTACCTGTATCGTACAGCTAAGCATTATGCCTTTCCGGGCACAACGGACGGGAAGCAGCCATCCCCGTAGACGCGGTAGCGTGCCAGGCACCCCGGTAAGCGTAATTCCAAAACACTACCCTGTACAACGGATCGCGCTGTGTCTAGCTCTAGCGGGCGATAGTTGATCGTCTGGCAACCTGCGTTCCCATGGCAACACCGAGACGCTACTGCATATTCCACCGGGTTCAAATATCGACGGAGGAAAAAAAAAGAAAGCAGATATCTTTTCCAGTTGATGTCTCGTCAGCGATACTTTCTGAGTCTGTTTTTGTTTTGTATTTATTATTAAGTTCGATTACGTCAATACACCAAAAACATAAAGCGGAGCACCCAGTCTTAAAAATTTCATGTAATTTGTAATTTCATGGCTCGACTTCCTGTCGTGTGATATGTCGAACTGTGAGCATTGACAGTGTGTCAGTGAAACCATGCAATATCAGCTGAGACATTGTATCAAAAGCCGTAGTGGTGGCGTCGAGAAAATGGCGCACAATGGTCCACAACTTGTGGCTTAGAGCTTCGGAACTCGTATGGTCGCTTTATAATTACATTTTTGCTGTTGCGCCAGTGGGAACAACCGGCTTCCGGTTTTCGGTGTTTATAATTTTTCAGACCTCTCGAAACACGGTAAAAATGAAAGGGAAACCTAATTAGAGCACTACAAAATTAAATTGAATTACAATGTAATAAAACAACAAGATAACTTCTCTATGTCACTTATCTTCGTCCTATCTCGTAATACCTCAACGTAAAATATCAACACCGAAAACAAGAAACATTAGCTAATCTATCTTGTTCCATTTAAATACAAACAGATTGGGTGCTATCCGTAGGAAGCTGAACATGTCCGCTGACCGAATTACAGCTTGCGATACTTATAAATATGAGACGAGCAGTGTGAGAGCAGTGAGCGCGTCGTAGACACAATTATACCTGAGACATACTCAGCAGCTAGGTGCTATAGAGCAATACTGAAACATACGTCGGCGCTTTTCACGGACAGACCAGAGATGACACCTTTACATGGTACACCATCATCAACTGGAAATTAAAACTACCACATATGCGTTCTTTTTGTGATATGAAATTATTTCATAACTAGAGAAAACATCTCCTGTGCGTTCAGATTCAGTTTTTCTGCCCACATATGTACCTCCCATTTACGCAAGGGGTTTTTTTCCCCAATGATATCACTGTCTGATGTGCATTTCACGACTATAACGTGGAGAAAAGTATTCACGATTCCGAAGATGTCGCTACCACCTCAGTTCCATGCTAATCATCACACTACAAGCACCACGAGTCTTCACAGCTCTGCTGGCTAAGCCAAGCCATTAAAACTGGCTAGCAACTCTCTCCCCATACTAAGAAGAAGTACCCTTGTTTTCATCGTGAATCACAGGTCCTGATTTACTACAATCAGTCTACTTGGAAAGTACCACACCGCCAATGTCTGCAATTTAACACATCTTATAGAAAGTTCGGCCACAGAAGTGGAAGGGTACGCTGACGAAAGATCCCTGCATTCTTTCCTCCAACGATATTTGAAGCCACACGGAAGGCCGTGGCTAGTCATACCGTGGCGTCTCGGCGTCGCAACGGCAACGTACGTTCCCAGAGCATCACGTATCATCCGCTAACAGTAGAGAAAGCACGATCTGTTGCACTGGGTAGTGTTTGGGAATTACGCCCCCGGTAATCGGTATACACTAATGCACGTATTCACCAGTCCCACTTAGCCACTGGTTTAGTGACGTCTGGTTTAAGTTGATCACGTGAGTACTTCGTCCGCCAATCACGAACAACCACCCCGCTGGTCTAACCCGGCCCGCCTAATCAGGCAGGCAGACCTCTCGGGTTCCTCCCAACGACACTCCTCCTCCTCCTCCTACCGTGAGGCCCATGGCGGCCTCCATGGAGTTTGTGTGCGAAACGCATAGGCCTAATCTACGCTTCGCAGGAAATTTTTCGGCGAAATACAGGTAAGTTTTGACTTGTAAAGCTACTAGAAGTGTTTGTAAGTCGAATGTTGTTGCACTCCAATCAATATTTGCCCTCAGCGTCTCACTTCGTTCGCCGTTCACACGACGTAAACCCGGCGGCCTAGCGATGGTCTAACTCCCATGTATTTGCATAGGACTGATTTAAACTAGGGGTGGGGGTAGTTTAAAGCCGGTCTACCGCGGAGCAGCTGTGAATGAGCCTTTCGAGAAACAACCCCAAAATAGTTTTTGCTGGACCCTGCTTTCAAGTCGAAATTGCGCAAATTAAGCAAAAAGAACGTTGTGAGGAACAGGTGAGCGAAGTAAGTGAAGTAATAAACCCGCCAGTGAGTTAAAAGTTAACGATCGGTATGAAGTGAAATTTTGAAATAGATGCCGAAAAAATCCGATTTATAGTCCCCAATATAAATGCCGATAAACACCCCCCGAAATGGGTTGAAAATAAATGCCGAAAACCACAAACCCTAGCTATGAGTGACATTCCAAAATAGTAGCATTGAGAGGGTACCTGGAGTTATATGTTGGATGTCCCAGTGCATTAACAAGGTACAATATTTCAGATCTGACTCTGGAAAGGGCACCATATGGAGGAAGCTCTAGATCCCCTTGGAAGCTTGATTTGCTTGCCCAGAAAGATGCAAGCCCCATAGGAAAACACTATTGTGTTCTGTCATTATGAAAGCACTAATGTTTTTTGGAAATCACTATGAGCATGTTTCTTGGCACAATTTTGTGCTGGTGAGATCTGGCTATGCTTATCGGCTTCAATGCAGGGTGCTGCTGTATATGTCGACTGGGAGAAATTTTGACAAAAGAGTGTGTCTGTAGGATATCAGACTTGGTTATTCAATAAAAGTACAGGTAGAAATATCCTGTACAAAGAAATATTGTGAGCAGTGTTTTGTGTCGACGAATTTGTATGGACAAATGAGAGCCTTCACGGGGGCATATAAGCACAACACTAGAGTGTCAAGAAGCCCATGTAGTCATGATGTCGATACCACTGTCAGGTGTGTGCAGATGCTGCCTGCAAAATTGCGAACAGGTTTCACCTTGCCGGTTGAGGAGAAAATCCACAGAGAAGTGAAGGGCTCAAAATTTTATAAGGACGCACATGTAAGTACATGTGTAGCTAAAATGTGTGCTCTACCGTTTCCAGCACACCACACCAGACGGGGAGGGCAAATATGCCAACAACCACCATTTCTGCAATGATGATGTACCGTAATATTAGAAAATATTCAAGGTGACAGCTACTTGCTTTTATGCTCACATTTATCATCTGCTAACAGTAGATGTGGCTTTGTAGACTGCCACCGCAAGAGACAAAACACAAGTGATGTGGCTGCAGACTTTATCAAAGCAACATATTTCTGGGATGCGATTACTGCCAATACAAGCCCATGACCATGATTCACACAGTGTTCCCCTTCATTCATTGTGTGAGCAGCACTGTGTATGCCCAACACTTTGTTTCTTTTCTTCCAAATTATCTGTTATGGGCACAGCTGTGCCTGTACCTCATGCTTTTGAGTTGTTTCTTTGCATTAAATCAATAAAACTTGTTATGCATTTCCACAAGGATTATTATTATTAAGGATATCAACTATTAGTTGTGAAGTACAGATGTTTGTCCCATGCCACATGCTATCGAAAAAAGAAATATTTACTACATTGTGCGTGGAGACACAACTCCAATGCATTGATAGTGCAAGAGAGCAAAATTCTATTCTGCAGTTTAGCATGAAAAGCAGAACCACTAGCTGACACTCTTACTGCACAGGAAGTACCAACACTGAACAGTTGAAATTACTGCTGTACATTGGACATGGAGAATGATTGAATATCGGAAATGCTATCTGTTACACATAACGAACAAATAGAGATCATGAAAAGGGAACTGTGATGGAAAGACATGTAGGGTGTGTCCGAGCCAATGCAAAGAGAACCAGTAACACAATTACCAGTACCGTGAAATATATGTAGATCACAGGGACCTGTTGTTATTGGTAATGCTGTTTTTCCACCTTGTACAGCAGCGCACAAGTACATTGATCTGTCTGAAACGCAGCTATGCTGAGGACAGTCACCACGTGGCGGATTGACATTTGTAACATCTATGCTAAATCATGGGTATCATTATGATGTGACTGCAGATGTATGACAGATCATGTAATCTGAGAACACAGGCATGCTCATTTCTTGCAAGATTTCCTGGCAAATCTCACATGCTATGCATTGTTGACAGCTGTCATGACACTGATGTCATGACATGGTGGCGACACGGATGTCAACGACACTCCAGCTTTACACTGGTGTGGTCTGTGCACTTGTTGTGTAGTCTCATATGCTGTAAGGCGCAAATCTTAAGAATAGAAAAACGCGCCCCTGTGTAATCAGGTCACGAGATTTATTCTCTACATCTGCATTCACATCCACATTGCAACCATGCCTCTATTTATCATGAATGCCCAAATGCCTGTAATTTCGTTCTGTTGTGTCTGTCTTCAATGTGTTCTAAATAGCTGAGTTCGAGCAATAAGTATAGAATAGTAGAAATTGTAGTAATACTGCATGAACCAAACCAATGGCCACTTCTAATATGAACTTCGCTTCACTGTACTTTCAATTATGTTGCAACTTCGTTCTCCTTACACCAGTACAGGTACGTGCTAAGTGCCCACGGTTCTTCCATTTTGACATGTCCTGTATATTACCTGATAGGAACAGGTACTCCCATTGCGTACTAGCTCACCTCTGCCTTGACTCACACTCCACCCCTAAATGCACAGCAGTGAATGAAGGATGAACGCAATATGGGCATACTACATTCACAAAATAATGTTGTGCAGGAATAATATGTAATGATGCATAATTAAGGGTGTTGTTATCAGCATCATTACAAATGATTATAATGTGTATGAATCTGTCACTCGAAAGCCCACAGGAAAGAGCGCCTAGATGCTGTTACAATGCAAGACACTACGGCACTCATTTACATTTCGAAAGATTGAAGCTTCCTTCCTTCACATCATCACCAAGAGAATGTGTGGCGCCTCAAGCATACTAGTTTTACTGCATAACCGGCACAAAATGCCTGTGACATATGTTACACCTTCTTATTTACTTTGTTTCAGGAAAGCAGTTCTTCAATGCAATACGTGAAGAAAACTAATTGTCGTACAGATATGTTCCTGGAACGTGACTAACCCTGCTTAAATGCATGAAAAACATGTACCGTCAAACTTCGCTTTACGAACACCCTTCGTTTCTCGAGTAATCTCGAGTAATCGAATACCTCGTAAATCGAGGTATTCGTAAATCGAGGTCCGAGGAGAGCAGTGCACAAATACCTCCCAAAAACACGGGAAATCGATTTGAATAAGTTTTATTTTTGAAAATACTGCGTAATTGTGCTTTGCACCGTACTTTCTGCATGGTCGATTTTTTTTGGAAGAGATGACAGAAGTCTGACACTTGACTCATCCACCCGGTCCTCAAAGTACCGTATCGCGCGCGGATGAGACTGTTTCCAACGGCAAATATCACGCTGGTCACCGGCTGTCAGAACTGAACACCTTCTCTTGGGCCGGCAAGATGTTTCCATCTCGGAGGCCTGGTCCAAACTCACAACCGTTTGGCTGTAAACGCCCGAATTATTCTGTCAGGAAATGGTGAACCATGTTTGTCGAACGTAGCGACTTTGGGACATTGTATGTTCGATCTTGGCAGCATGTACTGAGGAACTTTGATTATCCTCCGGTCCATTGGCCTGCCCTCTGTACGTTCATAACGCCCGTTCGTATATCGAGGTCAGAATGGCTTGGCTACTTTGGGTCCGTTCCCTAATAATCCGTTCATAGTTCGGATATCGAGGGTTCGTAAATCGAGGTCAAGATACACGGAAAAAGTTTGGTTCCCTGTGGAGCCGTTCGTAAGTTGAGGGAATTCGTATATCGAGGGTTCATAAAACGAGGTCCGACTGTGATTGTAAGAGTAGAAACCATTGCTTCAGGAATATTGTGGTTGTGTATGCAGAATTTTTCCTTTCTTCTAAACAGGAGTTTCGCAGTACCTCTACCTCTGTTTCTTTTTGTAAACCTGCCCCCTCCTACATTTTTTTGTAATGCACCGGTTGTAAATGTTTCATGTTTCATCAGTTGTTTCATGTTCATCAGTTGCCGCCTGCGTCGATCCCGTCGTATGAATGTGCGTGTGAGTGAGCAAAAATGTAAGAGTGAAAGGAGGATGAGTGAGAGAGAGTGGCTGGTTTGTCCCTTCAGATGACGCACCCTGGAAGTCGCCGAGAAGGCGTGTTAGCTTAGCTCAATTGGTAGAGCCCTGGACCGGCAATCCAGAAGATGTGGGTTCGAGTCCTACAGCTGGCTAACCTTTTCAGTGACTTTCATCTTTCATCGTTAATTTCTTAGGCAAATTGAGGCTTTGTATGTATTTGTCCCTTCTATGTTGTTCCAGCCTCAGAACATCAGTTGTTTCATGTACACGCTGTTGGCTCATTCGGGCAGCAGTATGACGCCTGTGACGCATCCCCGATCTCCTTACGTTTTCCCGATCTCCCGATGTTTTCCCGAGTCACGTGGCCGAAAGCCGTTCAAAGGCTGCGCGTGACGTCATCTGCACGAGCTTTATTCGCTCGGAGGTGCTCCGAGCCGTCTTTTCGCTATGAGTCCGAGCGCCTCCGAGCGAATAAACACAAACGCCCTATATATAGAAACTGCCAGGGGAAGGACAGGTGCTCATAGGGGAAGTAGTACGGTGCCAAGATTAGTCAAGGAAGTGCCTATATCACTGGATGGCGTGACTTCTGCAAATGCAGGCAAGACTTCAGTTATCTGTTGAAACACTCCATTCTTCATCTCAACATCAAGTTCTTGTTGTTGTCAGTTATCTGTCCAGACAGGGATATTTTTGCAAGGCTGTCCGCTGTCTCGTTGAAACAGCGGTCGGGGATTTGATTACAAGCCCGGATATGTGACTGTATGTGACTTAGTTCTGGGGGACAAAAATGTTCGTCATGGCTTAGAAGTGGTGGCCAAAGCAGATATTACTGACAAGGAATCTAACAGCAAGGTCCCTCAACATTCTTTCTGGTCAGGAAACTCCGCTCGAATACAACAACAACAACTTCCTGACCTGATTTCCTGATTTTTGACCTTGGAGAGTGGGGAGTTTCATCGCCACAGGCGGTACTCTACCCCATTGCTGGTGGGAATGTGGGGAATAAAATAACGAGCCCCTTCACAATAACGTGAAGCCTCTGCCTCTGCGCTCGAATACAATAGACAAGGTCACTTAGGGAAAATAGAACTCTACCCGAGAAACGTCATCATGTCGTTGGTAGACAGACTGAAACCGAAACAAACCGGAAGGGGAGGGCTGGGTTCCACGAATGGGCACTTATAGTTCGCTGCTTCCCATGGAAAGAAAAGTGGGATCGAAGGTCGCGTCCCTTTCAGTGACCGTCGTAATCCCATCGAAACCGTGGCTTTCCGGCGCGACCTTGTTCGCTTCCTACCTTCGAGCGTAGTTCAACTCCGCCAAATTGGTGGTGCTGTGGAACAGTATGACGTCATTTGTTTACAAACAAGGAGAGGTCTATTGCTCCCGCGTGGGGCCGATCCCGTCGTTCGAGGGAAGACACCCTCGTGGAGCAGACGACGTTTCCGCAGCACTGCGTGTTTCAGGGAAGCTTTGATCAGTTATGTTTTTAAAGTTCGTTTCGTGTTCAGAGCAGGAACAATTCTATTCTCGAACCGGTTCATGATTTGAGTCGGCACATTTCAGTTCAGTGAACGTAAATTTACAGGTTTGCCGTGCAGATTGCAACTTTCGTTGTTGTCTTTTTCTAACACGCATAATTTTAATTTTGCTCTCACTCTCGACTCGCACTGAAGGTCGGGAAACATATTAGTGCATTGTGTTACGCAATCACACAAGTCATGCAGTGATATAATAGTAACTTTTGGTATATCGTACGCTAAGACCTCTGCGTACGTAATGAATAGCGTTGGTGGTTCTGTGGACGCTCAAAACACAAGCAGCCCTTTGCGCATTGTGGAGAACCACTGCGCTATCCCATACGTACGCAAAGGCGACAGATTACGACTAAAACTCACTACTGCAAGGCAACGGCGCTTTCCGAAGTTACTGCGTGAGGGCGAAACTTTCCAAACGCGCGATTTGCTTGTTTTCCTCGTAGCAGTTTGTTGGAACTTGAACAGAAATAAAATAACGAGGTAATTCTATCTCAGCGCACACAGATAAGGCTTCAGGAGAACTAATTCTGTATTTTAATAATCTGAAAATCTCTGGCAGTACCATGAGTGCCGGGGGATACACCTCCTGTAAATCGTATGAGTGGAAAGTTTTCAGTGAAGAAATAAACTTCCGTTGCTTTTCGATGTGATGCGGTGCCTCACACAAGGGGAAAATAATTAACTATTATACTACTAACGAATTGTAGACTGCCATTTTTTCACACTTTGGGAAGAGATGTACATTCTTAGGATAGCAATAGCGCTAGCTCGTTTTAAAGATAATGCGCATGAGCATGTCATGATAATCTTTCTGCAGAACACCTCAGGTATTTCTGCTGGTTTTGGAATTTGGATTGACTGGCTAGCCAGTTGTAATGGGTTATGAGATTCCGAAATGGTTGAAGCTGGGTCAGTAAATTAACAGGATTCAAGTTGCTCCTTTCTGAAGTGTGGCCTGAGAGCGCTTTCCAACAACAGAAATTCGCTGTCAGGATTCAGATGTCAAATTTAGCGGCGAGACTATCATCGCGTTGTAGACAGCCTCAATTTCAATTTCTTCCCCCTTTTTATATATTCAAGCTGAAACTCTGTGTCGGCATATCAGTCCGATCAGTTCAAGAACATTTCATTGAAGAACCTTCACAAGAACTTGTTCGGCTTCACATTAGACTAATCCACAGCGTCATTGCTCCGCGTATCACTTCATCCATAGAGATTATATTTCATCGTCATCGTCTTTGTTTTGGGACCACCAAGCACCACACGCATTACTGTACACCATCGGACTTGGATCGTTATTGTGAAGGGGCTCGTTATTTTATTCCCCACATCCCCACCAGCAATGGGGTAGAGTATTGCCACTGGCGATGAACCTCCCCACTCTCCAAAGTCAAAATAAAGTCGTTGTTGTTGTTGTTGTTTTGTTTTGGGAATAAAAGTAGTGGTACTGTGATGTTAGTCTGCGCAGTGTGGCGACATGTTGCACGTGCCGCAAGGTAGGACTGCAGATAATTTCAACCACCTGGGGTTCTTTTCACGTGCACCGGAAATCTCCGACACACGGTGCTGGAGGCAATGTTTACCTGCCTCGCCCATGTAACATGAAGCACCAAAACAGAAAAAGTGTACACTTCCAAACACACGCAGAAACACTATGCACGCCATACCCCCCAATTGCATAACTTCTTGCGTGGAAGCCGCCATTGAGCACACTATCTATTATCCTGCAACCGATTATTATCCTCTCAGCGACTCGTCCTCCAACGCCACTTGCGACAACTTGGTTATCTTAACATATCTTTGGCCACTCTGCTCGGCTCAGTCCTGCACAACCAGGGTGCGGTTACAACTGCCCTTTTCAGCTTTCTTCATACCTCCGGCCTCTCGACCAGCCTCTAAGGCCCCCTTTTGTACGTGTGTGAGTTTCTTCATTTTTTAAAGGAAAAGCAAGTCGGCCTACGCCTGACTAGCCTTTCCTCTCTTTCTTTTTTTCAATAAACGTATCTCCCCATACGCGCAGGAACCGGCGGACACTAAAGTCTCCCACCAAACGACTGATGCGCTGCCACGCGTCGTCGGGGAGCTCTAAGCGAACTTTTCGCAGGGGTTTCCTGACCAAAGAATATTAAGGGACCGTGCTAATGGTAGCACTACCTTCCCGCAGTTTCAAGGGACTTTCCAGGGAGCCAGAATCATGGCCAGAAATTCACTTTCGTAAGGAAGTGTACAATCTGGAAGATGTACAAGAAACTGAGGGCCCAAATGAGGAATGCAGAGGTCCACAGCAGCACACTTCTGTGAGACACACGTGTCTATTGCGATTACAAGGTGCTTGGGAAAGTGACAGTGCCGTCGTCTCATGGTGCAATTGCTCACTAACCCTGCCTGCAGGGGCACCAAAAGGACACATTTCGTGCAGGATGAAGCCGCTTACCGGCCTCTGTAGTCCGGTCGGGAACGCGTTGGCTTGTTGAGCTCAAGTTTGCGGGTTCGATTCCGGCCCAGGACGATAGCCATGTGGGGGAGGCAGACATTGCTCCCAGCACCGTTTCTTGGAGATTGCCGGTGCCTGCGAAAAGAACCCCAGGTGGTCGAAATTATCTGCAGCCCCACCCTGCGGCACGTGCAAGCATGTCGCCACACTAGCTATAGACACACCTTGCATGTAAATCTATACTGCAATTACATTTTTATGAAGTCGCTTTAGGATCAGAAGAGAGAAATAAAGTCAAGAATACAGTGTGTGTGGGGGGGGGGGGGGAGGGGGGTTGCACAAATTTCCCACCTGGCCCCCAGGAGGCGAAAAGTAGACGCCGGCCCTGAAAAAATTATGTATATGATCCATCAACATCGCCTGAAGTCTGGAGAGTCCTCAACGCTTGATTTTTTTATGTTCACCGGACCGTGAGGTGGATCTCCGGGTAGAGATAATTGCAGCTGTTGGCGACGCGGTCTGCTGCCTCGTTGCATGGGATCCCCATGTGTGAAGGAATCCACTGGAAGCTCACAGCAAAACCGTCACACTCAAGCTGCATCGAGGATTCCAGGATTGATTGTGAAATTGGGTCGTCGATGTGAGGATTTTCATTGCGTTACAGTGCGCATTTGAGGTCACTCAGCACAACCACGCGCTGTGATATAAGGTTGGACAAGGACTATCAATGCGGCTTTGGAGCGCGCGAACTTTAAATATAACGGTAACGATCGCTATGCTATGATGTTAGAGGTCGGGGCCCAAGGGTCGTTGACGTTCAACGTGGTTGATGCAACTCATACACGGACACCCCGTGTCATCGTCTTCAGCTACTTGTTGTTGTTTCAATTAAATCTATGTAGAAAGTATGAGTTATTCTTGCTATCACACGGGAAGTAATTACGAGGACGTTCAAATTTAAATTATAATTTAATTACAAAGTGCACCCAACAGGTACTCCGAAGCGCGCATGACCATAGGGACAATTTGGGTTCCCTTTCGTTGAGTCCACAGGTATGAGAGAAGTGGAGGATAATTCGAGTGTGGCAGAGCGCATTGTCATAAAAAAAAATCTCGAAGAAACGAAATTCCCTGATATTTTTGAAAGGGTTGAAGCAGAGTTTCGATTTACAGAGCTGATGATGATGATGATGATTCGTGTTTTATTGGCGCAGCGGTAACTATATTTACAGAGCATTTACGCATTTCAAGCAGAGCACTTATATGTATAAGTTGTGTCAACCTATCAACAAAGCTACTGCTACAACAGAGCTACACTGGTATCATCTTCCTCATTAAGTAATTATGATTGTCTGTGGCCATGTAGTAGTCGGTAAAAGCCACTGTTGCTCTGCCACTGCGGTTACCTCACTCTTAGAGCAGCACTTCGCCGCATAGCGCTCTCTCCTGATTTGTTGAAGACGGGCGGCGTACGCCTCCTTGTGCCACTTACGCAGTTATGCAAACTGTCACAAAATGGTGTACGCCCTGCTCCTCCCACATGTCAGGAGGGATAAAGGTATCATTCTGCGCAATGGTTGACCTTCAGCTTGTTTTGCGGTGGAGTTCTGAGGCCTGATTTTATCATTGACTGCGATGGAGAAGTTACTGCATGACACTTAGTTGCAATAAAAATATTCTGCGTCGAGCTGCACCGCTGTTGATCGCTGTCAAAAGTCTCTGGAGAGTTTCAAAATAGACGAAAGAAGGGTGAAATCTTTCTCGGAGTGTCCACAGACTGAGTATTTTCGGAAGCCGGAATAACTTCGGGAAATAAAGTAACTCCAACTGTAATGGCATCATCGAGGAGATACCCCTCCGTCTTAGCTGATTTGTATGATAGAACCTCTCCAAAACCACACCCTCTACACTTTGTGTCAGGCTTGTCGAAGCCTGGGCAATGCTGAAAGAGTTCCCTTGTCACTGTTTTGTGAATATCTTTCGTTGGCTCCTTCGGGTGAAAAATGGAGAGCACAAACTTCGTTCTGAACGGCCACTGGAGAAGTGAGTTTCCTGAGCCACGGCAAAGAAGGAAGAACGTACCTAACCATACAATGTCTTTTTTATCTGTGACGCTCAGCTCCAGTTTTGCTGTGTACCCGTTGATGACGTATGGCTCACTTTGGATACAAGCGGTATTCTTGGATGCATTCATCTTCTCAATGTGTTCTGTGATGCCTTCGACGTGAAAAAACGCTGTAGGATAACTTGAGCCAATTATCCGCAGCTTCTCTGTAGAGTTCTTCTGCTCGAGCTGAATCTTAATCGTTTCAATGGATGACTCCATACGACGTATTTCGCGAAGCGTGTTGTTGAAGCTTGCTGTTCCTGCTAATTCTAGCTTCCTAGAAATACCTTCTTGAACGAAGTCATCTACACGTCTAGGGATGATATTTCCTAATTCCGCCGACACGTTCCCGATCTTCCGGAAGTTACGACGTAGGATTGTTTCAACGCCGTTGAATCTTAGAGTATGTTGTTCGCTGAACAAACTTAGCCTGCGAGAGGTCATTTGGCTCTCTTGGATCACTTGATGTAGTAGCTTGTCGTGTCCGAAAAGTGATGCTTCTATTGTGACGAGTTTTTCATTGGCGGTCTTCTCAAATTCATCGAACCGCTGCGAAAGATCTTGAAGAAGGCCGGGGACCGACGCTACACTGCTCAGCCATTTCATGCTTTCTTCCTTGAACGTGTTGAGGACAGCAAGAATTGAAGCCTTCTCGTTTATGACATCGTCAGAAAGACGTTGTACAGTTTGTGATAACGTTTTCATTGTTTCTTCTATGCCGAGTACTGCATGGGTCAACACCTGAGGAGACAATGTTGCTCTGCGATGTACATGTGAAGGACCATCTTTGTCTTCAGCAGTAGGATCACTGTCTGACATTGTATGCGTTGTGATATCTCGTTTCCACATCGACGCTTCATGTAGTCCTGGTTTCTCAGCGTCTAAAGTGTGTCGACGGACCTGCGGAAAACGAAAGCGTTAGCGCACGACTCGGGCACACCCTCTAGAAACAACCCCTGATCAACCTCATCGCTTAAACAAACAATGATGGTAATTAAACAGTGTGACGCACAGTGGCGTAGCCGGACCTCCACGGTAGGGGGGGGGGGGGCTCGAAACAAATACCAGCCCCAGTTTCGACCCCCCCCCCTGTTGATACTGGGTGCGCCACCACACACATACTTGGGCATACCGCAAGATAGGAGATGCAACTCTGGCATAATTGACTTGAACGTACACAATGCGATTACGGTTAGGCTGTCGTGAGGCCGTGTAACCAGATTCCAGAATGGAAGTATTTTGAAAGGCTCATACTTTGAAAATCATTTAAAAATGTAGATAGACGCCAGGAACTGCAAGAACTTTCGCGATCGTCACATTGGTCCCCCCACCCCTCCCCGCCCATATAGCATTTTCTTCTCTGGTTTGCACAGTTTGCTTGGGTCGGCCCGTGGCAGGTAGGTGGGGCTCGAGTCCCCTCTAGCCCCCCCGTGGCTACGCCACTGGTGACGCAACAAGCTTGAGACCGCCGATCACGGCCTCACTCCGACGACAGTGTCCGCACTCCGACAGTATAGCCACGGAGAAGTGCTACCATTACCTCCATTAGCGTTCTGCGCTTGGCTGACTGAAAACATCTCACCTGCTCCTTCGGACAAATTGGCCCATATCCAATAGGAGACGACAACACTACACAAAAATATCCACTCTGTACTAACGGCGAACTTACCAAACTGTCTGCGCAGAAAGACTTACATGTGCAGGAGCAGTGACTTCAGCTTCTTTTCTTTCCGAAGCGGAAGTTAGAAGACCGGTAAAAGATGAACACAAAAGCACGATCGTAATCACAAGGGCGAGAGGAACTTGAAACATGGCCTTTCTCTAAGCTGGCCTAATGTCCGTTGATTGTAGCTACACGAGTTCCTGGTAAAGCAGTGTACAGTTCCAGGGTTATTCCATATTTAAAGCCTCAAGTCCATTTTTTCTTCCCGAACGTACGGAAGATTTTGATTGGCTGCAGTAAATATGAGAGAGGGTCAATATGATAAAATCAAAAGAACAAAAAACTGAGTGTGCGCTACGGAGTGTGCCTCCACGGAGAGAACCGCAGTTATCGCCGTTCGGTTATCTGTCTTGGAACAGCAGCACGTTCACCCCTCCTCGGTAGCTCAGTCGGGAACGTGTTGGCTCGCTGAGCTCAAGATCGCGGTTTGAAACCCGGCCGAGGGCGGTAGCAATGTGGGAGAGGTAAACATTGCTTCCAGCACAGTGTGTCAGAACTTTCCGGCGCACGTAAAAAGAACCAGAGGTGGTCGAAATTATCCGCAGTCCTACCCTGCGGCACGTGCAACATGTCGCCATATTATCTGTTCATCCTTTCACCGTTTACCAACAGAAGGCACAACCGGAAGTTGTCTAGGGTTCCCAGCGTCAGGGCCTGCATGTGGCGCCACGCTCTGTCACTCATTTGAGTTAAACCAATTTGACTGCTGTAAACGTATTTTTATTCGCGATGTATTAATTTGCGAAGTTATTGCCGAGTATTTATAATGTCGCGATTCCACGGCTGCTTCCTTTCGCGGGACAATCGTCAAGCAGTGTTGGCGAGTACAACTTTTCGCGCTTTTTTAGCGGTCGCGAAATTCGCGAAAATTAATACATCGCGAATAAAGACACGTTTACAGTATTTGTAAACAGTGAAGGGGTTTAACTGAAATAAGTGAAACGGCATGACGCCATATATGTAGCCGCTGACGCTGGGAACCGTAGCCAAGTTCCGATTGTGCCTTTTGTTTGTAAAGAGTGAAAGGACGAATAGGCAGACGAACATAACGTGTAACAGCACGACATTATTACTATTATTATCATTATATTATTATTTGCAGGGCGTTCGTCGCCGACTTCCTGCACAGACGTCGTTCTTGCGAAAACTCGATTCACTCGGATTACTCTTAGCCGGATCTGAGTGAATGACACGTGACACTTTTGGTTTTGGGTCTCATGTTTTTGAGTCCAGATTTAGAAGCGGTCTGCGATGTCGCTCTCTTTATGAAAACGAAGAGGGCTTCCTCCGCTTTCTTTTGCAATTTAGACGTTTCTGTGAATATCATCACCTATAAGATATCGAGCTGCAGGCGACATGATGAAGAAGATTGTTTGAACAATTTGCTCTTCAGGCTATGTGCATTGTTCGCGTGAAACTACAGAATTACTTTCGTGTAAAGAGCGTCCAATCACTCAGGAGGTTCTCGCCAGCACGGTGTCTTGGAGTCGGACGTCGGCGATGGCAACGCTATGCTCTGTTTTTTCCAAGATACATAACCATGGCTATAACTACGGTACCCTCTGGGGAGGCGGGCCCATATATATTTTTTTTAAATTGCGTATTAGCGCCGCGATGCAATTTGATCGAGCGGCGTACAGATGTGAACAGGAGAAGAGAGGACAGCAAAAAGGAAGGCAGACCCGGTAGCGCGCTTGCATTTTCATGTATTTTGTCGTACTGACCCTCTGTCATACTGCCGCCAACCAAAATCTTCCGTACGTACGGGGGAAAAAAATCGAACTTGGTGCTTTTAGCATATAGTCCACAGCGTCGCTCTTCCTTCAATATCTCAAGCGGTGTGCCTCACGATTGCACCTCGTCGTAGACACTTGTGTTGCATGTCGCACATCCTAGAAGTGGATTCTTGAAAAGATAAAATGCTCCAAGGGACTCTGACCAGAAGTGTGGGAACCCTTTCGTACTTGCGGTCGATAAAGCATCAAAAAAGGACTCTTCATGCGAAAAAAAATTCATGCATTAAATCATCACGGTTTCTCTAAATTCGAATTTTAAACATTCGACTTCATCGGAGTGCAGCACGCCTAGCATCAACGCGAGAAACCATACGTTTTTATATATGTTTATATATATATATATATATTTTCCCCTATCTACATACAACATCCTGCTCGTTCGAACCTCCATTTTGTAGCGTATATATATATATTTGTAAGTCAAACGTCGCAATGCCAGTACTCGAGAGCTGTTTCGGCCTTCTTGGGCCTCATCAGCAGTACGCAGGCAGGTAACGTTTGAGCGGATGGCGGATGGCTCCGTACTGCTGGTGAGGCCCAAGAAGGCCGAAACAGCTGTCCAATACTGGCATGGCGACGTTTGACTTACAAACATGTGCTATACGTGCTAGCCAAAGAGCTCCTGCTATTTTTTTTCCCTTATTCACTTGGCTGGCTTTGCACCGGGATTTCAGAGGTGTCTTAGGACACCCTGACGGGAGGCATCACGTGCCACGTGACCTTCTGACACCATGCGCTTAAACATTGCCTGCCTGCGTACTGCTGATGAGGCCCAAGAAGGCCGAAACAGCTGTCCAGTACTGGCATGGCGACGTTTGACTTACAAACATATGCTACATGTGCAGCCAAAGAGCTCTTGCTAATTTTATTTTCCCTTATACGCTTGACTGGCTTTCCACTGGGCTTCCAGAGGTGTCTTAGGACACCCTGACGGGAGGCATCACGTGCCACGTGAGCTTCTGACGCCATCCGCTGAAACGTTGCCTGCCTGCGTACTGCTGATGATGGCCAAACAAGGCCGAAACAGCTGTCCAGTACTGGCATGGCGACGTTTGACTTACAAACATATGCTACACGTGCAGCCAAAGAGCTCTTGCTAATTTTCTTTTCCCTTATATTATTGGTGCCACCGACGTAGCTATAGAACAAATGCACTTGCCCATGCGCTCATGCGCGGCCCGAGTCTGTGTGTTTCGGTATGGCGGGCTAGTGGTATGGCTAGCGGTATGGCATTCTAGTCCTCCATAGTTTCGGAAAAGGAAACTACCGTCGTCTTTTATTTCGTTGTGGCTATTGGAGCGCTAGCCTCTACCATAGATGTATTGGGGTCTTCGAGATGAAAGTAAGATCCATACAGACAAGAATTTGTGACTCAAATGTACTACCAGTTACCTTAACCAATCAATTCATTGATTGAATTAATTCAATCAATTAATTACTGGAAAAAATCACCAAATGTCGACGTGTTTTTTTAAGTAGAGGTTTGTCTAATAAAATAGAGGTTCCGGAAGCGTCCAGTGAAAACGGGCTTTTTATTTAATCAATGAGCGCATGCTAATTGCTATGCTCAGTAAAAAGACATGTTTTAGATATGTAGATATCGCCACTTGTTTACGAATAATTCAACAGCAGGTCTTCATAAAACACTGTATAAGAGTGATGATAAGCGCCGAGAAACGTATGCTACCGCTTCATTCAAAGATAGGTGAAGACGGCCACATAACTGCGACCACATTGAAAAAGGAGTCCCAGCAGCTGGCTCATTTTCTTGTTTGCTTACTGTCGCGAGTGGTTACGTCGGGTCCCTACTAAAGTATGTGATCCCGTAAATGTACCTATATTGGTAATGATTGAGGGTCTCTGGACGTCCCTGTCTTCTCTTTTTTAATTGCAATAGAAATTATTCTCGAGTACATCGTTCATGTATATATTAATTTCCACTAAAGGTTACACTAAGGCCATAGCCGCCTTTGCATCATAAAATTGTTCACAAATAGACCAATCTATCTACCGTGGCGTCGCTCATGATCATAGTCGGCGCCAACAATTGTTAATATTAAGATCGTGCCTTTCTCACGCCGACCAATCATTTCGCTTCACGAGCTTCTACAGCGCGATTTTTGATTTCGCAACGACATTCAACCAACACAAAAGGCTTGATGCATGCTTCAATTTCTGAGCCACGCGTTGCTTTTTTTTTTTACCTGAGCACGAGCTCTCGTGAGTGTCCCGCGTGCCCACGGTGACGTTGCCGTGCAGATGACCGTTAAAAGTTCTATTTCTTATCTCTCCTCCTTGTCCTTCCCCGAATTTTTCCTCCTCCCATATCCTCGTGCAAATCTGTCAAGTCGGCTTTCTTGCATGGTTGTCTGCTATCCCGCGAAGCTGGCTTTCTGTGTCGTATCCCTGATGGGCTCAATCTTGATGTGCACATAGCGATCGTTATAGCTATTTTTCAAAATTTGCGCGCTCATTCCGTCACGCGCATTGGCCGTCAACCGGGGAGCACGAGCGTTTAGCGCTATGTGCATTGTCCACGTGAAACTACAGAATTACTTTAGTGTAAAGAGCGTCCAATCACTCAGGAGGTTCTCGCCAGCGCGGTGTCTCGGAGTCGGACGTCGGCGATGGCAACGCTATGCTCTCTTTTTCCAAGATACATAACCATGGCTATAACTACGGTACCCTCTGGGGAGGCGGGCCCATATATATTTTTTTTAAATTGCGTATTAGCGCCGCGATGCAATTTGATCGAGCGGCGTACAGATGTGAACAGGAGAAGAGAGGACAGCAAAAAGGAAGGCAGACCCGGTAGCGCGCTTGCATTTTCATGTATTTTGTCGTACTGACCCTCTCTCATACTGCAGCCAACCAAAATCTTCCGTACGTACGGGGAAAAAAAATCGAACTTGGTGCTTTCAGCATAAAGTCCACAGCGTCGCACTTCCTTCAATATCTCAAGCGGTGTGCCCCACGATTGCACCTCGTAGTACACACTTGTGTTGCATGTCGCACATCCTAGAAGTGGATTCTTGAAAAGATAAAATGCTCCAAGGGACTCTTCCCAGAAGTGTGGGAACTCTTTCGTACTTGCGGTCGATAAAGCATCAAAAAAGGACTCTTCATGCGAAAAAAAATTCATGCATTAAATCATCACGGTTTCTCTAAATTCGAATTTTAAACATTCGACTTCATCGGAGTGCAGCACGCCTAGCATCAACGCGAGAAGCCATACGTTTTTATATATGTATATACATATATTTTCCCCTATCTGTATACAACATCCTGGTCGTTCGAACCTCCATTTTGTAGCGTATATATATATATCATTTCGGATCAGGTTCAACAACCACCGATGTGACGTTACAAAAAAGCCAAACCCCCGGTCTCTCGCCATTTCAAGCAACCAGGTCATTCACTAAATAATGTGTCACTTTTATTCTCCAGTCAAATTTTAGTTCAGATCGGTGCAGGGAACAACGCGAATCTTATCTCATTTACAAATTCCAATCAACCATTAACGAAGATCTGGGAGCACTTTCAACGGTAAGAAATCTGGCCGCCTAGATGAGCAACACTTTCTTCCTTTTCGTTTCCTTTCTGTTTTTCTTTACTTTCTTTCTTTTTTTTTTCAGCCAAGTTTGAAGCCGCGCTCATCCTGCCTGGAATTTTCCCCAAAGCGGACAGTGACCTACGGCGAATGACATCACCACCCAGTCTTGACCTTCTGGAATATTCCCGAATCTGACTCATTGACAAACGCCTGTGGCGTGCCCGTACCGATTATGACGTCATGTACCAAACCTATTTAAGTAATGTGTAACCAGCTAAGCATCTTTTGTCCTGACG
Source organism: Ornithodoros turicata (assembly GCF_037126465.1). Classification (NCBI taxonomy): domain Eukaryota; kingdom Metazoa; phylum Arthropoda; class Arachnida; order Ixodida; family Argasidae; genus Ornithodoros; species Ornithodoros turicata. Next base: position 28,690,563 of record NC_088203.1, on the reverse strand, counting down.
AAGACAGTGCCACTGTCGAAACGTCGACCCCTTGCCCATTTTACTTTTTAACGTCTTCCTATGTAATAAACTAGTGTTAGTAACTTCCCTAAAATCTGTTTCCGCGTCTTTTTTTTGAACTGCTATATATATATATATACAGGGTGTCCCGGCTAACTGCAAACCATGACCATCTCTATAATACACGACCATCACACTCGCACCTAGCCCCAGCGCCACTGATGTAGTTTCGCCAAGCGGCCGCCGCGCGTTTGTGGCGCTGAATACAGGACCTTCGGCAGACGACGCATGCTATGCGGATACTGTTGCTGCCGTCATTCGCGTTTGGTTTTTGCCGTTTTTGACGCGGTGGACAGTGTTTGTCTCCAGTGCATGGTTTGTGCATGGTGCAGACGCGATGGTGTACTGCACCGTCCCGTTGCAAGCCGAAGAAAGCAGTGTCGAACACAAGTATTTCATTCCACGAGTTCCCCGCTCAAATGCTGTCTTACGGGAGAAGTGATTCGAAATATATCGCGGCGTCTTGACACAAGATACTTCATTGCGAATTGCGATTGTTTCATTTCATATAGGGTGCACTTTTTGGATGGCAGTGTGTACCATAAATAGTTTTATCTAATATAGCTGAGTACCTTTTACGCATCTCTCTCTGAAAGAAAAAACGAATAATGAACTGTGGCCTCCAACCAGGGGTGGACATAAATGCATTTTTTGAGTATTTAAATATAAATACAAAATACTTTGTTGAAAGGGGTGTTTAAATACTCTTCATAAATACTTTTCGATAGGAGTATTTAAATATAAAATATAACGTATTTAAATGCCGTAACTAGTACCATAAATACTGCGATGAAGATGTCATCTGGAATTACAGAAATAACGATGAACATAACAAGTCAGCAAGGAAAATAGCACTTATTTGTTAGATTATCATGGTAATTTTAATATTAGAAGTTTTTGACTGCATCACTTAGGATTCTTATGTTCGGCTGTACAATCAGATTCGGAAAGGAGAACAGCATCTGCACTGGTGCCGATGAGCAAAGGCTTGCATTAAATTTGATGAAGATGCTTCGTACAACAAAGTAATCAGCCGCGACCATTGTCTGCAACAACAGCGAAAACTGTCCATCTAAAATCGTTTTTCGCCTGCATGCTAGCTCGAACTCTGCGTGTTCTCGGCATTTCAAGGCCGAAGACTTTAGCATCGGCGCAAAGCGCAAAATTCTCAAACGTGGCACCATGGCTACGGTACCTACGTTTAGTGATCACGAAGTTTACACAGCCTTGCATCTCCCAGTAGTGCAAAACGAACACAAAAAAGGCACCAAAAGGTAGCGTCGCAGAAAAGCCACCATCAAGAAAAATTCTTAGGGTGGCTTCTATCCGAACAGCATAATAAAGGTTAGCAGAGCATTGTAATGGCAAACCGCAAAAGAAGGAGAAAACAAAGTGTAAAAGTAAAATAAAAAGGGACCAATAAGTAGGAAAACAAAACAAGCAACTGCTTATTTAAAACTGAAGTGCTTGCTTATAGAACAAATTCTGTCAAAACAGTCATCTCTTTGCCAGGAACAGTTTCTTCTTACGGTCGCATTCACCCATTCTCTGTAACTGCCCTGTATGTTAACACGGAACGCCTCTCACGTGAAACGTAAAGTCTGAACGCGCTTGCGTCTGACGATCATAAACGCATGATAACTGGCCCAACACACAAGGTACTGCTGCCAAGTTTATGTGTACGATGTACTGCACATAGTGCGCGAGTTTCAGAGTTTTACATGCCACCTACGCTTCAGAGCACAGCCTATATCTGAGTATTTAGTTTCAGAACTCTTAGCTCAGAACTCTCATGAACAGAGAACCTGCGACAATACACAAACATGTACGCACGAAGAATTAACCACAAGGACCACTCATATTGCACACAGCTGAGCTACAACAGGCGCCCTTTTGGGTCCCGCAAGTGCCGCCCCTGGCGGGCGCTCCGCGCGTAAATACGGCACTTCTGCTCCTCGAGGCGCGGACGGAAGTCCCATAGGCGAACGGGCGAGTGTTATGGTCGTGTATTATAGAGATGGACGTGCTGCAAACATATTTTTTTAAAAATATATATAACACTTTTTCCAAGATGAAATCAGTTGCAATATAGCATATGCTGAAGGGCACTCCCTAGAAGGGCATTAGCAAAGTCCAAAGGCAATGTCTTAATTAACTTTCATCAATTAACTTTTTTAATTATAAAAGCTACAAAGTTGAACCAATGAGAACATCTGTTCCTTTCGGTCACCTGATATCATGATATCGTAGCCGTTTTCAGAACAAAAATTCGTTCGATAGATCGCCCGCAAAAAATTCGTGAAGGAACGCCATTTTTTCTTTATTTTGTTCATTGCGCTTCTTAGAAGACGCGTCTTTCCTTCACCTCCAATGTGAGAGGGACAAAGAGCACACTATCGCCTCTCGCGTCCTGGAAAAAGATTAAAAGGAAACAGAAAATGCAACCCAAGATAAGGCCAGTTCCGATAGAGTCACCCGATACATTTATTTTTGTTTTGTCTCCGCAAATTAAAACTCATCTTCGACGCATGAGGCGGCACTGTACCCCTTTCCCCTTTCACGTTGGGGATGAAGGAAATACGCGTCTGCGAAGATGCGCAATGAACAAAATAAAGAAAAAAAAAGGCGTTCTTTCACTAATTTTTTGCGAGCGAGCTATCGAACGGATTTTTGTTCTGAAAACGGCTACGATATCAGGTGACCGAAAGGAACAGGTGTTCTCATTGGGACAACTTTGTAGCTTTTATAATTAAAAAGTTAATTAATGAAAGTTAATCAAGTCATTGCCTTTGAACTTTGCTAATGCCCTCCTAGGGAGTGCCCTTCAGCATATGCTACATTGCAATTGATTTCATCTTGGAAAAAGTGTTATATATATTTTTAAAATATATGTTTGCAGTTAGCTGGGACGCCCTGTATATATACAGGGTGCCCTAGAAAACGTGTTATTGAATTATAATAAAAAAACTACACCACCGAGATTAATGCGGTCAACGGCATTTGTTCTTACTAGGTTTTTGCCACCTTCTGATGTGAATGTCGTGTAACGTAAGTTTAATTATGTAAATTTTTGCGAGCTTAAGTCGGAAATTTGCCTAGTAAAGGTCACTTTTTTACCCCACCAATGTGAAGAGCGTGTCTAATTTAGTCAAATTAATGATAATTGACAGGGATATTCAGGAGCTATCCCATCGGAAAAAATAGCCGAACATCATGCTCTACAGAGGTCGCACAGAATAGCGCACGATTAATTTTTCAGCGCAGTCTTTGTCAGTCCGACGAAAGGAGGTTGGAAACCCAGCCCTCCCCGACATCGCAGAAAGAGATAAAACAGGCGCGGCTTATCACGTTCGACTTTCGCTGGGATAATGCTTTCCCTCTCCCAATTTTAGGAACTGTTACTTTTTCTACTATCACTCTGTGGGCTGGCTTCGGAACCTCCTTTCGTCGCAGTGAGAGCGATTGCGCTCAAAAAGTCATCGCGCGCTATGGTCCGGTGCTCCGAAAAGCATGATATTCGGCTATTTTTTCCGATGGGATAGCTCGTGAATATCACTGTGAATTATCATGGATTTGAGTGAATTCGGCACGCTCTTCATATTGGTGGGATAAAAAAGTGACCTTTACTTGGCAAATTTCTGAGTTCAGTTCGCAAATATTTACATAATTAAACTTGGAGTACATGACATTCACATTAGGAGGTGGCAAAAACCTAATAAGAACAAATGCTGTTGACCGCATGATTCTAGGTGGCGTAGTTTTTTTTATTATAATTCAATGACACGTTTTCTGGGACACCCTGTATTTGTAAGTCAAACGTCGCCATGCCAGTACTGGACAGCTGTTTCGGCCTTCTTGGGCCTCATCAGCAGTACGCAGGCAGGCAACGTTTGAGCGGATGACGGATGACTGCGTACTGCTGAGGAGGCCCAAGAAGGCCGAAACAGCTGTCCAATACTGGCATGGCGACGTTTGACTTACAAACATATGCTATACGTGCTAATGTGCTATACGTGCTAGCCCAAAGAGCTCCTGCTATTTTTTTTTCTCTTGTACACTTGACTGGCTTTGCACTGGGATTTCAGAAGTGTCTTAGGACATCCTGACGGGAGCATCACGTGCCACGTGACCTTCTGACGCCATCCGCTCAAACGTTGCCTGCCTGCGTACTGCTGATGATGGCCCAAGAAGGCCGAAACAGCTGCCCAGTACTGGCATGGCGACGTTTGACTTACAAACATATGCTACACGTGCAGCCAAAGAGCTCTTGCTAATTTTCTTTTCCCTTATACACTTGACTGGCTTTGCACTGGGCTTTCAGAAGTGTCTTTGGACACCCTTACGGGAGGCATCACGTGCCACGTGACCTTCTGACGCCATCCGCTCAAACGTTGCCTGCCTGCGTACTGCTGATGATGGCCCAACAAGGCCGAAACAGCTGTCCAGTACTAGCATGGCGATGTTTGACTTAAAAACATATGCTACATATGCAATGACGCACAAGCTCCTGGAACACTTGCGGCGGTTGCAACAGTTCGGCGTGGGAGTACTCTCCGGTGTGAGCTACACCTCCGCCAAAGATCACCTCGCACTCCTGAGCAGGGATCGGAACCGAAACTGAACCCGAACCGAAAACCGGAAAAAACCGTTATTTTCTGACGAACCCGAACCGAACCGAACCCGAACGATTTTTTTGCTTGTCCTGAGCCGAACCGGAACTGAACCGAAAAAATTGATACGGTTACCGGTTCGGGAATCGGTTCGGAGGTGAATTAATTTTACTACTGACCGACCTTTTTTTTGCTCACCTGAACGGTTATCTCACACCTTTCTCTTACAATCGTGTACGGTGAGCGTAAGCTTGCTTGCATGTAGCAAAATTACTGCCCGTGGACCGGTTAAACCGAGGCCGAAAAAAGTAACTGTTCCAATCCCTATAAATGCCCCGACCGCTGACAGATTTTTTTTGTCTGTGTATGTGCGGGGGTGGGAGGGTTCTCCCTGAGCCGAACCCGAACCGAACCGATATACCTGAACCGGTTCACGCTGATAATTTCGGTTCAGCGGAGTTAAACCCGAACCGAACCACTATGCGTGAACCCGAACCGAACCGAAAAAAATACCGGTTCCGATTCCTGCTCCTGAGGGAGGAAAGGTGGGAGGCGTTGAGGTATATGGCGGCGAGGGACAGTCTAGAGAAGGAAGCCTGGTGCTCCCGGAGGCTCCTCTCTAAACATCTGGCTTTAGCGCAACCGCCCATGGAGGCCCTCATGACCAAGAGCGGACGAGTCACCAAGCAAAGTGAAATAGCCATTGTGGCAAGAGAGTTCTACGCTAACATGTTTGAGAATGGACTCACGGCAGGTGATTCCTTCTGCGGGGGAAAGGCAGGAAAAGGCATAGAACTTAGCTGCAAGGAGGTGCAGCAGGCTGTTAGAAGCCTGAAGAATGGGAAGTCGCCGGGACCCGACGGGTTTCCGGCGGAGTTCTACAAACGGTATTGGGACATCCTGGGCCCCTCTTTGGTGAAGGTGCTTAATGGTGCACTCCAGAAAGGTACACTTCCAGAAACCTTCCTGGAAGGAACGGTCACTCTGTTGTGCAAGGACCAGCAGCGTAAGGAGGAGTTGGGCGCCTGGAGACCCATAACGTTATTAAATTTAGATTATAAAATATTAGCAAGGGCAGTCGTGGGCCGAATACAAGGAAATATGGAAGAATGGGTGTCACTAGCACAGGGTGCTGCAGTTAAAGGTCGAAGAATTCAAAGGAAAATATGGGAGCTAAGAGATGTTATAGAATGGACAAGCAGAAGGAGAATAAAGAGTATTCTCATGACCTTAGACCAAGAAAAGGCATTTGACCGGCTTAAACACGCGTATTTAAGAGATACATTAGAAGGAATTGGGACGGAAAATCCAATAATAAACACAATAGGAGCCATGTATGAAAACGCCAGGAGTAGGTTACTTATCAATGGGCAATTGGGAAAGAGCTTTCAGGTCAAAAGGGGAGTAAGGCAAGGTTGCCCCCTTTCTCCCCTGCTGTATGTGTTAGCCTTTGATAGGTTATTACGAGGGCTGAACCAGTCTGAGGCAGTGAAAGGGGTTGGATTACCTGGGGCAGTACAGCGTAAAACCATTGTGGCCTACGCAGATGATCTCACTATGGTAGTTCAAGGCGAAAAGGAAGTTGAGAAAGCTCTAGAAGTAATGGAAGAATATGAGACAATGAGCGGGGCGAAAATAAATAGAGACAAATCAAAATTGATATATTTAGGTGGGGAGAAGCCGAGGAAAAATCTGGGCTTGAGTATTGTGGAGGAGACCAAAATCCTCGGAGTCAGGTTTAATAAGGACGGGGTTTCACACAACAATTGGATGCAGTTGGAAAAATACGTGGAAAATTGAAGGAAGAGTATGTTGAACCGGGAACGCCACTTACAGCTCGAGCGCAGATTGTCAAAAGAATTATGATACCGAGATGTGCGTACCTGTTTTCTGTCGCTTACCCTTCTCCTGAAATATGCCGTAGAATTGAGAAACTCTGCTTTCAGTTTATATGGGATGGGAAAACGCAATGGGTAGCGCAAGAGAAAATGAAACTGCCTATTGATGTTGGGGGCCTACAGATTGCTGATCTGAAACAACTGTCAGAAGCACATGCTTTACATGGAATATATAGGATGTTGGATGGCAAGGACATCGCACAGCAGGTGACAAAATTTTGGCTGGGAATAAACATAAGACATTTTCGCCAACACGGGATAGATCATAGGAGTCCAATGTCGGAATGGCAGCCAGCAATTTATGAAGCAGGGAAGCACACTTTGCTGCAATTGAAAAGATTAGACAAGAGCAAAGACTACAGCGGAAGCTCAGTCGCTGAATTATACAGAGATCTGAGGGGGAAAGAAATAGAGAAATATCCATCTACAATAACAGCGGAAGCTTGGAAAAGAATTCTTAGTTACTGGTTAGAAGGCAAAAGAAAATCATTCCTGTGGAAAATTGCGCATGAGGTCATACCAGTGAGGGACAAGTTTTATCTGTGGGGTAAAAGCCGCAGAAGAGACTGCGAGCTTTGCGGTCAAATAGAAACGGTGAGGCACGCCGTCTTCGAGTGCAAGGTACCGATGTACCTGTGGTCCTGTTTTAAGAAATATTTTGGATTAAGTAACTTGACATTTGAAGAAGCTATGGGAATACATGTTGGGAAAGTAACCAAAAGACAACAGAAATTTTACATGTTAGTAGCAGTCGAAATCGCATATCAAGCTTGGGTAAACAGGTGTAGAGTGGTGCATGGTGGTGACTGCTGGGGTAAAGAACGAATGAGAAATATAATCAGCTATTACGTACGAACTTGGCTTGGGAGGGAGCGGTTAAGGTTAGGAGCAAAAAACTTCTCGAAACAGTGGCAGTGTAAAGGGTTCAGGGTAGTGGAGGGTATTATTAAATTTAAATTGGCAGATTAGTTAAATGAATTTAGAATATACTACCGCCGCAAGACAAGGAGGAGATCTATCGGAATTTTGGGGTCAGTTAACTGTAAAGCACAGGAGTGTTGACGCTCTTCTGAAGCACACGATACAGCGTTACACTCAAGTGCAAAAGCAATGGGGAAGAGTTTTAGAACTGGCCTCAGTTGTTGACTTGGTTGGGGAAAATAAAGCAAATCAGTAAATTAAGGATATAGGGAGTGGTAGGCTAAAAGATAAGGAAGATGGGCTCACTAACTTTGTGACTCATCTAATCAGTCAACAATACAACAACAAAAACATATGCTACACGTGCAGCCGAAGAGCTCTTGCTAATTTTCTTTGCCATTATACACTTGACTGGCTTTGCACTGGGCCTTCAGAGGTGTCTTAGGACACCCTGACGGGAGGCATCACGTGCAACGTGACCTTCTGACGCCATCCGCTCAAACGTTGCCTGCCTGCGTACTGCTGATGATGGCAAGGGCCCGAAACTCGCCAGTTCCTTTGCGGGATAAAGTGAGGCGCTTCATGCGTTTCACGTCATCGGACGTCAGAAAACGTCACAAATTGAACGTCATGGAGACATCCGGTGGCTATTGATTACTGATTGGTTCCCATGAGGATGAATTCGTTTTCTGATCGATTATTGGCCGTTTTCAAATTTGTTCGCGAGCGCTCGAACAGGCGACAGCGCGGCGGCTGTGCCGGTTGGAACCGGCGTCCACGGAGTCGCCGGCGTCCGTTTCGGACGGCTCGTGTTGCGTACCGGTTGTGTTGGACTATGAGTGTTTAAAAAACGCAAGCTGTATCATGTGAGTGTCCTCGAACAGTCACAGCTGCCAGGGAAGATGCCTGCGCAACATTTGTGCTCTGCTTCTTGGTGTAGAAACTATTCGAGCGTCCGAACGCCTCGTACCCGATACCTGGTCAACGACTGCGGAGAGGTAAGTCATTTGTCGTTGCTTGTTGCCTTACAACACCGCATTCACTTCGTGTATTGTGAATAAGTTGCTTAACAGTTACCGGAATACGCGGTGACCGAGACAGACAGCGTAGCTTTGCAGATGCGATTGTAGACTATATTTCTTTTCGTGAAACAATATCATCTAAATGTTATGATTAAATACCCGTTCACGTCGAACTGTATAAAGGTATGACGCTACTGTAAGTCCGATTCTTGTGATTTCGCTCGACAAGTTTCGTCAGACGGGTTGACTTAGTAGCTGTTCTGTACCTAGCGCCAAAGCAAAGATTGTCAGGCTAATCGGTCTGAATATATCATTGTGAAGTAGCGGAATAAAAGTACTAAGGTCGCTCATCACACCCCATGGCTGCGAGCTTCTCACAACCCTACCACCGTTCTTATTTTTCGCGTTCAATAGCACCTTTATTCTTTCTATTTACATTGCAACTTTCACATGCATAACCGTATATCTGATACCAATTCTTTTTTTTTTTCATCTTGCAGCCACTGAGCTCCAGTTCCCAGTAGCAGTCCTTGCCAGAGGCAGTCCGACATTATCAGGCTTCTTCAAGAAAATTCTGGAGCAATATTAATGTCATCCTGTGTACGTCTTGCTTGCATAACCGTATGTCGCACAATAAAATACTTCATGTGACAAAAACAACCAAGGCTCCGTCGTATTCCTGTAACTCCCACTGCATTCCGACAAACGCGAACCACAAAAACAGTGCATGGAAGAAAAAAAGTAACAACAAAAGAAGACGGGAAGCAGAGCAGAGAGGAGGAAAGTAGTAAGAGAGAAACGGATGACACGTCATTTACGTCATTCGCGACATAATCAAAAAAGGAAAAAAAAATAGGGTGGCTAGTCCTCAGTCATTGGTCGAGTTCCGGAGGTCACGTGAGTTTTCAGCTACAATAGATTTCTACTACAGCTTCGCGCCCCTGATGATGGCCCAACAAGGCCGAAACAGCTGTCCAGTACTGGCATGGCGACGTTTGCCTTACAAACACACACACACACACACACACACACACACACATATATATATATATATATATATATATATATATGTATATATCTCTATGTGTGGCTTTTTTCCCCTCTTTATAATTCACTGGCTTGCACTGTGGCATTGAGGAGTGCTCAGTCACCCTCCCAGGTGTATATCGCTCGCTGAGTGACCCATGGTTTACCAATCCCGAACGATGCGCAGCTACCCAGGGCTGACGAGCCGCAAACACGGCTAAACACATGTCCTCTGGTGCTGTCGCATCGTTCCGTGAGTATCTGTTCCTCTACGTGCAGCCATAGAAGCCATCTTAATCTGTAAGTTTGAATTTCAAATATTTCGTCCCTGCCATATGACGACCTTGCGAACCTGTGTGAATCCCGGTTCATCCTGTCTTTGTCGGGTCATTCGGTTGGAGTTGTCGCGATGATTTTCGAGCTTATTGTTCGCCATATTCTAATCGTTTCACTTATCATTGCGGCGTATTGTTCTTGATGTGAACCGCAACGGCAGTTACACCTGCCTCAACGAAATTCTGTCTTCTGCATCTCAAAGGAGCATTGGGAACTTATGATGCAGTGCAAATGTTGCTGTTGAATTCTTTGAACCTTCATCTAAAGAAACCAAGTACGTTCTCATGAGGCCTTGAAGTAGTTTTAACAAGTTTAGTGTATTGATTTTTCAGTTCAAAGTCTACACACTGAAAACCATACAAGTGCATCTGATTATTGTCGTGTACGCAAGGTACATATACAGAGTGAGATTCGTAGCTGCTGTGTGACACGCATGCTTTCTTATACATCCCACAGAACCCTCCGCTTCATAAAACCGGGTATGTTTTCTGTGACTCTTCTGGTTTCTTACTAGGCGATGCCGCTCTGGACCATTGAGGTGATGGAGAGTCGTGGTGGCAACATCTCTGCTTTAGAAAGATAAGACAGTCATTCCACACTGTGCACACTGGCTTCGTATCCAGTCTCACAAATCCGACAGACCTGAACTGCCTTTTTCCAAGAAAGTTTGAAATGTAACCATTTGCTATATTGATTTCACATGTCCCCACCGCATATTGAATGTATTGTATATCATCGTACTTTTGATACTATGGCATATCTAGCGTAGGGTACATTATTATTCAAGATGTGTGGCAAACTCTACACCAGCCGCACAATTCCGACAATTGATATTCTGACTTTTCTTCAACTGCATGGTACTATTCGATCGAAGCGCTATGTTTCAGTTTGATGCTATGAAATGACGAGATATATTTTTTGCTTTCGTTCTGAAGTTGCTCATTTCATAAGAATAGACACTGTGAAGCTTGTTTATGGTTTTGGAAATATTACGAGAACTAAAACCAAAAGCATTTATTTCAGAGCAGCCCTTATGCACCCGCATTTCTATGAAGATATGTGTTACAAGTATATGACAGACCACTCAACAGCGAAGAACACTCGAAGGTGAAAGTGCTGGAACGAAGATGCGTTAATATGTGTGAAACGTGCCTTGTATGTGTCTGAGACGAGGACATAGGTGTCAAGCTAATTTCTGCTTCTGGACGGTTTCGCGTCAGGTAGGCAGGCATTTCCCATCGACCTCATGAATTTGAATTATTGTTTATAATTTAGTAGCTTATCATATATGATAATAAAGAATGGCTAAATGAATTATTTCTTCCGCATAGTTTTTGTGCAAAAAATCTGAGAAGATGCTGCCTTGAATTCGAGTGTTTCACTTTTGCCGTTTTTGCACGCGCATATCTCCTGAGTTTTCAAAGATATTCGTGTGTAATTTTGTTATGCTTTAGTATGCATCCGAATCAGGAGGCCAAGCGCGTATTTTAACGCGCAGGTCCAACGCTCTGTGATATAAGAAATGGCGAGCATGCTGTCTCGCGCAGTTTTGTTACAACTTCAACGCGTGATTTCTCTTCTCCCTTTTCTCTCTCCCCTTTTTTTTTTCATTATATTTTGCCAGGATACAGCCGGATGTTAGACCTTTCTTCTGCTGTAAAAAGAATTCTGCTTCAAAAGCAGCACACTGGCGATGAGCGCGTTAAAACGAGGCCCTACTCTACGGGCGTATCTGTCGGACTGGCGGTAGCGAGCGATGGTGGCTCTCTGTCGATGTCTTACAAAAAACGAAATGGACAACTCTGTGTAATCGAAACTGGTTGATTATGTACATGGGTTTGCAAGTCAGCGGAAGCGGAAACAGTATTTCGTAATGACAAATATAAACAATTTTACTCAGTTTCTATGGAAGCGTCACTTTTCTGTATTCGCTGTCCGAGGTACGGGCGATGAAAGTTTCTCAGGGTCCACTTTCCGATGTCTTGCTTTGCCACACCTGTGAACCTTGTGTGCTGGTTGATGCAGTACATTTACCCGTTCCTTTTTCATTTGCATTTCAAAAGAAGCCAGTCCTGAGCGCGTAGACGAAGTAATGGACGCGTTTTAGTTGCTGTGACAAACGCGTTACCATATCTTATTATCCTATTATGGTGTATTCCTCAGGTGAGCCCAGTTTATGTGCTGTGGCATGGTTCTTGATTATTTCACAAACGCCGTCGCATGCACATGCGGTGCCGATGCGTTCACCGTAGGAGTACGTGGACTGTTCCTGTAAACAGCCATGGCCATTTACAGGAACTGACCACGGCAAAAGTGCATGTGACGGCGTCGGTTCAATAGTCAAGCACCATGCCACGACACATAACCTGGGTTTAGCTGAGTATCCTAGGATGACAAGATATGGTAACGTGCTTGTCACAGCACCAAAAGCGCGTCCATTTACTCCGTATATGCGCTGAGGACGTCGCTTCTTTTCGAATGTAAATGAAAAAGGAACGGGTAAATGTACAGCATCAACCAGAAGGTGTGGCAAAGCGAGACATCGGAAAATGAAGCCCGAGGGACTTCCATAGCCCGTATCGTGGACAGTGAATACAGAAATGTGACTCTTTCATACAAACAGAGTGAAATCGATTATCATTGTCATTACGAAATACTGTTTGCACTTCCGCAGACTTGCAAATGCATGTACATATTTTACCTCTACCACTTTTGATTACGTAAGCTGTCCATTTTCTTTCTTGTAAGACATCGAAAAACAGCCGCCATCCCGCGATATCGCCAGTCGACAGGTACGCGCGCAGAGTAGGCCGCGTTTTAACGCGCTCATCGCCAGTGCGCAACTTTTGAAGCAGTCTTTTTTACAGCAGAGAAAAGGTCTAACATCGGGCCGTGTCCTGGCAAAATATAAGTGAAATAAACAGGGTCCCTTTCGAGAAAGCGACGCGCAAAATCCTTGTTTTTCCGAAATATGGCTAAACGTTTTCCTGTTCCAGCAGGTACCTGTAAGAGGTACACGCATGATATATAAATCATATGAAAGAGTATTAAATTCTGAGTAAACTGATGCCAACTGATGCAACGAGGGACATGTACTTCCAGATGAATCACGCGTCTTGGAATAAAACTGCGGGAGAGAGCATGTTCGCGATTTTTTATATCACAAAGCGTTGAACCTGTGCGCCAAAGTTTGCGCTTGACCTGCTGACCTGGATACATACTAAGCATAAAGCAATTTCGCAAGAATATCGTTTTTAAACGCAGGAGATATGAGCGTGAAAAAACGGCAACAGTGAACCATTCGAATTCAAGGCCGCATTTTCCCGATTTGTTTGCACAAAAGCTATTCGATAGAAATTATTCGTTTTACCACTCTTTAGCATCATGTATGATCGGCTACTAAAAATAAAACATATCGAAAATCCAGGAGGTGAGTGGGACCTGCCTGCCTGCGTCACCTGACGTGAAATCGGCCTTCTGCTTCAGAAGATGTGACAACGTCGTTCCTTCTATCTACTGACCAGCTCCACTTTTTAGTATCCCCTGTAAACTAATGGAGCATATCATATACTATCGCGCTGTTAACCATATCGAGTCTGTCAATTTATTCTTGAAATTCCAGCATGGCTCTAGAAAAGGGTACTGAGGTACTCAGGAACATGGGTACCTGATTGTAAATAACAAAAGAAGAATTCATACACATGAGGTCAGTGTTTCCCCGCACCCTGCCATCCATCAAAAGTTCTAAAAGGTGTGACCCCCAAACCTGTGCAAATTTCCTGGAGTGTCTTCTTGGATACTGCCGCTGTCCCTCCCAAGGTGCTGCCCTCTGACCCTGACTTCCAGTTCGTGAAGCACTGCCTGTGGTAACGTCGGCATGCTTCCCCAACAAGCATGGCCGCAGCTTCTATGAACAGTGTTCTAGGGTACTTCTGGGGTTCTACGGTGAAAGCAGCATGAAATGATGTGATTCGACAGGTTATGTTGACATCCTTTCTCATAGGACCGTTGAGAGATGCTCCTTGCTCCCTTCATTCGAAACGGAACTCTCAATCGCAAGTCCACTTGCCACCAAGTCAGCGAATAGTGTCTCCAGTAAGGGCAATCAAGAGAAGCAGTCATTGGGGCTCAAAAATACGTTTTCTGGGGGTATGTGGTCCAGGACTATACCGTGAGAAGCCCCGTGAAAGCACCAGGATTTCTTTGAAGCTTAGATGTGGCAGCTTTTGATCGAAGGGCGGTACAGTAGACCACTGCCGTAGCAGAGCAGGACAGGCCCGACCAAAAGGCTGAGCGAATGCCAAGCGCGGATGCAGAGCAGCACCAGGGGCATCTGGTCAACCCAGTTGGCCACGGCATGTCGAGCGATTTCACTAGGCGATGAAAACGCCCCACGAGGCCGTTTGCAACTGTACAGTAGGGCATGGTACTCAGGTGTTGAACGTCTAGAATGGACATGAGCTGCGCGAAAAGGTTGCTGTGGAACTGGCGGCCCTGATCGGTACTGATGCGGCACGGCAGTTAAAGCGGGCAATCCAGGTGGCAACAAGAGCATGAACGGCGGTATAAGCGACTGCATCGTGCAAGTGTGCCGCTTCGGGCCACCGAGTATAGCGGTCCACCATTGCGTGAAGGTATAACGGTTGTTTTGCACGGGGGAAGCGGGCCAACGAAGTCCAAGTGAAACGGGCGTCATGCAAGGGGGAAAGGCTAAGCAGGTGTTCGACTGTGACCCTCGACTGCTGGCAGGAGACACCAGCTCCAGCCCATCGCAGAACATGTTTGTTCATGCTGTGCCGCACGAAGCGAGGGGACAGAAGTCGCTAAGTGGCACGGATACCCGGGTAGCAAAGGTGGTGCAATTCTTTAATCGCAGGGCAAGGGGCAAATATGAGCAAGGGAGGGTGCCGAAAGCGTCACACATGATGCCAGAGGGTGAGACAGGCAGATTAACTTTTTGAAGGCGCAGGAAGTGTGTGCCAAGGTCAGAATGGAGTTGATACAGCGCCGGATCTTCAGCTTGCGCGGTGGCCAGGACGTCGGGGAGACAGCGGCCGAACATGTTCCCGGTTGAAAGCATGAAAAGGCGTCGGTGGCAGCATTCCGTCCACCAGGGACGAAACGGATGACCAACGTAAATTCAGAATCCGGTATGGATGACGCAGATCGTCTGTGGAATAAGGTTGGGGAATAAAAGTTGGAGCTGAAGACGTGTGTGATGAGCTTGTGGTCGGTGAGTACGTAAAATTGAAGCCCCTCGAGAAAGTACTGGAAATGCTTGTCTGAGTAAACAGGCAAGACCGAATTCTCGTCCTGTTTTTCCATGTGGTCGCTTCACTTCGTTGATGACATGGGACAGTAGTGCGAGTGCTATATCGTTACCTGAAGCATTCCAGGAGAAAATACGCACGACGCTGAGCAAAAAATAAACCAACTAAGAGTAAACTTCGAAACTCTTCCGTAGCGCAGAGCTATCCAAAATCTAGAACCGCGAGACCGCGCAAGAAGAAGCTTGAATATATCGACCGTTGCGCCCCCTGGAAGGATGTCGATCGTGACTATGGTTTCTTCTTAGCTTACCATAAGCAGACCTCGTTGTTTGCTTCGGAGAACTTGGAAAAGAGTAACTGCAATACTACTGAATTACATTTAATGCTACGTCTGATTGGATGAGCGTATCTTATCGGATATCTGCAGCTGCAGGTCATTGTTTTGAACGCATTTATTTGTTACGCAGTTACTTCACAAATAACATAAAGAGTCTGGTAAATGTATACCTTAATTATCCACATAACGTAGGATACAAGAAGCAAGGCACACTCTAAAAAAAGGCACACTCTAAAAGAAAAAGGGAGTCGAAAAAGAGTATTAAGCAATTTTACACCCCGTGCTGCTGATGAACTCTCACCAAACACCCTTGAAACTCCTTGTTTCTGCATTTCCATGTTTTGATGCTTTAATAACTCCCTTCAACGTGCGCTTTACTCCGTGGCGAGAGTTAAATCTGCATATTCCTGGACAGTTTTCCTCCTTGTCGTTGCGCGCAGTCTAGCAACACTGATATCGAGGCCGTTGAGTTGTTGAGTTTGAGCGTTTGAGCTCTGCGGCGTGCGTCTCTCTCTGCTTGTCGTGCAGAGACTTGTTAACGGTCTATTGGACCGCTGAATAATATTTTCTTCCAACAATAACGTTTTTCAGCATGCTGAGGTGTAATGAATGCGACGACTGCAAGTCATATAGCTGCATGTCCTACCATACTATGTACTCAAGGTAAGTCTCCGTCCTGTGAAACGTACTTACACGTATACGTTGCTTTGAAAGGAGGATCCGCTTTGGGGACACTGCTAACAAAATACGGTAGTCGTTGGCCTGTACTTTGTTCACACATATATGGTTGAGAGTTTCTTTCTTTTCATAAGCTTGGAAGTACCTTTTTGTTGTGTTCTAAAGGAACTCCGCTAAAGCAATTTTGACAATAGTTGAAATGTGATTTTAGCTAGGACACTGCGTACATGTTAACCAATGTTAACTATATTGCAGAAGAGTCTGGCTTTAATGGCACGCACTGCAGATGACGAAGGTGATAATTTCCTCTGAAAGGCCAGCATAGCTTGGAATGACATTCAAGTAAAAAACTGTGAAGGTGGTGTGAAGGAGGTCCCCTGCGCTGGTAAGTTTTAGTGTGGTAGGTACTACTGCTGTTCAGTATTAATATTTCATTCATATGTATCCCGTCGATGATAAGTGGTGTCAGTGTTGAGTTCTAATGCTGTTGTTAGTAAGTTGAGTAAGTTGTAAGTTGTTAGTAAGTGATCAGTGGTGTGCACAGCACAGTGGAAAAGACCATGAAAAAGCGCTGCTCCACTTCCACAAAGGAAGAAAGTACTATGCAAATTGCAAGGAAGAGAAGGGTAACAGTTGAACAAAAGGGTAGGTACAATGCAGTCCCCATTATTTTCTTCTGTTACATCACATCACAGCGCTGGACAAAAGTTTGCGGAACACGCTTCGGAGCATATCTTCCTCAGCGTGACACGCCATCAGCGAACAGATGACTGGGTTACCTAGGCACATGTCTGTAAGTTCATGCAACCCCATTAGCTGCTAGCGTGTCTCTCTGAGGAAGGCGCCGGAGCGTGTTCCATAAACTTTTGTGTAGCACTGTACTAGCATCAATCAATTTTTCCACACGTATGATTCAAACCATTCATTTTCCTAGCACTGTTTGTTTGGCATACGAAATGGTTAATTAGAAAAATATTTGACATATGATAGCATCACATATCGCCACTGCGTGGACTCTCATTGCCTATATTTATGTTGCAGATTATTACACAGCAGAAGTAATTTATGTCTTTGCTCATCTGGTGAGGGAGATCAATCTGACCTGTTCACTTGTGTAAGTGCTTACTTTATTTCGTGTGCTTTATAATAGATATACAGCAAAGTGCGTACACATACCTATTTTAGGAAAGCTGCAACAGATGAACAAGCTGGAGATTCACTCGCACACCAATATGCACATCCCAAACACTGTGATTTCTGCCAGTCTGGGATGGCACACACATTCTTACAGCATATGGTTTTTACAGTGCATCCTACTATCTGTCCCATCCTTATATTTAAGGAAGTAAAATGTTTGCAAATAAGCAAGTTTTGAATTTTGGTGTGTATGTGCTCTGTTTGATATGATTCTTCTCTAATTTTCAGTAACGAAAAAATTACTCTGCCTCTTAGATTAATAGGCCTACATTGCATACTTGACTGATACTACTTGAGAAGGCCATATAGAAAGGAATGTAACATAACTTCGTAATATATCGCTATGATTTCTCTCCCCTTAGCGGTGTCGCTTAAGGCAAACATGATCTATACCTCACAAAAATGCTCACAGAAGACCCATTCAAGTTCCAGTCCTGCTGTATCACAGTGAAGGGACAGCCTGTCCAGTAAATGACCGCATTCAAACGTCACAAAGACTTTAACCTGAAGTATTTTGCATTGGTTAGGGAACGCTTTAGGTGCCGTTAAACACTTTAGATCCTAACTTGTTGTTTCTAGTCATATGATTATGTTCCATGTACATAGCGTGTAATGTGCATTGTAATGTTCAACTTCTGTTCTGTATCAGAGGCACAATAAATGTATGTTTTTTCAAACACACTGTTTTACAACAGTTCCTTGCATGTTTTTCAAGATGAAAAGTTGACTAGTGTAATGCACACCCCAGGATAGGGGCATAATTTTTAGGCCTTATTTAGTGTAACTCCCCAACGGAGTTATGTTAACCTCATGAGTGGAGTTGCTTTTACACTCGACATGCTGGAGTAAGTAGGGAGCTGTATGGGAGTAACTTTTACTCCGTACTATAGTGGTAAATTTTACTCCATAGTTCCCGGAGTTGCAGATACTCCTCAATTTTGCACATGGGAGTTAGGGTGTTTTACTCCCGCAAAGGAGCCAGTATGGCACCTTTTTTTTTAGAGTGCAGTGAAACCGAACATTCAAAGCATGTCTAAACATGGCCCGCACAGAGTACATCAGACGTAGACGTCTACTGCGAAATGTCTCTTAGATGTCCTCGGGATGCCTATAAAAGTCAAAATAATGTACAGGATAATAATGAAAAGTCAAAAGTCTAAATTTACAAGTCACAAGTCTAAATTTATACTGAACCCTAAAGCATAATTTTAGACGTATACTAGCACACAACGTGTTGCCTACGACGTAACCACGCCATCATGATGTTTGCGATGGTCGAACACTGGGCCAATTACTTAGCCAATGGGCAAGTTGTGTACCTGGCTAACCTCACGCTCCATGATTCACCAATGTTGAATTTCTTTTTTTCACCTGCCGCGTATCTATCAGGAAGGGTCGGTATTCAGGCGGACATCTACCAGATTCTAAGACACCAGTGGAACGAAGTCTTCCACGGGGAAGGCAAAATCTAGAAAATATAGAAAGAATGTAAAAGAAATCTAGAGATGAAATCATACAAAATGAAATCATATAGAATGTTGGGCAGTAACAGTGCAGTGTGTATGTGAATATTAAACTTCTGTGCAGGAATGCACGTTGCACAAGGCGAAAGTACCAACTCCGGTTTGTTATAAGACCACAAGGATAACCTAGTGCAAGAAAAGCTTGAGTTTGAGGACACGTAAAAGACGACACCCACACGAAGGCTCAAAACCCGGAATGAGTTTTAATAGCAGAGCAAAGAAAATCAGCAAAGTTTTAATACTGGTTTTGAGCCTTCGCGCGCGCGCGCGTGTGTGTGTCGTTTTTTACGCGTCCTCAAGCTCAAGGTTTTCTTGCATTATGAATCGTCACCAGCTTGCCGCCGTCCTCTCTGTTATCTAACCATAACCTAACATACTTTATTCATAATTACATCTTACAATATCCAACATGCGTAGCCCAAGCCTATGGGCAATTGGGCTTCAAAACCACTGTACATATATACTTCTTCATAGAGATGGGCCCGTTTTCCGTGCTAGTTTTGTCTACGTGCCTGAACAGTAGCACAGAGGGAGTTATGGTATTCAGGCACCCTAGTTTGCCTTGCAATTTTCATATATATTAAGATATGGCTAAGGTGGTTGTACGCCTGCAAAACTGATGTTCTGCCACTGGATATTGAGCCGAATCGAGACATTGAGTCAGGTCATAAACAAACCTTTTCGATCATGTTTTGGCAGTCGAGTGCAGTCGAGTGCAGTCGATCGGCTCAGTAGAGACTAAGCTCGAAAGAGTCACAGCCTACTGGAAACTCTTTCTTGGTTTTTGTATGGCTTACCATTGCGTGAGACGCTGAAAAATCGCTCGGAAGTCGCATGATCTACATTGACGCTAATATATGACTGCAGGGGTCTCTCACGGTACCCTATGAAACAACATCACGGCACTGGCGGATATCTCGGGCGGAAGACCGCCGAAATTGGTGCTGAAGGTCAGTCCGCAGTCAGTGTGCAAGTGCACCTATGCTGTGCTGTAGAGCCCTGTTGCATGGCATCCAATGTTTCTCTTGCAACTAGGGCAAGGCCATTCTCCGATGGATGCCCTTTGGAGTTAAAACTGGCTCTGCAGTTAAACAATTGTCCTCATTTCAATGACGCACGGTGAATACTTTTCTTTTCTTTGACAGTGTCATTTCCGTAAAACATAAACCCTAGTATTTTAAATGCCGACTACTACGACCAGCGTTCAACTTTCACCAATGTTTCCTTGACATCTGTACTGTAGTGCCCCCCCCCCCAAGCCGTTTTTAGCGCTTTTAAGAGAATGTGTTTAATTCAGCACCAACAATCCCAATGAAGTGTACTATACCTGCTGTGCTGTCTTTAGTGTTTTCATAGATGTCCTTCAGGCTCAAGGAAATTGCACGCCCTAGACAGCTATTGCAGCTAATGAAAGCAAGCGTAGGGTAGGTAAGGTAAGTAGGAAAGGTAGGGGAGGGACTGGGTGATATTTTTTGTTACCTTTGAAGAGGCACAACGGCAACCATGAGACACTTTCTTGAGCATGGTATGTGTGGTACGTGTGGTATGTGTACTTTTAAACGATTAAACGATTGATTACAATGAATTGCATTGATTACTTTACAAGCACGGCCAAGTTTTGGAATGGTAGGTTTGGCCTTGCTAAGAGCAAAGGAACCTCGGAAATGTCGTACGGGAACATCACACCCACCCACGGACGCCGGCCTCGGTACATCAGGTGATGGCGTGCCCACCTATTGATCCCAAGGCTGCGTGCTTCATCACGGCTGAGGTCGCCATTAGCTTGGTGGCGGGGGGAAAAGCTGTACATACCCTTGTCAGACGGCCGTAAACCGAACGGCCGCAGCTTCACCTGTAGCGCACGGCTAACTAACCATAATCTCGAATGACATCGTTCTTTCCCCTGATTGGTCGAAAAAGGGAGGTGCCACTGCATAGTACCACAAAATTGGCGTACGTCCCCCCCCCCCCCCCCACACACACACACAGTTTCAGCAAATCAGGGAAGAGAACGACATCACTCGCGATGACTGTTGACTATAGGAGTGTGCTAGGTCATGAAGTTTATTTCTGTGTACAGGGTTTTTCATTTAGGTTGAGCCCCACCTTTAAAAAAATTGGTAAGAAAAAAGATGGCGCATCGCATTGGACACTTTTACTCTAATCCTAAAAATTTAAAGTTACAGCATTAGTTTCAATTAAAGGGTACCGAATTAGGAAACAAAAACAAAACTACACCAACTATCTTTGCACGACATTATGACATTATGCAAACGGTCTCGTTCGAGTGCCATGCGCCGTTAACTTAAATGAAACGCCTTGGATAGAACGTGTGAATCTATGATGTTCGCGGACGATTCAGCAGCGTCGTTATCTTTCGCAGAAAACAATGACCAGACACGTGTTTTTAGCTATTGTACGATACTTTAGAAAACCGTCAGTCCTCCAGCATTTCAAAAATAGAAGATTTCAGACACGGTGGCAGGATTCGTTCTTCCTTACACTTGAACTGACTCCAAAAGCCCGGGTTACTCAGCACCGGAACCATGCAGCGTTGCCGCTCGCTGTCCGAGTGTTCTAAATGGCCCACGCAGGATAGCATGCAAAAGCGAATGAGAAAATAGTACTCCTCCGTTGGCCAGCTGTCCTTGTAAAATTTCTCCCCTCGTCGTTTCACCGTGGCCTTGAGTGTCTCGTAAGTTACCCTGAGCCCGTACGCCCACGCGAATATTTCTTCTCCGTCAAACTCCGTAGATTCTTTGAGGCCAAGTGTGTTCCTTATGTTTTTCAAACACAAACGTGTGTCACGCAGCTTTTGCATTCCTTTCGACGACCACTGGATCTTGCTTGCGTCAAACGATCGAATCATCTCGATCGCCATGAGAACGCCTATTGTGGCGTAGTTGATGTATGGCGGTACGTCTGCACCCGTGTAATACATGGGCGGGAATTGGTAGACGGGTGGTACCATGATCCTGCGAAGGACATCGGTAAAACGGGCCACCCCTATGCGGTCGTGCCATCGTGAAATTGAATCGGCTGCTTTGCTCAGGATTTCGCTGGAGCCGATGAATTTCCTCACTGCAAAGTAGATCTGCGCGTACGACCCGTTAGGAACCTGGAAATCGGAGTAGTCAGTGCCCGTTGGCATTAAATCTTCGGGGTCGTAGGTGAAGAAATCGAGGCCTTGTAAAGAAGCCTTCATTTCCTTCCGAGTACTTGCGTCCATCCAGGAGGTATGGTCCAGCAAGAAAGATTTGGTGGCACGGCCCATAATTTTGAGGGATGATGCATCGCGGTGCAATTCAGCCATAGCAGACACAAGGAATCGCCAGTTGTAGCCGAGGGCCTTGTGAGCGATACGCGCGCAGGTGCGTCTTGCAGTAACTAATATAGGGCTAGTACTTCGCATAAAGTATTCTATTGTAGTGTCCATCAAGAGATGCAGACTAACGTAAACGGCGCTCAATTTCATTGAAGCATTTTTGAGTGCTTCCTGGACTCTTTGCAGCATCTCATAGCCAGTAACGCGGACCTTATCGCTGGGACGCACAGCTCGATTCGACGGCACGATATTGTTTATGAGTTTCACCAAAACGTCTACTGAAGGCCCTTGTAGCAATTTATTAACGTCGGAGAAGTTTACCCATGCAGTTGTAGCTTCTGGATCGGTGACCTCGTATATAAAGCTGTCTAACTGCAACACTTGATTGACTTCCGTATACATATTCAAGGACCTCGTAACCTCCCTTACGTATCTTTCGGTTAAGGGATTGCTCGATTGGATTCTTCCGTTGCCGGCAAACGCTATTTTATATAAAAGGGACTTTTGCACTTGGACATGGAAGTAGACAGCAAGGTCGACACGTCGATATCCAAAGCAGAATGTAGAATGGACGCCCAATGTCAAAGAAATCCGGGAGATTTGTTGAACTAGAGACGAGAAATCCGTCGCCGAAAGGACGGAAGAAATATTGAGGTACTTGCTGCTTTCGTTCAAAACATCCTGCAGCGATATGGTACCGCGGGTTATAGAAACGTAGCACGCATGGTAGAGGCCAACGAGGATGTGCTTCCCGAAGCGATCACCAGCTCTGGGAGTCTCAGACAGTATACTGTTGTGGATTTTCGCGTAGTACGCCGATTCGGTTTCGTCGGCGAATGTCACCGTTGCGCTCAGATCCTTCCATCTGCTGCATACGTAGCCGTAGAAGTCTTTGCATGGGTCGATGTTCTTATCTAGGAACCTAGTGATATTTTCCAAGAGCTGTTCGCACTCGACTGTCGAGCATTCTCCAGGTACGACACTGCGCCGCGTGCGGAAGTGAATCGTGAGGAACACCGTGGCAAGAACGGTGAACATGAAGATGCTGGCGAATCCGGTGATGCTGGACATCAAGGACCTGTTCTTTATCTGGTATAGCATCCGTGTTCCAACTGCGATAAGAAGAACGATAGTAAGAGGTAGTGCGCAGTAGCCGCATAGCAAGCTATTTCCCCGCTGGTGCCTAATATAGATATCAAGTGGCACACATGGCTTACAGTGGAACAATATATTACAATATTATTATATACAACAACAAAAACATTTTGATTAGTAAACACGCTTATCGTGTATCAAGGAACGATCTCTCCGTGAATTTTTCGCCTACAGTTTTTGTTAGTGAAAAGCGACAAGCTATTCTTTTAGAATGCAGGGAAGCCGCCGCGAAGGGGGCTCCGCGTTGGCTGGACGGCTTGAATGTCTCCGTAAACGTGGTGCTCTCGCAGTCAAGAAGCTGTTGTCTTTTTTTTATCTTTTATTTGCGATAAAACACGACACCCGAAGAAGCACAAAGGTTGTTATCCGACATCGTACAGGATGGTACTCGTATTTACATCACCGCCAACGCACGACCACGAGATGTACATTGATGAATGGTTTGCATTGATCACTATTAGTTCCCGGGAACAGCTGTTGCACGAGAGCTTTGTCGTAATTGTGATGCATCTTCTGGGATAGAGAGTTACATTTCACATGTCACCATACACGAATTTAATACAAAGGTACCAGAACGCACTTCGGTCGCAGGTTTCGCACATGCGCGGTACAGGATTCAGTGCATGCACTTCCTGTTTCTCGAAGACGACTTTCATCTTGATGTACCTTGTGTGTCTTGTGGTGCATCTTGGGTGTCGGGGGTGGGGGTGGGGGGTGAATCCCATATCTACTGGAATTGGGGCTTTTTAGCTTTTCCGGCAGGTCTATATTGGTGGTGTTGCAGGTTCCTTTTTTTTGGGTGGTGGTGGTAAAATCCCCGGTGCAACGCTTTGAGCAGCATGCTTGTACAGAAGTAACTTGAAACTGAACACCAAAGCGATAGTGTATAATGTAGAAGTAAGCGTTGTTCAAGATTTCACTGTTCGTCAACATAAATTAGAGACTAGATCCCGACTTTCTTTTGCAGTTCCCAAAAGCGAGCGATTGGCATGCATGACAAGATATAAGAAACTAAGTGCCAGAACCTTCGGAACCCCACCGTGTCCCATCATCAGAGCGTCCCGCCCCTCCTTGCACTCACACACACAAAGGTCTCTTAACTGGACACGTACGGAGATAAAACTTTCTCAGTCCCAGTTTATGCAACGACCCCCATAACGCGCGATTCCGGAAAGATCGCATCCGGTGACTTTCCATTACGGAGCTTCTAACATACTCTTTCCTCCATACCACTCAAATGTGGCTTTTCGGAACAACTTTTGCTTCCTTTGGGGTATGTTAGCGTGTTAGCGCAGCGGTCAAAGTAGGCGCGCACCATAGAGAGAAGGGCACGATACCCGAGACGGCCGGGGAGAAGCGAGCAGGGTGTCGAACCGAAACGTTTTTCGTTCCGGTTTTCGTTCCGGTTACATCATAAACGATCCGGTACCGGTTCTGCTCCGGAGCAAAAAAATAACGGTTCATACCGGTTTTTAACCGGTTCCGCTTCTGCTGGGAATATTCATCCCCACACACACACACACACAAAAAATCAATGTTACAAATTGTTAACCCGTTTGTTCCGCATACATGGTATTTAATATTAATAAACAGCTGTGAAATTGGTATCTCCTGGTTCCTGAAGGTTACTGTCTGTTCAAGTGGGCTTTCTAAAGTAGAAAGCTACAAACGGACTTGTAAGTCGTGATGTCATACGTAAAGTACTTTCTTGCTGGATTGGAGTGATCGCGTCCCATTCGAATGTCTGCTGCTACTGTCTAGCGAGCAGGCACCACCGCACGAGTACGACGCAAATCGAGGAACACCTTCACTCACAAACGCGCTCGACGGCTCCGTTTTATTTTCTTCGTGTCCTGTCCACAAGAGTGTTGCCACCTCGCACGGGCTTGCCCTCGCGTATACGTAAATGTATTCCACTTAGCTGCTCTCAAACAAGGGACGCGTTGCGCGACATTACCGATAAACAAGCCGTTATGCAGCCCCCTTGGGTCGCTGTTTAGTTGAGGAGAGTTTGCGTGGATCAAATTAAAACGAACACTACGGCACATTGCTAGAGAGTCACATGTACCTCTAAGTCTGTGTGCGTGCGCGAACGATAAACCATTACAAAGGGAGCATAAGGGTCATAGTATACCGACATACATTCCACAGTAACCATAACCCTCGTATAGTATCCGACATGACTTCAGAGCACACGACGTCTGTTTCATTCGCCTATCCGTAGTCCAAACCGGCTGAGTTTTTTACTTGGACCGAAAACCGTTAAAAATATTTTTCGGTTTCCCTCCTGAGCGAAAAAAAAAAAAAAAACGTATACGGTTTCGATTCCGTTCCGGTTCGCACCAAAATAGCGTTTTCTTTCGGTTTTCGGTTCCGGTTTTCGTTTCCCTCCGACACCCTGGACAGAGGATTCCGTCGGAGGCATTCGACACTACACCTTTGGCAATGTCAGACGTTTGTCTTACGTATTAAAGTTTCGTGTTTTTTTTCTTCTTATTTCCGATTCCATTTTGATCGGACAGGTAGCTTCCAGCTATGAGACAAAAACGAGGTAGCAGAAACCGAAAAAAAAAAGAAAAGAAAAAATAATTGCAGCTGACCAGAAAATATTAACTCGTTACTGGAGACACCGCTGTTTATGCTTATCAAACAAACATTCGTTTTGAACGCTTTTTAGTAGAGTATTCGAGCACAAACGGCGCATTGCCGTGCAGGCGATTTCGCGGAGCTAGTACTGGAGGGAACACGAGCGCCGCGGCCAACAATAAACCTCTACCCGACAAGCGTCATCATGACGTTGGTAGACAGACCGAAACCGAAACAGATTGGAAAGGGAGAGCTGGTTTCCAGGAATGGGCAGTTGTTCGCTGAAAGAAAAGTAGGACCGAAGGTCGCGTCCCTTTCAGAGACCATCGTAATCCCCTCAAGACCGCGGCTTTCGGGCGCGACCTTGTTCGCCACTAGCTTTGAACGTAGTTAGACTCTACCAAACTCGTGGCGCTGTCGAACACTATGACGTCATTTGTTTACAAACAGGTAGAGGTCTATTGACTCGAGAAATTGCAACGTCGTTTTCCAGCGGAGTTCCTCCGTGCTTGCGACACGCGAAACAACGGTAACGCTGCGCCATCTCTTAGGCGAGAACAGAGGCTTGGGAAGCCTGGCCTCGCGCGTCCTCCCATAGGTGGTGTCGGTTTGACAGAAGAGGAGGAAAAGTGAGAGGAGCAAGCACCAAGGGGATGAAACTCGCGAGTTCCTTTGCGGACTAAAGTGAGGCGCTGCGAGCCCTTCGCGTCATCAAACGTCATGAAACGTCAAAATTTTTACGTCGAAGCACGAGTTCTCTACCGAGAGCATCCCATTGGCTCCTGCGGCCGCTCCTCTGGTATGCGAGCGCTCATTGGTCGGTTTGAAATTATAACCTTTTCGTGGCGCGGGAAAGCCGGCACCGCGGTGTCTGGGGTGCCGGAGCGCCGGAGCGGCCGGAGGAGGTCGCCGTAAAGTTTCGAAATATATGGTGCAGCAGGGACGCATGCAAAGCATCTTTGCCGGTGCCGCTTTGGATGGTTTTTAGTGCCCGTCGATACCGACTCTGCAAAAGTCGAATCCTCTTGGATACTTCTGCAAGTAAATTCAGTGATAGATAAGTGGAAGGCAGGACTGCTTCGCTCGCTTGGCGCGACAACGATTCAAGAAGCATCTGTGTTTTTCCACTCGATGGCAGGTAAGTCAGTTCCTATTCCATTCTGCCGCTTAGAGTAACATAGCATAGCACCGCACCTGTGGCATATACGCAACATTTCGGCCGGTAGAATTTTTAGTTTTCACGTTTTCTGATCCCTGTTCTGGCCTTTCTTACTCAGGTATCAACTAGGTACTGCTCAACTCATATCTGCTTCAGAAAAGCATCTGCATGGACGCAATAGAATGGATATGCCACTCTGAGTGGTTGGAACATCATCTTTTGGTTTAGCAGCAGCACAGGTTCCTTTGTGACGGGTCAGCCTTGACATGTGACACTACACAAGCAGCAAAGGAATATGGACATGTTTTCTGTCATGCTGGATTTGTGAATGTGTGTGCCTGTGCAGTCAATTTACTGATCTACTGTGAAATCTTCCACGTGAGACATATCAGCTAACAGTGAAGGCGAAGTTGCTTCGGCATATATTACTCGAACTTCAGAAACAATGTTCATGTGAAGTTTGTGTTTCGCGCAGATACAGAAGACTGCATATGTATGATTTGGAAATACCAATCCCGAAAAATAAAGCACCTTGTGCAACAGAAAGAGCCAACGCTTCCGCGTTTTATTTATTTCACTGGATGCGAACGAAAATGCAGAACCGCCAAAGCGGGGGAGAGAACAGAGGGGAAAGGGAAAAAGAACGCCTCGGTAGCGTCGCTTTACGTCACTCGTCACCCAGGGAGACAAAATAAAAGAAAGCAAAAAAACTTCTCTACCGAGGCCCAACGATTGGCCCGACGTCAGAGGTCACGTGAGTTTTTCCCGACAATAGAAATATACAACACGTTCATTCCCCTGCAAGCACTTTATAGGTGGGGTGCATTTGCGTAAGCCGGATCACCAGAAAAAGTGAAAAGAAGCACGCGTATAGGCAGGGTGCGCCGGTTCACCAGAAAGAGGGAAAAAGCACGGGTAAAGCTATGGTGTGACGTCATATGCACGCCACCTATATTACGAGGTATTCCGTTAGAATGTGGCAAAATTAGTCGCATTTTGTGAGCATGGACACATGTAGCGACACATTTTGAAGGAAATGAACTTTAAACGATGTTCAGCGGCGAAGTTTAAATTGCATGCGTGCATCTCGTTCGCTCTGCATGCATGTTACCGGACGGGAAATGTTGAGACTTTTGCCGAGATTTTATGAAACTAGATTGGGCGATTGCTCATTTTATCCTCATTTATTTATTGCTCATTTTATTGCTTCCGGGCACTTCAGTACACTGCAGACAAATGCATGTGGCCCCTCTTGACAGAAGCAGATATCAAATCATACTTCCTGCAGGAACTGGGGGTTGACAGCCAGCCTTTCGAGGCTTTTAAAGCCCTTGAGGGCGCCAACTATGTTATGTCAGGTACGTCCAGGGGCTTTGTGTGCAGCAGGTGTTCTAAAAACAAGACATTGCAATTTTAAAGGTTAAGGCGGTAAATGTTACTGTAACAAATTTTGTAACAAAACCTTTTTCTGATGTTATTGCGCCAAAAAACATCAAACGCCATCAAAACCCCTTTTTGCGCAGGCAAAGTGCACAGCGTGTTGAGTGCTAGTCCAACAGTTGGCACGGTTGTTCTGCAAGGCGAAGTGAGCACCTCACAAAAATCCGAGAAGCCGTACACCTGCTGGATAACAGCAACAGCATATGGAAAGATACTTGACGCATGCTGCACATGTATGACAGGGTAAGTGTAATGTTTCAGCGGAGATAACTGGATGACACTTTTGTTGCATGTGAAATTTTACTAATAAGAAACCTTCAGATATGGTAGGTGCTGCAGCCATGCAGCTGCCATCTGCTTCACAGTAAAAATGTGGCACGAAGAAACTGCACAATCTTGTGGTCCAACAGAGCAGGCCTGCCAGTGGGTTGTGCCCTGCCCCAAGAAGGTATTTTGCACTTTGTTACATATAGAACAGTAACTGTAATAGCATTCTGATTTCATAGCAATGATGCGTTAGTTAGCAATATAATCTGAAGGTGTTCTTGGAATCGTAGCAATCATCTGCAAATGGTTAGAGCCTGAAGTTTTGCAGTTTAACCAGATTCTCTCCCGATTTAACACTGCGAATTGAGGATGACTTTTTTTGGTAAAACCTGATTACTAACAGAAAAATAGCCCTTTGCTAAACCATATGCATGTAATGAGAGGATGGTTGACAAGCAAGTGAGCTTGTGATACTAATACATAATGATAACCCAAGGTACAGCAGGTAGCGAAACTCCCACAGGTCCCAGCGTCTTCAGAATGGCACCATGATAGAGACAGTCAGTGCCATCCATCTGGACTGCTACAATTGTAAATAAACGATGCCAGAGATTCCATGAACAGTATGAATAATAAGCAATATATAATTAGATAATTAGTTATGGTGCATTTACATTTGCGCAGTTCGTTTGCGTTGTATTCTGAACAGCTGTTACAGGCATTCAAAAGCCGTTGGCTCACTAACCGAACCACACTAATCACTCAGGGTAACCATACTACGTGAGAACAGAGAATAAATGATTCATAGTAATTCAAAATGCGTAGTTATCACAGGTGTTGACAACTCCAAACAGAAGGGTATCATGACCACCATACAGAAATTATGAAGCAGGTCCATTTCTCACATAGAGCTAAACGTACACATAGTGATTAGTAGTGTGCACATTTTTCAATGAGTGGCCATAATGGATGCGTTGCAAAAACATGACATTGTTGATGCACAGCTGATTCCTATTAGCACTCACGCTATCATCATGGTTGGTCTTGCCATGATGGAAACTTTTTTTCTATGCAGGGCTGACAACACGGACACATTGCATTAGCTTTTCACATGTGTTAATCTTGGTGGGCAGCTCGGAGATGTGAACCTTGCTCCCAGTTTAGTCCGAAAAGTATACTAGCTCCATATTATGATGCACAGATACAGAGGTGCACGGATAACCAAGCCCACTGTGACACGTGCAGGGTAGCAGGATACGGAAGCGTGCTCAGGCGGTTGGTGATTTCGGATATGTGTACTCCTGGGGCAACAGATAGCTTTTCGAAATCATGAATAAACTATTAGTGCACACAAAAACGTTTTGTTTACGACAGTACCTACCAACACCCAGGAACGCTCGAGCCTCATGACTATAGCTGTGCCAATAGGTCTGATTTAGTTGTCCTTCTTTTGTGTTCGTAGTCTCCATGTTTAGGTTATCTCGTAGGATATCATCATATATGTGTGCTACCTGTTCTATAATGCGTACAAAACTAGCCTACAGCACTAATGGTTTTTGAAGGTGCAGTAAGATTTGCTTCAGATTCTAGAGTCCGGTTGCCTCCTGAAACTGGCATGCTGAAAGGGTTCCTACCTATTTTCATAAATTTATTGCACATACTTAATTACCCGATTTGTAAGCAAAATTGGGGAAAAATATTTATCTAAACCTTCAGGCTCTAAAAATGATCTTGTTGCCGTAACACACATGTACAGTGTGTTGCTGCATGTGATACACTCACGTTTCATGATTGTATTTCGCTTCAGGTTCAACCTGTGCCAGCGGAGGAGTTGTTGTTTGTCCATAAGGGGGCAGTAGTAAGGCAAAGAAAACGTCCACTGCAAGCTGCACAACAGATTGAACCAGCAGTTGATGCGTTCCTGGCAGAGCTGAAGAGAGTAAGCTTTGCACTATATGACTTCACTTGGAACATGCAGAGCTGAACTGTCCAAATTCATCACTGACACTGAATATTCCCTTACAGATTGCACCAGATGCACAGCACTTCACATTAGTGGAGATGAGTGAAACGCCAGAAGCTGTCTCTGACAGTAGTGATGACATATCCGACAGTGATGGTCTTCCAGAGGAGCCACAGAAGATTGTCATTAACTTGGAGACTCCTCTGTGCTCGCTGACTCAGCGAACCCTTCGAAAGAAAGGGTACTGTAATGAGAATATAACTGAACTATGTGAAAGTGTTGTGCACCACTTTTGTGTGAGTGAAGACGATGCCATTGAGATAGAACAGGCAACACGTGCGCAGCACGAATGTGTAGAATGGAAAAACCATCGTAAGGGGCGCATCACTGCCTCTCTGTTCAAGGACGTGTGTCTGTCAAAGATGGTGAACTGCTCCTCACTCCTGAGAACAATCCTTGAACCACGACCATTAACTACGCCGGCAGTACTTTATGGCCGGATAAATGAGCAAATTGCGAATGTGGCGTTACTGGATGCCCTCCGCCAGAGGCATCTCAATGCCCGCCCGAGGGAATGTGGGTTGATGGTGCACCCACTCCTTCTTGGGCTGCACACGGGACGGAATTTTTGAGTGTGACTGCCACCCTCCATCACTGGTGGAGGTGAAATGCCTGTACCCTTTGCAAGACATGAATCCTTGCGACCTCCTTTCTGTGGGGCGATCAAAGAAGAATTTTTGTCTTGATAAAGACGGAAACCTACAGACTGCACATAGGTACTATTACCAAGTACAAGCACAAATCCACCTCAACCTGCAGAACATCAACCAATGCTACTTTTACGTCACACGTAAATGGTGGAGGACATTTGGTGTTGATTGAAAAGGACGATAACTTTTTGAACCGAAACATGGCTAAGTTGCGTACATTTTATACTCATAATGACCTCCCACAAATGCTCCTAAATTGCAGTTTTTAATTCCTACACAGAAATCTGTGCACATTGTATATATTTTCAGTTGTCCCCACAATTTCCTTTGGGGTGCAGTAATGAAGAATTGCTTTGATTTTTTCCCATGCTGCTGTCATTGTCTTTGCTGTTATTGTAAATAGCATCTGTACATAGTACCCTATTTTTTCATTGTAAGTGCTTAATCCCATTATTTTTGGTCAACATTGTCTTATCTCACATCATTGCGTGTTTCATAAATATTTTCCAAGTCTGAACAGATATCTCTTGTTTGTTCTGTAGAGTAGCTGATTGACGTATAACATACCTTTCTTTGCAATCAGTAGTGCTACATTTGCCAGTCCTGACACCACAACAAGTATGTCATCATACATTGGGCAGAGGTGGTATGGAACAGTCCCTGTCAAGATACGCCAATTCTTCATGTACCCAATAGCCCGCTCCACAATGATCCGTGTTGAGGATATTCTCCGTGATTTGGTAGTTTCAATGGCACTCAACTGTTGCTTGTTTTTGGTGAATGTGTGCGTAATCAGCTCCACATTTCTCAGGGCAAATTCGTCATGCAGAAGGTGTCCTCGGTTTGCCAGGACCTTGTCCCTTTTATTGACAAGATCGAGGAACCCTGCAAATATAGCAATACAATATGCTTGATCTCTGTACTCCTAGTATGAATGCACTTGAATCATTCCATACTGAAGGTGGCCTTCAACAGTGCATTCAAGATATAATTCATCTTAAAAAGCAATGACATTGTGTTCTTCAAATTTATTGCAGTGCCTCCTTCAGGGCTTACTAATTATCGATTAGGTACAGCATAATTAGGCAGCAGCAAGAAAACAAGATTTATACATACCACTCTTCAGGGTGATGGACTTATCCGATATACGACCTCCATATGCTTTTGAAATAAATGCAACTGCTCCTGCATTGTTGACACACACGAGGTACTTCAGTGTCGACGTCTGCTTATAGTTGCTCCACACAACTTGTTGAGTATCCAGATTGTGTGGCCTGCAGGACAGACTGAATGTATGCTACATTCCAAATTACAGTAGAGAGTCCTTACCGTGACACCTTCACTTCTGTGCAGTCGATAATGCAGCGCAGACTTGGGAACTTCCGTCTTTCTGTCTTTGTTAGCCAAGTCTGTGCAACACTTGGACTGGGAAATTTCACTAGATGGCTGCATAGAATTGCCAGTGGCTTGATCCAGATCTTGAATGTAGAGCTGACAGTGTGTCGGTGGACGTTAAACCTGTATGCTAATTCCTGGTACGGTAGTGCTAGTCTCAACTTCATAAGTACCATGAGAAGCTGAGCTGAATGGTGGATTTTCTGCGCCTGTGGTAGGCACACCACAATAGCTGCCAGCAAGGCTAAGTATCTTGCCTTGGAAATGCCTGCAAGCAATGTTTTTTGTATCAATGATCCAGCAGATGCCAGAGTAACGAGTTGCCGGTGGCACAAGAAGGGAAGGGAACAAAAAAGGGAGGTTTACATACAAGTATAAAATATCAGCTGCTTCTCTGGCATCAAGTTGACATTGTTCTGTGATGCAAGCTGTTCAGACAGTTTCTTCTTGGAGATGGTAAGTTCTTCTACCCTTTGTGTAAGAATGTTGACCTTGTGCAGAATGTTGCAGGAGCTGCATAGCGCTCCACATGGAGTAGTTTGCATTTCTGCGTCCACAACGTAGTTTGTCGTCAGATCTGACAGCGTCGTATCTGTAGTGTGTCAAAAACGTGATGGAATAGCGCACACCATACCATACAGTGAACGTACTTGACTAGTTACTGAAGAAAACTAACCAACGTCCATGCCCACTTCTGTTCCATCATCTGCGGGAACTTGTTCCAAAATAGTTGGTTCAGGGGCGGCCGCTGCAGCGGTGCTACGTTTTTCGGCAACGCGGCATCGGCGTTTGTGGCTGTCATATTCATACCAGTAAGACACCATCTAGCACACCACGGCAACAAGGCAAACTTACCTCTCAATCGCCTTGTCGCATTTCTCGCTAAGCTTCTGGCTGTGTCCGAAAATGCTCGGTACGTAGTCCACGTTTGCTGGGTCGTCGCTGCTAGATCCTAATGTGTAAGTCGTATCACGTACAACATATATGCTGTCCACAATGCCTAGTCATGCACAGGTAGACCTTGAAGCATGCAAATTACCGCTGATGAAGTGCTCGCTACATAGCCGGCTGTTGAGCGATGGCATCCAAAGCTTGCCGTCCTTGCCCAGTCGGTTGATTGCAATCGCCCATTGCTTCTGTCTTTCTGCGTTACAGGGAACGCGGAACATACGATTGCCTTTTGTAGTGCTATTTGTGCACTTAAAATCACAGCATCCACCCATTTCGAAGCGTCCTTTTGCGTCCGCAAAGAATGAATAACAGCTGCCGCATACAACGTAGTGCTAACTGACAGCAGCAGTTTGACCCGGAAGTAGCAGACGACGGAGGGCTGACGTCACTAATCCGCGAAACCTACACAACCTATTGGCCGGCATCCAGGAGGCGGAGCCTCCCTCGCTCTTATGGGTGGGTGCGCGGTGTGCAGCCCTCCGACTTCGGTCGATACGCCAGATGGTGATCGAAATACGCCGCGTCAGTTAGCGTTGATATGTTCTCTTTTGAGTGCCATATCATGTCTCTGAGAGTCAGGCGTCACCAGTTATAATCTAGACCTTGAAAATAATAATGGTGCCGTGATGTTACACGTGAGGTTTCTCTGCTGCGTACTATGGCGACACGTTGCACGTGTCGCAGGGTAGGACTGCGGGTCATTTCGACCACCTGGGGTTCTTTACACATTGTGCTCGTGTACACACGGTGCTGGAAGCAATGTTTCCTTCTTCACACTGCTACCGTTGTCGGCAGGGTTTGGACCCGCTATCTTATCTAGACTGTGTAGGGGGATGGACATGACCAATATTGCGGATATCGCATCGAGATAACTATCGCCCTCGGAAACTAGCGCCACCATTGTGGACGACTGGCACCTATGTATTTTCGAGATAATATGGCAGGCACGTAGTATATAGGGGGCTATGACCGGGTATATTAGTTCCGGGAGACTTCTGTGTCGTCCGTGTGTTTCTTTTCCCCTGACAACAACAACAACTTTATTTCGGCTTTCGAGAGTGCACAGTAAATTTTTTTACGCCCTTCCCGGTGTGAAAAGGGTGTACTATGGGGACACACCCGAATTACACTAATACTACACTCCACAAAGCACCCGTGTTGGTGTAAAAGGGGTGTAATGTACCAATACACCACGATCACACTTATGTTACACACCATGCTAAATTTGGGAACACTCATATCAGTGCAAAAGAGGTGTATGTGGCACAATGCCCAAAGCTCGTGTGTAAAATGCTCGTGCTCAAGTGCACGAGCATTTTACGCTCGTGTAGTTTAGTAGCAGTAGCAGTTTTTAATTGTGATAATATTCGTTATATATATATGGATAAGTTAGTACAGATGGACGCGAATAAAGATACAGACTACAAGTAATGAAGAGACTTGGGAAGCCGTATAAGGATTAAAAACAATTGCTACTTTTATTACATAAAAAATTAAATGGGGTTATACTAGAAATAGGTTTACAGTCGTATTGCCAACTGTAGGACAACTGCAGCTACAGTTAGAGGTCGACGTTTCGGCAATCAGCGCTGCCTTCAAGAGGACTAAACTTGGAAATAGGTGACAGGGGCTTCACCCCTGATTGAAAGGTTAACTGGTGCGGCGGGGCACGGATTTACTTACATATATGTATGTAAGTATATTGCTGACTAGTGTGTGTGATTGTGAAATTAGTATACGAAAAGTAAAAGTAGTAAATACCAAAGATTACGAAAAGCTAGGAAAAAACAGGGGAAGTTTATTACAGATTATGAGGGAAGTCGACGTTTAGACAACAGCAGCCTTCAACAGGGCTTGCAAATGTCGAAGGCAGGCTGCTGTTGTAGTGTGGGCTTGCCCCCTGAATCTTTAATAAACCCCCCTTGTATTTTGTTTGCTTGTTTCTAACGAAGGGGAAAAAAAAAAGAATACGACATTGGGCTCGTTTCCCGACTTGTTCTGCTACTCGTATCATAAATTATCACCCCCATGTATTTTCTGTTTGTAATCCTCGTATCCATTCTACCTTGTCCAGCAGTGTTTTAAGCAGTGCTCATGCGCGAAAACCGTACATGTGACATAATGAATGCTAACTCGAGCTTCCATAATAGGGTAAAGCGGACGCTAACAGACCATCTCCCGTGGCATAGTGGTTAAAATGATCGCTTTCCACGTCGCTGACTTGGGTTCGAATCCTCTCCGGCTGCGTTGTCTGATGTTTTCCCTGGGTTTTCCGAAGATTTCACGACGAATGTCGGCACAGTTCCCTCCGAAGTGGGCATAGGACGCACCCCAACTCCCTGCCCCCACTACTTTCATCCTGTCCTCTCTCCATCTGTCCACGTCCCTCGGATAGCCACAGTTGCTTGGCGGCGTAACACACACACAAAAAACGAAGAGTATAGCTGAGATACTTGCAGGTTGCAGTGCAACTAGTGTTCCTGCCACTTTTTGGGTCAGTACACCCAATAAACACCTTTCTTTTGGGTGTAACATGTGACGCCCCTATTACACCCATCATAGGGGTGTAGCATTTACACCCATAAGGGTGAAGAGTTATCTAACACTCATTTTACGCTCATAGGGGTGTAAATAAATTTACTGTGTGGGGAGCTTCATCGCCACAGGCGATACTCAACCCCATTGCTGGTGGGAAAGTGGGGAATAAAATAACGAGCCCCTTCACAATAACGATCGAAGTCCGAAGTCCCCTATTTCGCCATGAATTTCGTAGATAAGACTTGTCGCCAGTTTGCAGTATTCGTTTTCACGTGAGTTGCCTCAAGTGCGGCACCAAACCACGTCTCACTGTTATAGTAATAGTTGTGGTACTATACTATAGGAGTAGGTCGTGCAGCAATCCACACAGCAGGCGAACAACGGTAGCCATAGCGATGACATTGTAGATGCAGTTTTAAATTATGCGAAGTAGCGGTCTTAGCGGCGACCACGGTAACCAACCTCTAACCCGACTCTCGAAGATTGCCGCACTTTCCAGGTCTCCGTGTGTAGTAGCAGGTGGTATCCGTGACCCTCAGGTTGGCACACTATTTCGTCATGGGTAGCCAACAACAGGGTTTAATCACACGTACGTCACCATCAGGGAAGCGCCACGGACGCTGGCGGATTTTCCGCCATCATGCAGGTCGTGAGCTTTGATCATCCTAAACCTCACCATTGTCTTTTTACAATTTCATAACAAGGTGGTCGATATCGAACGTAGCATTCACTGCACATTTGGTGTTTCGAAGTCCCTGTACTGTGTGTATAATATTCTACGATATTATACATAATATTCTGTATTCTACGATATCGAAGTTTTTTTCTTTTTTTCGTTGCGGCGTCAATGGTCTTCTCCATAACATGTGAGAACGCAACCTGAACGGAGCTTCGTTGCACCTGCATCATGTTCTACATCACATTGCAGTCTCGCCCCTTTCGATGCCGCTACTCGCAAGAAGAGGGACGTCTGTGAATAAATCCTAGGCTGTACTATAGCAGTGAGACTGGTGGCTTTTAAAAGTTGGAGAGTGTGTTTAAAAGTGTGTTTAAAAGTGAAATAATGCATGGAAGTGAAGAAGGCCATATACCGAGTCTCAAAATATAAAAATTACAACATTATGTGGTCTAGAAGCTTTTTTATATGCATTTCAATAATACCATCTGAACCACGGAAAAACATGGCCACGCTAGACCTAACGACTTCGGATGGGTGATCTGTCGAAAGGTATGAGGTTTGGGTTAGGTCAGGTAAGCGCTTTTTCGTTAGGTTAGGTCAAGTTAGGTTACACAGGTTGGGGGTCTGGGGGTCTGGGGGTCTGCCCCCCCCCCCCCCCCAGACACGCACTAGGCGGTGAGGGCATGAGACTGTGCTTTGCTAAAGATGGCGGAAATCAGTCCCATTGCTATAGTGTATCCAAATCCTACATGTAACAAAGGAACATCCGCCGCATCGGCAGTAAAAACACGGATCATATTTCTATGCCGTGACGATAAACTAAATGGCGATATGGGTTGCGCACCCAGTCTGCCACTCAACGACCTGTTGCAAGGCTCCTAACAAGGAATCGGCATTGTTTATACCATAACGGTTCCTCCACATGTGATTGCTTTTAGCAATACGAACCACACGGTGGTTGCAGCAAATTTCACGCGAGTCTTTACAATGGAACCAGAAAATGTGCCTGTCCCCTAATACCCTAATAATGACGCCTGTCCGAATGCCACCTACATTTTTCTCTTATCCAAATGATCGTTGCCCACGTATTCGCGTAACTATACAGATTGTGACAGTAGTCGTACACAGTGGTAGACCGTGGTAGTAGGGAACCACTTACCACTTGAAGCCCCACTGGTTGCTTGAAGCACTTTGGGCTGCTTATGACTTGCTGCAGCGGCTTTGTGTGTCTCGTCTTTCACCTTCCGACTGCCGCCTGCTCCCGTGATGGTTCCCGATGTTCTGCGAGTGGTATCTTCTGCGTGACTTCCTCTTTTGCGATGCCTGTCCTCGGCACTCGTTCGTTTCTCCTTTTGTGTCTTCCTGGATATATCTTTCGTGGTTCCCACGTCATCAGATCCCACGCGTTTCCTTTCATGCTTCTTCGAGGCAGGCTCCTGCGGGGACTGGTTCGTGGTTGTCGCATGGTGATCCTCGACGGCATCCTCTTCTTCCGTTGCCTTGGTTTCTTCAGCATGCCCTATGGATGTCCTGGGCTTCTTCCTGCCCTTCATGCTCCGATGCGAACAGCGATCACTAAATGAGTTCTAGTGCTGCACGCGCAGGAAAGAGTCAGTTGTCACCAGCTGGGGCGCTGCAGTACTACATTGCCTACGAAGTTGTTCGGCGACACAGTTGACATGTTAAATTTTTAAATTGCTTGTCGCCAACAGTATTTTTTTACTTAGTCTTA
The DNA here is from genome assembly GCF_037126465.1 of Ornithodoros turicata. NCBI lineage: Eukaryota > Metazoa > Arthropoda > Arachnida > Ixodida > Argasidae > Ornithodoros > Ornithodoros turicata. The sequence goes on along the minus strand of NC_088203.1, from coordinate 28,651,785 downwards.
GAATAGGTGTCTTTTCTTTTTCAGGAGCACCTTTCATATGTAAGACAAATTCACTGAATTAAATTTCCTTAATATAATAGCAAAAATATTTTTCGGCGGTACATCTGTGTATTTCATAGGTCGTAAAAAAGTTATTATCATATTCATCTACAAGTCAATACATCGACTCGCGAACCAGAGGAAGCTGAAGAAGCAGTGGAATAATAAGAATGGGCATTGCAGTTATCCTCAATAAAAATGTTTTAAACTGTATCTGTCTATTGCTTGCATGGTGAAATGCGCAGGGGTCAATGCGTCGGGGTGACGCACAGTGGTTGACGGAACACGTGCGGGGTGACTGGTGCGGGTGAAAGGCGATAATGAATCTAGATTTAGAGTTGTATATAGAGAGAGTTTGGCCATCTTTTGATCTGTTGCCGCTTCACGGGCGGAACCTGTTTTGACGTCAGAGTCGGTATTGATCCGCCCAAAAAGCTTGAATCCAAGCGATATCCGCTTATCAGTCAGCAGGTAGGCGCCATCTTGATGCAGTTCACCGGCTGGTCGACATGTACTTTTGTAATGCTCAATGTAATCTACCAGGGTCGCCGGGTTATGACCCACAGGCGCCTGTGAAATGGGGGCTTTGTTACCAAACTGAAAGGATTCAAGGACGAAGGGGTCTCGAAAGACGCGGTGCATTGGAAACAACACCCGAAGCAATACTCGTATCTTCCCCTTGCATCGTGACCAACGCTTTGCATCAACATGGCGTCGGCCACCGGTTAACGACTCGACAGCAATTGAGCGCGGCGAGGGATGTACACACTTTGAGGTAGAACGACGTTGCTTATGTGAAATGTTGGAAGTTCGTTTATTCTAAAGCGACCACGAGTTCCCTCTTCCTTCTCTTCAATATTACAATGACGATTGTTCTCCTTCTTCTTCTCCCCAGGAAGATGGCCGCGATCCACAAGGGAGATTGGCCAGGGCTAATTCAGTATGATATGAGTGTGACAGTGACACTAAGGGCTAGAACCGGTTGGAGCCGGCAACGAATGAGATGAGATTATCTGCGATGACGGGATTCCATTTTCCGGTATGGGACGCACCGAACGAGAGTAATGCGCATAATGAGAGAGGCACGCTAAACCTTAGCAGTGGAAGGGTGAGGGACTGTAGGCGAAGGCGGCGGTAGGTACTACAGTCGAGAACAAAATGTTGGAGGGTTTCGTCGTGACCGCATTCAGGACACCCTGGGGAAGGTTGCACCCCACTGCGATGGAGGTAAAAGTTAAGCGGGAGGGCAAGACACCGAAGACGCGTCAGACAGACTTCTGCACGTCGAGAGCGGCAATAGCGCGGGTTCCAAGCAAAAGAGAGGTGTTCATAGCCGAGGCGGGGAGGAGGCCGAGCAAGGGATAGATAGCGTTTGTAACGGGCACGGACAACGGCAGCAACCGGCGGGAGGATAGGAAGCACGGGGCCGGACAGGGCCATCTTCGCCAGGGTGTCAGCGGCCTCGTTGAGCGGGAGCCCACGATGGCCTGGAACCCAGGTTACAATGAGGTGTGATATGTGAGAGGGGGCGAGTGAGGCCAGGACTGGGAACAACGAGCTATCGCGACAGTCCAAGGCCGATACCACAGATAAGGAGTCGGATATGAGAAGTGCCTTACAGAAAAGCGGGGGCACTTTGAGTAGTGCGAGGACCATTGCCAGGAACTCGCTCTCGTAAACAGGTGTATAGTCGGGCAAGCGAATAGGAAAACGGGCGTCAAGTTGCGGGATGACAATACCCACACCGGCCCGCTCGTCCGAGACAGATGCATCAGTTGCGATGATGAGGTGATCGGAGAACCGAGAAAAATGGCAAGTCAACACAGTCTGGAGATGATTCAAGGAGGAGTGCTTCGTGCCGGGACGAAATATATCGAGAACCTGGACGGAAATTGGCACTGGCGGGGGCAGAGGTGGGGCAATGTCTACAAGCGAGACGTTCTTACATGCTAATCACTTCCTTTTCCTTTGTACAGCAGACATCACAAGATATGAAGACACAAATACGATTGAAATTGTGTTACACACTCCCCCCGCAATGAGTTAGCTCATTCTTACACAATATCTAAAGGGAACAAATGTTGAACGGCACGCCTCAAAGTTGATCCATAAGGAAGTTTTACCACACAGGAACGGACTCTACCGTATCTACCAGGAAATGTTTGAACAACACGACACATCTTCCAAAGTCCCCTCGGCATTTTTTCTTCTTTCAAGATAACCAATGCGTCGACCTGCAATGCCGAAGAATTTGAAACACTTTGCCAATGAGCGGTCATTGGTTCGTGTAAGTACTCACCTCCACCAGAATCGTTCCAGTAATGATTCTCGATACCGCACGGCTCTTTGAAGTTGTTGCTGGCTTGACGTAGGAAACCTTGTAGTAGGTAGTACGGAAGTCGGCAACCTTGTCAGCCGTTTCCCAACTAAAAAACGCGAGGGTGTTAGAGGCTCGGTCTCTGTTGTCTCTGAATAGACAAATGTAATGGGTCCGGAGTTCAGCGTCGCCTCCACTTCAGTAAGCACCGTGACTAGCTCGTCGAGCTTCAAGGTGCTTCTTCCCAGTGCCTTTCTGAGGGCAGTCTTGACCGACCTCACCAACCTCTACCAGAATCCACCCCACCACGCCGCTTTTTCGACTATAAATTTCCAATGTAGGTGGATCCCGGAGAAGTAATCCATGGCTTCTGCACTGCGAAGTGAGTTCCATAGCCATCGAAGATCTTTCGATGCGTGTTTAAACGTTAGGGCGTTGTCTGAGTAGGTCGTATGACAAATCCCTCGTCTTGATACGAATCTACGAAAGGCTAAAAGAAGCGTTGGACTACGCAGGTCGGCAACTACTTCCAAGTGCACAGCCCTTGTGACAGCGCAAGTAAATAGAACTATATAGCACTTGCAGCTATTTGTCGCATTCTTGTAGTAAAGTGGTCCTGCGAAGTCCACCCCGACTACAGCAAATGTCCTTCGTGACTCTGTTTTTCGGGAGTGGAGCAGGACGCTCTTCCGCATGCCTCACACGCCACCTCTGACATGTAACGCATTGGTGCAGTACGAATTTAACCGCCTGTCTTCTTCTAATTATCCAAAACCTATCTCGCAACTCTATCTCGCAGACCGCCGTGAAGTAAACCAATACGCGAGCCCATAATTAATTTCTTCGTGAAGTCGTGAGACTTTGGTAGAAGTATTGGTTGTTTCCATGAAATATCTTCTTCGCTTTCCTGAAGTCTTCCCTTCAGGCGCAAGATTCCGTCAGGATCCAAGTACGGGGAAAGGTTTCGAAGCGGAGACTTTTCGTCGATGACTCCAATGTTACTAGTCAGGACTTTGTACCCTTCCGAGAAACTCTCCCGTTGCGCTTGCTGAATCAAATACTTCTCGGCCTCAATATTCTGTAGTGAGAGGTCCCAATTCCTTTGTGCGGTGTCGTAGACCATTCGAAATAAAACGTTTGACCCACGCGGTTATCCGCTGTACCTTCACAAGCGTACTGTATCTGGTGATGTCAAGCATCGCACGCGCTTCAGAGTTATCCATTGCCCCTGTAATCAACACCACTGTCTTCTTTGCTTCAAGGTCGACGATTGTCTTGGGTGGCTGTGGAGCTCTGAGCCCCAAGGCAGATCCTAGAGAATCGTTGGAGGAGAGCCATCTCGGTCCATCCCACCACAATTCGTCTTTTAACAGCTGTTTCGGTAGCACCCCTCGCGTGGTCAGGTCAGCAGGATTGTCCATTCCAGGGCAGTAGTTCCAGTTGGAAGGATCACTGAGACTGTATTTCCGTTACGCGGTTTGCTACGAAGGGTTTCCAGCGACTTGCGTTACCCTTGATCCAGCAGAGCGCTACGCTGGAGTCACACCAATAACTTGTAGGGCAATTCTCAATGTGTAGTGCGCGAATCACACAGTGTGATAGACGCGTTCCTATCAGTGCTCCTAAAAGTTCGAGTTGTGGCAACGTGACACGTTTCAAGGGTGCGACTCTAGCCTTCGCAGCCACTATCCTCATGTTGACATGTCCAGCTTCTGTTTCTTCTCTGAGGTACACAACAGTGCCGTACGCGTGAATACTTGCATCACAAAGGCAGTGTACCGAGCACCTTGACGTCTTTCCTTCGGTTAATAATGTTCGAGGTACGGTTATCTGCGTGATGTCTGGTATTCCGGTCATCTATCGCTGTCATTCAAAGACAAAATCCTCCGTCAGTGGGTCGTTCCATCCGAGCCCTTTCTCCCATACTCGTTGGAATAGAATCTTCGCCTTCATAGTGTATGGGGCAAGAAATCCCGGAGGGTGGAAAATCCTTGCTGTGGCTTGCAAAAGTGAACGCTTGGTGTCCTTCCTATGAACGAGGAAGGCTTCAAGTGCGTCCATGGGGAGCTGCAGCGTGTCCACTTCTGTGTTCCAACAGAGCCCCAGTACCTTCTTTGGTTGGTGACGAGGATTGCCATCCCCTTCGTGCTCGGGCTTTTCTCCAAACTTATGCAGTACCGCTATGGAGTTTGTTGCCCATTTCCTCAAATTTATTCCGGCGGACCTAATTATATCTCTAGCTCCATCAAAAAGGCGTTCGGCTTTATTGTTCGTAGGGACACTTGTCACAAAATCGTCCAACAACAGCTTGCATAAGGATGTCAAGGTCGGGTCCGATGAAGAACAATTTTCAAAGTGACAACGGAGAGTGGCTGCCATAATGAAAGGACTTGACGAGGCCCCAAATGGGACCAGGGTCATCCTCCAAACCTCAATTTCTCGTTCTGGAATGTCTTCTTTTGGCATCGTCGCATACCATAGAAACCTGAAGGCATCCCTGTCAGTTTCACTCAAAGAAATTTGGAGAAATGCCTTCTCGATGTCTGCAACCACTCCTATCCGGAACTTGCGGAATCGAAGAAGCACTGACAACAAGTCAGGATTAAGGTTTGACCCAGAATCCAATACGTCGTTCAATGAGGGAATACCGGGAGCGCTGGAAGAAGCATCGAAAACAATGCGAATCTTGGTGATATCCCTTTTTTGGTTGACAACGGCACAATGTGGTACGTAGTATACCGGCCCACTCACTGTCGCAGGTAAGAGTACCTTCTCTGCATGACCCTCTACTAGATACTGCTTAATCGCCTTGTCATGCTCAGCCAAGACATTATCGCTCTTCAGGAGTTTTGTTGTCAGGGAACGGAGTCTCCTTCTTGCCACTTCTTCATTGGACGGCAGGTCTGGGTGACAGGTCTTCCACGGCAGATATACTTCATATCGGCCTTTCACGTTTCTCACTGTAGACTTGAACGACTGTAGAACAGCATCTTGATCGGTCGTGATATCGTTGTTCTGAATTCCAATATGTTCCAAATCCCAGCAGACAGCTCTGCTTCTTGTGGTCCGACTGCTACCCTCATGACGCCCACGCTCGTGCATACAGTAGTTGACGCTGTATGGACCGTGTACTGTCGAACCAAAAACTGTATTCACCACCACCAGATCCTCGTTGATGTGCTTCGTCCCGCCCGTAACAACTCTCCAGTAAACGTCGGCGCCTATAAGCATTTCGATGCCGCGTTCACAGCTCACGCCAGTAGCGGAAAAATCATCAACATGCATTCCTGCCTGACGAAGCCTTGAAATTACATCGCTGTTTGGTAATTCCATGACATTGTTGCATATGTCCTGCATTTCCAGAGCTTCTATCCGTTGTTCTGTTCTGTCGTATTGACTTCGTAGCCAAACTTCGACGCAGCGACAACTCCTTTTGCAGGGAGCGTCATTGCCGAACGTGTGAAGTGTGATCTGTTCCATTCCTACTGGCCGACAGTTGAGTTTCTCCGAAAGAGATCGCTTAATGAAAGACCTCAGGCTTCCGCCATCAAGAAGTACTCGCACCAGCTGACGTTCGGTGTCGCTCTCTGCCCAAGCCTTTAAGGTCTGAAGCAGAACAGTGTCTCTGGCAAAACTTGCAGAGCTCAGGCAAGCAGGCGTGATCAGCGTTGACGATTGTGTGGTACTCAGACGTGGTAACGGATCGCACATAACAGTTAGATGTCTGCCTCCGCAATTTAAGCATCGAAGTCTATTGGCATTCCTACAGTCCCTTGAGCGGTGGTATTGTCGACCCCACCGAAAACATCGTCCCTGAGACATCAATTTGTCCTGCTTCGCTTGAAGTGGAATTTGCGCGGAACACCTCTCAAGACTGTTCATTAGATCTACAAAATATACAACTTGTCTCTTCCGCACCTACTGCCAACGCCAGTCCTGAAGGTGGATATTTCGGTAACCATTGGCGCTGTAGTCTCTCGCGGCTAGTGATCTCAACCCTGAGAAAGTCTAAATACGAAGTTAAGTCTTCTTCGTTGTCGATGTGCTTGCTGTCATACTCAATGTTGAGATCGCCTGGAACAACCTTTATTAACGCAGAAAGTAGTAAGACACCGTATGACGTTGACGCAACGTTCAGAGCCTCGAGTGATCGAACACCCGTCATCACTTCGTCATACAGCCCCCGCAGTTTCGTTACTTGGCTGGAGTCGTTGACTTTGGGCAAGTTCAGAAGTCGCGCCAAGTGCTCGTCGATTATGAGGTTTCGCTTATTGAATCCTTCTTTCAACAGCTTCAAGGCAACATCATAATTATTTGCAGTGAGTGACAGTTCAGATATTACCGTTGCAGCCTTGTCGGTGAGATAACTCCTTAGATACTTGAACTTGTCGATCTTATCGATTGACTGGTTTCGATTAATGGTTGAATCAAACTGGTCCCAGAAACTGTTCCAGTTAGGAAGATCTCCATTAAACTTTGGAATTTCTAGCTTCGGTAGCTTCACCGCTGTCCGCATAGCATTCGTTGAAGTTTCGACTGTACTGTTGCCTCCTGCAGCTTGTCTCTGCCCTCCCGATGTGTTGGCAGCAATTCTGACGTTCTCATCGCTTAGGTTTTGCAAGGCTCGAGACTTTGCGATGCATATATTTTCTTCATTCGTTTGCGAGCTCGCAATCTTGTCGTCGTATTCTTTGTCATCTGCAGTCTAAAAAATAAAACTCCTTTTTAGGTGTAATTGGCGTGTATTTGGGGTGTATCAATTGCTTTACTCCCTTATGTGTAATAAGAACAAGAATACATCCTGTTTTTGGTCTGAAATGGGTGTAATATGTGTATGTCCCGCCCTGCAGGGTGTAATTTCGAGAATTGGTGTGAAAAAGGTGTAGTGGCCATCAAATTTCTAATGCTTCGCTACGACAGGAGGTCTGGCAACAGTGTGCTCTTTACTCTAAACGCATTCTTTTCACTTGCACTGGACTGCACTACCCTGGACTCCACGCAAGACGGGTTTTCGGGAGCTGCACTTTCCAGCTGAAATGAACTTTATTAGTAATGCCTTTCTTTTCAACAGGAAAGTGCAGCACGCAAATAACCCAGTTCACATCTGGTGCAGGAGGTGCAAGCGAAACGAATACACCTTCTGTGTTCTCCAGCTATGGCGGTTGGAGTTAGTTGTGGTAGTTTTCGTGTTCTGTGGGGAGGTCGTTTGGTGAACTACAGGTCATTTGACCATCTGAGTTTAGTATGCACTGCAAGGATTATGGTTCCGGGTCTCGAACAGATGCAAGCAACAGATGGGCCGTGCCCATCGGATCCAGCAGCTTGTCCGAGCGTCTCGCTGCAGCGTGCTGTTTGGTAAGTGTTGTCGGTGTAGTTTGTCTTGTCTACTACGGGTATTTTGAGATTATGTTTGAACCTAAAGTGGAATGCACGGATTAGATCAGAGAACAGCGGGCGTCGCGTTGTAACGGTCACATGTGGCCATTAGGCAAAGTCAAGGGTATACGTAACAAACGAAGTTGGTGCGATTTGTGCTAGCAAGTAAAGCAGCTGGCAAGAGTCAACAACTCAAGAGGCAAGAGGAAGTGGGCAATGAAACCACAAGGCCACAACCCTTTGATATCCGGTCAGATGTGCTGAGTCAATGGCTGTGCGCGTCTTCTGAACAAGTCCCTGGCAAGTTTGTGTGTTGGCGATGTCAGAATGGTGTAATTGGTAATACACCTGACCAGAAATCAGAGAGGTATGGGTTCGGGTGTCGCTACCGACACTTCGCTGACCCTTAACCGATTGCAGCTTTGTAAGGACATTGTGATTGTGACACTATGATTGTGTGCTTCTTAATTTCTACGTTATTTTAGTATCTGATTTTTAACTAGCCACAATATTACCATGGTTTTGGCGTAATATAGCATGAGTTACTTTTGCGCCAATAGAATTCAATCATCATCATTTATCGATTGCTTTACTTTCTGTTTGAGCTGCTTGCATGTTGACGAGGGCTGTGTTTGTGTATATTCTTAATTCTTCTCTAGCCTCAGCCATCTGCGTAACTATCATGTAATTTGTGGTTCGCCCTTAATTTGATTAAGGAATTTCACAGTTCATTTTTTCTTTCACTACAGAGGCAGGACTTCTCTTGGCCTCACCGTAATACCTTCATCCTGGTTGACATGTTGGTGGACACTTTTATGTTTTGTATTGTGCGGTGACTATGTAATTCTTATTGCAGTGCATGCAGTGTATTATAGGCAATCCAAATAATGAATACGGCTGTTATTTTAACGGTTGTGTTTCTGTTGCCCTCGGCATAACACCCTTACTGAAGGATGTTGTCTTGCCTGGGGGTGTAGACATACACCAAAAAGGGAGTCAGTTAGGGTACCGCTAGATTACACCAAAAGAGGTGTTCAGAGAACACCCATTCTGAGGGGTGTAGTTTTGCCAGAGGGTGTATATATACACAAAAAAGGGAGTCAGTTAGGGTATCGTCAAATTACACCCAAAAAGGCGTTATATTTTTTAGAGTGTGTGATGAGCGCTTCTGTAGATGCGTTCAACTGTTGTAATGCGGCCTCTTTTACCTTCAGTAGATCTAGCTTCTCCTGAAGATCACCCCTGAAGCTAGTTGAGCGTGTTCCATCGATTAGTTGCTTTATCCCACCGATGAGCCTCGTAGCGGCTGCTCGAATCGTTCCTCTCTTGAGTCTCAAAAGTTCCATCGTTGAGTTTCACAAGTAGTCGTCGATCTCGTTAGTAATTCGTTAACGTTCTGTCCTCCCGGGTTTCGGCACCAAAAGATGTACACACTTTGAGGTAGAACGACGTTGTGAAATGTTGGAAGTTCGTTTATTCTTCTTCTTCTTGTTCTACCAATGAGATGATGGCCGTGAGCCACTAAGGGAGATTGGCCAAGACAAAAGGGGCAAAAGGTGTTTGCCTATGTCTATGTCTGTGCAGTAATGGTAGGGACTAAGGCCAGGTCAGATCAAAGTAACTTATGACATATATGACGTGTGATGACTAATACATGAACTGGATATGCGCGTGTGTAGGAATATGCGTATGACGACTATACACGGGCAAAAGGATGACTGTATGAATGTGTGTGAACGTGAAAGTGTATGAGAATAGGAAGGAAGTGCCTAGAAGCTGTTGGAGAGCACGATGTAGGATACAAGACCCGCCACCACAGCCCTATGACAGAGCGCAGTGTGTGATGCTCCGAGAGACAGCACTGACGCCAATGAGAGTGGGGCTCCTAACAAGCGCAAGGGGGTCCAGATATACCTGCGGCATAATTGGCCAAACTGAGAACAGGCTAGCAAAAAGTGTTCAGTCGTTTCATCCTGGCCACAGTGGGAACAAGCAGGGGACAAAGACCGTCCAGCACGGTGGAGGTAAAAATTTAGCGGCAGCGCCAGGCATCGAGCTCTCGTCACCAAGACTTCTGTCTGCCTGGAGCTGCAGAGGTTAAGGTTCCACGAAAAGACGAGATGTTCATATGGCGGGCGTGGGGGGGGGGGGGGGCGCCTCTCTAATATGTATAGTTTACTCAAGCGCCAGTCAGGAAGACAAGAAAACAGAACACAGCCGAACTCTAATATAGGTCGGATGTACAGTTTATAAATATATAGCAGAGCAGCCCTGCGCATACCAATGCGAGGGCTGCAGCAACGATGAAGTATGCTGAGAGCTTTCGACGCCTTAGCGCTCAGGTAGTCGATGAGTTGGGACCAGCACAGAGTCTCATCATACCACACACCCAGGTATTTTCGCTGCCTCACCTGACGGACAGACTGGAGCCCCACCCTTAGATCAATAGAGATGGCCGCATCCAGCGGGAAGACGATGATAGCAGACTTAGCCACGTTGAGCGACAGATGGACAGAGCCCAACCAAGTGGACAAGGTGTTCATATAGGCTTGCAGCTTCGCATACAGCTCTGGCAAAGATGGTGCCGAAGCGAAGAACGCGATGTCGTCGGCATACGTTATGGTGACGACTTCTCGGTCACAAGGGAGAGAGCTCATGAGAATGTTAAACAGTATGGGGGACAGGACCGAGCCCTGGGGGACGCCTTTACTCTGGGGATACGCTGAGGAGACAAATCGGCCGCCGGCGGTTTATTCTTCTTCTTCTTCATCCCGCGGAGAATGGCCATTAGCCCCAAGGGAGATCGGGAGATTCTAAAGCGACCACGAGTTCCCTCTTCCTCCTCTTCGATATTACAATGACGATTGTTCTTACATGCTAATCACTTCATTTTCCTTTGTACAGCAGACATCACAAGATAATATCAAGACACAAATGCGATTGAAATTATGTTACAAGGGACATCGGTCAGCCGTGACGTCGCATTAGAAGATTCAAGTTAGGCTTCTCCTAATGGCCAAACTCTCTCTATAAACGTCTCTGTCTAGATTGTGATGGTAGCGCCACTAGCGGATTTTGTACGGAGCCTATCCATTTATAGCGAGCTTAGCGAACCTCGTTTTAGAGGCTTCTTCTTAGAGGGCCGTGTTTTAGAGGATAATTTTTGAAAAATGGCGACGCGTTATGGTTTGGCGAAAGCCGGTTTAGGGAATTCTTGAATGATTGTAAAAGTTCGCGATGACTTCGATTTCGTTTCGTACGTGAGAACGTAAACCTCTTTATGGAATTTGTAAAGGTCCTACGCCGAGACTATGAGGACGCGAGGTCGCAATATAGCTAGTACTGTCTTCTTCACAAAAGAAGTGTTACAGTGAAAAAGTTGGTTTTCGCGTGGACGTTAATGACCTGCACACTCTAAAAAATGATGGGAGGGGGGTGGGGGGTCGAAGTAGCTTGCCGTTGTTGACAGCATAAGAGTGGGCCTCCTCATGACTATAGCAACAACAACAAAAAAAAAAAAAAGACAAAGAAGACAAGAGAGCTGATGAGTTCAAAATGAGGCATAAGCAGGATGAACGATACTGATGGGACGGAGATGCACTGTAGAGGAGAGGTGCACTAGAGTGGTCTTTCCGCAAGTCCCGTTTCTTGAAGAATCAACAACAACAATAAATGATGAGGATGAGATAGGGTCTTTCACCGCGGTGGTGCGGTACCCTACCACATTGCACGTGGAACATTATGGGAAGATGACGATGGGAGGATGAAAATACAAGAAAGAACTACAGCATCTGGAGCAACCCAGTGGACGACAGGAAGTCCACGAATAGGTGAAGAACCCCACAATTTAGCACAGGATCATCATAGGGGCCAATGAGTGCAGCTAATGTGAGCGGCCTCTTGCTGATACGGGCAAGCTCATCACACAATATCCGCCTTTGCGGGCAGTAGAGTGAACATTCCATAAGAATGTGCTGGGCGGTCGCCACGACACTGCAGGTGGAAGAGAGGCCCGTGTCACAGCATCTGATCATGCACTTGAATTGCGGGGTGAAAGCCACATTGAGCCGGAGTTTACGCAGGAGGGAAGTAAAATGGCGTAATAGACGGGCAGGGAAAGAAAACGACAAATTTTGGTCTACCGAATGCATGAGAGATTGAGCCGTGATGTCCCGGCGCCATTGCTGCAGAGCCAAGGGTTGAAACCATGCAGTTAGCAGGGCCCTTCTGTCACCTCTCGACAGCACAATGGGCACGGCTGTTGGGGACTCCTGGGCAGCCGCTGCTACTCTGTCAGCCTCCTCATTGCCTCTTAGACCGCAGTGACCTGGAATCCACAGCAGGGATATATGATGACCTTCATCATGTAGACGCTGAACTTGGTGGAGAATATCTACTACGATGGAGGCTAGAGACCCACGGAGCCCTGTGGTTGCCACACATTACAGAGTTGCGAATCGGTGTAGACCACCCAGGCACGCGGACGAAGTTGGAGATCTGCTGCAGAAACAGTAGAATGGCATACAGCTAGCTCCGCCGATGTCGATGACGTACGATGTGACAGACGATGTCCACGTGTGACTGCATTAGATAGTACTCGCCCGTATCATGCTTGTATAAAATCAAACAATTTATCTTTGGTTGTGTTGCCTGACCACAGTGTGCTGCTTTCTTTATGCTATGAGTGCGCCACAGTGTTACGTTCTGTCTTACTGCTTCCTGGTGACATCGAATTAAACCCTGGCCCTCGTACCGAGGATCAAATAACCCATATCCTACAGAGCTTATCAATACTGCCCCGCATCGAAGCCGGACAGGCCGAGCAACTCAATGAAATAAAAGACAACAAGTCAAGGATAAATGTTACCGACTCCAAGGTCAGCGATCTAGCCATAAAGGTTTCTGCCATAGAGTCTGAGCTGTCATCGCTTCATGAAGCCCGCATTAAAGTCCGAGATCTGTCTATTATGTCAGGTTCGCTTGCAACTAGTATAAATATAATGAAAGGCAAAAAGGATTACCTGGAAAATCGAATGCGTAGAAACAACCTCGTGTTTCATGGTCTTAGCGACAGTCCCTCTGAATCTTGGGCGAATTCTGAGTCTTAGGCGCTTGACTTTTGTAAAGAGAAACTTGACATCATTGTATCCCCGTGTGACATAGAACGTGCTCATCGCGTCGTGCGTTACCGGCCAGACAAGTGCCGAACTATCATTGTCAAATTTGCTTCCTACAAAATCAAGGAAGATGTGTTAAGCAACGGTCATAAGTTCAAATCCACTAGTTACTGCGTCACCGGCGACTATTCCTTTGCGGTTCGGACAGCTCGAAGACATCTCGCGTTTACCAAAGCTCAAGCTGTCCCCTTTAAGTTACGTTTTTACAAGTTGTTGGTTGGAGGGAAAGTGTACATTTTTGACCATGTATCTTCTAAAGTTGTGGAACAGGTATCATAGCATCCCAGGTGTCTTATGCCACGTGAAAACTCCTCTTCATGTCCCCTCTTTGTCTTATTTAAGAACATTAGAAGTGTCATACCAAAGTGAGACGACCTGTTCAGCTTGATCGCCTCGTCTGACGCCGACATAATCGGTCTCACAGAAACATGGTTGTCTACGGACGTTTCTGACACGGAAATATTGCCCCACAACAACGAATTCAAGTATTTCCGCCGTGACAGAGAGGGTAGGCGAGGCGGAGGCGGGGTTCTCATTGCCGTCAAAACCTGTATCGCATCATCAATTATTAACACAACATCCTGCTTAGAGATACTATGGCTAAGTGTCACTTCTGTGTTTGGGATTTGTTATCGGTCTCCTAGTGATCGGTCTGATTTTGTTACTCACCTACGCAATGATATATCGTTCATCTCAACCCACATCCTTAACCACTGCATTACTCTCATAGGTGATTTCAATCTATCTAGCATCACATGGTCCAATGAAGGTGCTATACCTAGTTCCGCTGCCATTGACAATGATTTCATCGATATGTGTAGTGACTTCAACCTCACCCAGGTCGTAACGTTTCCTACATCAAATACTCTTGACCTCGTATTATCATCTGCGCCTGACACCATCGAATCTATCTCAACAGTGGGGAGCTTAGTGATCACAAAGTCCTGCATTTCTTCTTCCGCATAAACGCTCCTCGCCAGCGTATTGCAAGAAAGGTAATAAACTTGTATGATAAAGCCAATTTCGAAGCCATCAATCACGAGCTAAACAACTCAATTTCTTCTTTCATAACCAACAGCGCTCTACACTCAGTCGAACAAAACTGGACGCTCTTTAAAACAACGCTACTTAATCTTGCCGACTCCCACATACCCAAGATATCTATTCCTTCTTGTTTCTCTGCACCATGGTTTACCCATACGCTAAAATTGTTGTCCAACAAGAAGAAACGATTATTTAGACACGCAAGCGCACAAGCACCGGTAGCGCCTGGAGCAGATATCGTTCGTGCTTATCACAATACAAGCGATCGCTGAGGTTAGCGAAGCACAAATACTTCCAGATTGACCTCCATTCTATCCTCCGTACTAACCCCCGCAAGTTTTGGAATATAATCAACCCGCGCTACGGTTCGGACATCCAACTTACTAACGAGAACGGCCTGGTGGTTGAACCATCTGAATGTTGCAACGTTTTTAGTTGTACCTTCGCCAGCGTCTTCACGGTCGAAGACCCCTTGGCCCTTCCCTTACCTCCACCATCTCCATACCCTCCCATGGAACCGTTAGCCATTACGGAACCCGGTATTATCAAAATAATTGACTCGTTAAAGCTCACGTCCTCAGCAGGCTTTGACAGTATCGGTGCTAAACTTCTGAAAAGCACTAAAGAGACTTCTCCAATCTACCTATCTGTCATCTTTTCACAATCCGTCAGCACAGGTCAGGGACCATTAGACTTGCAATTAGGTAAAGTCATCCCCGTCCACAAGAAAGGAAATAAGTGCTCCCCAGATAACTATCGAACCATTTCACTTACAAGTGTGCCATGCAAGATCTTAGAACACATAATCTACTCTCACATCATCAATCACTTAGACTACCTAAACATAATTTATCAGCACCAACATGGTTTCCGTAAGGGTCATTCATGCTAAACACAACTTGCGCAATTTGTACATGACCTACATGACAACCTTGACAAAGGCTATCAGACTGACGCTATCTTTTTAGATTTTTCTCGCGCCTTCGACCGTGTTTCTCACAATCGCCTGCTAGTAAAACTCTAATGCATGTCCATTGACTCGTCCATCCTAACCTGGATCTCCAAATTTCTCACTACGCGCTCACAGTCAGTCGCAGCTAATTACCACACTTCCAGATTCGTCAACGTTGCGCATTCCGCAAGGCACTTTTCTTGTCCACTACTCTTTATGATCTACATTAACGACCTCCCGTCTCACATCACTCCAAATATAGGTTGTTTGCTGACGATTGTGTAGTTTATAGACGCATAACCACTACTAATGACCTCACTAACCTCCAACAAGATCTCTTAATAATACATGAGTGTTGTAAGAAGGGGCTTATGCCACGAAACAGATAAATGCTGTCACGTCCCCTTTTGCAGGAACAAACCGAAATTTCCTCATCCGTACCGATTCGACACTGCTATTATCCCTTCTAATGCATCTTACAAATACTTAGGCGTCACTTTACAATCTAATCTGTCGTGGAATCTGCATATCGCTAACATTACTGCCAAGGCTACTCGTACTTTAGGGTACCTGCGACGTAACCTCCATTTAGCTTCAGCTGACATCAAGCGCCTTTCCAATCTAACCCTTGTCCGCCCCCAGCTTAAATATGCTTCCGCCCTTTGGGATCCTCAGGCCCTGTGTTTATGTGAGGAGATTGAGAAGTTTCAAAACAGGGCTCCAGGATTCATTCCAAATAACTATCACCGTGGCACTAGCATCTCTGGACTAAAACAATCCCTTGACCTTCCACCACTACATCGACGAAGGGCCATAGCCAGCCTCTGTCTTTTCCACAAGATGTTCCATCCTCCTCTCGCCCTGTACGACCATACATTGTACCAGCTCATTTAATCTCTTGTCGCATTGATCATCAATACAAAGTGACACGTTTCGCCTGTAAAACATCAAGGTTCACCGGCTCATTCTTCCCGCGCACATCGGTTGCTTGGAATACCATCTCACACGACATAGTGTCCCTCGTTTCACTCACTCGCTTCCACGACGCTCTAGATCAGGCCATCTCATAATCATTCGAAACAGGGTTTTGCTCTTCCACCTTCTCGACCTTGCTTGTTAATTGTTGAATTGTTAGTTAATCCACGACTACTAAAGTGATTATGCCGTATTTATGTCATCAGGTATTTGTTATAACATGTATTCTTCTTTCAACGTTTTATTATCGTTGTATTGTTGCATCACCTACTCTCCCATGTAATGACCTTTTAGGGCCTTTAGTTTATGAATACATGAAATGAAATGAAATGAGATGGTACAACAAAAGCAGACGACGAACCATCCCGTGTGGAAGATCCATCAGTGAAGACGGCAGTGTGGTCAGGATATTTGAGGAGCATCATGTCCGCTGCCAACTGATGAGGAACTAAAGGTGGCACTTGATGCTTTGGAACCTTGAGGCCAGGGACAGATAGGGAGAGTCAGTGGAGTGCAAGCGACCACGGAGGTCGTTTTGGGAACTGTTGGGTGGATTGTGAACGGAGGAAGGTGAGACCTCACTTTCATTAGACACTTGAAGACAGCACTTTGGCTTAGCCGATAAATTTTTGCTAGAAGGGGATGACGACGACATGTAATGGCGAATGGTTTCCATCTGCCGTAGGATCTCTATCGGTAGCTCACGGGCTTCGGCTATCACCATTCGAGTTTCCGCGGCTCTCCGAACACCAAGACATATTTTCAGGCTTCGCGCAAGTATACACCGAAGTCTCTGTTATTGAGTCTGGGAGACGCCATGCAGGACAGGGAGGCTGTACAGTGTGCCACGAACTATGGCGTGATGGAGGGCCAGAAGGACTTCTCATCCATTCCCCACTTAGATCCGGCAAAGTGACGGATGACACATATCCACCGGTGGGCCTTGGTGTCTAAGTGGTCGACATGCTTCTTCCAGGACAGGCTGGAGTCCAGGATGACCCCCAGAAATCTGTGGTGTTGCAGAAAACTTGTGTGAGCGGCGTATTACCAATGGAAAGCTGGCACTGGCGCAAATCCTTCTTAGTAAAGGCTAGCGCTGCTGTCTTTTCAGCCGAGATATCCATGCCTGCTTCAGTGAGACACCGCCAAATCCTATCCAGCGAAAGCTCAAGACGACGGCGTATGGCTGGCCGTGATTTCCCAATTGTCCAAATACAAATGTCGTCGGCATAAATGGAAATTATAACTCTTCGGCTGACGCAGGACTTTAGGCCTGCCATTACCAGATTGAAAAGAATTGAGCTCAAAACACTCCCTTGTGGTACCCCATGAGCTAAACCAATCTTCGGCGTGGACCCCTTATGCATGCGAACAGAGAGTGCTCTGTCGCGCAGAAAATCCGCCAGCCGCAAGAACATTCTGTCAGAGGCCTGGGCTTGCAGCAGTGCTTGCAGCACGAAGGGGTGACTTTCTTGAAGAAAACGCACGAGGTTGCGAGTCTAATAGCGAATTCAGCTGGTCGTTTGTGTGGAGGCCAGTGTAGTGCGCCGGTGTAGGGCCAGTGCTCCTTACTCCGATCCGCCCAGCAGATCATGCTAGATTGTGCCGGCTTTGACCAAGAACACATGCAACTGATGTACAAAATGAAGTCGCGGTCGCAGGACATCCACTTTAATAACCACTAAAAATAAAATACGTGGCAACGCCAGAATCCACGTTCACAACCCACATTCATACCGTCCGAGTTCCAGTCCCTCGTCGATCGAGTAGCGCGAAGCAGTGTCCTTCGGACATTTCGCCCGTGGACAAAAAAAAATCTGTCGAACGCTTCACCATAAAGCAAGGTGTAACTTATGCTACTGCTTAAGACTGAACTCGACGAACTTGGCTCATCCAAAGCATCCAACTTCTGCAGTAGGTCTGCCGGTTCCATGACGGCCATGTTGAGCAACTGTAAACCATGGAATGGAGGGTGGGAAGGAGCGGAAAGCGGAATTTGAGAGCTCGAGTTCCGGTCCACACGGTCGATATTCTCGGTGCGGCCTAACTAGGGGCGCGTTACAGAACACTGCGCGAGCTTTCGAGCATCGCGACGTTCCGCTCATCGTCGAGGCTGCGCAGGTGGCAGTCGCACAATGAGTAACACTACCGTTGCGCCATCGTATCGCGAGCCGTGGCAGAGCGAAGAAACTCTCGACAACACGTGCCTCTCGTAAGAGCAATAAAATAAATCTTGATTTAAATTTGAATGAAGAAGTAAAAAAACTAGAAACAGCAGCGATGGTGAGACATAGGGAGATGTAGAGATGACTAGCAGGACGAGTTTCAATGTCTCATCCCTCTTCTCTAGTGTAATTGACGAAGAAAGTAGCCATTTAAATGGACTAACATCTGAAAGAAAAAAAAGAAGAAAAAGCGAAAAGCCTGCACCATCTGCGGTGTCAATGCTGTTCATACTGGAACTCTACAGCTACCTATTCAGTATCACCTTACTAACATTACTAAAGCTAGTGCATGAATATATGCAACCTCAGCTGCACCAAGAGCTGTATGACCCACTTCTTCCATTCACATGTTCACAGCGTATTGTACAGTCGCATGCAAAAGAATAAACATGAGAAAATTTTATTAATTATGCGGTATTTCAACTTCGACATGCGTCACTGGTCAATGTAGATGTTTTCCCTCCCTTTACAGCCATATGTCAACTGAGTGACAACGGATACTGTTTTTGTCACTACTAGAGGAAGCTCCGGATCTTTGCAATAACGGGATCTTCCTCCAGACGGAGACAGCAGCTGATCGTCGTGCCAAATGGGACCGGATTGCTGCCTCCCTTAATGCTGTTGGGGCATTTAACAACGATGCTAAGGGGTGGCAGCAACTCTGGAAAGACTGGAGGTACCGCGTGAGAACACTTCACATTCCATCGTTTTAAAAAGAGTGATGTGTTGTACTTTTTTTTCCCCCAGAACGTGGAAGAACCTGCGCCGTCTACCTTGGCCGGTCCTGCTGCCGCTGAGCCAACGGAGACGGTAACGTCAATGTGGTGAAAACTGTCCTGCCGCTATTCTAAAAACCTATGATTGCATGGCTTACAGAACCAAGCACCTCCTGCACCTGACAGCAGGCTCCAGGGCACAGGTGGCGCATGCCGACAACGGAGGAGGAGAGTTCCCCCACCTCTGTTGCTCAGCGAGCAGAGGGCTCTCCTTGAAGAACAAAAGAAAACGGTCAACTGTTTGACCACAATTTGTCAGGTAAAGTAGAAACATTGTATGCAAAGGCACATATGGGAGAATGTTGTCGGTAAGAGAAACAGGATTGAATGATTTTTGTAGGGTGATAGCACAGCTGTACACATTCAACTTCTGTAAACCACTGCCAAGTAACCAAATTGAGAAACATTATTCTTCCACTGAAAAAGATTTTCTGAGCACCTTGTGCATCGTGTAGCGCCACAATACTGTATTCTCCTTACGTTTCTTCTTGCACGATGAAGTGCTGCGTACCGTGCTAAATGCTAATCTTCGACATGTTCATTGACAAAGTGAAGTGCATGGCTAAAGTTGTCGTTGAAAGCTTTACATTCGCCTTTCCCCAGGGCTTCAAATGACTGGATGGTCAATGCGCGTTACACAGGTGCGAGGGGAAATTCTTCAAGGTTGTCACACTGCCTCAATGAAATGTAGGCCACACACTGTCTCACTCAATACCGCACACAAATGCATCACACTTTGTGCTCAGCCCTCCAATCCGGATATGTGAAGGCAGCTGTTGGGCAATCTCTTAAGCATTTTCAGAAAATCATTGTCCTGATCCAGAAACTGAGGCCCGGATAAATGAAGGCAGATTGTATGGACTGGAATCTATCCCCATGCCTTTTGTCCGTCGTGTATAGTGCTGGATCCACATCCGTGAAGTCTGGATAAGTAGGGTTGACTTGGCTAAATAATTATATTTAAAAAATCTATAGCACACTGCCTCAGTTGTTTTTCGTGAATGACAAAATGTCCAGTCTCTGCACATATCACAGCTTGCTGATCACTTGCAGATGCTCACTCCTGTTAGCGAATATTTGGCTTGTCACCTGGAGAGAGACAGACGAAATGACAGTCAGTGACGTAGGTTTTCATAGGTTATCTTCTTCGCCTAAAACCATCCGTAATGAGCTGGCTTCGAAGTTGTGCTGCACGATTTCTCATAGGCTGAGGGTGATGGTCCCCCTCTTCCTGTGCTCCATCCTCCTCTGTCTCCCCTGCTGCTCCACCTTCCACCCCTTCTCCACTTGGCCCACAACCTTCATCTGTGTCATCAAGAGGTTCACGGGTGTTGTACGCCACCAAACACATATTGTGAAGCACAGCACATGCATTGATGATTCTGCAGCTTCGATCAGGAGCAAAGTGCAGCGTACGGTACCTTTGGAGACAGCGGAACCGCATCTTCCACAACCCAAAGCATTGTTCAAACAAAACGCGCGTCCTGCTGTGTGCATCATTGTAGTCTTTCTCTTCTTGTGTCGTTGGTGTGTGGACTGGTGTCATCAGCCAAAGTTGGTATCAGTAAATAGTTGTAAATTATTCATTCTCTTGAACATCCACAAATGTAGCCCTTAAAAGTATTTCTGTTGGTTTATTTGGCATTAGTGCCACGAAGCGAAGCAGTTGTGGCTATAAGTGGCATTCAGATAAATGGATATAGTGAAGTGAGAGCAGGAAGAAGTGCGAGGAGTTTGTGTGTGTTTATATATTCATGTTGACAATGTGTTGTTATGCTCCTATAGATAATGTAAATAAAAATGTATGAAAATAAACGTTCTTAGTTGCATCTGACACAATAATTTATCCCTTTATCCAATTACACAAGAAAGTGAAACGGTGGTCACACAACTCATAGTTAGCAAGGTATATGTTCTTTTATACAACTTGCAGCAGTATAATACATTCATGTTAATTAATTCATACTTATTGTAATGTAATGTATATTAATTAATGGAATGCATTTGCTTAGTTAATGTACGGATTGCTGAAATGAATTGAATGTGAAGTGAAATGCACTGTGTACTGTAAGACTGCAAATTAGATTATAAACAGATACGCGCATCCTACCAACTAGCCACTCTCCTTCTTCAAATACGGTTGAGGTGGCTTGCCGTAGGTTGCAGGCACAACCCATACAGCTGCGTAATGGCATGAACCAGGGAACCTGGCGTTCAGGAAGAGGATTCGCATGGAGGCGTCACAAACCTGGGTAAATGAAAACATGTTGAACGCAACCTTGTGGTAGGTGTTTTTCGTGGATAGACAGAATGAAACAAAGCATTATTGGACATGATAGAGAGACATGGGGCGATTCCCAAGCAACAGAAAAAGCTTGGATGTAGCATGGCACGAGGTTGGCTGGGCAAGCTGGCCTTGCTTGGCATGATGTTGGCCAACAAGCTAGTTCTGTACTGCGGATTTGTTCCTTGGCCATCTATTGGTCAGCCTACGTTTTGCCGACCGCTTGCCATCCACGTGCAATGGTTGGCCAAGAAGCTTGTTTCTTTGTTGGCTCGTTACTTTGACCGACTGGCTACCAACCATTGAGGCTTTCCCCAACAGCAATAAAATCTACTGAACATTATTTTATTTGTTGTTTTATAACACTAAGCTATTTCTAGCACTTTCACTTGGAATGCTACAAATAATTCATGCCCTTTAAGAGGCACTTATTCAACTGGTACGGAGGTCCAATTCAACAAGCAAAGGTCGGGCCAAGCTTGGTAATAGTTGGGCTGCCCGGTAGGCTGGTTGGTACATCGTCGGTCCAAAAAGGTTGTTTCTCGATACGGATCTGCACCCTGGCCAATGGCTTGTGCCAAGCGTGTGCCAAGATACAGACCAAAACATCCCTGCGGCGTCCCTCATATTCATACTCAATTGTCTCACGGCCTGGTAAAAATTTATAATTCTTCGTTTGTTGCTCGTATCCCCACAACGGACAATGAGTACTGCGTTTTCAAGCACAAATTTTCTACAATCGACAATGCGCACGGCGTTCAAAGTGAAAAAAATATACAAAATAAAATAGAGAGGGCGAATCATCAAAGGTCGCAAGATGCCTGAGATCACTACCCAAGCAGCACAACGTACTGAAAGTCGAGTGCAATAGGGGGGGACGGGTAGGTGGAATACCTTGAACACACTCGTGAAACAGAAGTACTCTGATAAGACACATACCGACCACCCCTATTGCACTCGACTTTCAGTACATTGTGCTGCTTGGGTACACTCTTAAAAATGAACTTCACCGCATAGCACGCTCCTAGCCAATAATAATCTCGAATGATAGCATTATCTGCCCTGATTAGTTGAAAACGGGAGGCGTACGCCTTTTTTGTGACACTTATGCTGTTCATAATTGTCACAAAAAGGCGTACGTCTCCCGTTTTCAACAAATCCGGGCATATAACGATACCATTAAAGATGATCGTTGGCTAGGAGCGTGCTATGTGGTGAAGTTCATTTTTAAGAGTGCAGTGTTATTTCGGAGAGAGCCATATTAGCATACATTACACGAATATCAATAGGAAGGGAGTTGCCTCAGGACAGAAGCCGCCGATATTTCGAACAGAGACTGTTCTTCTACTGGGCACCGTCCTCATCATTGGCATGGTATTTAAAGGGTTAGGTGTGACGTGTTTAAAGGTTCATGCGAATTGTGGGTCAACAGCCCGGAGGGAAGAAAGGTTCCGTACGGGCTTTTACGGCCGGAGTGAATGGCTGCTTTGTTAGAGTGCGGAGGGGATTATGTGAACGTAGTGATCTAGGCTACAGACCGGTTACAGAAAAGTGGAAGGTTTACGAACACGTGGACGAAACGGGACAACAGGCAAGAATTGGCAAGCATAGCGAAAGATAAGGAGGTTAGTAGTTACGTGGGGAAAGTTCCAGAACCAGCAAAGGTTTTTTTTTTTTGTATTTGTAATGCAAAGTTGTGGCATGCAATAAAGAAAGTAGAAAGCAGTGGCCATGCAGAACATAACAGATGATAATGGAGGTAGAAGGGAAAAGCATATTTTATTTGTGAAGTGTTTCTAGGGTGCCTTGTGATTTGTTGATACCGGACGGGTGAAGAGCGTTGAACTTGTATATGAGATAAGACTCCCTATCACGTCTGTCACGTGTGGACCTAAACCCGGTTTCTAGAATATATAGTTTAATGTTGTCAAAATTGTGACCAGGAACGTTAAAGTGTTCGGCGACTGCTTTGGGGAGTTTATTGGACGTGTCGGTTCTGTGTCCGGTAAGCCGGTTGTTCATTTGTTGGCCGGTTTCACCGATGTATTGCATAGAGCAGTCGCCGCATTCAATGCAGTATATGACATTGGAGCTTGTGCATGTGAATGCGTGGTTAACGGGGTGGGTGTAATTGCTCGCAGTGCTTTTGATGGAGGTAGCGTGTTGAACGTGCTTGCATGTTTTGCAGCGCGGGAGGTTGCAGGGTCGTGTTCCCGTGTACGGGGTGCTTGTTTTGCTGATTTTGGCATTGACCAAGGAGTCTGCCAGGCTTTTTGCGCGTCGGTTTTTCCTAATGCAGGAACTGTTTTGGGGGTGAGGCCCCCAAAACAGTTCCTGCAGTAGGAAAACTGACACCTGAACTAGAGCTAGAGTGGGCATCAGCCCTTAACAACACAGCCCGTAAGTTTTTAGAAATATTAAGGAAACAGTGCCACGCGCAACTCGCTACGATCCAGGCCCATATGAACAATATCAGTCTCACCAACGCGGAGGCAAACACTCTCGAACTACACATTCAACAACTCAACCGCGAGCTAGCTAACAAGGAACACTCAAAACTCGGAAAACCTAATTCCAACAACGACACGGATACCGGACCCACTAACCCGACACACGCAGCAGCCGAACAAATAATTTCCAGCACCACAACTCTCCGCAACATCGCTGAGTCACCCCGAGAAAACGCTGTAATAGATATATCACGCTCACTAACCAGCGACGAACTACAAATCCTCTCTAGGGGGTTAACATTCTGCCCTACACTCAATTCTGTTAACGAATACGAAATCCACAAAGACATATCAGACTTTGCGAGACGGCTACGCCTTAGAGAATTCTTCGCTCATACAACACAAGAAAACAACAACGACCTCCGACTACCATCAACCAGGACACCAAATCACGGCCGAGAACCCGCATTAGACCTGTACATTAAACAAGTAAGCAACGACATCCTTCGCGGTATTTCCCAAAGCTCGCGTGGTCACAACCTCACTAAAACACAGCGTGACATCATCAAAGCGCTAGCTGACAGAGATGATATCATTATCAAGCCCGCAGATAAGGGTGTGTATCGTCATCTGGCCCACAGATAAATATATTTCTGAAGCTCAGAGGCAACTCAACAATACGCAACACTACCTCAAACTGGACCATGACCCAACAAAAGAGTACACGGCGCTAATAACCCATACCATACAGGACCTCCACGAACGAAAGCTCATCACACGTGATGACCTCAGATATCTCACCCCATCAAACACAGGCGCAGGTCGTTTCTATTTACTGCCCAAAATCCACAAGGTACACGCCAACGAGCTTTATACGGCTGACATCCCCGGCAGGCCAATTGTATCTAATAACAACACACCAACAGAAAGACTCTCGAAATTCCTGGACCACTATTTAAACCATATTCCGACAACACTGCCATCGCATGTACAAGACACACCCCACCTCCTCAGAATAATCAGAGATATAAACAACACTCGTACGTTTGGTAGGGACACAATACTAGCCACGCTGGATGTGACATCACTGTATACCAACATCCCACACAACGACGGAATCACAGCCCTCTGCAATACCCTTTCTACAACAAACACCAGAAAAGACACGGAAACCATACTCGCTCTAATGGACTTGGTCCTTAAACTGAACTACTTCGAGTTCAATGGCGAACACTACCTACAAGTACACGGTACAAGTATGGGCACACCTGTTGCACCCACGTACGCAAATATCTTTATGGGGTTCTTAGAAAACAAAGTTCTCAGCGCCCTCTCATTGAAACCCACGGTGTACCTTCGATACATCGATGATATACTGATAATATGGGAACACGGGGAACATGAATTTCAAAAGTTGATAGATCTACTGAACACCGCGCATAGCAACATAAAGTTCACATCACAACAGTCAACTCACTTAATTAACTTCCTCGACACCACAATATCACTAGACAACGGCAACCTCATCACAACCCTGTACAAAAAGCCAACTGACAAACAACAATACCTTCACTTCAAGAGTCATCACCCGCGTCACTGTAAGGTTGGAATTCCTAATGGGCAGAGTGTAAGACTACGCAGAATTTGTTCAAACGACACAGATTACGCTGAGAAGCTTGACGAACTCTGCAGTACACTTGCCCAAAGGGACTATCCAGACTCCCTCCTAACCGAATTCCGTCGCAAGGCACTCACACTCGATCGAGACGAGGTTCTGGAAAACCGAAAAAATCCTGACGCGTGCCAAATAAGCTTCATCACAAGATATTCCAACGCACTTCCAATCATCAAAGCCATTCTACAGAAGCACGAGCCCCTCCTCCAAAGCAGTGACCGACTTAGCAATATATTCACAAATCCCATACAGGTGACATACCGACGCGCAAAAAACCTGGCAGACTCCTTGGTCAATGCCAAAATCAGCAAAATAAGCACCCCGTACACGGGAACACGACCCTGCAACCTCCTTCGCTGCAAAACATGCAAGCACGTTCAACACGCTAACTCCATCAAAAGCACTGCGAGCAATTACACCTACCCCGTTAACCACGCATTCACATGCACAAGCTCCAATGTCATATACTGCATTGAATGCGGCGACTGCTCTATGCAATACATTGGTGAAACCGGCCAACAAATGAACAACCGCCTTACCGGACACAGAACCGACACGTCCAATAAACTCCCCAAAGCAGTCGCCGAACACTTTAACGTTCCTGGTCACAATTTTCACAACATTAAACTATATATTCTAGAAACCGGGTTTAGATCCACACGTGACAGACGTGATAGGGAGTCTTATCTCATATACAAGTTCAACGCTCTTCACCCGTCCGGTATCAACAAATCACAAGGCACCCTAGAAACACTTCACAAATAAAATATGCTTTTCCCTTCTACCTCCATTATCATCTGTTATGTTCTGCATGGCCACTGCTTTCTACTTTCTTTATTGCATGCCACAACTTTGCATTACAAATACTAAAAAAAAAAAAAAACCCTTTGCTGGTTCTGGAATTTTCCCCACGTAACCACTAACCTCCTTATCTTTCGCTATGCTTGCCAATTCTTGCCTGTTGTCACGTTTCGTCCACGTGTTCGTGAACCTTCCATTTTTCTGTAACCGGTCTGTAGCCTAGATCACTACGTTCACATAATCCCCTCCGCACTCTAACAAAGCAACCATTCACTCCGGCCGTAAAAGCCCGTACGGAACCTTTCTTCCCTCCGGGCTGTTGACCCACAATTCGCATGAACCTTTAAACACGTCACACCTAACCCTTTAAATACCATGCCAATGATGAGGACGGTGCCCAGTAGAAGAACAGTCTCTGTTC
Source organism: Ornithodoros turicata (assembly GCF_037126465.1). Taxonomy (NCBI): domain Eukaryota; kingdom Metazoa; phylum Arthropoda; class Arachnida; order Ixodida; family Argasidae; genus Ornithodoros; species Ornithodoros turicata. The sequence goes on along the minus strand of NC_088203.1, from coordinate 28,625,273 downwards.
GAAATATCGGCGGCTTCTGTCCTGAGGCAACTCCCTTCCTACATTCTACCGGTTCGCTGGATTTCTACCCATCTACGAATATCAATACTTATTTCTAGAGTTCGAGGTAACTCTTTACTGTAACTAAGTTCCTATTTTTGGTAACTTGTAACTTAACTCGGTACTTTTGCATTGTGGCAACTGTTAGAGGAACTCGTTTCTTTTTCAGGTAACTTTGCCAAAGTAACTTGAGCTAAGTTCCTAGTTGCTTTTAATTCGCTTTTCGCTCACGTCCACGTATATTCTTGCTTTCTCCCCGATCCTTTGATGGCATTGTATGCCATAAAACGTGATATTCAATCAATGACAGTATTCTATCCAGGAAGTAAGAGCTGCTACCAATGAAATGAAGCTGAACTGTTGTGCGCCCACGGGGAGTAAGATGCAAAGCGTTCGAATTGTTGGACATAAACGAAAACGATCTGAGAGCGTTGCACTCTTCCGTAGGCAACTCAAGGTCTAACTCTACTGCTCACGCACGCTGCACTTGTGTATTGCTGTTTTGTGTCCGAAGTAACTTAAAAGTAACTCATTCTTTTTTTAAGTAACTCTGCGCGTTACATTTCAGGCCGAAGAACTTCGTTATTAACACCGTTACATTTTTCACACGGCAACTTAACTCCTAATGAGTTCTTTTTGACGGGGAACTTATCGATGTATGCTTATTTCTGACATAAACAGAGATTAGTATCGTCAGCACAGATGTAGAATTGACCACCCTGTGATACGTTAACAGTATCATTCACGGAAATATTAAACAACAACGGGTCTAACATACTTCCCTGGGGTACATCTGCTATTTTCGTTGATATTCGTGAAGAAAAGTTATCATTGTGTGCATATTAGTTCCTATCCTGTAAATGTGAATCCAATAGTGATAGTGCCGTTCACTAACACCATATCTTAATTTTGAGTGATCAAGCAGGTCGTTTGTTCCAAGTGTTTAAGTATCAATTCTTTGTGGCATAAAAAGTGCTGCTTCTGTGGAATGGTTTTGACGGAAACCTCCAGTTATTCAGAGCATAGGACTCCGGCACAAACATCGTTTTCTGCCTCATTCGTAATAAACATGTCAATCAATGAGGAGGAACTCTCTGTGACCCTTGTTGCTGCATTTATGACATTATTAAATCAAATGCTTCAATTAGTTTTATTAATTCTGTTGATGCAGCTGAATCACAAAGTAAGTTAATGTTAAAATCTCCTCCCATGTATAATGTGCACTTATTGACCGATACAAAGTTAAAGAAACTCTCAGGAGAAAGTAAAGAAAACACGGACATCTCCGGACGGGGATCGGCATAACACAGCTAATATTTTGTCATTTTATTTGTACACAAGAACTCCAGATCCTGCCGGATACACTGTGTCACAAGATTTTTCATTGGTTATTTGTAGAGCTATTACGCCCCTCTTTGATTGCATCTATTGAATTGCAAATTCTGATATCCTGTTAACTTAATGTCTCTTCACCACAAAGCCAGGTTCCAAACCTGATGATGAATGGGGAGCTTCATCGTCAGGGGTGATACGCTACCCCACTGCTGGTGGTGATGTGGGGAATGAAATAATGAGCCCCTTCACAATAAGGATCGAAGTCCCATGTACCCAGAAGGTGAAGAGAGCTTTTAAGGCAGAGCGTTGGTGGGCTGGATGTGGCCAGGGACCAAGCAATTTTGTGAGAGAGAGTGCGCGAGAGTCCAGCTCGTTAAGGGATCTGGAGTGTACGGTTCAGGAAGGTTGATAGTGTGGGCAATGGAGAAGGATGTGCTCTGGATCTTTTACAGCACCGCAGTGACTGCATTGACGAGAGTGTACTTGCCTCAACCGCATCGTACTGCACCGACCGCACTGCACCGTAAAAACCCAGGCATCGAGGAACGAGGCATCGAGGCACATCAATCGAGGCACATTCAAGTTACTGTTACTGGTTCGTTACTGGTTACATTCGTGTTACTGGTGGATGGCACGCGTTGATTCTGTCTGTAGCTGTTGTGTTGGCCATTAGTGGAAAAGTGTAGCCTCAGTGGGATTCAGTTTACCTCTGACAAGGTACGGACGTGTAGCTCATCACTGGCTGGTGGTGTGGATTTCCATGGATTTTGTGAAGAGCGGATTTCTGATGAGAACTTTTTGAATAAGTGGAGTGTGTGTATTTAGAAACAGTTTGACGTGTGGATGATGCCACTTTGCTCAAGTGCTTTCTCGGTGCTTGCTTTCTTTTGTTGTCTAGAAGTCGTGCAATTTTTCCTCGCGTGACAGTGCTCGTTGAGCAATGTCATCACATGCCATGTCCTGTACTGTCTTATGATGCATACTCTCTTTTTGTTGATGCATCTAGCTCTGAATTTATGTTGTGCTGTCATGCTGTGGTTTCATTGCAGGTGGACCTTGTTCCTAGCAGGTGCGTTGGCTGTTAGTGAAAAAAAAGCACTGCAGCCTTGGGACAATGGGATGATGTCACGACGATTGAGCAAGTCCTGGAGAGGGTGCAGGGATACACTTCTCTCAGCCTCTCGCAGGTACGGACGTGTTGCTTCCCTCACTGCTGGTCGCTGTAGGGAGCCCACGCGCATGCATAGTGGCCGCGGAGAGGCGCTTTTGTCAGTCGAGCGCTGGCTCTTGTAGGGAGAGAATGTGCGGTCGCTCGCTCTGCCGTCGCCACGCCATGTCAGTTGAGGCCTGGCTGTCGATGGGAGCAGATGCTCCGTCGCCGCGGAGGAAGGGTGAGCGATTTGCCGAGGCAGTGAGTCCTTTTCCCCAATGTGTCTTGTATTGGCGCATTTTTACCCAGCTCTGCGCTCGTCTTAAGCCGTTTCCCCACATTACCAGTGTTTTTGTATGCACTGCCACAGTCGATTAGCAGTGTCTTGTTGCAATTTTCTCCGGAGCTAGTACGCTTTTTGTGTTCCGGCATGATCCCAAACACTGCGGTTAGGCCTAAGCGCCCCGATGCCTAGCTTCGCATTCGTCAAAAGCCTTTTCCCTCCCGATGCACAGTGTTTTGTATGTGATCTCGCATGTTTAGACTTGTTTAGCAGTGCCTTTCTTGTTGCCATTTTTACCCGTTGCTCATATTTTGTTGTTCTCTCTCTCTTATATGCATGCTCTCTTCTCCCAGTCGCCCGTAACGGAGTAATTTTTTCAAGATGGCGTCATTGATTTTCAAATAAATTATTTCTCTCTGTCTGCTCTCTTTCTATTTAGTTATTTTTTTCTACAACCCAAGTTTTGCATAGAAAATTCATGTGTATTGACTCGAATTATGCGTTATTTTAAAAAATTTAAAAGTAAATTTTAAAAAAGCAAGAAAGTAAAAAATTTTAAGTAAAAAAATTAAAAGTAAAAAGTGCAATACTTGTTACACTTGTATACACCGCATTACGCGTCCGTCTCCGAGACGAGAGAGCACCCAACGAAGGTGGGTGGTATAGGCAGAGACCATGGGGCATCTGGCGGCATGACATCCTTAGCTATGAAGCCAGTAAGAGCCTGGCATGTCCTCTGCGCTACGCGGTGGAAGTCAGTTTCAGCACGGTATCGAATTTTCCTGAGGAGTGGGTGACGGGGAATATGCGCACTCAAACGTAGGAAGTGTCGAGCCGTTTATGGCTCACGAAGAACCTCCACCGAGAGTTCACCAGCTTCAGCCAGCTTCAGGCAGCATAATAACATCAAATGTAAGTTTGAATGACTGAGAAAATATGAGAATATTATCAATTTTCTTGCGCACTGAACGAGCGTTAACATGTAGGAGCGATAATACACTACCTGGTTTGATTATATTTTACGAAGGTCATACATGATAAGGACAAGAAGTACCTATTAGCTTTCTATGACAATTGAGGAAGATTGATGGATTGAGGAAGAGGAAGAAGAACGATTTATCTAACCATACACTTTGATGACATCATGGGTATGATACACACAAACAGCCGGGTCTGCTTCGGTCTTGCGAACGTAAACTTTACCATTTCTAACCCAAGCAAGCGCAAGCGTAGATTCCTTGTTTTTTGTGGCGGCAAGACCGAGCACCCTTTTGAGTGCAGGACATAGATGTTCACAGATAAAAGATGTGCACGGCTCTTCCTGCATTTATCAAGTACAGTGTCGCTACATTTCTGTGGTTTAATTGAACCACAATGTTCATTGCGTTGGACTTGGGAGTTGTTAGGTCTTTTGCCTCATTAATTCATTTTTATTTTTCTAAAGCTGACGGGATCATGCGCAGAGGTGAGCGCGGGCAAGTAAATTCGTACCCGCAACCCGTGCCGTGTGATGCTGGTCTACCCGCGTTACCCACGGACGCCGTGCGGGTACCTCCATAATTTGTTGTTGAGGGAAAATTTATTATGAACGAAACTACACAAGCGGTCCTCAGTTCCCGCTGCAGGAAGCTCGTCATATTCACGCGCAAGCGTCGCAGCAACAAGAACAATGGGGCGCGATTCCGACGTTGTGCCACTGCCTTACAGCGCGCTGTCCACAATATGTCGGCGCCACAAGCAATCACGAGAACACTAAGGCGGTGAGACGGACGGCGACAGTCGAATGACACAGGGCAAACGACATTTGTGAACAAGACACCAAAAGATCCTCGCCGTGTAGCATTCGTAGAGCACATGATTGTTCGTCTCGACGTGTGCACAATATGGACAAGTGTTTGTCGACACCATGTTCCACAAGAGGAGATGGTCGCGTGTGGGCAGGATGTTCCAGGCAAACCACCACATCACATCACGCAGGGGTCCAGGGAGCCACGAGCCGACCAGCACCGATCACGACATGTTTCTTGGGCGTCGCCCGCTATTGGACCCATTGTTCGCTACTTCATGGCACACCACTGCCTCCGACAGCACGCTAGGAGAAGAAGCCAGCAAATCACTTGGTAGAACAGAGAACAGCGTGCGGTGATAGGAATGCACGGCTGCATGAAACTGTGGAGGTGACGCAGCCGATGGAGCCACTGGGTCATAGCCATGCGCAACAAGATCCCGTGCGAGGCGGCCCATGCAGTAGAGCAACAAAACTTGAGTTGGCGACGGCTCGCTATTTAGAACACGAAGCAAAGTTCTCATAGCGATTCCTCTGTTCATAAGGCTAATGTCAGGAAGTGACACTCTTCCACGCAAAGCAGGTAGAGACAGCAAGATCCGTGCAATTGGCCTGCAGCATTGTTCTGCTGAGAGGAGACCGCCGTTCAATTCTCCGAATCCTAGTGACACCCCTGGCTTCCCGCCAATGGACAACCTACATTCTTCCCCCCTCTATGTTGAGCAGAGTTGATCCAACGCTCGCTTTCCGCATGCCACGAAACACCTCTCGTCAAGATGCTGCATTAATCCACCGAATGCGCCTCGATATGGCCTTTACAGCTCAGTGGCACTACCGCTTGAAACAACTTGTCTCTCCCACCTGCTGCCACTGTGGTGTTCTTGAGGATCTGGAGCATATTCTTCTTCATTGCTCCCACTACCAACCTTCCCGAACCACACTTTCCGAGTCTCTTCGTCAGCTGGACTCTCGCCCCTTCTCCCTATCGAAATTGCTTGGTCCCTGGCCTAATCCAGCCCAGCAACGTTCTGCGCTCAAAGCTCTTCTGACATTTCTGGACATCATCGGCCTTCGATCGTTATTGTGAAGGGGCTCGTTATTTTATTCCCCACTTCCCCACCAGCCATGGGGTAGGGTATCGCCTGTGGCGATGAAGCTCCCCACTCTCCAGAGCCAAAATAAAGTTGTTGTTGTTGCGTGCAATTGGCCTGCGACGCTTCCTCCAGAAAAAAGAGAGCATCGCGGAGTGCAGCCTCGCTATTATCAGGTGTGGTGCGATTAACACGTGCCTCAGGTGCCATACTCGCCCACAGAAAACAGTTCGCACTAAGTAGGCGCGCTCGAGGTACGAGCGGTCGAAGGGTTCCGCGGTTTGACACTTGGACTGAAACTCCTGCAGAGCCTGAAGCCAGCTGTCATGCACGGGGCCGTTTCGGTCGAATAAAACGCCAAGAATCTTGAGAGAGGTGGCACTACGCAGAGGCAGGCTTACATTAGAAGCGCTGTTGCCAAGCTGCATTAATTTTGTTTTATCTTGATTCAACATGCCGCCGGACAGTGCAGCATACTCATCATACAAGTGTAGAGCCTCTGCCACTGACGCTATGTCACTGAGAAGCACGGTAACGTCATCCGCGTAGGCCCTTACTTTCCAAGCGCAGGACGCTGGAAGGGGTAAACCACGAACGCGAACGTTGGTGTTAATGTTCCACAACAGTAGGGTCGATCGCCAAGACGAACAAGATGGGGGATAGAGGGCGCTCCTGTCGGACACCCCTGGCTACTGGTAACTGACGAGAAAACCTTTGCAGGAGATAGAGACAGCTGCGATGGTTGCTATACAGGCGTCCGATGATACTAAGTATCCCATCCGGAAACCCATACGCCCGAAGTACAAAAATTAGGTAAGAATAAGCGACCCTGTCAAACGCTTTTGCTTGGTAGAGTGATAACAGGCATCCACCCGGATGAGTAGGTGACACAAAGCGGAGGATATCCTGTAGGCCGGACAACGTGTCGTTCATGCTTCTAGCTGGTACACTGGACGACTGCGAGGGATGAATGATTGACGGGAGCACGAGCTGGATCTCTTCGCCCAAAGCAGACGTCAGGATTTTGTAGTCGGCGTTCAGAAGGGTGATTGGGCGCCAGTTTTCTGGTTCCGCAGGATCCCCGTTCTTTTTGGCAAGCAGCGCGATATGTCCCAGACCAAACGATTCGGGGAAAGCATTGCCGCTTATACATGCCTGCAATACTTGAAAGAAGAAACGACGAATGACAGGCCAGAATGTCGCGTAAAATTCGGGAGGAAGGCCGTCTGGACCGGGACTAGTGCCCGAAGCTGCTCTGCGCACAGCGCAGTCAAGCTCACGAATTGTTAACGGCCTCTCGAGGAATGCTTGATCGCCCTCAGACGGAACCGGTAATCCAGTGAAAAAATCATTTCCATGGACACTGTTGACTGGAGTACATGCGTAAAGCCTGCGAAAGAAGTTCTCAAATCCGCTGACGACCTCATTTGGATCTTCTGTAGAAGAGGAATTAGGGAGACGGAAAGAGTGGAGTGTTTGTTGAGAGTTCTGGTTATGATGCACAGAGTGCAGGAAACTCGCAACACCATGGCCTACAACTGACTGATCTCGGGTGTGCTCCTTTCGAGCAGCACCGGGCCGCGACTGAAGAAGTCAGCGGTGCCGGTCTTGGAGCGTTTCAAGGTACTCTTGCATAAGCGGCGTTAGTACAATTCGTATTTTCGCCGCAGGCCGATTAAGCAAGGAGCTCCGTTCACGAGCACACTTACGGTCCAAGTTCTGGAAAAGGGATCGAGCCCAAACCTTGAAGTTTTCTCACTGTTCCGGCGATGGAGAACGGCCATTGAGGTATTCCGCTATTTTAGACCTGGCCTCTGCTACAATATCATCATCAAAGAGCAGTGAGCTATCTAGCTTCCATCGCGTACCCTGGACAGTCAGAAACTGGCTGACTTCCAAGGTGAGCAAGATGGACTCGCTCACATGGACGGCAAGCTGATCTTTGGCGACGACCCCGCACGCCGAGAGTTGTGATGAGAGGTTCGCAGGAAGATAAAAACGGTCGAGCCGGCTAGATGAATCCGCACGCGACCAGGTAGCACAGTACAGATTCCGGTGTAATGCAGGTCAAGCGTCTACGAGGTTATGTTGGGCAACCAGGCGTCTAAGTTCCCGGGCATTCCATGTAGGCCTGCCACGACGGGGACCACGCAAGTCTCTATCAGAATCCAATACACAATTAAAGTCACCACTTGGTATTACATTGGATTGCAGCATAAGGCTTCTCATCAGGTTAGTGAAAAATGCGTTGGTCTCGCTGGCTCTAGACGGAGCGTAGACGTTAACAAACCGAAGTTTCCTTTGCCCAACGAAGGCGTCGAAACACACCACACGCCCGTCGGAGTCATAGCGCGCAAAACAGTGTCGTTCACGCACGGTTCAGTACAACAACTCCCACACCACCATGACGAGTGTGTCTCTGAACGAGTGCGCCAGCTGTCCTCCCTTCGCCGCTCCGTTTAAATTCGCTCCCGAGAATACTCCTCGCGTGATGAAGGTAAAATTTTGGGTCTAGACTCGGAAAAAGGTTTACTTTCTGATGAAAACGAGAAAAAAATCATTTCATAGTCCCTTTAAGTTCTTTGTCTCGCCGATATACGATGCGCTGCATTTGGTACATGAAATTTTATAGACTACACCTTATGCTTTTTCCTTTGGTGGGCGATCTTCCGGCCGCGGTACATAGTGTCCGACCGTTGAGACGGGTTTGTGAGACACACGTATTCCTTCCATAGATGGAGAAGCTACCCGTCAAAAAGAATTCGTTACGAGTTAAGTTACCGTGCGAAAAATGTAACTAAGTTAATAACGAAGTTCTTTATTCTGAAATGTAACTCGCAGTTACGGAGTTACTGAAAAAAAAAAGAACGAGTTACTTCAAAGTTACTTCGGATACAAAGTAGCTGTACACAAGTGCAGCGCGCGTGAATAGTTCAGTTGGACTTCGAGTATCTTTCGGAGGAGTGCAACACGCTTAGGTCACGATGGGAATTGTTGTTCTGAGGCTGGAACACATAGAAAGGACAAATACATACAAAGCCTCCAGTGCCTAGGAAATTATGAAAGAAGGAAGTCACTGAAAAGGTTAGTCAGCTGTAGGCCTTGAACCCACATCTTCTGCATTAACGGTCCAGGGATCTACCAATTGAGCAAAGCTAACACACCTCCACAACCACTTCCAAGGGTGCGTCACCTGAAGGGACAAACCAACCACTCTTCCACTCATTACTTTTGCTCTTTAAGAGTAAGCTCGCAGAGACGGAAGCCGCTGCCCGCTGGCGACTGTCAGTAAAATTAATGAGCGCGGCCGACTAAGGGAAGCGAATCAACGTTGCCACCACCGGAAAATTAAATTGCTAAAATGTCGCTAAAATTGACAGGGAATGCCGGTGACTCGTGGCGAATGCTAATGCACCATCGTTTTATGGCATAAAATGCTATAAAAGAACCCAAGAGAAAGCAAGACAATAAGTTGACGTGCGTGAAAAGCGAAGCACTTAAAAGTAAGAAACTTGTAACTTCGGTCAAGTTACCTCGGCGAAGTTACCTGAAAAAGAAACGAGTCCCTCTGAAAGTTACCACGGCACAAAAGTAGCGAGTTAAGTTATAAGTTAAAAAAAAACTGACTTAGTTACAGTAACGAGTTACTTGTAACGCGTTACCTCGAACTCTGATTCCTTCTTTCGCTAGTAGCTTAGCCATTGCAGGCCTCACAGGGGTTGGCAACGTCACGACTAATGCTCGGGGGGAATGTGCGTTCTGGGTCGACTTCTAGAGGAACTGTGCCGACATATGTCTGACAGCCGTCTGAGGAAAACTCAGGAGAAACCCCCGCAAGCTGGCTTTCTAGGGATAGCCCAGCCGGGATTCTAACCCGGTTACCTCGCAGTATCGACGTGACATGGCCAGCACACTAACCACTCGGCCACGCGATCTGGAATGCGGTTCATCTAGCCAACAAATCAGCGCCTACTCCAATCAAATTCATCGCTACAATACGCGTGGCCCTCTGACGTGAACTCCCGTCAGTCGAGAAGTGAGTAGTTTCGGTTTCGGCTCTTTTGAACAGCAAAATTTTGCGACTTTTATCTCAAAGCATGCCCTCGTTCCAGCATATTGAAAATGAAGGTGGTTTTACATAACGACTGGGTAAAAATTTTGCTACCTCGGTTCCTTCGACTTGTGATTATGTTAATTAATGAATAAGTTACAATTATTACTCCAAAACGCGTTTGTGGGTGAAAAAAAAAAGACCGCGAACGGGAAGTGTATCTACGTCAGAGGTGTCTTTGACGGAGGCAGCCAGCAGACATTCGTAAGCAAGAATTTAGCTGAGCAGCTAAACCTGAAAACAATCGACGATATCACGCTCACCCTCAACACCACTTTCGACGACAACTCTACAAACCCGAAGCGCCACCGGTGCGCGGTCGTCGAATGCGCACTTCGGAGCCAGTTCACGCCGGCAGAATATTCATTCAAGGCACTTGTCGTGTCCCTTATCTGCAAGGACCGCTCACCCGGAGCTGTCGGTTGTCCCATCGCTTTTCAATGGATTCCGGGTCATTGCGGAATTTCTGGCAACCACGTTACCGACGCTGCGGCAGCGGCCGCTCACCACCAGCGCAAGTGCGTCCCGATTGTACTCCCAAGGGGTGATAGACGGTCCCTTCTTCCTGACTGGGCTGCCTCCTTATCCGTCGAACAATGGCGTTGGGATGTCCCTCTCAGTACGATACTGGGAATGGTGAACTCAACATACTCGAGCCGCTTCCCGTCATCTTTACCGCGCGTCATGAAGTCCCTCATACATCATTTACGGCTGAATATAGCCTTTACGTCGTACTACCGTTACAAGATAGGGTGTGCCAGTAGTCCCCTGTGCCTGGAGTGTGGTGTGCCAGCTACCGCGGACCACGTGATCATCGCATGTGCCACTTACAGGAGGGAGCGTCGCTTGTTGGCAAACGACTTTGCGCGGATTGACAGTCGACCCCTTGACCTGAGACTCATTTTGGTACCATGGGATAAACAAAAGCAGATGTCCGTCTTGCGACCCTTTATCAAATTCCTTGAAACTACTGGCCTGATCGACTCCCTCTAAGACCCCGTCACCGTCGTCAGCACCATCCTCATCACCATCCTCTCATTTTCCCCCAATAGCAATGGGGTATAGCATTCTGCTCAATGAGCGGAAGACATCCCCATATCATTGTCATCATGAAAGATGAAAGTCACTGAAAAGGTTAGCCAGCTGTAGGACTCGAACCGACATCTTCTGGATTGTCGGTCCAGGGCTCTTTCTTCGGTCAGTTCTTTCATGTTCATCGTCATCATGTATTTCTCTCTCTCGCAGTTTTGGCTCACCATTTGAAATACGCAGGTTAACCATCCCTCTTTCTTGATTTTGTTTTCCCAGTAGAAGACTTCGTTCCACAGTCAGGGGTGGCCAATGATACCCATATTTTGTATTATAATACAAATACATGATACTTCCCAGAAATCAGTATTACAATACTAATACATAATACTGTGATACTTGAGGTACAGTCAAACTCCTTTAGAACGAAGCTCAGGGGACTGCGAAAAATTTTCATAATAAAGGTCACTTCGTTAAAGGGGATGTCCGCCATCTTGTTTGTTTACATTTCCGCTTCGCTCGGTCCGCCTGGCGATAACCATAAAAGCAAGAAGGGAGAGTCCACTCAAATTGTTAATATGCACTTAGAGAACACATTTATTTGCGCACAAAGAAATCAGTTAGCCCTTTTTGAACAAGTGCTTTCATTGCATTTTCTGAACAGTAAATAAGCAGATTGCCCAAGCTTCCAAAGTGTGCTTCAGGCACGTTGTTACAAGAAGAAAGAAACCGCTGCAGTTTATCTATCATCTGTAGCGCCTCGGTAGCAGTCACAGTTGGCGCTTCTTTATTTTCTTTATCTTGGCTTTCTTCCTCTTCGCTTTCTATTCTGTCTTTCTCCATCTGAACTTCAGCAACTATATCGGTTTCGGATTGTGACGCACGTGCAGCAGCATGCTCATCGGCACTCACAAAGTCCTCTGCAAGCAAGTTTTCCGGGAGGTTGATCCTTCTTGTATATCCTACTCATGCCCTCTGCAAGGATTCAGGCTCGTCACAACAGTTAGCTGCGGTGAAAATGGTTCCGTCGTCTCTCGACTCGATGAACCAGGCTTTGCGCCAGCAAGTTTCAACAACCTCTTGCATCACACTCCGCCATGCGCCAGTCAACATTTCAATGGCCTGGCGGATATCTATGTTCGTTGGTTTTGGAACTTTTGCTTCGATGTTGATGAGGATTTCCTCTAGCATCCGTCTTCGGTAATGCGACTTGAGCGAGCGAATAATGCCTTGGTCGAGGGGTTGAAGCACCGACGTACAGTTCGGTGGAAGAAGCAGCACTTTGACGTACGTCATCTTGGGAACTTTGGAGTGTGCAGAACAGTTGTCCAGGATGACAGCGATGTGCCTTTTCTGTTCCTTCATTTTCTTTTCTAGCTGCAGCAGCCATTCGGTGAATATCGCTGAAGTCATCCAGGCTTTCTGGTTCCATCTGTAGTCTACCAGGAGGCTGCGTACGTTCTTGAATGCGCGTGGATTTCGAGACTTGCCTATCACTAGCGGCTTCAGCTTCGCTGTCCCGGTCATGTTACAGCAAAGGAGGACCGAAATGCGTTCCTTGGATTTTTTTCCCTCCCTTGCAATTGTCTTTCTTCACTGCCAGCGTACACTCTGGTAGCAGCTTGAAAAACAGCGCGGTCTCGTCCGCATTAAAAATGTCTTCTGGGGCATACTGTGACAGCACCTGTTTCATTTCTTGGTCTCGCCAACCTTGCACAGCATCTTGAGAGGCCGACCTCTCTTCTCCTGACACACACTTGAAGACGATGCCGTGCCGTGCACGAAAAGCTCGGAGCCACCCCTGCGTTGCTTTGGATTTCTCTTCGACACCACACATGGCTGCAAACTCCCTTGCTTTCGCGCACAACACGGGGCCCGATATGGGTATGTCCTGGGATCTCACCTCTAACAGCCATCGGTAAACGCACTTGTCCACTTCTTCGAAGTTAGCCGCACGTATCCTTTTTCGCGCTCAGGATCCTTCGTTGTTCTCGTGCTGTTTCTGTATCTTCTCTCGGTCCTTCAAAAAAGTCGAAAGTGTAGAAGCACTAATCCCAAATTCTTTTGCAACGTCCAATTTCTTCTGCCCGCTATCAACGGCTCTCAGCACCGCGATCTTCTCCTCGACTGTAAACTGCTTCCGCTTCGAGCATGCTCTTGCAGAGGTAGCATCGCCGCCCTTCGGTGACATGTCTACCATAGCACAACTGACCGCCACAACGGACTCTTCGTGAATGCTGCTGTCCTGGTGTGCACTGGACGCTGTGAACTCAAGTCAGAAAGGAGGTCGATCGGGCTTCGTACTCCAAGGTGACCGGGAATTGCCCGGGAGGCTTTGTGACGGATTATCTGATGATGTCACCCCTTTCTCACGACAAAACTTGGAAACGTAGATCATAAAGGAGGGGGCCCGCACCGGGAGAAAAACTTGGTATGTACGTATAATCCTCGTAAAACCCGCCGAACTCCCCTGAGGAGCTTCGTTGTATGTGTTGGAAATTGCGTTGAAGGGGCCGCATTTTCGTTCGTTATTAAGGTATTTTTGTTGTAAAGAAATTTGTACTAAATGTTTGAAAAATACATTAGTCCTATGCGGCTCTGGCGGGACCGCGAAAAAAATTCGTTCTACTAGTACTTTCGTTAAAAAGGTGTTCGCTCTTAATACACAATACTGTGTATTACACAAGTAATGCTAGTAAGTGATACACATGATACAAAATCCGGCAAAAAAACTGACATCGATATAAAATTGGGGATTCTTAAGAAGGAAAAAGCAGGAATATACACAATTTGTGCAGTACTGGCATTATGGCGGTTAGAGATGACGATGGAACGCTTATCTCGAACAAACTTTGTATTACCGATATGTTCAACAACTTCTTCACGAACATTGGAACGGGAGAGCGTGACTATCAGTGGTTAACTTATTGAACCTTGAGCGACATCCGGCTTCATTTTTTTCTAGCGCCGGTAGAGCAAGGCGAGATAGAATATGTCATCGTGCAACTAAATAATACGGCTGCAGTGGGTCATGATGGTATTTCAGTAAACATCGTTAAAAAATTTATGTGTGGGTGTGGGTGTGCTCTCGAAGGGACAGTCTTGCACTGCATGTCTGTTCGGTGTTAGATGAAGTCAGGCAAATGAGAGTACCTCTCTGATCTGATGACATAGTGCTGGTGAGGGTTGCGGAATGGGGTCTCCCATTCCGTTCCAATTCCATTCCTCGGAATGAAAAGGTATGGTCAGTTCCCACTTCTGGAATAGCTTGGCAACCCAATTCCATTCCGTTAATTCTCTCAATAAAAGAAAAGGATCGGTAACCACACTGGCAAGTCCAGCAGTGCTAGATGAGATTGACATTACCAAGCACGGAAAAAGCACAAAGGCAAGGTTATTTCACTCTTGACCGTGTGCAGGTGCGGTGCAAAGGGTGCGAGGGCAGAAACCAGCACGTTGAAACCAAAACTGCCACCGGGGCACCCAGACCATTCCATTCCCATTCCTATGACAGTTTCCGGCATTCCATTCCAATTCCATTCCGGGCTCTGCTAAATCTGGAATGATTCTGGAATAATTTCAACTCCGGAGTGGCAACTCCACAACCCTGGTGCTGACTACTTCTGAGCACAGTCGACTGCCCACTCTCACTGTGTCAGACTCGATTTCGTTCAGTGGGTGCAATAAAAATGGGGCCGTTCAAAATTGCGCGACGGTCCGTGGTGCAACAGCCTACAAGGGTGACCTTACTGCGTGCTCTGGTTCAGGCGACAAAGGCCTTGTAAACGTGATTACTCATCCTTAGGGACCATGAACAAGAAGGAATGTAGGAGAGCGTTCAGTAACCTCTGGTCGTGAGGTCACTCTCTTTTGGAGAATTTTGGGTAAGGGAATAAAGGGGGCCGTTTATGTCTCCAAAAATATGTGGAACACATGAAATTTTCTCATAAAGTGCACTGGTGACACTCGGAATTACGACCTCTAAAAAATATTACACCTTCTAGAGTATTATAATTGTGTGTATTATAATACAGATAGAAATACTTTTCGAGGACGAGTATTATAATACATAATACAAATACTCAAAAGTATTACAGTAAAAGTATTATAATACAAACTATTACTATTACTGCCCACCCCTTGACTGACATTTCGCCTCAGAATCGGGGAGAGGTCCACCTGAATACCGACCCACTCAGGAAGATACGCGGCAGGTGGGAAAAAGAAATTCAACATTGGTGAATCAGGGAGCGTGAAGTTAGCCAAGTAGACGACTTCCCCACCGGCTAAATAGCCGGCCCAGTAGCCGAACGTCCCAAGTGTCATGATGGTATGGTTACATTGGACGAGCAGAGCTAGATCGCTGCCAGGGGATTTTTCGTCCCCGTCGCCAGGAAAGTAAACGTCCCCCAATGAAGTATCGATGTTTTCTTTGCACCACGCGATATCGTCGCTGACCACAACGAATACCAACTCCTTGTAACGCGATCTAAAATAACCTGTGGCTTTCTGGAAATAAGTCTTGTCTGCTACGACGCCCTTGAACGAATCACGCATGATGCGGACGTAGTCACCGCGTCTGACGTGAACACCGATGAATGTAGGCTCAGTTCTATTTCCTCTTAGCTTGTGCAGTGTCTTCCAAGCCTTGCCTTTGATGTGTTCGTGGAACGTGAACTCCTTAACGATTTCTTCACGAATGCTCTGGTAGAAGGTCCAGGAACAGGGGAAGCCTTTGAACCAGACATGCAGATCTCGAATATGAGCATAATTCTCTTTCATTCTGTCTTCTAGTTGGTAGAATCTCCAGTTCGTAGTGCTAAGTGCCTTCCGAGCAAGGATGGGAAGTGTGAAGCGGAAGTATGGTTTCAGGATTTTATACATGTCAGGATGAACGTAAGCCTGTCGTCGGTTCACTTTAGCCAACGCATAGAGGGCAGCATATCCACCCATCTGGTTTCCCAATCGTCCTCCGTTGTCTAGTGTCCAGACACCTGTAGAGGATACAGTGTTGTATGATTAAGTGAGGGCTAATGTCTGGATAGCGTGAGTTCAGCAGGAGAGAACCTCTGGAGGCAGCAGTTCGATTGATTAGGCTCTGTTTTGAAACTTTTCTAAAGGTACAAGGTAAACATGAAACATCAACCGCGTGTAGGCCTCCTGATCTGATAGTCACGAACCTTTGTACCTTTGGCCACAGTGGCATGAGAACCGTTGCCTGTTGGCTGTTCCATGATTTCTTGAGAATCAAAACCACTCAGGGGGGACATTGCGGTAGTCAGGCTGTAAGCCAAGTAAATAATGATGATCCCGACGGCCAACAGATGTAGCAGACGTCGTCTGCAGGACCGCATCTAAAAGAGATATTTGAGAAAGAATTTTATGCAAAGCTCACTCTGAAATAAAGTTAAAATCCGGGCGGGTTGGTGATCCATTCTAGAAACGATAAAAAAAACAGTACAGGGGGCAACGAAAGGGACTGAAAACGAGACAAATACAGCACTGACTGCCGACCAAAGACCCTAAAACCCACGCTGAAAACTCCGCTCAGCAACGTCTCACTAGATATATACAAACTGAGAGCTAAAACATCGAAAGCTTGCCCGCACGAAGTTACCTACCGTACGTACATCTTTAATGCCTGACCGAGTGTCTAAGTCGACGCCGTCTGTATCTGTACAGAGAAAATGGTTCGCATAAACACCCTTTAGAAAGTGTTTCACAACGACAGTCTTGAACGCACGAAGAAAAACATGTTTGTTCAGGCCCAAACCCATGCACTGGCGTTCTCAGTACGTGGTTACTACAGTATTTTTTCGTTATTTAGAATAACGCTCATAACAACAACATGCCAACAACTGCTTGCGGTGATGTCTATGCCACCGACCAATTACCACACCGCTGCATGCTACAAAGAAAGCATCGAGAAATACCCCACCAGAGGCGCTTATTTTCAGCAGGGGGTTGAATAACAAACCCTAAAGAGACAACGAGAACTTTTTTTCTTCTCGTCTTTGTTTGACACAAGAAACATTGCTAAAGACTCAATCCAAATCTTACGTTCGGCAACGAAAAGTTTTCTCATGAAAGAATGTAAACGAAATACCGAAGTTGCACGAAACTGATGCACTCAGCGACAAGCCACAGAGAGCGGCGTCAGAGCGCGTCATGCGCCGAAACATGGCCCCGTCATTCGCCGCATGGAGCGGCTTGGACTTGGCGGAACTTCGTGCGAGCCGTGTGCAAACGTAATGTAAGGAGGTCCCGTGATCTTACGTGTGGTAGTCAAGAAGTGAAAGGAGGAATGCGCGAGGAAGGAAGATCGTGGAGGACGGCTCGGACACGATTTAAACCGCGCGTAGTCAAAAGTGGCACACTTCGGGAAAAATTTCTCCTGTACGAGGTTCTCCACAGGAAGAAGAAAATATGGGGTTTTCGGGAAATTTCATATCCCTTCAAGCGTGTCAACGGCCCGCTGTGTAGGGGAATGTACGAGAAGTATTTCAGACGATAAATGAGTGAAATACCCCTGTCGCACGCCACATTGAATGACATTTGTACCGAATGTCATTCGTTTCTATTGCATCGAGCTACACAACGAGAAAGAATGACATTCGCAAGTGATGTATCTGTCGGTGATTAAGACACGAAGGCCGTACATATGAAATTATATACAGGTACATTCGTTATATTTTCATTAATTTTTCTTAGAACTAGCCAAACATTTGATAAGTTCACACAATTGTTGCGTTTTGGACGATGGTCAGTTGGCTAAGTATCACAAGCCAAGACTGCGCAAGTTGGAAACGAGGGTATTTATCTGAAAAACAGTTTGAAACCTTCCATCCTTCATGTAAAAAATTGTTACATTCGTGATAAAATATTGACGTACAACTCAATTTCAATTCGTGTTCAATATCTCCTAACAGTTTATAGTTGTTGTTTGTGCTGCCTCTCTACTGACGAGGGTACGCAGTCGGTGCGAGAGGAAAAAGCGAATGACGTCCTCGAACTTACTCGCTGGGCGAATGCCATTCGCACGTAATGCCATTTGGTTTCATCGTGTGACACTGACAAGGAACGAATGCCATTCAGTGCGAGTATCATTCGCTGAAGTTCACACACACACACACATACACATAGGATGATGATGAGGTGGGCGATTCACCACGGCTGTGGAGGTACACTGCCCTATTACACATTGGAAACGGACGAAGGGAGGATGATGGGGGAGCCCCTTTAGGGATCCGTCGCCAAACCAGTGGAGCGCAAGAACTCCGCAACAACACGAAGGCCTTGCATCTGGCTCGGCAAATTAAACACCTTGAAACTAAAGTGCAGCGATGGCTCCCCGCAATTCAACATCTTTCTGTCTCAGGATGGGGCTGTGATCAGCGTTCCCTGCTCGCGGTTCACGCGGCATTGGTAAGGGCGACTGTGCTTCCAGCCTTCCTATTCTGCACAGGATATTAACAACTTCATTAAATACACTTCGGTCCCTGTTTGCTCGAAGCCTTCGTCGATGCCTTGGAGTTCCAAGAATGGCTGAAACACGGCAAGTACTGGCTGAAGCTGGTGAGCTCCCGATTGAGGTTCTCCGTGAACGGGAAACGGCTCGGCACTACCTCCGTTTGCGTGCTCACATTCCCCGCCACCCGCTCCTCAGGAAAATTCGATACCGCCCTGAAGGCGACTTCTATCGAGTAGAGCAGAGGACACGCCAGACTCTCACTGGCTTCATAACTAAGAACACTATACCGCCGGAAGCCCTCTGGTCTCTACCGGTACCCCCCACTTTTGTACGCCTCCCAAACCTTCTGGAAAGAAGAGATCAGGTCCCTCCTCAAGTCCTACGAGCCCATTGTCATGCTCTGGTTGACGAGAAGTTTTCTTCGTTTACGGCAGCCTATACCGATGGCGCATCCCGAAACAAGTCCGCCTCAGCATTCGTCATACCACCCGAAGGCGTAGTGCACGGAAGACGCCTTTCACATCCAACCTCCTCCACAGCTGCGGAACTCTATGCCATCCTTTCTTTCTACAACACATCGCTGATTTTACACCCCGGGAATGGGCAGTGTTTACAGACTCCAAATCTGCACTTCAAGCAATTGAAAATTCCGGTATACGAGGCCCATTCCCACCCCTAGTCACAGATGTGTTAATGGCTTACCACACTATCTACGCAGCAGGCCACAGGCTAGTTTTCCAGTGGGTTCCACCCCATTGTGGTGTCGTGGGGAACGAGCAGGCCGACAGCGCCGCAGAAGCAGCACTCTCGTATCGGAAACGGACCAGTATTGTTCTGCTGAGAGGAGACCGCCGTTCAATTCTGCGACGCCTAGTGACACCCCTAGCTTCCCGCCAACGGACAACCGACATTCTTCCCCCCTTTATGTTGAGCAGAGTTGACCCAACGCTCGTTCTCCGCATGCCACAAAACACCTATCGTCAAGATGCTGCATTAATCCACCGAATGCGCCTCGATGTGGCCTTTACAGCTCAGTGGCGTTACCGCTTGAGACAAGTTGACTCTCCCACCTGCTGCCACTGTGGTGCTCTTGAGGATATGGAGCATATTCTTCTTCATTGCCCTCACTACCAACCTTCCCGAACCACACTCTCCGAGTCTCTTCGTCAGCTGGACTCTCGCCCTTTCTCCCTATCGAAATTGCTTGGTCCCTGGCCCAATCCAGCCCAGCAACGCTCTGCGCTCAAAGCTCTTCTGACATTTCTGGACACCATCGGCCTTCGATGGTTATTGTGAAGGAACTCGATATTTTATTCCCCCATTCCCACGAGCAATGGGGTAGAGTATCGCCTGTGGCGATGAAACTCCCCACTCTCCAAGGTCAAAAATAAAGTTGTTGTTGTTGCATCTGGTGGGCAGCGTACGACCAAGGTCCAAGAATCTTCGCGAGGTTGAACAGTCGTTTGTGAATACGTCGCATAGCAATTTCCATCAGTGCACGCTCTTGGTGATGTTGCCTACAAGCCAGAATAACGTGGCAGAGGTCGCCGTGCACTTCACAAATAGGGCAGAAGGAAGAGGAGGTGGAGCAGAGATGGTGTTTAAAGGCAGGTATAACGGCAGCGTTCAGCCTCATTCGGTGGAAGAGCGCAGTAAAAGGGCGCGGTAGTCGCGGAGGAATTTCAAGTGAAAGCGTGGAGTCTACAGCAGATTGAAGGGAGTGGGCTACGTCGTGTTGCTACTGGGCCGGTCAGTGTCGAAAGGGGGTACCGACGGTCGCCCGGAGACATAATTATGGCGGAAAGAGCTGGTGGACGCTACATGCGACTCTGTCTGCCTCTCGATTACCGCTGCAGCCAATATGTGCTGGGATCCACTGTAATGCGACAGTGTGCCCTGCAACAGCCGCCTACCTATAACTTGCAGGATGTCAAAGACAACATGACTGACCACGAGTGACTGACCCCGGACCCCGGCTGATATCTTTTGCACAGCAAAAGAGAGTGGCGTAGAGCTCGGCACACGTAGATGATGTTCTCTACGAAAGATGGTAACCACAGGGGATTCACTTAGATGGAATAACAAAAGCTGAGGAAAAGCCGTCCCGAGTAGATGACCCGTCATTGAAAACAGACGTTGACGTTGTGTAGCTATTATTCATCATGCCCAGGGTAAGGACCTGTGTATCCCTGTGGGTACAGGGCTGTATTTCGTTTCGTTCCATGCAGGCCAGGAAGGCGACTCTTTATCATCCCTAGTAGATTTCCTGGAGAGTGAGATTGAATGTCGGGAACGAGCCCGAAGGGAGGCAGATGACGTTCCCAAGCGTAGGGAGCCGACCCCAGCCTCTGCATCTTCGCTGACAGCAACCGCGTCGTCTGTCTCAGATCCAGCACCTGCAATGGCTGCCCCAAGCACTCCTACGTGTGTGCTTTGCAAGTCCGGACAGCATCGGTTGGAGGGCTGCACTGCTGGTTTGAGCCCTGAGGAAGTACGATTGATCCTGCTCCGGGAGGGCAGGTGTTTCCTTTGCGGACGACGGTCGCACATATCGAAGGATTGCAGGATCAGGCAGACCTAGCAGTGTGACCACTGCCATAGACGTCATCTTACTCAGCTGTGGCCGGGGGTCAACTCATCCAGCACTGAGCAGTCCCCGCAGTCGTCTCAGTCTGCAGCACAAGAGCCGTCGACGGTGCATCCGTCTACTGGAACTGTTGTGACGTCTCTTTCTTCATTCTCTGCCGTTTGCCAGGCGTTGAGGTGCACCAGGAGGATACCAACGTCATCGACCAGCAACCTGCCGCCTTTAAGCATAATTGACCGTCATCAGTTCGACCCCGACGGTGACACTATCCTGCGCAAGTTCCGGTCCACAGCGCAGTTGTTACACGGTCGTTACACCGTTCGCTTGCCTTGGAAGTCGGAAGGGCCTGAAGCATTGGGTGACAACATGAAGTTGGCGGTCCAGAGGCTGGATAGTACCATCAAACGATTACGGAGAGACCAAACGTTGCTGGAAGAATATGATTCCACCATACGACAGCATTTGCGTGTTCAACACGATGAACGGGTCCTACAACCGGAGTCGGTGGCCGGGCCTCTCTGTTATAGTCATCTGAAGGGACCGCGAGACAACAAAAGGTCGAATTGTGTTTGATGCCTCGTCGAAGGTTCACGGTTCTCTCTTTCTCAACGAAGCTCTTCACGCCGGCCCTAACCTTAACCCGGACATTCTGCAATTGCTGTTGCGGTTTCGAACTTATCATGTGGCTCTCGCAGCGGATATAAAGAAGGCGTTTTTGCACCGCATCGGACACATCATCTGCACATCATTTTGCACATCATCTTTCCGACACCTTTTGAACACTTGTAGTACAGTGGACCCGCAAAATCGGTGCCTGTCACTTCGAATGGTGCGGATTGTGACAAGCGGTCTCGTGGTAGCGGAGCAGTAACTTCTGTGCACGCCTGAACGTTTGCTCGTCGGCAAGTGCGACGTCCATGGAGGATCCTCTTCGCAGCCTGACGACCACGGAGGACACAGTACTCTTCCCGAAGCGCGGCGAGTGTCTCCTGAACTCCAGCATGCAGAAGCCTGACATGAGCCCCGAAAACTAAAAAAGCGGTGAACGGGTGGTCCGCGGGAATGACGATGGGATGCTTCTGGGTTTCTCCAAAATCGCTGTACTGAAGGCGGCCCGTCAGACAGAGAACGCCATTGTCATCATGGAGGACAGACACATTTTGTAAGGACTTGTGCGCCGGGGGGATAAGAACCGAAAATTTGACCTTGTTGTTCTTGTTGTTATTGTTTTTAAGAGTTGAGAGAGATCAGCCAATATTTTGGCTTGCTACTCATCAAAAAAGAAAAAGAAAAGGTTCACCCGGACAAAAAAAAAATCACACACTCACACACGTAAATAAACAGACACAGGGAAATGAAGATGCGCGGAAGCACGTGTCACAGGTCCCGCAGGTGTGCGGTGTTGAGGAATTGTAGCAGGTAGCCTGCCGCCTTGCGGCAACTGTCGTCTATAGAATATGCACCCAGAATCTTTGCAATGGTAAGTGGCCGGCTGTCCAGTGTCAAGAGACGCTTTTGGAGGATCTTTCTCTCGTCCTCATATTTCGTGCAGTGTAGTAGCGTATGGAGTCCTCTTCGCTCGTGTAGCATTGCCTACATGTAGGGTCGTCGGTCATGTTTAGCTTATACCTATAAGCTCTTGTGAAAGCAGTGCCAAGTCGGAGTCGATGAATGAGTACTGCGTCGGTCCGGCTCATGTATCTACAGCCTGTATATTTATACGGACCATCGAGGGCGAGAAACCTGGGGTGTCTCCATTGTAGATTGGCCAGGAGCTTCTTCATCTCCACATCTGCCGTTAGCTTTGCTGCCCTTTTGATGTCGTCTTTGGTCAGTGGTATGTGTTCCCTCCATCTCAGGGAGTGGGCTTCTCTTGCAGCCTCGTCCGCCTTCTCGTTTCCAGGAATTTTGCAGTGGCTGGGGATCCACTGGATGGATACCTGATGTCCGTCTCGTCTGAGTTTACCGTATGTCTTGGTAATTTTGCTCCGCATGGCGTCATTGGTGGTCTCCTTGTTTGACTCTAGTGTTTGTATGGCAGATCGGGAGTCAGTAAAAAGTACCCACGTTTGCGGCTGGTGAGTCGCCATGTGCTTCAGCGCCGAGAATATCCCGTGAAGTTCCGCAGTCGTGGACTGGACGAGATCTTGTGACTTAGCTTGCTCTGTAAGGTTTCGGCATGACGGGGATCATAGACGGCCGAGGAAGCCCCATCCACAGACACGGAACCGTCAGTATACACGGGGGTATTGCGCTCCCCTAGCTCTGTTACCACGTCCAGCGCAAGCTGCATAACAACTTCCAGAGCCATGTTGCTCTTTTTGGTAATTCCAGGGATAGTGGTGCATGCTGGAGGTGGCAATGGCTCTCTCCAAGGAGGCGTGTTTGGCTGCCTGTCTTTCGCGTATCCAGTTGGGATGTGTTGCTGGAGGCTTCTGACTACTGTCCCAAAACCAGAGTTAGGTCGGGTTACATCTAAGCATGCCAGGGGGTGAGCCGCGTGACGCGCTTGGTGGCGCAGGTGTACTTTGATGACCTCCTTTGTTTGGAGCACATGCAGTGTAGGTTGATTGCATTCCTCTAGTACAGCTGCTTGCGGAGTACTCCTTGGGACGCCGAGTGACCTTTGACCTTGTGCCGCTGTGATCCAATATGTTTCCGCTGCAATTACCTCGGCGGCCGTCAAAGGTCCCCTCCTTTCGGCTGTGGTATGCCTACAGTTGTGCAGGAATCTCGACACCCAAGCGGTAACTCTCAGCAGGCGGTGGAGCGAACTGTATTTGGCAACGTCCATTAGGGGAGTAGTAGCCAAGAAGGGTACGCTGCACGCCGTCCGGGCCTCTGTTTCGCTTCGTACCTCGTCGCAGGGCTCATCCGAAGTACGCCATGCTGGAGGCCAAGACTCTTAATCCATAAGCCACGAGGGCCCCTGCCACCACACACTTTTGTTCAGCAAGTGGAGGCATGAAGTGTCTCTCGTGAGGAGATTCGCGGGATTTCCTTTGCCGGGGCAGTGGTGCCACTGACTAGGCTCCGTACCAGCCCGTATATCTGACACTCGGTTCTGTACGAAAGGTGTCAACTCGTTCGTTGATCCGTAAACCTAGTAGAGTGTTATCTCAGAGACCGTCCACAACACAGTGGGTACGGTGGACGGAGATAGCGTGGTCTGTAAGGACCTCATAAGCCTTGTAGCGATGACGGCACCGTTTTGACCGGGGCCACCCAAGACTTTGCCAAAAGAAGACCCGCACTGTAATGACCGTCCGTGTCGAGCGTCACCAGGTAGGCGTCCGCACCGTATGCTCGCTGACTGGCGTCGCAAAACACATGCAGGGCGGTGCTGACCTCCGACATCTTCCCTCCGAGCAGTCGTGGTAACGAGACGTGAGACAACAAAGGTACCTGCTGGCACCAAGACGACCACACTCCCATTAGGTCTTCTGGTAGTTCCACGTCCGAACTCATCTTGGAGAGCCGAACCCGTTGTAGCAATATCTTGGCTGTCAACACGAAAGGCGCCACGCAGGCCTCCACAGCTCCCCGCATTTGCGGCAGTAGAAAAATGAAATCACGTCACAGTCACGTGGTATTTCATCGTCAGGCATCATGACGGATGCCCATTGGCCGAAGGAGGATACGCGCTCCGGGATTGGTTGATAAAGTTTCGAAATATCTGACAGCTCACTTTTCGCGGGCAGTCTGGGCAGTCGGCCAAGCGGGCAGCTCCAAGTAAGGTCGCTGCGTCTTCGCGGCTCGCCGATGTCGGTTGACCGCAACGACGAAAGAGGAAGTGTATGCGCGGGTTTGTTCGTGAGTTATATAGTGACTCTGGCCATGTACTGATCTCCGATAAAGTGTCAACCTACGGACATTCTTGCCGGGTCGGAACTGGAATGCTTGGTGAGCTGACGCCTGAGGAACACTTTCGAGCGCTGTCGCATTTTCAAATACAGTGACTAAGAAGAGAGTGTTCGTAACGACAAAAGTATTTCCCGTGACTGTTTGACCTACGGTGCATCGCCAGAATGAGAAGAAGATGCCCATCTGTGAAACGCACGCACTCGTGGACTTCGCTCGCCCCCAGAAGTAGACCGTGTGTGTGCTTTGCAAGTTCGAACTTGGTTTGGTTGCTGTCTATTCAAGGAACGAAACGTCCTGTACGCACGGTGAATATATGAGTCAAACATTTGAATTTACACGTTGCATCAATAAATATGTATTTAACCTATCAAGAATGTCTTAGTTATTTTGGAATAACGGGCGCCAGGTATGAAAACCAGTAGAAGTCAATGGCAGCCAGGGCCGGCCGAAAGCCGAGCCAAACGGAGAGGTTGCTGATTGGTTGGCTGCTAGGCATCACGACGCATTTTCATTGGTCGTATGTCCAGTGTTGCCTGAATTATCTCAAACTATGGGCTCTATGGGGAGCTGTGGGCGCCTGGCGCCACGTAGCCCACGGGATCATATATGCGAGGCACTGCTTGCAGCACACCGTTTGATATTCGACCGTTGCTCCAGGAACTCCGATATTGACTTCAACGGATACCGAATTTCATCTGTCTAGATGTCCCAAACAATTCCTAGGACCTTCCTTAGTGGCGATGTGGTCGAACTTCCCATCGAACTTCCAACGTCACATCGGCGTCGAAGGTAGCCCGGAGCTGAGCATTATTGCTCGTCCACTTAATCAGTTTCATGCCCGCGTCGCGGTAGATTTGCCGCTACTCGTGTTAAACAGTACACGCCTCTTCCGGCGAGGAAACGCCGACAACGAGGTCATCCACATAGAAATGGCTGGAAAGTAAGGCCGCCGTGCGTGGGTATGTCTCTTCTGCTACTCTCAGGTGGTGACGTATAGTGGCAGCGAGAATAAAGGGACTAGACTTGGCTCCGAAAGGCACGCGTGTCACGCGCCAAATTTCTACTTGGGGCAACGGTTCGCCTGCCCGTGGCGTCGTGGCATACCACACAAAACGCAAACGATTTCGGTCAGCAGTGCCCAGCACGATCTGCAAAAACGCCTTCTCTATATCCGCTGTGAGAGCCACTATCTTCATCACGGAACGCGGAACACTAGGCTTCAGCTGAGCAATCACCGGCGGACCTTGCAGGGCTGGTGTCTCAAAACCTTCTGTACGAGTGTATGCCGCCGGCGATGGGAAAAAAGGCGGGGGAAACGTTGGCGGGTCTCACCGTAGCGAAGAACGTCCAGCTGCCTGCTCCTTCGCTTCAGCAATAGCTGCTCGGTTCTCTGCTGCTCGTGAGACTCCGAGGTACACACGGAGGCTTCGCGCCAGGAGGCACTGCAACTTATGATCCAAAGATGGAGCGAGGCCATTAAGCACCGGGAAACCATACGGGAGCGGTCCTGAAACCGAAGCCCTGTGGACGGTCAAGGGAGAGCTCGTGTCGCTGCCCCATCTCATGCCTGCTAAGCGAGGAATCACCGCAATCCAACGGTGCATCTTGACCTCCAAGCTTGCAGTAAGCTTCTGCCAAGAGAGCGCTGCATAAACAGTAAAACCGAGGAACCTATGGTGAGATGCCAGGTGGCTTCCCTCGCAGCTTTACGTCACTCCTGCGGTGTCTGCGACTGAACGCCTCAGTCTTCAACGTGGAGGTCGTGTGAGCAGCAGCATCATCATCATCACAGCCACCGACCAATAATCTTCTTCATTATGGCATCGTCCATCCGCAAATGCGACGGGCGCAATAGAGGTGACGTGAGTTCATCGGCAAGCGTGGACGCGTCAACATCTATTCAGTCCTTTACCAACCTAAAGCCTTAATAAACGTCTATTTTATCTTTGGCAACGGTTGTCGCTCATGCTTGTCCCATCTTACAGTTGGCAATACGAACACGCATGCTGTTCTGTACCTTTATTCATTAACATTTGTTCTGGCCAAATAGGGACGCCATCTGGACCGCCACTTTGTCATCACCGGCAGTCAGCGACCAGCGGGGCCACACCGTCTTCCCGTTTTATGCCTGACAACGGCGTACATTGACATCACCAACTACAACAAACGGGGAAGGGAGACCAATAAATATATCCCTAATATTGCGAGCTATAACAGTAGCTGACATGGAATGTACAGGCTCACAACAGTCAGTATAGCAGGACCCATGCGCACTTTGCACTCTATGTAGCAAATGGGTCACGTCTAGAGTGAATCAGTGCCAAGGTCAGGTAATTTCGTACAGATAGGATAGTTCGAGATGGAGATGTGATGTTCAATGTGTAAGTGATATATCCACAAAGTCGAAAGCCTTCTGGGACATTCCACAATTCCCAGCACAGGCGCTTGAAACCGTAGAACAAATGCTTCCAAGTCATGTAACTTAGTCTGCAGGCCACGCGCGTTCCACTGCAATAATGCAGTAGATTTATACGCTTGCTGCATTGTTTGGCAAAAAGATTGTCCGCTGCCAGAAGAGCCCAGCCTTCAGGCAACTGGGAAGCACACGGGAAAGCGCCGACGACAGCTTTAAAAGCAACGAAAACCAATTCAATTCAATTCAATTCAACTTGCTGTGTGACGCGCATTTCTACGCAGATTATCTGTTTAAAAAAATGCCGTCCTCAGTGCCTCATTCGGTAGTGTGTCTTCCTGCTGATCTCAAGATCACGGGTTCAAACCCGGCCGAGGACTGTGGCAACTTGATGGATGGGTACAAGTTGCTCAGACACGCCGTCTTCCGCGAGTGACGTTAAATGTGGTGCCGTGTATTAATTGTTGCACGTTAATGAACCCTCAGGTGGGCAAAATTAGTCCACAGACCCGACCACTGTGTCGTCGCTCACGATCACAGTTGTCTCGCGACGTAACGTTCACAATTATTATTATGAGGAAAAAATTTTCCGATGCCATACTACGGCTTAAATGACCGCACCTGGGCCAAGCGGTACACATGAGGTACAGTCCTCAACCAGCAGGTACAGTTCTCGACCACCGCGAAATTGAAGCGATACCGTACCGGTTAGGTACCTTTAAAGAGCGGTGTACCAGGTGTACGTGATGTGTGTCGCGTGTTTCGGGCGAATACGTACGAATGCTTTCTCACGATCTCCATGCACTGCAAAAATATTTCACGTTATTCCGAATACCAGTCAATAAATTTCGTTATGCAGCAGTGCTGTAATGGCTCTGTACTGTCAGGGATCGCATGTGTAATCGCAGGGGTCGCATCATGTCAGGGATCGTGAGGGATCGCATGTTTATGAAGAATGCGTTTCTCCCAAGCGCTAGCAAATCAGTTTGCTTTGAAATGTCGGGGAGCGACCAGATCGGTCGGTCGTTGAAGAAACTCGCTCGTCGCTTTCAAGAATGGAGTCGTTTGAGGGCCTTATTCTATGAAATAATTATTCGACCGTACGACACATTTTCGTTCATCTTCGCTCTGATGCCCAGTTCTCCTGATGACCGGCGGGCTGAGCACAACGACTGAGGGGTGGAGGCAACGAACTTTGCGCTTCATGCACCAACGTTGATGCGTGAATTAGAGAAGCGTAGATTGCACTTTATACCTGAATTACACACGCAGGTAAGCATGTTTCTCAGGCAGGCTGTTTCGGTTGTTCGCATTTTTACATTGTATTTTCTCCTAGGGTACGTCCAGGCGATGTCGTAAATGGGTGAGTGAATCAGCTTCTGTGGTTGGTATCACGTTTTGCGGAAAGAAACGGAAGTTGGAGGAAGAACAGGAATCGAAAGGCCGCCAAGCAGCCGCAGTGGTGAAGGAGAGATGCATTGCTCACCGTTCATACGTACGTTGTCCTCCGTTTGTTCCACGGTTGTGCATCATGACAATGAACAGTCGCGATGGACAAACGCTCTTGCAAGGCACGTATTTTTTTGAATAAAAGTATTTGTTCGTGATATTTATCGTACAGCGTGTCTTCTTGGGGCTGTTCATATATCGTAGAGGAGGGGAGCCACCCCGACGAGTAGGCCTGAATCGCTGCACGCTATGCGTTCCATGTACCGCACGTGAGGGCATGTGTACGTCTTATATTTAAGAGATACATTAAAAAATGTACCTCTTGGCCAAGCGGTGCTTGTATGCGTTACTTACTGGATACTTACATATGCGTTACCTGTTTCGACTGGATTACGACTGTGTGCGTCATGCCACCTCACACCCTCCGCCTGTTGAGGAGAGTAAGCTCACTTGAAATGGCAAGCCTATGTATGCCATGATCATGCTTCACAGCATTCGGTTCTGAAGTCTGCACAAGGTACAGTTCTGAAAACGACAATATAGCTCTGGTATGGGCTTTTAAAGTGCGTAGCACAAAAGTGAGGCTCCAATGCAAATTCGAAGCGGTTCTGCGAAACATATCCCAGGCAGCACATGGTGGGATAGTAGACGTCTAAACATGTCTAGGACAAAACTTTGTGACTAAGGCTACGTATAGATGTCTTATAGACGTCTAACAGCCTATACGTTATTTATACCTCAACAGAAAGCCGTCTACTAGACATCACTCAGACGTTGCACAGTAGACACCTAATTTTTGACGTACAATAGATGTATAATTTCTGAACGTACAGTAGACGTCTAATTTTTGATGTCTAATAGCTGGCTAATTGTAGACCATATTGAAAAACAGCTGTATATGGCCGCACGGATGACGTTTTGAACTTCCATGCCTTGACCTATAGGGCCAACATACTGCAATGCGTAGTCTATCATACAGGCGATGTAGGACCTACCTGAAGCAATACAGAATTCGATAGAGATCAGATATCTCAAGTGAAACATGTTTAATCCCATATCACGCTACAGAGCACATCCAAAGCCATAAGGTGGTTTTTCACATCCTGCATAAATACCCCTGGGGACAATCTAGGCCAATGTGAGATAAACCAATGGGGTGTATATGGTCCATCGTTGAAATGTACTATGAAGGAATAACATATGGTAAAATTATTTGACAAATTTGTCGCAACAATGAAACTCCAGTGCTGTGATCTATCTGGTCACCAAAAGCTTTACTTTTGAAGATCTACACTGCACAGAAATGTACACTTCAAGTGCTGACATTAACATGATCCTATAGAAAGTGCCGTGACTTTCAAAGTATGTACATGGCTGTATGGTTTGTATTGGTGCCCTCTCACAAACCATACAGCCAGTATAGTGCCAGTATATGTTGGAATGAACACACGGTACTGTTTGCAAAGTTTATTGCAATCTATAACAACATTGCATGCAGTGGTACACGCACACTATCATTAAAGCTTATAGCCTTCTGCTGTAGAAAATTAACATTCCTGCAAAATGAGATTTATACGTAAATCCTCAGGATTTCATGGGCAACAGAAAACAAGAAAAAACATTCTCCCATGACTGCTTTCTGGCTTGTCCATCCTTTCCAGCCTTTCGTGTCCACCATCAGTGCACAATACTGATGACGTTCACTTGCAGGGATCGGAACCGTTACCTTTTTCGGTTCGGTTCGGGTTCAGGTTCATGCATATTGGTTTGGTTCGGGTTCAGCTCCACAGCAGTGCAAAATATTGGTTGGAACCGGTTCAGGAAAGTGAATTTTAAGCAAATTGCCATGGGCTAAAAGCAATCACATCCTTACGATTCTCAAACAACACAAATGTACTTTTGTTGTTGTTGTTGCCGACACAGCAATGGTCCACAGCAACACTGCGTGTGACAGGTCTATATTTCAGGTGCAACGCTACGGTACCATACTATATATACTTCCTATGTTCACTCATCATATACACCCCGTTACATCCTGCTCAGGGACTGGCCAGGGGCTTGTAGCAACCAGTCTACCATATAGGACCAACGAAATGCGACCGCCAATTACAACTGCAAGGAAGTTTTCGTCTGATCTGGGGACAAAGTAGAAGTGTCGCATATGATGAAGATATTCAGGTAGAAGATTAATATACTCGTAAATCCCCTGTCACCTGATATGTGATGGACTATACCCCATGCAACCACGTCAGAATTAATGACTGCGATTATTTACCACACCGTCACATGTGTATAGTTCAAGCTCCGTGTAATAGGCCACTGCGACTTATGTTCTTGTCTCATCAGCGTTAGGTCTAACCCTCCGCCTACAGTAGTTCTCTTGTTTGATGACAATGCACTCCTTTGCCTCTGAACGCGCGGCCTATAAAACAGTCGTCGGGGCAGTATCGCTTGCGGTGCTGTTCCTAGGAAGATTTTTTCTTAAAATGCACTGTTTAGAGCGTTGCCCGCTACGATGCCAATACATAGATCTCATAGATCATAAAGTCAACAAAACAATATACATTTGGAGCGTTGTTACCTGGTATGTAAGATGGGCGCACAAATTCTGTGACTCATCTAATCAGTCAACAATACAACAAGATAGAGTCCAGTTCAGTTTAAGTACAGATCCCTGCTTGCATGACAAGAGTGTAAAAAGACAACGAGGATGAAAACAAACTACACAGACATGCACTCACTTCCTATGCAATATTACTGCATGTAGACTTGCTTGGTACTGAGGATCAGCAGCAGACAAAGGCGGGTTAGAACACATATAACAAACAATACTACTGCCACCTGTGCCGACTTTATTATGTGTTCAACCCATGGCTTTGTCTGCTGCTGCCCCTCAACACCAAGCATAATTAGGGTTCTTCGTTTTCGGGTTTTATGATTTTTCAAATTCGGGGGTAAAAATCGGGTGCTGTCTACATAAGAGAACTCGGGGAGAAATCGGACACTTCGATCTCTGTCTGATATGTCATCGGGGAATTTTCGGGTGAAACGAAAGGCATATGAAACAAGCCACTGCTGTGACACTGGGACGAGAAATAATAATCTTTATATTCCCGCTTGGAACGGGGGCAGTGAATGACCGTGGTATTCAAACACATGTCCGAGTTCGACAAAAATTCCTCTTTTGTCTCCTGCAGGAGGGGATTATCAAAGGATTACAAATAGGTTGACACAAATAGCTGTCTTTGCTGACATTATGATTAACTTTTCCGACAGTTTGCCTACAACCACAAGTTGAAGGACTGCAAGGATTTTGGGTAGATATCGTGTTTCACCCGGATACTTGAAAACTTGTTCAGGGGGAACTATCCTGAAAAATCGGGTTTAACCCAAAAACAAAGAACCCTAAGCATAATGTACCAACTATCCCAGACTTATTCCTGCCTCACAGACTTGCTCAGGCATGTATGCATAAGACGGGCCACAGCTCCATTCTTCAGTAAGGGACTTGAAAGGATGGGTTTCCGCATTGCGGTGTTGGTAAGACTAATCCTAAAAATAGATTGTCAAAAAAGAATGTTGAAGGAGGTACAGGCAACAAGCGGGAACTAAGGCACTGAAGTGCAAGCAGGCTCTTTGCACGCATTAATTAAGTTAAGTTGCATAATGAATCTCTAAACATTGCTCAGCAAAGGCAGCATTTTTCCCCCTGAATTCAGAAGCCTCTGGGGAGAACAGTCTATAGACCTCTACCAAAGAAGTGTCACCGTGATGTAATCATGACGCTGATAGACATAGTGAAACCGAAACGGTTCGGGCGGAGAACACCGCTGTTTCACGAAGCCATATTCCTTCATGAAGGTCACTGGTGGCT
The DNA here is from genome assembly GCF_037126465.1 of Ornithodoros turicata. Lineage (NCBI taxonomy): Eukaryota > Metazoa > Arthropoda > Arachnida > Ixodida > Argasidae > Ornithodoros > Ornithodoros turicata. The sequence continues at coordinate 28,592,791 of NC_088203.1, read as the reverse complement.
TCTTGTATTAGTGGTACACACAAATGGGGTCACGTTTTTAGTCGCTTTCTTGTCTTCATTCGCGTTCCCATTCCACCGTGAAAAAAAAAAGGCGGCTTCATCCCAAGAGTTACATCGTCTGAAAGTCAATGTCATAGTCCTGTGCTGAATGTTTTTGTTATTACGACTTAGTTCGCACTTGCTTTGCATAGAGACACCACGTGCACTCCGAGAGAAAGTCGTGCCCTTCAGGCTCAAGAAGATGGAAAAGCCCGGTAGCCAACTTTAGAAAGGGCTACCGAAAAGACAGGGCTTCCGGTAGAATGGAGCCGAAAAAGGCCATACAACTAATAATATGTAAAGAATTGAAAAAAAAAAAAAAATTCTGACAGTATTAGAAGCCACGTTTAAACGTGGCGTTCTTGTGCCTTATTGATTTTTTGCTATAGCAGTTCCACTCCACCAAGTTGGCGGCGCTGTTGTACAATTTGATATCATTTGTTTGTAAACAGGGAAAGGTCTATTCCGACCAAAACCATATGGTTTTTCACAACATTTCGACAAAAAAATTTGAAAGCCAAAATTCAGTCTCTGGGCAAAAGTGTGCTACCTACCCTCCAAATACACTTCCTCATGTGTAAAGAGAAAACAAACGATGCCCCAGTCATACCTTTCACCTTTATCCGTGTGTCTTTTATCAGAAGTCAGCCACTGATAATGATGGGCTGTGTCCCTTGGAGTAGATCTTGAGAATTCCTTTCCGCTTTGTCTATAGTAAAGGTGGATCCAAGAATAAAGTAATAAAGGTGGAGCAAAGATTTTCGCAAACACAAATTTCACCAGACATGCTTCATCCAGCGACATGTTTTCGGCTGTCTTCAGCTCTTATTTGGGTAGCTTTTTTTTCACAAGCAGCTTCCATGCGGCGATAAATTGCTACCCTATTCTCTTTCGGTAAATCAGCTCTTAATATTCTAACAATTTTAAGCGCAGATTTGCCGAATTTTTGAAGCAGCTTCATATTTTTTTAAAGCAAAATCTATTTTTAGGAATTTAATTACATCATCTCGTCGAACACCCTGTACACAGAGTCTATATGTTTATTTGCTACATAAATTTTATAAACTAGCAGAGCAAAATAGATGATATTTTTTGCAGCCGAGTTCTACAGCCTGGATGACATCCTGACAGTTGACATCGAAGAAAGCATGCGACTACAAGATGACGAAATACCTAAATTCATTAATGAACTCTAATTAGGGGATTTCGTTCAAAAGAGGGCGATCAGAATGAGAGACCATCCTAGTTGAAAGCCATTCGACGTTTAAAAAATCCTGAAACATGCATGTGTGTGATGATATCCACCCCTGAATTTTGATATGCAAATTAGCGGCTCCCAGTGCCCCTCCATGGTTTCTGTCAAGCCCAGTCACCTGCCTAACTGTTCCTGGCCTGCATGGAAGGAAAAGGGATACAGCCCCGTGTGTCGCCAAGCAGCTTACCCTGGGCATGATGAACGACAACTACACGGCGTCAACGGCAGCTTTCACTGACGGGTCATCAACTCGGGGTGGATCGTCCTCGGTATTTGTCATTCCATCTCAGTCAGTCTCCTGTGGTCACCGTCGTCTTTCTCACAGAACATCGTCTACGTGTGCCGAGCTTTACGCCATTCTATTTGCTATGCAAAAAATATCAGCCAGTCCAGCTCAGTCCTGGGTCGTCTTTACAGACTCAAGACCCGCGCTCCAGTGTGTGGCCAACTTGGGGATACGTGGACTCCTCGGTCCTGTAGTCTTTGACATCCTGCAAGCTTATAAGAAGGCGACCATTGTAGGGCACACTGTAGTATTGCAGTGAATTCCCGGACATGTCGGTATCAGCGGCAACGAAGAAGCAGACAGAGCCGCATTGAAAGCCCATCAGCACGCAGCTTTTTCCCTGATAATGATGTCGTCGGGCGACCGAAGACACCTCCTCTCGACACTCACCGGTCCCAAGATGCAGGCTCAGTGGGAACACGACATAGCTCACTCCCTTCTCTCTGAGGCAGGCCCCACGCTTCTCGTCCTTCCTCCGCGACTACCGCGCCCCTTAACTGCTCTCTTCCACCGCATGAGGCTCAACGTTGCCTTTACACCTGCCTTTCAACACCGTCTCGGCTCCACCTCGTCTTCCCTCTGCCCCACTTGTGGAGTGCACGGCGACCTCAGCCACGTCATCCTGGCTTGTGGGCAATACCACCACGAGCGTGCCCTAATGGAACTCTCTATGCAACGCATTGACAAGCGGCCGTTCAACCTAGCGAAGATCCTCGGTCCGTGGTCGAACGCTGCAAACCAGATGCAGGGGCTTCGTCTTCTGGCGGAGTACTTGTGCTCCACCGGTCTGGCGACGGCTCTTTGAAAGCCCCGTCATCATCCCTTCATCCTCCCCCAACGCGAAATAGGGCAGTGTACCGCCTCAGCGGCGGTGAATCGCCACTCCCATCACCATCCAATGTATGTGTGTGTGTGTGTGCATACTTTCTCGGAGAGGATGTCAGCCTGGCCGTAGAACTCAACCGCCAAAACGATATCTGTTTTGCTCTGCTGTTTTTTATAAAAATTCCGTAACAAATAAAAACAAACACCCTGTATATACATAAGAGTTAAACATAGAACGCATTTAAACGTAACTACTGTCTCCTTCTTGATGCTGGGGAAATGTCTCTCCCTTGCTTAACAGCGTGTTTGCCAACCATCATTCTATTGGGAGGCTGCTCTATATGCATGATTATGGCATGTGATTGAAACTCACTTCGTGTTTGGCCCACATTTGTAAAAAGGATAAATGCACTGATGTGTACAGAGAGCCAGGTACATCCAATCGATAAACTCAAGGTATATGCTATAGGTGTTGTCTATAGGGTGTTTTCACATGATGTCAAGCAAACCCGTTTGGCCTCCATGCTGGTGGTCACTTTTTCGGCGCAGCTGCCGCGCTTATCTAGCATTTGCTCAAAAACGAAGCCTTTTGAATAGTGTTTTGAAATCCGGACGCGTCCGTACCCTTGTTTTATCCCAAAGGGGCTTCGTCATTGTCGTTCTCACATTTTCTTTTATGAAAACTATGGTTGTCGCCTCGAAAAATAGCGCAGTTTGTCATCTTTCAATGCCGCTAGCACGAAAAGTGATCATCAGTGGGAGGTGCTTCCGAGCATGCCACGTCACTGGCACGTCACAATGTGACGGTGAAAGCTCCCTATAGGTTTGGTCCATCTTGCGGATATGAATATACTCGCTAAACTGGTCGATATACGAACAAGCAGTTGAGGAAACACCATAATTACTTTCCTGAAACCTTTCTGCTGCTTGTTCACATGCTTTGATTGGCTTCGAGAAATACTAGTTACGTGGAAATATTGTGTATGTGCGCATGGCTATGCTTGATAATGGCAACACATTTCCAATGGAGCTCACCTCCTGCTCGTGGCTGCTGAGCTTCCGAAAGGTGCCTGTAGAACGCCGCCGTGTCAGTCTTCGTTGTCTTGCATTGTCGTCATGTTTAGTCCAAACGAACATGCTCTTCACCACCTTGCATAGAAATGAAAAGTTCAGCTTCAACGACAACGGACAACAAAACACAGAACAAAGCTGCATATAACAATAAAGCAATAAATATATACCAAACACATACAAAAAAGAATATATGGTATTCCGCGAATGCTGGCTCGAAAGACTTCTTTTTTTAATTGCGTCCGGGACTGGGGGAAATTTTCTATGTATTTCTATGTATTTTGCCAGGCAAAGTCAGCCAGAAACGGCTTGCTATTCCGTGTTTCCGAGGTACATGTTACCTTACCTTTCTTCTTGTGTGCGGTTTTCATTGTGTCACGTTGTTGCAGTTGTGTGCGTTTATGATGTTCTAACTCGTTAAGTAAGAGCCATGAGACAGGCGGCACCAAAGGCGATTCAATCCTATTCCAATTCTTAAAGTTTTCGTTACACTCATTGCAGTTGCATGTTTTTTTTTTTTTTTTTTGTTGTTTTTTATGACTTACGACACTGCTTTGGTACTGACTGCGGAGGCACCGCACCATGGTGTGAAATCAGGCCCTAGAGATGCTAAAGGTCGACCAGCGGCATGGCCGCTTGTTGGTGGTAGCCAAGGTCGCGCTGAAGACTGGGAGGTTGTGGGTTCGAATCCTACCACCGGCTGCGCCGCCTGAGGTTTTCCCTTGGTTTGCCGAATGCTTTCCCATAGAGTTCCCTCCAAAGTCTGCCCAGGACGCATACTAGCCCCCCGTCCCCCACTCCTTTCTGCTGTCCTCTCTCCATGTGTCCACATCTGTATGCCACTCGTAACCACAGTTGCTTTGTGGTACTAACACATACTTTAAATAAGATGCTAAGGCTGGCCCTGCCTTGATGTGTCCATGGGTGGCATGGTATACATGTGAACCGGTAACAGGGCATTAGCAACAAAACCAAGTTCACTTGCAGATAACACCATTCACCGGAAATGAGGAATATGGGTGTTGGAATATCACTTGCAGATGCAAGCACAATAGAGTCATACTGTGCAGCGAGGTATCTGTTGCTCACCTAGAGGTGTAGATCTTTCAATGCGGGTGGATGAATCAAGCCAGTTGCTCCATGAACTGCCATGTAACTCCTTGAATTCCAGGGCGTAAATTATCTATGCATTCAACTATACAGCAGCCCACAGGGTTTCAAAATAGCAAGTTGTTGAGAAACGATGACCATTTTAGTCCAGTCACCTGTGTTTGTAGCCTCAGTGTGAGCTCCATTTCCATGCTAACACCCCCGAAGTCTCCTCCACGGATATCACAGTATAAATACCGAATCGTCTTTCTGCAATGCAAATGTATATGAACAACAACAACAACAACAACAACAACAAAAAAGAAAGATAGATTCGAGGCAGTCTTTCTTACCGTCCTAAAGATTTCTCCACGTGAGGCACCAGGGGCAGTTGAACAGGCCACTAATATGTCCATGACCCCCAACACCAACACAAGTGGAATGTTCTTTGGGGTCCACAGCGAATGTAGTCACGTTGCCACACGAGTTCGCCGACACTCTTAATTACCGAACTTCCACACGAATATCACCATGTTGGTACGTCTTCGAATGTTCTTCTGGTTGGCGTTGCCATTCCGCAAGTTGGCTCCACCGGCTTCATCTCATTATCGAAACAGGTTTAGTGGGGCAAGGCAAGCTGCCATGGCCTACAAACTACACAGCTGACTGCGTAATATCATAAACATATAGTCTGAGGTACGTCGTAGGCTGAGTTAAGATGATGGCTGTAGCTAGCTTGAATTCCACTACCATCACCGTCACAGTTTTTGGCATCGTAAATCTTTCTATGATGCCGTCGGCTGTCGTCACATGAATCTTGAACAATTAAACAGCGACAGTGCAAAAGGATTGGCGGCTCGAACTGTCGCCTCTTCCACCATAATGTAGATCTCGTAGTACGACAAATGGCTCGTTGACTTCTAAGTTTGCCTACAGTGCACTACCACTACACCACTACAGTGCACTTTCTAGTTCACCATAGTTTACCATGGTTTACTAAACAGAACACCAATAACCCACCATTACGCGTCGCTCAGTTGCCCGCCATTGGCGGAGTCCGCTAGATCTGACGAAAGAAATTTCAGTAATATGACGGTTCCTGTTTCAAATTTTGATTCACATTTTATGACAATGCTGAGATTGGATTTAAAAATTATATTACTTCAGTTGGTTCAGTGGTGGTTGCAGTTGTTCAGGAGGATGAAAAAGCCGTGTGTATACAAGGTAATCCATATCTCCTTTTTATCCAGTCTCCTTTTGAAACCGCGTATCCGTTAACCATTTTCAAAGTTTCAAAGCGGACAAAGCAATTCTAGGCGATGCGATGCGATGCCATGCCAGCTCCAAGGCCTTTCGTGATTGCATTTCATTTCTACGTCGCCGATGTTGTGCAGCTAGGAGGTGAGTACTTTACTTTACAACATAAGTCCCTGTATGGTATCAGTGCAGTGTGGAATATTAAATATGTAGTGACTGCGACTCAGTATCCGTTACGTAGGCTATGTACGTGACAGGGTAAATGAACTTCATCAAGTAGTTTCCTTGGGTGACAGCGTAGCGTGCTATGTCAACGAATTAAATCCGCCTTCGGCGCACTCATATCAAACTGATACGACGGTATATGTGAAATCACCATGCCCGCCTTTCTTTGTTCCCCGTTTCCGAAACTACGATTCCCTCATTGGGCGTTTACTACCCGCCGAGCAAAATGTTAACCTCATTATACAGGGTATTCAAAATTAAGCTTTCACGAGCGCTACGCAAATGCAGCGATGACAAGGAAACCGGATGATAACTTTACTTTTGTTCGCTTATCTATAAAGTGCTGTGAAAACTTAATTTTGAACACCCTGTATGTGTCGTGTTGGTGGGACATTTATCAATAATCCCGTAGAGGAGTTTAGTGATTTTCTCCGGCATTACTCATTCGTAGTTTTCGGCCTTTTTTGCTATGTAATACATGCTTTTGCTTGTCTTCCTTATGCTTCCAGTTGCACAGGTCGGCCTTACTCATTCATACAGTGTACCTGTAACACGCAGCAGAAATAAAGAGGTGTGCATTTTCAAAAGATGACATTGTGCCACAAGTAAGAGCAGTCATGATAGACGTAGTAGCTGTATTGACCCTAAGGGAATGCACTTTTTTTTTCAGCAAAATCTAACAGGGCTGAGCTACACCCTGTGTTAGTGTCTGCTGGAATGCTAGTGTGCAATGCAAGCTGCTGAATACTGTCTAAAACTGACTTGTTCTACAGCTTCACCTCAGTAAGTGTCCATGTGCTACAAAACCGGTTATGGTACAAGAGGGAATTCTTATTCTACAAAGAAGTTACCAGACTTGATTGAGGACCCGCTGTACACCGTTGATGCTGCAGCAGTGGTACTTCCTGACATCTGAGAAAGCTTTCAGGGATTCGTTTTACTAACAGCGGACTTCTCGGGTACACAAGTGTATACATTTTATTCAGTTACTCTTTTTCTTTTCAGTGAAATCTAATAGGGTCGAGCTATGCCCCTGGCTCGCATCGGCTGGAATACTTGTGTGCAATTAACTAGCCGCTTAGTGCTACTTAAAATTGTTTCTGCAGGTAACCTGGGTAACAGTATCCATGCGCCGGCTGCTGGGATGCAAGAGGGAATCCTCCATTTACTAGACTTGTTCAAGGATCTGCTTCACTCTGTGGTTGCAGACTGGAACCTAGAAACTGGAACCAGTAAGTGCCTGATTCACACTTGTATAGCTATCCTTGAGTTGTGGGATGGGAGGCATCTTCGGCAGTGCTGCCGAGGGAAAGCAGCCTTTGTTTGTCGAGGTAAAATAAATCATTTGATGTTTGACTGACTTGCTTTGTGTTCCACCGGTTGAATAATTCATGAATAGGTGGCACCATCAAATTTTTGTTAAGATCCTAGGGACATTTGCTAAGAAATGAGCAGCATTTGCATACGCTCACTAATTAAATAAGCATTATAAATTTTTAATTTGATTTTGGCCGCCTTTAATACCTGTTTTGTGCATAAAAACCTTCCGTGAAAAACGTGTCCACAATTAATGATTTTTGCGAAATTGATTGCTTTCTGTTTACATATTTTTTCTGCAAAGCAGTGAACCAATGTGCTCTTTGTCAGCTATCTGGCTGTCAGTTACGTGTTTCCTTGCGTCGGTTGTTACGTGAAGGAGTGATGCAAGATAGAGAGCAGCCATGGGTGACGTTTCGAAGCACTAAACACAACCAAAATTATTACACATAAGGTGAAAGCGGCTGTGTGTCTATGTGCTGACTGCGCTGACTGACATCCCCCACTTTCACTGTATGTGGAAACATTTTGGTTGCATTTAGTGCTTAGCTGCTTATCATTTTCGAGGAAAAACCACAGTGTGTACCACGTCAAACAAAAGTAATAGTTCATGTAGAAACAACCACCTGCTGCTGTTCCCCTCCTCCCGGTGTGTGATCCAGACGAATGAACACTCAATTGACAGCCGGATGCCTTAAACGTAGAGCACATCGGTGCACTGTTCCACAACAGCTACTGCTGCAACAGCACAACTGCAATTAACTACTGAAACACCTATTGCTTCAAATACTGCCTGGTCGAAAGTCTGATCTTCAAGCGCCATGAACGAAACATACATGCGATATATGTTAAGCAAAAGCCGTGTTATGTGAAGAATCTGGAGCAAGATACTTGGCAATTCGCTCCTATACACATTCATGGAGGAATGATGTTGAGTACATAGCGAGGCTAACAAGTCATTCCAGTCATCACTTCCAGAGATTTGAAAGAAATTCATTTTAGTACTAACATTCACTTTGAAACATGTACATACCTTTTTTCTTATTTTCTAAAGCAAAATCAAAGAGGGTGGAGCCACAACTCTGTCTCGTTTCGACTGGAATGGTTATGTGTAATATGGCTACCTGATTCATGCTCTCTTAAACTGACTTCTTGTTTTGCAGGTTTGTCTGGGTAACAGCGTCCACGAGCCGGAGAAGCAGGGGTGCAAGAGGGAATGATTATTCTACAGTTACCGCACCTTTTCGAGGATTCACACCAGTTTGTGGCACCAGCACCAATGGTGCTTCCTGCCAGTACTTTCAAGCAAGCGACACTACAAATGGCTAGATTAGCGTGTCTTTAACCACCAAAGCTAATCACATTTTTGCACAATATTTGTGCTTCATTGTAACAAACAGATATGAAGGGTTCACCGCTGTGACTAGTTTTGCGTACTTTGTGTACAGTTTTTGGTTGAAATAAATTCATTACAAAATGCGTGCTCTCAGACTGCAGTACTCACAAAGGGTTATACACAGACAGAAAAGTCACATTAATATGCACGGGGGGTACGATAGACAAGACGTCTAAACTACGGATAAGGGTAGCAAAAGTGAGGTATAACAAAGGTCTAATATTAGACCTACTTCCGAAATGGAGGTATAAAACAGATCTAAGTCTAAACTTCAGTGCTAATGCATGTCTAAGAGCCATGACTAATTTTAGGCATCATGTCTAGAAAAGGGGTAAAGGGGTAAATCATGTCTACGTACGTAGATATCCAATGCCTAAGGTTAGACGGCTATTAGTGTTACATTAGCATGTCTACTGCTATGCTAGTGGACGTCTACTTGACATTAGGTCTAGCCTTAGACATTCTATAGTTATCCCAGATGTCTAAGGTTAGACATCGTATAGCCATCTATTATCCCACCATGTGCTGTCTGGGATGTTAGTGATGTGGAGACAACGCTTAAGTTCTCCTTGGAACAGGATCACGCTGCTTTTGATAGGAGTACTGCTCAACTGGTAACACATATGAAAGCGTAGCGAAAGTAAGTTCACACAATTAATTCTCCTGGACGTGTAGCTTGTGCTTACCTAAGCTATTGCGTGATTAAGCTATTGCGTGGTGGTGGTGGTGGTGATGGTGAAAGGGCTTGCCGTTGTCGGCCTCACGTATATGGGCAACGTCACGACTGACGCCCTGGGGAAATGTGCGTCCTGGGCCGACTTCTAGGGGAACTGTGCCGACATATGTCTGAAAGCGTCTGAGGAAAACCCAGGAAAAACCCCAGACAGCACAGCCGGCACCAGCTATTGCGTACCAGACTGTTGACCAGCGTACCAGCCAACCATTGCTTGTGAGAGAGGGTGCCTTTGAAAATTTTGCTACAAATCAACAAGGAGCACACCTGCGGCTTATCCACGCTGTGGGTATAATATGCGAGAAATTACGCTGCTTTGAGAAGGCACATTGCGAAATACCACAAGTTATTCCTGCGTTGCGCTGCATGCCGTTTGTGGCAGCTGTGTTACGGTGCGTGAAATGTCATCACCTGTGGTTACTTGTGGTTGACTCTTCGAGGTGAGCCACACTTGGCGATGATATTCACAACTCGCAGCTTTACGTCGTTAGACAACGATAACCTTAACGCCGCGGCGGTCAGCCTGTGAAGTGAGTGACTTCGTGGGTTCAAAACCGCGTTGAAAGGTTCAACCCCCAGAAATCATACCTTTGGTAGTGCACTTCGGAGAGGTAAAATGAGGGCGAAATCATTTCCCACATGCAAAGTTTCCGCGTATATTCTCCTGGATACGTTACTGAGTCTGTGGATTAATTTTAGCCTGCCTTGAGCGACACCCTTGAACTGACTTACAGTATCTTGACATTTCGGTATATCACTCACCTGAACTGAGAAAAGGGATCCTAGGTATTCCCATGAGGGAACGTGTTCTTCGTCAATCGTAGGAGCGACTGTAATGTGTTTCATTTAGTCTCCGAAAAGCGGTGACGCCGCACGCAACAAATTTCCCTCACTAGCCAGTTGTCTTTCAAGAGCACCTGTCTTGAACCAGTGCGATTGTTATTGCCACATGTTACCCGAAGCATTTCCAGAGACTGGTGGAAGCACGGCTTAGTTGCGTTATCGCATTGTTGCTTTGTCGAGCTGTGAAGAGGATATGCCGGCAACGCCACAAATCCCGGTACAATAGAGAGCTTTAGTAGATCGTACGCTATCGCATTTGCGTACGTAAGGGATAGCGTACGATATACTAAGTAAGACTCACTCATTACTCACCATCGAAGCGGCGAACTCACACATCTGCACGGCATTTCGTCAGTCACTTCTTTTGTCCCGCTTTCATTTTGCGTTTGTGCAAACACAGCTGCACATATCAAGAACGCTACACTCTTAACTCGGTACCCTTTAGTAAAGGGTAAAAAATCGCAATATATTTTATTTTCTATTTCAGAAGCTACCAGGTACCCTCTGAGCAGTACCTTTTATAAAAGTTACAAGGAAACCCACTAATTAGAGGTTACGGCCTTCAATCCAGCACCTGCCCGTAAAGGTTACGCCAACGTGCGGCTTTTTATACAGGATGTTCATTTTTATTCGCCACAGAGTAGCGCTCATTTGGCAGGTGGGTTATGTGAATTTTTGCTAATTAATCGATCCGTAGTTACAAACACATGCGTCAGGAAATGTCAGAAATGTTTGTAACTACGGATGGCTTAATTTGCGAAAATTAACATAACCCACCTGTCAAATGAGCGCTGGTGTGATGCGAATAAAAACAAACACCCTGTGCGTGGGATATGGACAGACATTTACAGAACACACCAAGGTACCAAAATGAACCGGCAGAAAAGGAGATCTTGAACATATGTATATTACAAAAACAGAAGTCTGTCGAGAGGTGACACGTTGTGCACAAGTGCGATTCTGATGTGAGGAGAAACCATGGTCGCTTTACCATGTATGTGAAAAAAAAACTATCTTCTACGAGAAGCAATGCATAAAAGTGCGAGGAAGCCAGCGAGTCAAAACAACTGACCTATGTTTGCTAAGCTGAACAGACCCAACGAAATGGAGAATTGCGGCAGAAAAAAATTTATTCCACATTCGTGTTGCAGAGGCGAGCGCAAATGGCAATACAGTATTACATAAAACGCACACAACCTTGAGGAATATGAGTGTACAGTAACGCAGGAGACACTACATTACTGCGTTATCAGCGTTGGAGGCACTCTGGGACGAGTTTGTGAGGTACTGCATTGCGCTGGTGACGGTATGTGAACCTGCATGTGGGATCCTGGGAACAAAAGTTTGGGCAATGAGAGTAACATTTACCGAACCATTCAAATCCGTACAAAGCACAAGGTACAAAGCAGCATAAATGCGGGAAGGCGTTCACTCCGCGATTGAGTCTTAGAATATCGTAAGAATACAACAAGTAGGAAGCTGCGAATTATATATCTCGATGCATATATCCGCAGCTCGCAAAATGCACGCCGGTGTATTGACTTGGCGACCAAGTAAGAGCAGAAAAGTAGCAAGCGTAAGTGGCGTTCATATGCAGGACCGCAAAACGCTTGCCATAATCACAACAAACATGCGCTACGAGCTCTTGCTATCAAAGTAACGCACGTACCTAGCACAAAATGTACACTTACCCAGTGTATGAAGTGTGTGAATTAGGGCTGCGGTGGTGACGTTCGTTTTGGTTTTATATTCTTTGCAATCTTCGCACTCACTACACTTTCCCCTGAGAACACCGAAAATATCCTTATTTGCTAGCGACATCTAGCTTTTCCGTTGTTCCTGACTATACTATTATAAACGCGAGGAAAACCACTGATTAAAACAGATTACACTTGTTAACGGACGGACGACGAGCGTTAAGCGTTTCAAGGAAACCGCTCTCTGTGTGGATAGACCTAGACCAGGCTCGGCTACGCAGCGTAATCGGAAATCTTGGTGGTTGCGGCATAGACAATGGTTTTCCACCCTTTAGAAAAAAACATACTATCAGTATTCCAGACTGCGAACTTATAATCTGTGTTCATACAGCATTGATAACATGTAGTCGACGTATAAATGACGCTGAAACAGATAAAAAATAACAGCGTAGATTCGCAACTGTCGTCTCGAATGGGAAGCTGAAACGCGGCATTACGCTGAAAAACAGAAGGAAAACAAACGATAAGAAACTAACAAAGAAATTATCGTTGGAGATTTCGCTTAGAAGTTACAGTGTCGGAGTAGAGGGTACATTTATAAGTTACAACAAGCTATTTTTTGTTTTTTCCGAGATGTAACTTCTATTCGTGTTGTAAAGACATGACCTTGGTCGCTTTTAACCTCTAAATATACGTTACGGTGGTGTAACCTATAAGAAATCTCGAAATCTACGTCTATATAGAAGTTACATGTTTCTAAAAGTTACACTAAAAGGTACGGGTTTAAGAGTGTATTGACTTACATCTGCACAAAACGAAAAATGAGGATTTTTTGGTTACAGTGCGTGTTTTTAACACCTGCGTTCCTCGGGCAGGGTGCGCTATTTAATTATAATACCTTCTGAGTTTCAAATGTTTATTTTATTTATTTAGATATACTACAAACCCATCAAAGGGTTCAAGTAGGGTGGGTCATAACATTTCACTAAAAATGACACTCAGAATAGACACACAAAGACACACCTGCAAGCACATGCATACAAATACAAGAGTGTGAAACATGACTCTTACCTGACCTCCTGACTCCCTTCCTCTGACTCTCACCCTGAGTGGTCAGACTCAAGTGATCCTGTCAACAAACTGCTGTAATTTTGTTACATTATGTACGGCCTGTGGCAACGAATTCCAATCGCGAATAGTGCGTGGAAAAAACGAATACCTGAAACAACCTACGCGTGCGAATGGTTCTTGGAAAAGGGTACTATGAGAGCTTCTTGTAGGATGAAGTTTGCGAAACCGTGTGCAAGAATCTATGTCGATGTTATATATTCCACGCACTATTTGGTACAAGAATTTGAGTCTCTCCATCCTAAATCTGTCCGGGATGCTGCCTAAGTTTCTTCTTTGCTGTAACGTTGTAATAGAAGTGCCGTAACTGTTAAAAATAAATCTCAGTACTTGATTTTGAACCCTTGTTAACCTGTCATAATTCCTCTTGGTAAACGGAAGTAGTAGTGTATCAGCTCAACTTGCCCACAACTCACACAGTGGCCTGGACGCCATTAATGAGCAATTAGAGCTAATTGGGACCCCCCCACATTAATCAGGATAATTCAGGGAGTCATTACACTGATTGGGGACCATCTAAAACGTGTCCAGACCACTGTGTGAGTTGTGGGCTAGTTGAGCTGATAAAAAATAAAAAAATAGGTAGAAAATAAAATAAAAAGATAGAGATAGAGTGGAGAGAATGAGTTTAGTTGAAGATCAACGACGCCATCTTGTAGGAAGCGGTCCGGAACGGCCGCTGACTGTCGCTGGGCGACGGAGCACGGAGGCAGGTTACAAAGCATCGCAGCACCAGTTCCGGACATCCTGTGACGTCAGCTGTGACGTCATCATGGCATGTCTGGGCAAGTTAGGACAGCTCTGGACATGCAAGGAGAAAAACACTCGTAATACAGAGGCTGGGAAAGCAACAGTATGCAAACCATCAATAGCTAACAAGAAAATAGAACTAGTTACACAACAAATGATCCCACCACAACAGGAGCGCAGAACGATGTGACTGCTCTATCCGTCAGCCAGGCAGAGAACTGACTCGTAATGGTTTTTTTCTCCTGTATAAAGCCCCACAGCTGCACCCCCTAGCGGTTACTTTCTCAACTAATCTCACAACAAAATTATTAAGAATCACGCCAGCGCTACTCCCGGTACCAAATGCAGATGAAGATAGAAAATGGCGGGGATGTCCGGACAACAGCAACCAGCACCCGACGTGCACTGGCACGAAAATCGCAAACAAAGCGCGAACAAAGTTGGCGAAAGCATTAGTTACACAACAAATCAGCTCACCACGGCAGGAGCGCAGACCGATGCGACTGCTCTCCGAGACAGCCAGCGAGAAACTGACTGGGACGCCGCTCCGCGGCCGCTACGCGTACGCGCTCCTAGCGCCCTCTGGGGCAACCACCTCCGAGAGGCTAAGAGTGAAGAGCATTCCTGCGCCCCCTGCTGGCCGTCCTCATTGGTCGTGAGGCTAAGAGAGAAGAGCATTCCTGCGCCCCCTGCTGTCCGTTCTCATTGGTCGTGACATCATCCTATTGTCTCAGGGCTACCCTGTTTTTTTTTTCCCACTAATGCTCCTTTGGTCAATCTACAATGAAGCCACAGTATGACGTCATCATGCACCTGCGTGGCTCAAGGACGCGTACGCTCTAGACAGGGGACCTATTATTTATTGAATCACTGTCCCATGATTATTTCCTTTATTCTTCTATAACGATTGAATAGGAAACTATTGCAGAAGAGCACCATGCATGAAAGCTGATCGTAGGAATTCCAAAGTCTTACTAAATGAGACTTGCGAAAGAACAAAATATCCTAACACGTAACTCCATCAACGACAAATAAGAGGACTAGGCACTCAACAAATCAACACAGAGTACAGGTAACCAGGAGCGCAGAACTCAGGGCAACACTATCGTCAAGACAACAATGTTCCTTGTCAAAAGAGAAAAAAATACTAAGCATCAACAAAGGAAAGCATGCATATCGGGGCATGTCAGGACACGTCAGGACAAATCGTACGACTGCTGGGCAACAGAGGAAAACAAACACTTGAACAGAGTGAAAAAGGCACTCACCATCATTTTTCCCGTTCACAGCATTCCCTCATTGTAAATCCGCTCGTCACAAAATCCACCTGCATCGTCGAACACCATTCACCAGTGACGAACCACACATCCGCACCCCATCAGAGGCAGACAGAATCCCACCGAAGCTACGCTCTTCCACTGACGGCCAACGCAATTACCAGGAGCAGAGTTTGCGTGTCGAGACCCGTCAGTGTCCAAGAGAGAAGTGAATCCTTGCGCCCCCTGCAGGCCGTTCTCATTGGTCGTGACGTCATCCTATTGTCTCAGGGCTACACAGTTTTTTTCCACTAATGCTCCTCTAGACAAGGTCAACCTGAAACAATAGTCTCTCGGTATGACGTCATCATGCAGGTGCGTGGCTCAAGGACGCGTACGCTCTAGACAGGGCACCTGTTATTTATTTATTCACTATCCCTAGATTATTTCCTTTATTCTACTATAATGATTGCATAGGGAACTATTGCAGAAAAACACCATAGACAAGAGGAGATTGTAGCATTTCATTCCCAAAGTCTTACTGTACAGGAAAAAAAAATGGTTCAGCAAGACATAAAGTCACACACCTGTCCCCCTCGCGGTTACTCTCTGAACTAAATGAATCGCAAAATTATTAAGAATAGCTCGACTCCCATTCAAGGCAGCACTATCGTCAAGAATATTCCTTGTACAAAAAGAAAACACCAACATGTAGAAGGAAAGCATGTCAGAACAAGCCCAGGCATGGTCAGCACATGTTTGTCAGACAAGGGGGGAAAAAGCGAAAAGAAACAAAGAAGAAAACCAGTATCAAACTATTTCTAAGCACACGCACTCCTCTTATTAAAAAACAGTGCTCATCATAAATCTGCCCAGGACAATACACACTATTTTTCTATTGCCACACTTTTTTTCCGGTAACGGTCAATGCATTGCTACAGACTGCGTGACGTCATCACATCCTGTCTGAAGAAGAAGAAGACAGCGGCAAAGACTCCTATTATTTATTGAATCGCAAGATTATTTCCTTTGTCCTACTCTTAATGACATTGATTCTCTCATTAAAATTCAACAAAAAAGCACCCCGCATATTAACGATTTTCACCCCAAAGGCTCATCATGGTCATTAGAATTACAGTAAACTGCCACTGCTCTTTTAAAATAATAAGTGAGACCACTCAACATCACCTCGAGGCTTATGTAATACGTGACCCTTTCTATGCTCATACATTCGTTGTCTGAGGCTACACCTGCGAGCAAAAAGGTGCGAAAGCACAAGACAGAACGCCTTTACGGGAACACGATGGCATTCCTATACTATATTAATGATTATTGCATTGCAGTTTAGAAAAACTACAACTAAACTATAATTTTAGGAGGTCATTAAAATTCTACTTTCTATGGAAACTATAATTGCCCTATTACTTGGATCGCTATTAATGAAGCGCTCCAATTTTTTCTCTCTTCCCATTTCAGCCTTGTCATGCAGGGAAGCAGACTCACATCCAAAATAATTAATTTACACTGAGGGTACCGTGCTTCAGGAATTCCTATCCTGCGCTCAGGTGCAAGCATTTCTTCACGGATACCTTTAACAGCTGACTTCCTCAACATATCAAACACCCAACAAAATCAAACAAACAATCAGAGAAACCCTCTCCTCAGCTGTACCATGCGACTGTCTTCTTTGTAAAATCTGTGATCTGAGGAAGAGAGCAGCGAAAAATTGCGCGCACTTGTGCTTGACTTAAAAAACCTGAAGCATATGCCAATAAACCAAGAAAAAGACACTCATGTCTGCTATCTGATAGTGCCATATACACAGACGCATTGTCGCAAAGAAAGCACAGGACAGGGATACACAACTTTCCTTAGGTGAGCAGGGAAAAGGCTTAAGACCTCAGGAATAATAGCAGAGTCACTGGACATCGCTACGCGGCTAACACAAGATAACAACAACAAGATAATAGCAGCGGGTAAAATTGCAACACTGCTAAACAAGCCCCAACATGCCATCATGACGTCGCAAACCAGGAAAAAGAAGCACGCGCGCGCACACAGCAGCTCAGGAATGCACAAGAAGAGGTGCTTTATAGGAATTTCTACTCCACACACTCAGATACCAGCATTTCTGCACGAATACCTATAACGGCTGACTTCCTCAACATATCGAGGAAAGCGAATACTGACACTCAACATATAACAAAAAACAAACAAACTCCATTCTCATGAACTCTCCTCTGCCGAGCGGCTTTCTCCTGCTCTACCTGGATGCTGACTGTTTCCCCTCATCTACATTCTGAGTAAAAGCCGTGAAAGGAGAAAAGAACCGCCAAAAATTACACGCATTTGTGCTCCAATAGCTGTAACTGCAAGAAACCGTAGCGCACGCCAATACACTGAGAAAAAGACACCCATTTCTGCCACCAGATAATTCTTGCATAATGCCACATACACAGCCGCATTACCCTTGCGTAAAGAAAGCACAGGACAGGGATACACAAATTTCCATAAGTGAGCAGGGAAAAGGCTTCAGTCGAACCGCTCAGAAATAACCGGAGAATCAACGCTTATCGCAACGAAACTCGACGGCTAGCACAACATGACACCAACAACATACTAACAGCGGGTAAAATTGCAACACTGCTAAACAAGTCCAGACATGCCACGATGACGTCACAAATCAGGAAAAAAAGCACACGCATGCACGCACAGAGGACAACACATTAAACACACGGAGCGCTCAGGAATAATCGTAGCGTTACCGCACATCGCTACGAAGCTCAACGTCTAACACAAGAGGTAGCAACAAGATATTAGCGAAGGGTAAAAATTGCAACACTACTGAACAAGTCTAGACATGCGACATCGAATGCGAAAACACTGGTGATCGGGGAAAAGGCCTAAGCCTGCGGCGGATCATCATAGAGCATACACAACTTCATTTTTCTATTTTGCGTAAACTAAGCGCGGTCTGCTTGGAAAACGACGTACAAATTTTCTTAGGGAGCAGAGAAATATAGAAATTTGTACACCGTGCTCAGATACCAGCATTTCTGCTCAAAAACCTGCAAAATTAAGCTCTGCTTACTTCGTCAAGATATCGAACACCCAACGAAATCAAACAAACAACCCCACTTCCACTGGTAGAACACTATTCAGCTTTTACGCAAGAGGCTTTCTTCTACATAAAAAATAGAGAAAATAAGAAAAGAGCAGCGAAATATTACACGCACTTTTGCTCGCATAGCTATAAGAGAAAAAAATAAATAAAATAACGACGCACACGCTAATAAACTGTGACAAAGACACCCATTTCTGCTATCAGATAATTATTGCATAATGCTAAATACTCATTCGCATTGGCCCTGCGTGAAGAAAGCACAGGACAGGGATACACAATCTATCTTAAGCGAGCACGGAAGGTCACTTCTACTCGAACAGCTTAATACCATAAAGTCTGAATTTTTGCAAAGAAAATAAAGCTTGAACAGCGCTACGAAGGTGACAGACACATACTAACAAACAAACAAACGCTTCTTCGAGTCTGTATTTTCTTTTAAAAATAACGAAAGCACACATAAAAAAAATCAAATCGGCTAGGTAGCCTACCAGACGTTGTGCCTTAAAGTTGGCTGCACGCAATGCGCGGAAGCATGCTGCGAAGCCAACTTGCGGTTTTGCTGGATGCACATGAAGTCCGATTCCAATTGGAAATCGCGCTAAGGACGTGCCAAACGTGGAATTTTCGCAAAATTAATCCCAATACCTGGAATTCTGTTCATTTTATCGGGAATGCTGGCGCTTGTGCTCTATTATTCGAAATTTTCGAATATTCGAATTTCTCGATTATCAAATTTTCGAATACGAATAGGGTTCGAATATCAACAATATTCGAACAATATTCGAAATTTCGAATATTCGCACACCTCTAGTGAATACTGACACTCAACGATATATAACAGAGCTGACATCGTGGTACCCTCGCGATAAATCTTTTATTCCAGCGGCGGCAGAATGTATTCAGAAAAGGCTTCGGGTGTGTAAGGTCAGCCCAAGGCGTGTTGATAGGAGCGCGCTGCTCTGTTGGGTACCCAAGCTTGCAGCCAGCCATGCTGGAATGATTATTTTATTTGATTTTATTTGGAGTCATTATCGGCTCACCTATTTAGTGAAGACCTATGAACACGGTTTGGTTTAAAAATGATGAGAGCTACAGTGTGTAGCGAATAATGTTCACATTTACGTGTCTGTATAATGATCGCTGCGTAGAAGCACGGCGCCGTTTTCTTCGTAGCGAACATGCATTCCTTTCTTTCTTTATTTGTTCGCGTCGGCCGAGTGACGATATCCTATTACATCCGGAACGGGGACCGATTGTCTTCCGTAAGCATACATGTCTGTGCCGTCTTTTGGCGATGGCAGGATAATCATTGACCTGAGGAATAATATGGATTTATGTGGTTGTGAAAATAGACTTTGTGTTTGTGAGTGTGAAAATGTTTGTGTGTGTGTGTGTGTGTGTGTGTACCTGTGTGTGTGCGCGCGCGCACGCGCTGGGACCCCACTTGACAAGTAAGTGTTTGCCTTTTCGTGTGGCACGAGTGATACATTTATGTACTATTGCGTGAAATAGTGGTTTAAAAAATAAGGGCAGTCGCGTTTGCATTGCTATCTGTAGGATAGGACGAGCGTTTTTAATGGAATTGCCTCGCGAACCTGGCGAAGTGTTTGTTTTGGGCAGGGTATTTTATGAGTGCCCGACGCCGGTCCTGCTGTTGTTTGTTTGTTTGTTAGTATGTATCTGTCACGTTCGTAGCGCTGTTCAAGCGCTAGCCGCGTAGCGATAAGCGGTGATTCTCCGATTATTCCTGAGCGGTACGACTTAAGCCTTTTCCCTGCTCACTTAAGGAAATTTGTGTATCCCTGTCCTGTGACACAAATGCGTGTAATTTTTCGCGGTTCTTTTCTTCTGTCACTGCTTTTACTCAGAATGTAGGTGAGGGGGGAAAAAGTCAGCATCCAGGTAGAGCAGGAGAAAGCTGCTCGGCAGAGGAGAGTTCATGAGAATGAAATTTGTTTGTTTTTTGTTATATATCGTTGAGTGTCAGTATTCACTAGAGGTGTGCGAATATTCGAAATTTCGAATATTGTTCGAATATTGTTGATATTCGAACCCTATTCGTATTCGAAAATTTGATAATCGAGAAATTCGAATATTCGAAAATTTCGAATAATGGAGCACAAGCGCCAGCATTCCCGATAAAATGAACAGAATTCCAGGTATTGGGATTAATTTTGCGAAAATTCCACGTTTGGCACGTCCTTAGCGCGATTTCCAATTGGAATCGGACTTCATGTGCATCCAGCAAAACCGCAAGTTGGCTTCGCAGCATGCTTCCGCGCATTGCGTGCAGCCAACTTTAAGGCACAACGTCTGGTAGGCTACCTAGCCGATTTGATTTTTTTTATGTGTGCTTTCGTTATTTTTAAAAGAAAATACAGACTCGAAGAAGTGTTTGTTTGTTTGTTAGTATGTGTCTGTCACCTTCGTAGCGCTGTTCAAGCCTTATTTCCTTTGCAAAAATTCAGACTTTATGGTATTAAGCTGTTCGAGTAGAAGTGACCTTCCGTGCTCGCTTAAGATAGATTGTGTATCCCTGTCCTGTGCTTTCTTCACGCAGGGCCAATGCAAATGAGTATTTAGCATTATGCAATAATTATCTGATAGCAGAAATGGGTGTCTTTGTCACAGTTTATTAGCGTGTGCGTCGTTATTTTATTAATTTTTTTCTCTTATAGCTATGCGAGCAAAAGTGCGTGTAATATTTCGCTGCTCTTTTCTTATTTTCTCTATTTTTTATGTAGAAGAAAGCCTCTTGCGTAAAAGCTGAATAGTGTTCTACCAGTGGAAGTGGGGTTGTTTGTTTGATTTTGTTGGGTGTTCGATATCTTGACGAAGTAAGCAGAGCTTAATTTTGCAGGTTTTTGAGCAGAAATGCTGGTATCTGAGCACGGTGTACAAATTTCTATATTTCTCTGCTCCCTAAGAAAATTTGTACGTCGTTTTCCAAGCAGACCGCGTTTAGTTTACGCAAAATAGAAAAATGAAGTTGTGTATGCTCTATGATGATCTGCCGCAGGCTTAGGCCTTTTCCCCGATCACCAGTGTTTTCGCATTCGATGTCGCATGTCTAGACTTGTTCAGTAGTGTTGCAATTTTTACCCTTCGCTAATATCTTGTTGCTACCGTCTTGTGTTAGACGTTGAGCTTCGTAGCGATGTGCGGTAACGCTACGATTATTCCGGAGCGCTCCGTGTGTTTAATGCGTTGTCCTCTGTGCGTGCATGCGTGTGCTTTTTTTCCTGATTTGTGACGTCATCGTGGCATCTCTGGACATGTTTAGCAGTGTTGCAATTTTACCCGCTGCTAGTATGTTGTTGGTGTCATGTTGTGCTGGCCGTCGAGTTTCGTTGCGATAAGCGTTGATTCTCCAGTTATTTCTGAGCGGTTCGACTGAAGCCTTTTCCCTGCTCACTTATGGAAATTTGTGTATCCCTGTCCTGTGCTTTCTTTACGCAAGGGTAATGCGGCTGTGTATGTGGCATTATGCAAGAATTATCTGGTGGCAGAAATGGGTGTCTTTTTCTCAGTGTATTGGCGTGCGCTACGGTTTCTTGCAGTTACAGCTATTGGAGCACAAATGCGTGTAATTTTTCGCGGTTCTTTTCTCCTTTCACGGCTTTTACTCAGAATGTAGATGAGGGGAAACAGTCAGCATCCAGGTAGAGCAGGAGAAAGCCGCTCGGCAGAGGAGAGTTCATGAGAATGGAGTTTGTTTGTTTTTTGTTATATGTTGAGTGTCAGTATTCGCTTTCCTCGGTATGTTGAGGAAGTCAGCCGTTATAGGTATTCGTGCAGAAATGCTGGTATCTGAGTGTGTGGAGCAGAAATTCCTATAAAGCACCTCTTCTTGTGCATTCCTGAGCTGCTGTGTGCGCGCGCGTGCTTCTTTTTCCTGGTTTGCGACGTCATGATGGCATGTTGGGGCTTGTTTAGCAGTGTTGCAATTTTACCCGCTGCTATTATCTTGTTGTTGTTATCTTGTGTTAGCCGCGTAGCGATGTCCAGTGACTCTGCTATTATTCCTGAGGTCTTAAGCCTTTTCCCTGCTCACCTAAGGAAAATTGTGTATCCCTGTCCTGTGCTTTCTTTGCGACAATGCGTCTGTGTATGTGGCACTATCAGATAGCAGACATGAGTGTCTTTTTCTTGGTTTATTGGCATATGCTTCAGGTTTTTTAAGTCAAGCACAAGTGCGCGCAATTTTTCGCTGCTCTCTTCCTCAGATCACCGATTTTACGAAGAAGACAGTCGCATGGTACAGCTGAGAAGAGGGTTTCTCTGATTGTTTGTTTGATTTTGTTGGGTGTTTGATATGTTGAGGAAGTCAGCTGTTAAACGTATCCGTGAAGAAATGCTTGCACCTGAGCGCAGGATAGGAATTCCTGAAGCACGGCACCCTCAGTGTAAATTAATTATTTTGGATGTGAGTCTGCTTCCCTGCATGACAAGGCTGAAATGGGAAGAGAGAAAAAATTGGAGCGCTTCATTAATAGCGATCCAAGTAATAGGGCAATTATAGTTTCCATAGAAAGTAGAATTTTAATGGACTCCTAAAATTATAGTTTAGTTGTAGTTTTTCTAAACTGCAATGCAATAATCATTAATATAGTATAGGAATGCCATCGTGTTCCCGTAAAGGCGTTCTGTCTTGTGCTTTCGCGCCTTTTTGCTCGCAGGTGTAGCCTCAGACAACGAATGTATGAGCATAGAAAGGGTCATGTATTACATAAGCGTGGAGGTGATGTTGAGTGGTCTCATTTATTATTTTAAAAGAGCAGTGGCAGTTTACTGTAATTCTAATGACCATGATGAGCCTTTGGGGTGAAAATCGTTAATATGCGGGGTGCTTTTTTGTTGAATTTTAATGAGAGAATCATAAGAGTAGGACAAAGGAAATAATCTTGCGATTCAATAAATAATAGGAGTCTTTGCCGCTGTCTTCTTCTTCTTCAGACAGGATGTGATGACGTCACGCAGTCTGTAGCAATGCATTGACCGTTACCGGAAAAAAAGTGTGGCAATAGAAAAATAGTGTGTATTGTCCTGGGCAGATTTATGATGAGCACTGTTTTTGAATAAGAGGAGTGCGTGTGCTTAGAAATAGTTTGATACTGGTTTTCTTCTTTGTTTCTTTTCGCTTTTTCCCCCCTTGTCTGACAAACATGTGCTGACATGCCTGGGCTTGTTCTGACATGCTTTCCTTCTACATGTTGGTGTTTTCTTTTTGTACAAGGAATATTCTTGACGATAGTGCTGCCTTGAATGGGAGTAGAGGTATTCTTAATAATTTTGCGATTCATTTAGTTCAGAGAGTAACCGCGAGGGGGACAGGTGTGTGACTTTATGTCTTGCTGAACCATTTTTTTTCCTGTACAGTAAGACTTTGGGAATGAAATGCTACAATCTCCTCTTGTCTATGGGGTTTTTCTGCAATAGTTCCCTATGCAATCATTATAGTAGAATAAAGGAAATAATCTAGGGAAAGTGATTCAATAAATAACAGGTGCCCTGTCTAGAGCGTACGCGTCCTTGAGCCACGCACCTGCATGATGACGTCATACCGAGAGACTATTGTTTCAGGTTGACCTTGTCTAGAGGAGCATTAGTGGAAAAAAACTGTGTAGCCCTGAGACAATAGGATGACGTCACGACCAATGAGAACGGCCTGCAGGGGGCGCAAGGATTCACTTCTCTCTTGGACACTGACGGGTCTCGACACGCAAATTCTGCTCCTGGTAATTGCGTTGGCCGTCAGTGGAAGAACGTAGCTTCGGTGGGATTCTGTCTGCCTCTGATGGGGTGCGGATGTGTGGTTCGTCACTGGTGAATGGTGTTCGATGATGCAGGTGGATTTTGTGACGAGCGGATTTACAATGAGGGAATGCTGTGAACGGGAAAAATGATGGTGAGTGCCTTTTTCACTCTGTTCAAGTGTTTGTTTTCCTCTGTTGCCCAGCAGTCGTACGATTTGTCCTGACGTGTCCTGACATGCCCCGATATGCATGCTTTCCTTTGTTGACGCTTAGTATTTTTTTCTCTTTTGACAAGGAACATTGTTGTCTTGACGATAGTGCTGCCCTGAGTTCTGCGCTCCTGGTTACCCGTACTCTGTGTTGATTTGTTGAGTGCCTAGTCCTCTTATTTGTCGTTGATGGAGTTACGTGTTAGGATATTTTGTTCTTTCGCAAGTCTCATTTAGTAAGACTTTGGAATTCCTACGATCAGCTTTCATGTATGGTGCTCTTCTGCAATAGTTTCCTATTCAATCGTTATAGAAGAATAAAGGAAATAATCATGGGATAGTGATTCAATAAATAATAGGTCCCCTGTCTAGAGCGTACGCGTCCTTGAGCCACGCAGATGCGTGATGACGTCATACTGTGGCTTCATTGTAGATTGACCAAAGGAGCATTAGTGGGAAAAAAAAACAGGGTAGCCCTGAGACAATAGGATGACGTCACGACCAATGAGAACGGCCAGCAGGGGGCGCAGGAATGCTCTTCTCTCTTAGCCTCACGACCAATGAGGACGGCCAGCAGGGGGCGCAGGAATGCTCTTCACTCTTAGCCTCTCGGAGGTGGTCGCCCCAGAGGGCGCTAGGAGCGCGTACGCGTAGCGGCCGCGGAGCGGCGTCCCAGTCAGTTTCTCGCTGGCTGTCTCGGAGAGCAGTCGCATCGGTCTGCGCTCCTGCTGTGGAGAGCTGATTTGTTGTGTAACTAATGCTTTCGCCAACTTTGTTCGCGCTTTGTTTGCGATTTTCATGCCAGTGCACGTCGGGTGCTGGTTGCTGTTGTCCGGGCATCCCCGCCATTTTCTATCTTCTTCTGCATTTGGTACCGGGAGTAGCGCTGGCGTGATTCTTAATAATTTTGTTGTGAGATTAGTTGAGAAAGTAACCGCTAGGGGGTGCAGCTGTGGGGCTTTATACAGGAGAAAAAAACCATTACGAGTCAGTTCTCTGCCTGGCTGACGGATAGAGCAGTCACATCGTTCTGCGCTCCTGTTGTGGTGGGATCATTTGTTGTGTAACTAGTTCTATTTTCTTGTTAGCTATTGATGGTTTGCATACTCTTGCTTTCCCAGCCTCTGTATTACGAGTGTTTTTCTCCTTGCATGTCCAGAGCTGTCCTAACTTGCCCAGACATGCCATGATGACATCACAGCTGACGTCACAGGATGTCCGGAACTGGTGCTGCGATGCTTTGTAACCTGCCTCCGTGCTCCGTCGCCCAGCGACAGTCAGCGGCCGTTCCGGACCGCTTTCTACAAGATGGCGTCGTTGATCTTCAACTAAACTCCTTCTCTCCACTCTATCTGTACCTTTTTATTTTATTTTCTACCTATTTTTTATTTTTTATCAGCTCAACTAGCCCACAACTCACACAGTGGTCTGGACACGTTTTAGATGGTCCCCAATTAGTGTAATGACTCCCTGAATTATCCTGATTAATGTGGGGGGTCCCAATTAGCTCTAATTGCTCATTAATGGCGTCCAGGCTACTGTGTGAGTTGTGGGCAAGTTGAGCTGATACACTACTACTAACGGATCCCAAATAACCGACCCATATTCGAGTACAGGCCTCACAAGGGATTTATATAAACTCAATTTCGTTTCACATGTTATAAACCTTAAATTTCGTCTTAAGTAACACAGTTTCTTTCTCGCCTTGTTCACAACGTGGTCTACTTGTGCATTCCATGATAAATCTGACCGAATAATTATCCCTAGGTATTTAACCTGTTCAACTCTCCTAAGTGGAATTTTTCCGATACTGTAACTGTGAATAAGAGGTTTCCTTTTGAGTGATATAGACATAACAACGCTTTTCTCGGGATTGATTGACATCTGCCACATGTCGCACCATTCGTTAATTTTCTCTCGGGCATGTGCATGTGTAATATGATCATTCTCATCACTGACTCGACAATAAACAACACAGTCATCAGCGTATAGTCTGATACATACTGGCAAGTGAGACACCGATTCACAGATATCGTTCAAGAAGAAAGAGTGCTGGTCCCAACACACATCCCTGTGGGGCTCCGGAGCTAACCGGAGCTCGCGTGGAACTGGAGCCAGCGAAGTGCACGAATTGTTCTCTATCGGAGAAGTATATAATCATACATCCACCTAATAACTGCATCATTACGTAAAATATGTTGGAGTTTTTGCTCAAGCTTCTTGTGCACTTGCCTTACCAGCAACTGATAATAATGAAATCGGCCTGTAATTCGAGACAATACGCTGGTCCCCATCTTTAGGTCTCGGGCATACCTTCGCGACGTTCCACTCTGCCGCCACAGAGCCACCACGTAAGCTGCGGTTAAATATACGGCAAAGATATTTCGACACCCAAACAGCATAGCACCTCAGAACGTATTAGGGATCCCCCATCTGGACCTGCACTCTTTCTCACATCCAAACTTAGCAATAGATTTAGAACACCTTATTCTCGAATTATCAAGTCCCCTAGACAATCGACATTACTATTAGCGACAAAATCGGGACAACGGCCATTATCACGTGTGAAAACTGATTGAAAATGGCAGTTAAAGGCTTCAGATATGACACGAGGGTCCATCTCGTTAATAATAAATGACCGGTTTTCTTTTCCTTTTGGGGGTGAGATATATCTTCAAAATTTCCGTGGACTTGTGCTGAAGTAATTTTTCATAGTGACGTTATAGAAGTTGAATTTCGCTCCTTTAAGCTTCAGCTTAAAATCAGCGTTGGCGTATATAATATAGTATAGTATATGTAAATGTGTATATATTATAGCCACTTCCCTGCGCTGCGCCGATGAGTCCCAACTAGGACGAAACGGCCGTCCGCATCTGGAATGACACGAACAAGTTAGAAACAAAGTACACCTATACGGCATGTCCCTTTGCTCATGTGCCAAGTGAATTAAAAAAAGCGGCCGCTTAGTTAACCAGAGTGCGATCAACCCCGTAACTTCTGTCGCTGTAGGGCCTGTGCACCAGTAGCTACTTAGACCGGCATCTTAATTAACTTACAGTAATTATTTTAATTATTGACAATAAACGGCTACTTTAAGTTGCAAAATTCAATTCCAATGTTTTGTTTTGGTCATCGGCAGTTGAAAAGAAAGAAGAATAAAACAGACCTATAGTCGGTGTTCAAGCGAAACCTGGTAATCTTTAGTTAGAATAACAATCTAGAATCTGTCCCGCCATATAAGAACGGCATTGCCATTCGCTTATGTCTCCCTGTATTTAACCACCAGAAGCCAGCATAGTGTCTGAAACGTTGTGCGTAAAATTTCCTCTGGCCGTATTTACATGTTTATTTATTTTTCATATTAAATGCAATAAGAATATGTTATAAAGTTCTACTTCAGCACAGAAGATACCGTTTTTAGGTTGAACACGACTGTAGTATTTTACATTTTCTGCGTATGCTGTGAGAAAAACTAGAGGGCTAACAATATTGTTAACCGTGAAATATGACAGCCCTATCATATTTCACGCTTAACAATATTATTAGCCTCCCTGAAGGATTGAAGTGCAGCAAGATATAGTTTTATGAGAACAAACGCCCTGAAGGTGATGATGATGACGATGCTGGTTCTGTCTCGCAATATATTACCGGTGTAGATTGATTATGGCGGGCTAGATTGATGCATGAGACGAGTAACATTTTTTAGCGCCGGCGATAACGAAAAAAAGAAGAATGCCGCTGTGAATGGGTGAGGGTGGGTATTTGTCCAGGTTCAGACCTTACAGGACAAGCAACATGTTGTTCACATCCGTCTTCCGTCTTGACGTCGACGTTGACGCATATGGTTCATGTGACAAGGGCGTGTGATTGAGAACACAAAGGTGGTTGATGACTTTTCTGAGATGTGATAAAACATAATGAACAAATTTTGTGAGGAATATGTGGCTCCATTGTGTCAGAGAACGAAAATCGCTAGCTGCTGACGATGACGTCGTGAGAGCCTATAAAAGTTTATTATAATAAATTGGCCGCGAACTTAACCGCCATATTTTGCGCAGTGTCTACAAGCATCATAAGGAATCACGTTGCAGCGTTGTTTTCACTTTGGTCTGGGCCCGCCCCTCCTTTAAGGGGTGCTGTTCGCCTCTCTGTTCTCTACGTTTTCACATATGTTGAATCGAGGTAAGCGTATTTACGCAACGTGGAATGACCAGGTGGGCAAAGTTGATTGATGCACCGACCGGCGGCGGCTCATTGTTGTCTGGTCTACGTAGTTACAACGTGATGTTCGAAGCTAGAAACGTCATCTACATGAGGTAAGGTTCTGAAGCAATAAGTCATTGTGAAGGGTGGGACGCGCAGCCGTATCGTCTGGAATATAGCATGCACTGATGCACAACGTGTAGCCCCGTAAAGCAGAGGAATTTAGAAAACACTTAACGCGCACCACTAAAGGAGCATATTGGCGCTATGATGCACAAGAACTGCGTGATCTGACATCGCCGCTTGTGGCCACAACTCGTGCACCTAGTACGAGTACCTTCGATTCCATCCATCGCAGACGCAATGTTTACTCGAGGCCATCAAACTTCTATATGGAAGAGTCGGTGTTGTGGTAGACTTCGGTCTTTTTGCCACTCGTTCGCATTCCTTCTCAACAACGGCAGCGTTCCCGTTTTTCTAGTTTCCGTCCCCTAGAGTTTCAACGAGGATTCCAGCGGTTCAAGGCCCCAACAGCATCGAGTGTATTTTACAACCGAAAATGGGCCAGCGTTGTCTCTGATAAACCGAACAGAACGTGAGCATAGCTCCCTAATGTAAAAGCCTGTGTTTTGGCACACAGAGGGACGTGTCGAGTCATGTGTGTGGTGTGTGTGTGTCTTGTGTTGTCCCTCTGTGTGCCCACACTCAGGCTTTTACGTTATGGAGTTCATCCACCAGCTAGCCTGCACGAGTGAGCAGAGCTCTTTCAACGGCATGCGACGGATTCTCAGTGGACGTGGTTTACACGGTTTACTGATGAAAACACGCAATTTTATCAGTTTCTACTCTCGTAAAACTTCGAGCAGGCAAGATGTGCGTCCTCTTTTGTGTACCCGTGCGTCCCCGAGGGTCCTCATGAGTGCCCCTCACCCTCACCTCACGCCTTTGAGGTGAGGGTGAGTGAAGGCAAGTCAGAGATGAGGCCATCCGTGAGTGCACTCATGAGGTTCTTACCCTCACGAAATCTCCTATGAGTGCACTCATGAGGTTCTTACCCTCACGAGGTCTCCGGTGAGTGCACTCATGAGGTTTTGCCCCTCATGAGACCTCCTGTGAGTGCACTCATAAGGTGTGAGGGGCGCCAGGTCTGTGTGAGTGAAGTCACTGGTGAGGCCTGAGGGGTGTGAGGTCACTATGAGTGCACTCAGAAATGAGGTGAAATGACGCATGCAAGGCTTGCGTAAGTTATGAAGGCACTCATACGTGAGGCCTTCAGTAACGCGAGGCTTATTGACGACGCCCTCACCCTCATATGTGGGGTGGACAGGGTATCTATTTATTGATAACGAAAAAACTAGACTTCGGCAGGGACCGGTTTGTTGCGTTTCCGGCGCAGCCACCTGAAAAGTGCACAAACAGGGTGTCCCAGAAAACGTGTAATTGAATTATAATAATAATAAAAAAAAAACTACGCCGCCTAGAATCATGCGGTCAACTGCATTTGTTCTTATTAGGTTTTGGCCACCTGCTGATGTGAATGTCATGAATCGTAAGTTTAATTATGCAAATATTTGCGAACTGAACTCGGGAATTTGCCAAGTAAGGATCACTTTTTTACCCCAGCAATATGAAGAGCGTGCCGAATTCATTCAAATTGCTGATAATTTACTGTGATATTCACGAGCTATCCCATCGGAAAAAATAGCCGATCATCATGCTCCGGACCATAACGCGCGATGTCTTTTTGAGCGTCATCGCTCTCAGTCCGACGA
Organism: Ornithodoros turicata; assembly: GCF_037126465.1. Taxonomy (NCBI): domain Eukaryota; kingdom Metazoa; phylum Arthropoda; class Arachnida; order Ixodida; family Argasidae; genus Ornithodoros; species Ornithodoros turicata. The sequence goes on along the minus strand of NC_088203.1, from coordinate 28,562,560 downwards.
AAGGAGGTTCCAAACCCAGCAGACAGTGTGATAGTAGAAAAAGTAAATGTTCCTGAAATTTGGAGAGGGAAAGCATTATCCCGGCGAAAGTAGGACGCTATAAGCCATGTCTGTGTTGTCTCGTTCTGCGAAGCGGAGGTGAGCTGGGTTTCCAACCACCTTTCGTCGGACTGACAACGATAGCGCTGAAAAATTCGTCGCGCACAATCTTGTGAGAGCTCCGCAGGGCATGATGATCGGCTATTTTTTCTGATGGGATAGCTCCTGAGTACCCCAGTCAATTATCATTAATTTGAGTAAATTAGACATGCTCTTCACATTGGTGGTGGGGTAAAAAAGTGGCCTTTACTTTGGGTAAATTCCGACTTAAGTTCGCAAAAATTTACATATAATTCAACTTACGTTACACGACATTCACACCAGGAGGTGGCAAAAACCTAGTAAGAACAAATGCCGTTGACCGCATGACTCTAGGTAGTGTAGTTTTTTTTATTATAATTCAATGACACGTTTTCTGGGACACCCTGTATAAGCATGGTGCAGTTTAAAAAGGTGGTGCGCACGTTTTTAGCATTTTCGTCTATGTCGCGCTGGGAACACAGCGAAGATTCCTGAGCTGACTCATTACTTGGTGATATGGTTCCAGCAACACAACTACCGTCATGGTGCACTTTGAAGGGCTTGTGTGCACACTTTTAGCAATTTCGTCTATGTCGCGCTAGGAACATAGCGAAGCGTCCTTAGCTGACTGATTACTTGGCGATATGGTTCCAGCAACACAACATTTGACTGGGTGCACTTTAAAGGGCTTGTGTGCACACTTTTAGCAATTTCGTCTATGTCGCGCTAGGAATATAGCGAAGCGTCCTTAGCTGACTGATTACTTGGCGATATGGTTCCAGCAACACAACATCTGACAGGGTGCACTTTAAAGGGCTGGTGTGCACACTTTTAGCAATTTCGTCTATGTCGCTCTGCGAACACAGCGAAGCGTCCCAAGCTGACTGATCACTTGGTGATATGGTTCCAGCAACACAACTGAGGGCAGGGTGCACTTTAAAGGGCTGGTGTGCACACTTTTAGCAATTTCGTCTATGTCGCGTTAGGAGCACAGCGAAGCGTCCTTAGCTGACTGATTACTTGGCGATATGGTTCCTACAACACAACATCTGACAGGGTGCACTTTAAAGGGCTGGTGTGCATACTTTTAGCAATTTCGTCTATGTCGCTCTGGGAACACAGCGAAGCGTCCTAAGCTGACTGATCACTTGGTGATATGGTTACAGCAACACAACTGAGAGCAGGGTGCACTTTAAAGGGCTAGTGTGCACACTTTTAGCAATTTCGTCTATGTCGCTCTGGGAACAGAGCGAAGCGTCCCAAGCTGACTGATCACTTGGTGATATGGTTACAGCAACACAACTGAGGGCAGGGTGCACTTTAAAGGGCTGGTGTGCACACTTTTAGCAATTTCGTCTATGTCGCGTTAGGAGCACAGCGAAGCGTCCTTAGCCGACTGATTACTTGGCGATATGGTTCCTACAACACAACATCTGACAGGGTGCACTTTCAAGGGCTGGTGTGCATACTTTTAGCAATTTCGTCTATGTCGCTCTGGGAACACAGCGAAGCGTCCCAAGCTGACTGACCACTTGGTGATATGGTTCCAGCAACACAACTGAGGGCAGGGTGCACTTTAAAGGGCTGGTGTGCACACCTTTAGCAATTTCGTCTATGTCGCTCCGGGAACACAGCGAAGCGTCCTAAGCTGACTGATTACTTGGTGATATGGTTCCAATGACCCAACTACCAGCAGGGTGCACATTAAACAGCTGGTGTGCACGTTTTTAGCAATTTCGTCTATGTCGCGCTGGGAACACAGCGAAGCGTCCGAAGCTGACTGATTAATTGTTGATATGGTACCAGCAACACAACTACCGGCAGGGTGCACTTTAAAGGGCTGGTGTGCACACTTTTAGCAATTTCGTCTATGTCGCTCTGGGAACACAGCGAAGCGTCCCAAGCTGACTGATCACTTGGTGATATGGATCCAGCAACACAACTGAGGGCAGGGTGCACTTTAAAGGGCTGGTGTGCACGCTTTTAGCAATTTCGTCTATGTCGCTCTGGGAACACAGCGAAGCGTCCCAAGCTGACTGATCACTTGGTGATATGGTTCCAGCAACACAACTGAGGGCAGGGTGCACTTTAAAGGGCTGGTGTGCACACTTTTAGCAATTTCGTCTATGTCGCGTTAGGAGCACAGCGAAGCGTCCTTAGCTGACTGATTACTTGGCGATATGGTTCCTACAACACAACATCTGACAGGGTGCACTTTCAAGGGCTGGTGTGCATACTTTTAGCAATTTCGTCTATGTCGCTCTGGGAACACAGCGAAGCGTCCCAAGCTGACTGATCACTTGGTGATATGGTTCCAGCAACACAACTGAGGGCAGGGTGCACTTTAAAGGGCTGGTGTGCACACTTTTAGCAATTTCGTCTATGTCGCGTTAGGAGCACAGCGAAGCGTCCTTAGCTGACTGATTACTTGGCGATATGGTTCCTACAACACAACATCTGACAGGGTGCACTTTAAAGGGCTGGTGTGCATACTTTTAGCAATTTCGTCTATGTCGCTCTGGGAACACAGCGAAGCGTCCTAAGCTGACTGATCACTTGGTGATATGGTTACAGCAACACAACTGAGGGCAGGGTGCACTTTAAAGGGCTAGTGTGCACACTTTTAGCAATTTCGTCTATGTCGCTCTGGGAACAGAGCGAAGCGTCCCAAGCTGACTGATCACTTGGTGATATGGTTACAGCAACACAACTGAGGGCAGGGTGCACTTTAAAGGGCTGGTGTGCACACTTTTAGCAATTTCGTCTATGTCGCGTTAGGAGCACAGCGAAGCGTCCTTAGCCGACTGATTACTTGGCGATATGGTTCCTACAACACAACATCTGACAGGGTGCACTTTCAAGGGCTGGTGTGCATACTTTTAGCAATTTCGTCTATGTCGCTCTGGGAACACAGCGAAGCGTCCCAAGCTGACTGATCACTTGGTGATATGGTTCCAGCAACACAACTGAGGGCAGGGTGCACTTTAAAGGGCTGGTGTGCACACCTTTAGCAATTTCGTCTATGTCGCTCCGGGAACACAGCGAAGCGTCCTAAGCTGACTGATTACTTGGTGATATGGTTCCAATGACCCAACTACCAGCAGGGTGCACATTAAACCGCTGGTGTGCACGTTTTTAGCAATTTCGTCTATGTCGCGCTGGGAACACAGCGAAGCGCCCGAAGCTGACTGATTAATTGTTGATATGGTACCAGCAACACAACTACCGGCAGGGTGCACTTTAAAGGGCTGGTGTGCACACTTTTAGCAATTTCGTCTATGTCGCTCTGGGAACACAGCGAAGCGTCCCAAGCTGACTGATCACTTGGTGATATGGATCCAGCAACACAACTGAGGGCAGGGTGCACTTTAAAGGGCTGGTGTGCACGCTTTTAGCAATTTCGTCTATGTCGCTCTGGGAACACAGCGAAGCGTCCCAAGCTGACTGATCACTTGGTGATATGGTTCCAGCAACACAACTGAGGGCAGGGTGCACTTTAAAGGGCTGGTGTGCACGCTTTTAGCAATTTCGTCTATGTCGCGTTAGGAGCACAGCGAAGCGTCCTTAGCTGACTGATTACTTGGCGATATGGTTCCTACAACACAACATCTGACAGGGTGCACTTTCAAGGGCTGGTGTGCATACTTTTAGCAATTTCGTCTATGTCGCTCTGGGAACACAGCGAAGCGTCCCAAGCTGACTGATCACTTGGTGATATGGATCCAGCAACACAACTGAGGGCAGGGTGCACTTTAAAGGGCTAGTGTGCACACTTTTAGCAATTTCGCCTATGTCGCTCTGGGAACACAGCGAAGCGTCCTAAGCTGACTGATCATTTGGTGATATGGATCCAGCAACACAACTGAGGGCAGGGTGCACTTTAAAGGGCTAGTGTGCACACTTTTAGCAATTTCGTCTATGTCGCTCTGGGAACACAGCGAAGCGTCCGAAGCTGACTGATTAATTGTTGATATGGTACCAGCAACACAACTACCGGCAGGGTGCACTTTAAAGGGCTGGTGTGCACACTTTTAGCAATTTCGTCTATGTCGCTCTGGGAACACAGCGAAGCGTCCCAAGCTGACAGATCACTTGGTGATATGGATCCAGCAACACAACTGAGGGCAGGGTGCACTTTAAAGGGCTGGTGTGCACGCTTTTAGCAATTTCGTCTATGTCGCTCTGGGAACACAGCGAAGCGTCGCAAGCTGACTGATCACTTGGTGATATGGTTCCAGCAACACAACTGAGGGCAGGGTGCACTTTAAAGGGCTGGTGTGCACACTTTTAGCAATTTCGTCTATGTCGCGTTAGGAGCACAGCGAAGCGTCCTTAGCTGACTGATTACTTGGCGATATGGTTCCTACAACACAACATCTGACAGGGTGCACTTTAAAGGGCTGGTGTGCATACTTTTAGCAATTTCGTCTATGTCGCTCTGGGAACACAGCGAAGCGTCCTAAGCTGACTGATCACTTGGTGATATGGTTACAGCAACACAACTGAGGGCAGGGTGCACTTTAAAGGGCTAGTGTGCACACTTTTAGCAATTTCGTCTATGTCGCTCTGGGAACAGAGCGAAGCGTCCCAAGCTGACTGATCACTTGGTGATATGGTTACAGCAACACAACTGAGGGCAGGGTGCACTTTAAAGGGCTGGTGTGCACACTTTTAGCAATTTCGTCTATGTCGCGTTAGGAGCACAGCGAAGCGTCCTTAGCCGACTGATTACTTGGCGATATGGTTCCTACAACACAACATCTGACAGGGTGCACTTTCAAGGGCTGGTGTGCATACTTTTAGCAATTTCGTCTATGTCGCTCTGGGAACACAGCGAAGCGTCCCAAGCTGACTGATCACTTGGTGATATGGTTCCAGCAACACAACTGAGGGCAGGGTGCACTTTAAAGGGCTGGTGTGCACACCTTTAGCAATTTCGTCTATGTCGCTCCGGGAACACAGCGAAGCGTCCTAAGCTGACTGATTACTTGGTGATATGGTTCCAATGACCCAACTACCAGCAGGGTGCACATTAAACGGCTGGTGTGCACGTTTTTAGCAATTTCGTCTATGTCGCGCTGGGAACACAGCGAAGCGTCCGAAGCTGACTGATTAATTGTTGATATGGTACCAGCAACACAACTACCGGCAGGGTGCACTTTAAAGGGCTGGTGTGCACACTTTTAGCAATTTCGTCTATGTCGCTCTGGGAACACAGCGAAGCGTCCCAAGCTGACTGATCACTTGGTGATATGGATCCAGCAACACAACTGAGGGCAGGGTGCACTTTAAAGGGCTGGTGTGCACGCTTTTAGCAATTTCGTCTATGTCGCTCTGGGAACACAGCGAAGCGTCCCAAGCTGACTGATCACTTGGTGATATGGTTCCATCAACACAACTGAGGGCAGGGTGCACTTTAAAGGGCTGGTGTGCACGCTTTTAGCAATTTCGTCTATGTCGCGTTAGGAGCACAGCGAAGCGTCCTTAGGTGACTGATTACTTGGCGATATGGTTCCTACAACACAACATCTGACAGGGTGCACTTTCAAGGGCTGGTGTGCATACTTTTAGCAATTTCGTCTATGTCGCTCTGGGAACACAGCGAAGCGTCCCAAGCTGACTGATCACTTGGTGATATGGTTCCAGCAACACAACTGAGGGCAGGGTGCACTTTAAAGGGCTGGTGTGCATACTTTTAGCAATTTCGTCTATGTCGCTCTGGGAACACAGCGAAGCGTCCCAAGCTGACTGATCACTTGGTGATATGGTTCCAGCAACACAACTGAGGGCAGGGTGCACTTTAAAGGGCTGGTGTGCACACTTTTAGCAATTTCGTCTATGTCGCGTTAGGAGCACAGCGAAGCGTCCTTAGCTGACTGATTACTTGGCGATATGGTTCCTACAACACAACATCTGACAGGGTGCACTTTAAAGGGCTGGTGTGCATACTTTTAGCAATTTCGTCTATGTCGCTCTGGGAACACAGCGAAGCGTCCTAAGCTGACTGATCACTTGGTGATATGGTTACAGCAACACAACCGAGGGCAGGGTGCACTTTAAAGGGCTAGTGTGCACACTTTTAGCAATTTCGTCTATGTCGCTCTGGGAACAGAGCGAAGCGTCCCAAGCTGACTGATCACTTGGTGATATGGTTACAGCAACACAACTGAGGGCAGGGTGCACTTTAAAGGGCTGGTGTGCACACTTTTAGCAATTTCGTCTATGTCGCGTTAGGAGCACAGCGAAGCGTCCTTAGCCGACTGATTACTTGGCGATATGGTTCCTACAACACAACATCTGACAGGGTGCACTTTCAAGGGCTGGTGTGCATACTTTTAGCAATTTCGTCTATGTCGCTCTGGGAACACAGCGAAGCGTCCCAAGCTGACTGATCACTTGGTGATATGGTTCCAGCAACACAACTGAGGGCAGGGTGCACTTTAAAGGGCTGGTGTGCACACCTTTAGCAATTTCGTCCATGTCGCTCCGGGAACACAGCGAAGCGTCCTAAGCTGACTGATTACTTGGTGATATGGTTCCAATGACCCAACTACCAGCAGGGTGCACATTAAACCGCTGGTGTGCACGTTTTTAGCAATTTCGTCTATGTCGCGCTGGGAACACAGCGAAGCGTCCGAAGCTGACTGATTAATTGTTGATATGGTACCAGCAACACAACTACCGGCAGGGTGCACTTTAAAGGGCTGGTGTGCACACTTTTAGCAATTTCGTCTATGTCGCTCTGGGAACACAGCGAAGCGTCCCAAGCTGACTGATCACTTGGTGATATGGATCCAGCAACACAACTGAGGGCAGGGTGCACTTTAAAGGGCTGGTGTGCACGCTTTTAGCAATTTCGTCTATGTCGCTCTGGGAACACAGCGAAGCGTCCCAAGCTGACTGATCACTTGGTGATATGGTTCCAGCAACACAACTGAGGGCAGGGTGCACTTTAAAGGGCTGGTGTGCACGCTTTTAGCAATTTCGTCTATGTCGCGTTAGGAGCACAGCGAAGCGTCCTTAGCTGACTGATTACTTGGCGATATGGTTCCTACAACACAACATCTGACAGGGTGCACTTTCAAGGGCTGGTGTGCATACTTTTAGCAATTTCGTCTATGTCGCTCTGGGAACACAGCGAAGCGTCCCAAGCTGACTGATCACTTGGTGATATGGATCCAGCAACACAACTGAGGGCAGGGTGCACTTTAAAGGGCTAGTGTGCACACTTTTAGCAATTTCGTCTATGTCGCTCTGGGAACACAGCGAAGCGTCCTAAGCTGACTGATCATTTGGTGATATGGATCCAGCAACACAACTGAGGGCAGGGTGCACTTTAAAGGGCTAGTGTGCACACTTTTAGCAATTTCGTCTATGCCGCTCTGGGAACACAGCGAAGCGTCCTAAGCTGACTGATCATTTGGTGATATGGATCCAGCAACACAACTGAGGGCAGGGTGCACTTTAAAGGGCTAGTGTGCACACTTTTAGCAATTTCGTCTATGTCGCTCTGGGAACACAGCGAAGCGTCCCAAGCTGACTGATCACTTGGTGATATGGTTCCAGCGACACAACTGAGGGCAGGGTGCACTTTAAAGGGCTGGTGTGCATACTTTTAGCAATTTCGTCTACGTCGCTCTGGGAACACAGCGAAGCGTCCCAAGCTGACTGATCACTTGGTGATATGGTTCCAGCAACACAACTGAGGGCAGGGTGCACTTTAAAGGGCTGGTGTGCACACCTTTAGCAATTTAGTCTATGTCGCTCCGGGAACACAGCGAAGCGTCCTAAGCTGACTGATTACTTGGTGATATGGTTCCAATGACCCAACTATCAGCAGGGTGCACATTAAACGGCTGGTGTGCACGTTTTTAGCAATTTCGTCTATGTCGCGCTGGGAACACAGCGAAGCGTCCTAATCTGACTGGTTAATTGGTGATATGGATCCAGCAACACAACTGAGGGCAGGGTGCACTCTAAAGGGCTGGTGTGCACACCTTTAGCAATTTCGTCTATGTCGCTCCGGGAACACAGCGAAGCGTCCTAAGCTGACTGATTACTTGGTGATATGGTTCCAATGACCCAACTACCAGCAGGGTGCACATTAAACGGCTGGTGTGCACGTTTTTAGCAATTTCGTCTATGTCGCGCTGGGAACACAGCGAAGCGTCCGAAGCTGACTGATTAATTGGTGATATGGTTGCAGCAACACAACTACCGGCAGGGTGCACTTTAAAGGGCTGGTGTGCCCACTTTTAGCAATTTCGTCTATCTCGCGCTAGGAACACAGCGAAGCGTCCTAATCTGACTGGTTAATTGGTGATATGGTTCCTGAAAGACAACTACCGGCAGGGTGCACTTTAAAGGGCCGGTGTGCACACTTTTAGCAATCACGTCTATGTCGCGCTGGGAACACAGCGAAGCGTCCTTAGCTGACTGACTACTTGGTGGTATGGTTCCAGTAACACAAATACTGGCAGGGTACACTTTAAAGGGCTGGTGTGCACACTTTTAGCAATTTCGTCTATGTCGCGCTGGGAATACAGCGAAGCGTCCTGAGCTGACTGATTACTTGATGATATTGGGTGTGTTCCCAGCATGACGTAGAAGAAATTGCCAAAACTTGCACACCAGCCTTTTAAAGTGCCCCCTACCGGTAGTTGTGTCGCTGAAACCAGATCACCAAGTAATCAGTCAGCTGAGGACGCTTCGCTGTGTTCCCATCACGATGTAGAGAAAATTGCTAAAAACGTACACATCAGCTCTTTAAAGTGCACTGTGCCGGTAGTTGTGTCGCTGGAACCATATTACCAAGTAATCAGTCAGCTCAGGACGCTTCGCTGTGTTCCCATCCCGATGTAGAGGAAATTGCTGAAAACGTACACATCAGGCTCTTTAAAGTGCACTCTGCCGGTAGTTGTTTCGCAGGAACCATATCACTAAGTAATCAGTTAGCTCAGCACGCTTCGCTGTGTTCCCATCCCGATGTAGAGGAAATTGCTAAAAACGTACACACCAGCCCTTTAAACTGCACCCTGCCCGGGTAGTTGTGTGGCTGGAACCAGATCACCAAGTAATCAGTCAGCTGAGGACGCTTCGCTGTGTTCCCATCCCGATGTAGAGAAAATTGCTAAAAACGTACACATCAGCTCTTTAAAGTGCACTGTGCCGGTAGTTGTGTCGCTGGAACCATATTACCAAGTAATCAGTCAGCTCAGGACGCTTCGCTGTGTTCCCATCCCGATGTAGAGGAAATTGCTGAAAACGTACAGATCAGGCTCTTTAAAGTGCACTCTGCCGGTAGTTGTTTCGCAGGAACCATATCACTAAGTAATCAGTTAGCTCAGCACGCTTCGCTGTGTTCCCATCCCGATGTAGAGGAAATTGCTAAAAACGTACACACCAGCCCTTTAAACTGCACCCTGCCCGGGTAGTTGTGTGGCTGGAACCAGATCACCAAGTAATCAGTCAGCTGAGGACGCTTCGCTGTGTTCCCATCCCGATGTAGAGAAAATTGCTAAAAACGTACACATCAGCTGTTTAAAGTGCACTGTGCCGGTAGTTGTGTCGCTGGAACCATATTACCAAGTAATCAGTCAGCTCAGGACGCTTCGCTGTGTTCCCATCCCGATGTAGAGGAAATTGCTGAAAACGTACACATCAGGCTCTTTAAAGTGCACTCTGCCGGTAGTTGTTTCGCAGGAACCATATCACTAAGTAATCAGTTAGCTCAGCACGCTTCGCTGTGTTCCCATCACGATGTAGAGGAAATTGCTAAAAACGTACACACCAGCCCTTTAAACTGCACCCTGCCCGGGTAGTTGTGTGGCTGGAACCAGATCACCAAGTAATCAGTCAGCTGAGGACGCTTCGCTGTGTTCCCATCCCGATGTAGAGAAAATTGCTAAAAACGTACACATCAGCTCTTTAAAGTGCACTGTGCCGGTAGTTGTGTCGCTGGAACCATATTACCAAGTAATCAGTCAGCTCAGGACGCTTCGCTGTGTTCCCATCCCGATGTAGAGGAAATTGCTGAAAACGTACACATCAGGCTCTTTAAAGTGCACTCTGCCGGTAGTTGTTTCGCAGGAACCATATCACTAAGTAATCAGTTAGCTCAGCACGCTTCGCTGTGTTCCCATCCCGATGTAGAGGAAAGTGCTAAAAACGTACACACCAGCCCTTTAAACTGCACCCTGCCCGGGTAGTTGTGTGGCTGGAACCAGATCACCAAGTAATCAGTCAGCTGAGGACGCTTCGCTGTGTTCCCATCCCGATGTAGAGAAAATTGCTAAAAACGTACACATCAGCTCTTTAAAGTGCACTGTGCCGGTAGTTGTGTCGCTGGTACCATATTACCAAGTAATCAGTCAGCTCAGGACGCTTCGCTGTGTTCCCATCCCGATGTAGAGGAAATTGCTGAAAACGTACACATCAGGCTCTTTAAAGTGCACTCTGCCGGTAGTTGTTTCGCAGGAACCATATCACTAAGTAATCAGTTAGCTCAGCACGCTTCGCTGTGTTCCCATCCCGATGTAGAGGAAATTGCTAAAAACGTACACACCAGCCCTTTAAACTGCACCCTGCCCGGGTAGTTGTGTGGCTGGAACCAGATCACCAAGTAATCAGTCAGCTGAGGACGCTTCGCTGTGTTCCCATCCCGATGTAGAGAAAATTGCTAAAAACGTACACATCAGCTCTTTAAAGTGCACTGTGCCGGTAGTTGTGTCGCTGGAACCATATTACCAAGTAATCAGTCAGCTCAGGACGCTTCGCTGTGTTCCCATCCCGATGTAGAGGAAATTGCTGAAAACGTACACATCAGGCTCTTTAAAGTGCACTCTGCCGGTAGTTGTTTCGCAGGAACCATATCACTAAGTAATCAGTTAGCTCAGCACGCTTCGCTGTGTTCCCATCCCGATGTAGAGGAAATTGCTAAAAACGTACACACCAGCCCTTTAAACTGCACCCTGCCCGGGTAGTTGTGTCGCTGGAACCATATCACCAAGTCAGTGTTATCGGTTGTTCAGGGTCACATATAGCCGACAAAAAGCCTTGAGACATAGTTCCCATCAGTGTCAATGCTACCAAGCTTCCACTTTGTCAGTCTTCACTATGTTATGTCCGAGTGACGATCTTCGAGAACGATTAATTCTGGAAGTCCAAGAGAGACTCCCTCTCTGCAACAAATGGGATAGCAGATACAAGGATCGCCACGAAGTTTCCAGGTTATGGCTTGAAGTCCAGGAAGCGATGAACCATCCAGAGATGACGCGTAAGAAACACTTCATTGCAGAGCAACTTGAAATCAACACTTATAGCAACAGTGTCAAAAAGGTTTGGCAAGCTGTAGAATTTGCTTTGCTCGTCCTTCCTGAGTACTCTTACTGCTTAAGAACAGTGAAAGTGTATTATGTGTTTTGCAGCTTTTTTTTTAGCCGACGTGGAAATATTGTGCTGCTGTATTTTTTTATACATTGGGTATGGCTTTTTACTGAGTGTCTCATGAGTGTACAAGTGGGGTTGATAACCAACTACCCTATGCTCATCCAAAGAGAGAATGGGAACACCGTAGTTGGTTTTCTGTCCCTCATGTACTTCAAGCACTCTACCTCAGGAGAGAGCCTACTAGCATAGTGTAGTCACTGATGGCTGTATATCAGATATGTATGTGACAACATGAGTAATGATATTCACAAAATTTAAAAATGAAGCATACATTCATTTCAAAGTACTGCAATTTGTTCATGCCATACAAGGATCACTATATAAGTAGATGATATGGACAAGAGATCCTTGCACACCGTGAAAGAAAATAGAAAGTGCAGGTGGAGGGTTGAAACCATACAAGGATGAACTTAATCGTAGAAGGTTTCCTATTACAGAAAATTTCTCTACTGTGTGTCATATAAAGCTGTTGTGTTTTGGATATTGATATACTCTCGATTGTTATTTGACAACCGTACAACAACCAGCTGTGTATAAAAGTTCCTTTTGGTTGGTGACTGTAGCCGACGCCCACATGAGAAGATTGGGGGACATTGTCTCCAGCTCATATTTTGGGGAATGTCGGGGCTTTTCTACCCGAAACTAAGTATTTTAGGCTGTAAGCTCTAGGTTATTGAGTCACAACTGTCAAAATAAAATGATATGTATATGTTTTTTAACTAGAGACTAATCCAAGTTTGGTTTTGTTTGCGCCAACACAAAATTTCTTGAACATTTAACAGGCTGAACGACAATGCGGCCAGACTATGAATTCCTGTTAGAAAGAGTGCAATTCATTAGGCTGCCACTGTGTGGCAAATGTTCAAAAGAAAACAACATTACACAGCAAAACGTTTCGAGTTTGTATTACGTTTGTAAAAAATCGAGTTTGTATTACGTTGCTAGTGGAGAAGAAAGATCCCTTTCGCATGAACATCTTCACTACATTAAATTATCATTGTAAATGTCAGATCGGCTTCACTACTCAAAGCTGTGTCAGCACATGTTCTAATGGGTATGCCTTTCATTATTTCATGGACCATCATGGATAGTACAAAAAAGGGTGCTCACAAGATTAGGCAGTTCACATGCTAAGTCTGTACGTCAAAGTTTGGGTGTTGCAGAGTAGTACTTCAACCTGCACAACCATTTGGTGTGGAGCACGTACTTGCTTGCCATAAGCTAGAAGTAGTTGCAGAATACGTTTTTTTTTTGCTCACTTAAACAAAAATAACATATCAATGTAAGTGCACAAAAAGGGGCAACAGATTGGCATGAAGCTTTGCAGGTCAGCCCTTTGTCCCCTTTCTTTTTTGTACTATTGCCAGATGTATTCGGAATGTTCTAAAGCAAAACTCTTGGCACTTATTGAACTGTCCACACAACTGCAATGATTACAATGTGTGACAACCATGGGAATAAGCAATCAAAAAAAGTAACAATGAAGAAAGTGGATATGAAGCAAGCGAGCAGGTGAAGATGGTGCATAATAAAACCCTGAAACTTGGGAACACGAAGGGACAGACACAACACGAAGTTTCAAAGACTTGTGTCTGTCCCTTTGTGTTCCCTAGTCTCGGGGTTTTACATTATGCAGCAAAAAGTAAGTTGCAGCTAGTTAATCTTTACAAATATATAGTATCTTAGTGTTCCAGTTACTCTTTTGTAATATGTAGTTGGCAGAAGAGGAAGAGGTGGCGAAGGAGAACAATAAAGTTACGTTCCAGTTTTCTAGGCTGGAGGCAAGGGGTCTTTCGTGTGGAACATTACTTAATATAACTAGCAGCTCTGTTACTTTACAGGCTAATACTTAATGAATACAAAGCCCAATAAGTGTAATTTGATGTCTTTTTTTTCTTCTTCACTTGTGGTGTCCTAGCATAGTTATGCCATTTTATAAAACAAATGATATCTCGTGAATCCTAACAGCACAGTGGGGAGTTCATCTAAGGCCATCCTGACTGCATGTGAGACTACAGAATTTGCGTAATTCCTGCTTGCGAAAAAATGGTAGTGTACCAAATTGAAGCCTCGAGAAAACAATGCTTGGCACGGATGCATGAAAAACATTGCAGTAACTGAATAACTTGGTAGGTACATTTTGCAGTCACTTTAAACAAAGGTACGTGATAACTAGTTACAGTTACAAGACATTTTTACAGAAACGTAACTTGCCACACTTACAAGTTACTACCAAACACTGGTAGATGGAACTACCACTGTACCACTGTACCACTGCTACTTAACCCTACTACCATAATTGTGAGAACGGGAACAGCCCACCGTGTTTTTGACAGCAATGGGTAGAGTATCGCCCCTGCAATAGAATTCCCCATTCATCATCTTACAATAAAGTTGTTGTTGTTGTATTGCGTTTAAGTGCGCTTTCCTGGGATGTGGCAGTGACGATCTGAAGCAATACCGTTTGCTACCTTCTTTACATTTTCCGGTAGTGCCAGTGTTTTTCGTTTTCCTTGGCGTTTCGGGACAATCTGTAACGTTAAAGAAGACGTCAGCAGAAAACAAAATTGCAAATATGGGGTGTCGTTCACGATGCTTTTGCTATACGCGCGTTAGCTTAGGAGGCAGCGAAACGGGATGCTTCATTTCAAATAACACTGTATCAACTGGGATAGGACTTTGCAATATTGAGTGTACAAATTTTACATGGTCATACAGAGTCATTTAGCGAATTTAACAAGCAGAATTTCAGGAAGCGTCGATTTGCAAAAAGATGAACCCGTGGTGGTGAAAAAAAAAGAAAAAAAAAGAAAGAACGGCAGAAAGCACTGAACCGATTCTCATTGAAACACGATAGCACTTATGAGCTCCTCGCGGGCATTACCCGACGACCGGACAGTACAAGCCTGTGGTGACGAAGTAGCTGATGTACTTGGCAACCACTAGTCTGCCTATGCCCCTGACGAAGACACGATCTAGAACACTTCCCGTAAGGGTTGTGTGAATCTTATCGTCACTGGCGGCCACATCACCACCAGCAATGGGGTAGAGTATCGTCTCTGGCTAGATGCAAATCGAATATTTCGTTCGTGAAGTACGCGAACTAGTTCTTTTGCGGCTAATAAATGTCCGTGTTGAAGTCTCTCACGACTATCATCGCATGGCAAAGAGCTCCCAGAAACGTTAGCACACATTGAAGTTGAAACCAGGGCACTCGTATCTGAAAGTCACTGAACAATTCTTTTTTGCTGAAATGGAGAGAGCGATATGAAGAGTACATGCTGTACAGGTCGTCGTATGCCATATATTCTACCACAATAAAAATACATTCATAGGAGCAGCGATTAGCGACTATGGGTTTAATGGCACAAAGGCGGCAAACAGTGCCGTGTATGCCAAAGGGAGTCTGGCCATTAGGAGGTGCCTAAAAAAGAGGCTCGACCTGTCAATCAAATTGAGCTTTTTTCATTGGCTGCTGTTTTCTATGCGAGCCGCCATGACACCAAAATTTTCCCGAAAATGGCGCGTAGCTGGGAACGCCGAAGCGAGGATTTCATTTTTTTCACAAATTACATCAATTTTATTCCCTAAGTGTAGACTCTGTTGCAATTATCTTGCAAATCATCTTTAAATTACGCTCCAGTGTCAATGTTTGCCTGAAAATAACATGTTTCGCCGTCCTTGTTAGGCCTAGTAACGACAGCAATCACAGGCAAATAGCGATAAAAACGCTACGGATTCCCAAACATTTGCATTTTATGACATAGTTTTATTCATCTACGCACCTTAGCCCATTCTTCATTCAATCATAATATGTTTTATATGTAAAATACGTATACTACAGGCATAGATGGGTAGAAATCCAGCGAACCGGTAGAGATGTAGGAAGGGAGTTGCCTCAGGACAGAAGCCGCCGATATTTCGAACAGAGACTGTTAATACTGACGTATAATACAGGCAGTCCGTTCCGACTAGCGGATCTAGCGGCCAATCAGTTCTGCTAGCACGCACTTCTGCTACTTATGCCTTCTGTTATTCTGCGTCTTCCCGACATGCCTCTCTCCATCTAGTCTAGATGGCGCCGTTAAAAGTGGACGCAAAACCCATTATGTTGCTTGGTCGTCAGGGAATATCCTATTCAATCCAATCCAATCCAGTTTCCCGAAAATGTCGGCCCCCATTGAATACAGATAATTTATAGCTTGGATAGCCTGGGATTAATAGCGAACTGTATTTTGCCTCGTGATTGGCCAGAGAGCTCAAAAAGTGGGTGGAGCTCCAAGTATAGGCAGGTCCCATTAATGGCCAGACTCCCTTTGGTATACACGGCACTGGCGGCAAAGGCCAAAGAGCGCCATTACTATGGTGAGTGTGTGAGAGATGAGGCTGAGAGAGAGAGGAGGAGCCAGGTTTATAGTTGGTGATTTCTCACGTTCGTCCTCAGTCACCGCAATTAAACAATAACTTGAGCTTCGTGACCTCTATAAACGGCGTATGCTTGCGAGGATATCACTCTTTCATAGGTTTATTCATAATGTTCCCCCTGGTATTTCTCCTATCGAGCTACTGTAATTTTTCCACGGTTTGACCATCAATTTAAGGTGTAACGCTTCGACTTTAGGACAAAGAGGTTTTCTAAATCATTCCTTTGCAGGACATATCGATTGGAACAGAATTAGCTTGGGTAACTGATCATCCATCATTCCGTAATCGCATATTTCATTTTATAGGCATCGGTTAATTTCCAAATCTATAGATTGTTCTCATATTGATGTGTTTTTGGAAATATTTTTCTTTTCTATATATTGCTTTCATATTGATGTGTTTTTTTAGATGTTTTCTTTTTGCTGCGCAATTTCATGCACTTTTCTTGTGTCGGAATATTGTATTTGGTGTTTTATATGTTAAGTGTACGGGTGTATTGGTATACCAATTGTTTAGGATATACCACTCCCCCATGTAATGTCCCTTGACCTTTGTGGTGTCTTGAATAAATACATAAAGTGAAAGTTCACAAGTAGAAGGCACATTTTGTCGCACCACAACTAGGAAACAGAGACATCACTGTGAATACCTGAATCCCCAATACCCAATACCCCTTGAATACCCAAAAGCTGATGATCATAGTAGACAATCAGCACAGCGTACAATGTGTGCATAAGGTGGACTGATGGGTGCAAATCCTTGGTTGGCCAAATTGTTGGTGGTACGACGACCGTGATGATGATGATGATGATGATAGTAGAAGAAAAAATATGTTTTGGCCCATGTTCTAGTGTTCTGTTGCTTACGTGGGGGGGGGGGGTGATGTAGGGGGAAGGTGCGGTCAGCCTGCTCTAAAGTGGCGGCTCGGTGCTCCCAGGGGAGGGAGAAGACGGGAGGGTGAAAGAGGGAGGGGAGAGATGATGGTGGCACAGGAGAGGGAAGGGCGTGCTAACCCTCTTGCTCTGGGAGTTGGGTAGTCCAAGGGGACTACCCACCACAGAAAACATGCGAGCATCCCTCAGTAGTCTTCATTGGGAAGCTCCCTGTACCACGGTACCCGCCAGGATTATTGGCGAAGTTACCCCATGTTCTTCTGTTGCTTACTCATCGATTAACGACAGAGTCATTTCCAAACCTGATGCAATCTGCTTCTAGAGCATATAATGAATATGAAGGTTTGGAACACCCCATTTCATGGTCATCATCTATATTGTTGTTGTAGCTAAGATGGTATTTAGTATCCACGTTGAATAACCAATTTTTTTAAATGTTACTTTTTATGTGTGTTTTAGAGTAACAACAACTTCATTGCGAGATGATGAAAGGGGAGTTTCATCGCCAGGGGCGATACTCTACACCACTGCAGGTGGTGATGAGAGGAATGAAATAATGAGGCCGTTCGCAATAAGGATCGAAGTTCTATGGTATCCTTGAAGGTAAAGGGAGCTATGAGGGCAGGGCGTTGGTGGGCTGGACGTGGCCAGGGACCAAGCAATTTTGTGTGTTTTAGAAAAGTACCTTACATGTCTACCGAAGAGTACACATGCACGTTTTAAATGCCCTGGAGGAGCTCTTCAACATTTCACAGACACTCCGGACTCTATGGCCTGCGAGTATTTTTTAGTTCCATGTTAGCACCGCGAAGCAACTGGGACTATGAGCGGCGTACAGACGCTGGCAGATGGAGAGAGGACAGCAGCAGGAAGGAGTTGGAGACAGGAGGGATGGTATCCATCCTGGGCCAGCCCTGAGAGTATGATAGTCATTGATTTGTCCGCTCTCTATCCGCAGTCCCTCACAGTTATGCTTGCAAATGTTTTCATAGCCATTCCGCCACGCTCAAGCGGCCATTTTTTTAAATGGTAACGGAGCATGCACAAGACAGTGATGTATTCTACTTCTTCTTATACAACTTCACCGAAACAGTGTGGTTGTGATTCGTCGTCTGCCACTCGTATCCACATGGTGTTGGGATGCATATTTTGCGGTGAGAGGTCACATTTATTTCATTTCATTTCATTACCCTCAAGCGCAATTGCATTACAAAGGGGAGTGAGGCACACAAAACTACACATATAAAAACAGTATGAAAATAACAATACTATAACAAAGAACAATGTTATAACAACAGGAGCTGAGAGACTGCTTTGCGAAATGAATCTGGGTGAATTATCTGAACTATGTTACCGTGGAAGGTGGTTCCACTCAGTTGCCGTATGCGGGAAGAAAGAATGAAGGTAAGAATTAGCGTTACATGAAGGGATGTGAACTTTGCAACAGTGATCATTGCGGGACAAGATGTAAAAGGGGCGAGTGATAAATTGTGTACTCAATTCGGCGTGCTGATAAATTTTATAAAAGAGACAAAGCCGAGATATAGCGTGTCTGAAGTGGCGGGAAACCCAGAGATTCTTTCATTGATGTGATGCATGCTAGTGCGATGGTAGTTTGATAGTATAAAACGTGTAGAATGGTTTTGTATCATTTCAATGGCAGAAATTAGTGTGGAAGAACTAGGATCCCACATGGCTGATGCGTATTTCAGTTTCGGACGAATTAAAGTCTTGTACATTGTTAGCTTGATATTGGCAGGGGCCTTTGAAAAATTACGCCGCAAATAACCTAATGAACGGTAAGACTTACTAGTGGCGTAGTCCACATGGCCACACTAAGGTCGGAGGTTATATGCACACCAAGATACTTGATTGAACAGTTCTGAAAAAAGAAAGAAAGTCCAGGGTTTACTCACTGCTCGGGCACAGAACACAGTAATAACCTAACCAGCCTGTCATGGCAGATGAGTACCCCCCAGGCACAACGTTACATCCCGGACGCTCCATGAACTTCAGGTTATGTCCCACGTATGTATCGGGACCGCTGGCTTTTTTAAAGAAGAAAGAACGAAAACAAAAATGCAACGCTTTTGCGTAAAAGAGGAACTAATTAGCAACGGAATTAAACAGGAATGACCCTCGTACACTGCGAGAAACGTATAAAAAGTAAATGTTATCGCCCGTTTGTTGAAGGCGATCCGCCATCTTTACTGAGCACCTTCTGATCTAACCCGAGGCACAGTCTCGACGCCCGCACCGCCTAGTGCGTGCCTGGGGGGGAGGGGGGCGCCCCCCAGATCCCCCCCAATCTGTAGAACCCAACCTGGACTAACTTCACTAAAGTGAGGTCATTTAGCCAAATTCAACGACCCTACCTTTTGCAAGATGGCAAGTTTCGAAACCATTAGGCTTAGTATTCCCGCGTTTCTCCTGCGTTAGAGGTGCATCAGATGGGGTTGTTGAAGGGCATATGAAAATAAAAATATATAAAAACCTCTGGTGCACAGAATTTTACAATTCTTCCATTTTGAGATCCAGTATATGACCTTCTTCCACTTGTATGCAATACTTACCTTCCTAACGCTGTTACTGATTTGTAAAAACGAGTGTTCCCGATACGGAACGACACCCAGTTCTATCAACAGTACAACCTTTTATGACAAACGGAGACAACACGCATCGGTTTAGTTGACTCCATGATTGACAACCAGTTACTACTTTATCAGTTAGCCGAACGGAGGCGCCAGCTTTTTCTCAAAAGGCGGATTACCTGCGCTTGCCAGGGTATATGCTCCAGCAGTGCTCATAGGTATCCTGCGAGGGATTCCCTTACTCAGTGTATATACTTCCCTTATCGTAGTACGTGAGTGTACTGAGGTAATCGGTCTGACTTAGTCACGACTAACCTCTCCATTTTCTTTTTCTATCTGTCATCATCATCATCATCATCAAGCGGGTTGCATGACACGTGAAATCCGTGTCTGATGAAGACAACGAGGAATCTCGTGATATTTGCTGGTCGACGTTCTTCACGTTACTGTTCCAGACGGAAATCATACGCCACCTATTGAGAAGAAATCCGGATATTCGACCGTATAATCCACCAGTGTCTGCTATGGGACCTCACAGGGGACGGGTGAGTGTTTTGCTGACTTTTGCGTCTCATGGTCTGCATGAGATTCCCACTTCAGGCATTATTTGCAGCATGAGACAATTGTGCCTATAGACGGCGGACGCTATGGAGAGGACACCAACGCGCATATGCGCTGCTAAGTTTCGCTGCTTATATTCGTAAGTGGTTTCCGTGAGACGGAAGGATAAAACCGCTGTGTTACATGACATTTGATAGTGTAGACACAAGGCTAGATCGCCAAGGAGATCGGACCAGAGCAGGGCAGTCCTGAGGTCACCATACACATACGACAGGATATACGATGACGGCCCCGTCTAGAAGAATTTATGATACACAATTTACATATATGCGTTTTCTCTAAATTAGGCTATGCACACATACGCAATTTAACGTAGAAGTAAAATGTAAGTGATTGACAGAATGGCGTAAATGCAGGCTAGCTGGTGGATAAATTCCATGATAGGCAAGCCTGAGCGATGGGCAAGACACGTAAACAACACAAACACGAAGGCTCAAACTGAGCCTTCGTGCTTGTGTTGTTTACGTGTCTTGCCCATCGCTCAGGCCTGCCTATCGTGGAAGTAAAATGTAAGCCAGCTGGTGTATACTTGACGTTGGGAATATGTCCCTGAGCTGAGCTCTTGCACTGTTCGTTTTTGTTTTGTCCTTCCCCCAAGCTCATGGACAATTTCCGTCATATGCAATTTATTTTATTGCATAAACCTCCTGCACGTGAAAGCTGCAACGAGCTTCGAACTGTGAAGGTGGACGGAACCTAGAAGTGACTGTACTAAAGCAGTGCAACTGTTGAGGAGGAGGCGGTTGAAGTTGGTTTCGATGACGTGAGATTAGGTAACGCGAGTTTAGGTAAGGTTCAGGTTGTATCATTGTTTTTGCGGTTCAGGGGGAGGCTGAGCACCCCCACGCGCGCTCTACAGGCAGTGCCGATATTTATCTGCGCCCCGGTGTCAGCGCCGGACTACGTGTTCTTAGCAGACGTTCGCATAACTTGGGGATGTGTTGTTTTCGTATGTAAATGAAAAAAATATTGCCTTAATAAATATTGTCTTAAATATTGCACATTGCAGTTTACTCGCAACGAAGAATTCATAAGACATTCATAAATATGTGCAACTTAGAGTGTGCCTTTGTAGTCTGGTGAAATTCCGCGCTCAGTGTGTTCGTTCCTTGGCAGGGCCTGACGAACCATACTTGGATCCACTCCAGAAGGGACAAACGTCCTCGGCAACGACCATTGTTGCACAGGTATACCACAGCGGTCCTCCTTATGATCTCATCAACAGCAGTCATTGCGATGGTGATCCTCTACCACGCTCTCAAAGCCACTCCAAAATACGCTAGTATTTTAAGCGGAATTCCACTCTCCGTCGACGCAAAAGGTCCTCGCAAGCTCGCTCCCGAGATCAACAAACCATACGCGAACCACGGCTATAGTTTCGTTATTTATCATAAGAATTCCACTCTAATGGACGCATCACATCGTGAAGAAGAAAGAAAAGAAAATGTTATGACAAGCACATCATATGCCGTCAGAAGCAGAGCTGGAAACAAGAAAACGAGGACCACCCGCATTGCAGTCAACGGGACTGCTAAAAAGCTCCGCACCATCATCTTAATCAAGCAAGACAAGTTGAAATGGGTACAGAAGAACCTGCCATTTCCATTGGATAATTTCACGAACGGAAGCAAGTGGGCCCCACGCGTTCGACGACTCTGCAATCTAAGTCGAGTCGAGACTCTCTTACTGTTCCACAGTGACCCAAGACATGCGGAAAGACGTCATTTCTACAGAGTTACTATTGGACATCCTAGTTTAGAGTATCGATTTGGGTGGACTGTGTTGTTTGTGGTTGGAAGTCGTCAGGATCCGAACTTAACCGCAGACCTGGCAGCAGAAAGTAGGAGATACGGCGATCTAGTCCAGCTTCCGTTCATCGACAGCTACCGAAACTTGACCTACAAATTTATCTACGGAATGCGTTGGGTACTTCTCAACTGCCTAACCGTCCAGACAATCGTCAAGCTCGATGATGACGTTTTCGTGCATGTACCGATGTTGTCCAAGTACTTGCGGAAGAAATTTAACCCACAGCAGATGTCAATACACTGTTCCGTGTACAGAGACAACTTCGTCGTGCGCAACCCAAATAGCAGGCACTATTTAAGCCTTAAGCAGTACCCCAAGAGAATGTTCCCACCGCACTGTCATGGGTGGGCCATGATATTCCCGGCTTGGCTGATGTACCCTTTGTACGCTTCATCATTTCATGTACCGGTACATGGCATTGACGACGCTTATGTTACGGGCGATTTAGCGTCAGCCTGCGGAGCGAAGCACGTGGACATCACGTCTCAGATGTCGTCGTCGGAGGGCAATCTATTAGAGACTGCGTTAGGGCAATACATATTTGCATTGTATTCTGGCGAGAGAAAACTGCCATTGCATAACTTGTTGTGGAGGACCTTGGTGCAGATGCGACATGAACGTTCGGCTGCTCTCGCACTGAGTCGGACGATTATGTAGTGAGTTTGCAGGAAAACAGCTTTGATTGCAAAAAAAAAAAAAAAAATGGGCATAAAATATCGGGAATTTAGTGTGAACAAACGCATGCATGTAGTCGTCAGCTTGTATGGTGTGGATTAGAACTGATGCATCGAAACTTGTATCGAAATGCATTCAGAATGTAGAGTACACAAAGCCTAGTCCGGGAATCTGTATAATGACTAAGGATCACGGTTCAACGGGGAACACATTTGTGAAGATTACTTATTCAGTGGATTGATCTGAGCTGAACCTTTCACTGCGTCATTTTTCGTCTGAGCCTTTCACTGTCTCTTGCGCGAGCTTTATTCGATGCAATCGTTCATTCGATGATGGGTGTTCTGTTTTCAGATACTGAAATTTCTTATTGCTCGCTGAGCTAGGGTATATGTGAGGGACAACCTTTTGTAAATAAGCATGTTAAATGGGCTGGTCGAAACTGGCTCATCACTAAACAAATACTGATACATGAAATAAAACTACGTTCGCCGCTCTGTCACGCTGTCTTCGCCTGTGAACATTTAATCGGCAACGGCGTCGTAATGAAGTGGCATTTATGTTGTAGAGAACTGTTAGGGGGGGGGGCATTTTTGGATAGATCTATTTCCTCTGAGGGCGCACGGACAATGATTGGTCGCACAGCATGGGTTCCAGGGCTGTTGTCTAGCGAGCAAACAGCATGGGAGTGAAGTCTGTTATGCAGCACGCAATAATTGTCAACTTCGTTAGAGGAATGCGAGCCATGTGTGTCCTACTATTCAAGGTGCTCTGCAATGAGACGTGAGCAATACGCTGCCGCCTGCCACTCCACACGGAAGTCCGCTGCCTACCAAGAGAAGGCCAGCCTACCAGTTACGTGACGAACTTGTTGCTTTCGTGCACGCAAATAAAATCGTATGCTCAACGAACCTGTTTTGAACAAGTGTTCGGCAAGCTGTGCAACCAATTGTTTGCACAGCTGCCTTAAGGTAGCAGCCCACCATGAAGCTACAAGCACGCGCGCGCGCGCGCGCACACACACACATACACACACACACACACACACACACACACACACACACACACACACACACACACACACACACACCAACCAGCACAATATTTTGGCCCAATATTGGTCCACGATTGGACCAATGTGGGCCAAGATGTTGTGCTGCTCAGGACACACACACACATATTTGCTGCGTGTTACTCGAGCACATCCACAGCTTTCGATGCACTAGTAGCATCTGAAGATGGCAACAAGATCCTATACCGTCAATGATATAATAGTGCAGATGAAATTACTAACGTCAAGGATGCCTTTCAAATTAGCCGCCCACAACCAGTAAACTTTCCGAGTGACCTTCTGAACTTCGACAGAACAGAGGAAAAGGTGACACATGGCTCCTCTCTGACTCCGTGCCATTCGCGCCGTGCCTCTGGGTGCGTTTTTTTATTCTACCCGGGTAACGCCCGGGTTACGCACCACGTGACCCGAGTGAGATGTCACGTGACCTGTGGGTAGTTACTCCCGTTTACAAATTTTCGCCCATTACGAGTTACGCCCCTCTCAGCGAACATGGCGGGAGAGGCAGACGACGTTTTTGACGAGGACATGATTGTAGAAGTTGCGGCACTTGTGCTGCTTGACGCATTTGACGAAGGGGAAGATGATGACGAAGGAAGAAAAAGGTATGCATCCAACGAAACAAGAGTCGTGCTAAAGCCACCGAAATATGCAATCGAATGGCAAGGGTGAAGGTGACAATCCGCGCTATGCGCAGTATTTGTTGACTTGGTTGTGCTTTATGCACGTTACAGCCGAACGATTCCGAAGGTCGCCCACTATGCCGAAGAAACAGTCCAAGCCATGAGGGAAGACACCTTCAAGTCGCACTTTCGACTCCACAGGTCAACTGTAGAAAAGGTGGCAACGCTGTTGGCCCCAGCATTAGAATCGGCAACTATTCACCCCGGACGGCCCACGATTCCCGCCATGAAGCAGCTTCTTATTGTTATCTGGTCGCTGGCGAATTTGGAATGCTTCAGGCAAGTGTATCTGCACGTTAGATGGCCTGAAAAGCGAAATATTGCTCAGTTGAGGAATTCTAATGTGATCCTGCTGTTCATACCATACATTTTTATTAGTGCCCACTTCGAACAGCAACAGATTAGTATCCTGTCTGTCTAGTGCGAATGCCTTACCTTGTCTTACTCCAGCTATTACATGCCACTATCATTCACTTGCAGGAGTGCTGGGGACCGCTTCGGTGTTGCAAAGTCTACGGTCTTCCATTGCGTTCGGAGTGTTGGTTCGGCTCTCTTGGACAGGGCACGTCTCTTCGTTGCCTGGCCTAGCAACTGCCACGATGCGTTACCCATCATACTTTGCTTCCAGGGTAAATCTCGGTTTCCTAAGGTCCTGGGAGCAATTGACGGGTCGCATATGGAAATTACTGCACCTAAGGAGAACGCTTTCTCGTACGTCAACAGGAAGGGTTTTCCACTGTGTGGTGCTAGAGGCAGTTTGTGATCATGATATGCGGTTCCTGCACTGTTCAGTTGGTGAGGCAGGCTCAGTGGATGACGCACGCGTGCTTCGCCGTTCTGAGGTGTATGGAATGCTCAACTCAGATCACTGCCCACTGGACACTTATCTAGTGGGAGATGTTGCCTATCCCATTGGCCCACATCTCTTGACGCCATACAGAGACAAGGGTCACTTGACAGCCAAGGAAAAGAAGTACAATGTGCATCTTTCTAGGGAAAGGGTAACTATCGAGAGGGCATTTGGACTGCTGAAGGGTCGGTTCCGAAGGCTCTTTCGTGTGGAAACCCGACGACCAGACATAATTGTCACCATCATCATTGTGGCATCTATTTTTCATAATGCTAGCCTGATGTGGTGTGATACATTTGAGGAGCCACACTAGTTGCTGACAGGCAGGATGAGACTGTCCCAGAGGACGAAAGCCCTGCCAACGTAACGAGGATTGGCATTCAGAAACGCGAGGCTATTGCAAATTCCTTGTAATCGTCTGCTCCATGACCGTTTTTCATGCGTTTCAACTTGATTACTATGTAAAGGTGTCTACCAGACTTCACTGACCCTTCCAGGGTTTTGCTGACAATTGCAGCAAAACTCCCTGACCATCAGGCATGATGTACAACCAACGCCGTTCATACAACTAAACAGCAAAGGATGGTTTTGCTGACTCTTTCTGCTTCAACCATACTTTGCCATTATTCAGTTGTGACCTTTTTTGGCGTCAGTGTTGTGCTCGTCTCCAGGAAACACTAATGCAAAAGGCGCATCGGACACCCGCAGACCTGGATGCTGCAGTGAGTGAAAGCTTGTGATCTTCCCCGACTTTCCCGGCCATTTTCATTTTCCTTCCAATTCTCGGTTGGTAGATAACCTGTAGATGCTGTGTACTACTTTTTTACAAATGTACTTTCCAAGCTTCTCACCTTCACTAGCGTTTATTTACTGTTCAATCATGGGAACCATCCAGAACTATGTTTTCACTGGAAGCATGGCCATTATTTGCACATTGTTTTGGTATTTATTTCATGTGTGTACGTAGTGCAATGCGACTGCAGGTTGCATTAAATAAATATGACAAATGTTGGACAAAGTGGGAATGTCATTTTTGCTTTGTTATTTTTTTTTTTTTTTGCAAATGCACATTAGTCTATGGTTCATTACCGTGTGCTTCTTGTTTGCCAGAAGCCATTTATCAGGACAAATGCTTAACGCATTAACTTTTCGGCATGTTCATTTGCACTTTCTTAATTTCAAGGTACTCTCTCAACAGCTGATTGAACGTCCGCAGCTGTTCAACCCTCTCATTTTCCAGCATAGTGCACATTGTTTTTTTTTATCTTCGACTCTTCTTGCGAGGTGGAGGGACTTCACTACGTGGGGTTTCTGATGTTTCTTCTTGGTCCTCAAGGAGGTGGAGTCCACTAGATGTTGAGGCCAAAGCGAGTGGCTCTATCTCGGGCTTCTTCCCAAGAATATCGTGCATAATACTTCAATACTCCCACTTTTGACTGTGTGAAAGTAAAAAAGCAGGTGTTGGCATGAAATCAACATGACTTTGTGAAGGAACCTTGAGAAACCCAACAGACCTTCCATTTACCCTCTTGTTTTTGCTGTCTGCAACTGTTTTGTAGGTTTTCTTAAGATTTTTCCACTTGTCAAAGCACTGGGTGGAAGTCAGCATGTATCCCTTTTCCGCAAGCAAGGCTGAAGCACTGAGGTACAACATTAGAACCTTTCCATCTGTAACATTTCTGGAATGACACTGCACTCCTTCTCCAAACGTTTGCACGGCTTAAAGCACAGGTGAGTTCATGTGGTGCACTTACTGGGATAAAAATGCTTTCGTGAGCTGTGCCCCTACTCTCTTCCTCTTCTTGGTAGAGGCTTAGAAGGAACCTTACTGCCTTATCAGGCCACAGGACGCCGTTTAGTTGGCTTGTGTTGTTTTCAGCAGTTTGGGATGAGGAGATGCTAGGCCCATTCGTGCAGGGTTCTCCAAACTCATCACCTGGTTGGGCAGCAACTACCTCTTGTTGAAGAGGGACCACCTTGGGCGCTGTCAAAATTAAAATGCGTTAAAGAAGCTGAGCAAGCTATTCATGATCTTCAGCTGCAATGAAGTTTGCAGACGCCACACCAAGACAAGCTTGTGAGCACATGATTCATGTTCTGCTAAGATCAGCCGACATTTCTCGTGCAACTGCCACCTAAGCACGGTTTGAATACGTGCCCATATTCGTTACGACCCTCTAGAATGCGTGCTTAACTACCCCCGAGAAACGCAGACGACCATGCGTGGCTGACAGCACGGCTTGCTTCTCGACCGCGCAAAAGCATGTAAACCGACGGCTTACCGTTCGACACAACCGTGACGTTCGTCGACAGCGACGAGACCGTGGACGATACGGATATGTTCCACGAGGTATTGTACTCCAAAGCTGGGGACATCGCAGTATGGGCACTTCAGTGGCTGCACCGCCGCATGCTCGGAATCTGAAAGTTAAAAGACGCGGGACTCTCACTTGACGTCGTGTGACGTCATAAGCCTCTGCTACCCACCTGCTGGACTGGTGGTTATGGCGTCACTTCAGTCACCCTCCATTTTTCGCCCAGTAAGGGTTACCCCCGAGTTACCCGGGTAGAATAAAAAAACGCACCCTCTGTGCCGCCCCTCTCTCCCTCTCCTTCGACCAGCGCTCCAGCGCCACGTGACTTCTGCACCACGTGACCATCTCCTTTTGAATTTGCAAGTCGGTACACGCCCTGTTCGTGCTCAGAGCCACCTCGTCCGCGTTGAAAATAGTTCGCATAATTTCAAATGTTTGAGAGCAATTCCAGAGGAGGCACAGTAAGCGGGTATCGCCGCCGCGAAAATAGTGCCGCCGCTGGCATTTCCCGCCAAATTCCCGCTACTTGTCCTTCATTGGCTCCGGTCCCCGACGTGACCATACCATAGAGTTAATATAGGAAGACTCTAAAGAACGTACTTGGCGCGCCGTCAATGGGATTCTCCTATCCCCGAGCGTGACCGCCCGGGCGCAGCCATCCGTTGGTGATGGACAGTGTTAGTGGACGAATTTCTGCCCTTAACTACAGCGGAGCTGCTCCGTTTGTTGACAACCCTGTGCAGTCATGTGGGACAACAAACAGGGAAACGAGCCGATGGAGGGAACGACGTCCAGCATAGGAAGCGAGGCAGGCCGCGCAATTACGTTCAGTACGTACGAACCTTCGGGATATGGCCATGTCAGACACAGGCTTGTTCATCTCTTTTTTCGTTATTTGCAGGTGTGTCTCGATAAACTTAACAAATGAATAAAAGCACGAGGCTGCACTGTTGCATAGTCTGCAAGAACCTCGTCATAAACATTGCGGTGTAAGGCTAACACCCCTCCATGAAGGGAGTGCACCCAACACCCCGCATTAAATACGGCGGAGGAAGGGTGTCGCTGCAACGCCCTCTCTGTTTGCGAGGGTGTCCGAGCATCATTTGACTCCCTTTTGACTCCATTTTTTCTGAGAGTGTAGATGCAGCCAATAAACCTCCCCTCTCCCTCCACGGGTGATGGAATTAGCAGACAAGCTCGACCAGAGCCGTGTATGAGCTCGATTTTTTGCAGCCCTCTCTCTCCCTCTTCCCCGCCCCCTGCGACGCGTAATAATTGTAGAAGAAACATTGCCTTTTTAAAGAAAGCAAGTGGTTCAGGTAGCATTAGTAGTATAGAGATAGACTGTATAATTTTGGAGCGGCATAAGAACCGAGCGGCATAAGAACCGAGCGGCACAAGAACCGAGCGCTATAACAGCATCTTTTTTCTAATCCAAGATGGCCGATTCTAAGCCAACACAATCCAGTTCTAAGCCAACACAAGCCAAATCCAAAGCCATCTGATTGGCCGCCATTAGCTCCGCCCACTTCACACGTTGATTGGCCCATGCTAAGCCTACTGATCTTTGATTGATTGACCGTAGCTCCTTCATGCTAATTAATTGGCTCCGCCCCCACTTCACACGCTGATTGGCTCATGCTAAGCCTTGACTGAGCATTGATTGGTTTACCGTAGCTCCACCCCTTCATGCTAATTACTTGGCTCCGCGCGCCCCCCGCCACCGCTACTGATCGCGTTGATTGGTTCACCATAGCTCCGCCCCCCGCCCGTTTATGTTAATTACTTGACTCCACCCCGCCCCCCGGCTTCACGCTGATTGGTGCACGCCCCGGCGCGACCGCTGATTGGTCCAGGCGCGGCGGCAGCGACCCCGCTGCGGCTTTATCTCAGATGTCCAAACTTACCCATCTGATTGGTCCATCCTAAGCCGGTCCGCGCACTCTCCCAGCCCCCTCTGATTGACCGCCACTGCCTTCACCGGCACCCACCAGACGGCGGCGGCCCTATCTCAGAAGTTCAAACTCACCGATTGGCCCGCCACCAGACGGTGCGCGGCGGCGGCGGCTTCAGATGGTTCTAACCCAATGTCTCTATCTCATACATCCAAACTTACCTCGTGCCACCAGATGGCGCGACTCAGGTGCATCAACTCCGCGCGGTTCCGCTTCGAGGCGTCACACGAGCGAGAGAACTTCGTCGAGATGTGCTGCCACATATTGCGCTCCCGTATCACCGCAAACAAGTTGCGGGAAATCATACTCGAAATCTTGGATGAGTACCTGTCGGCTTACAGGGAGCAATCACTGCGCGAGCTTCAGGAACTATGTCAGGAAGAAATAAGAGTCCTGGAGACGATCATCAATCGCTCTAGGAGCTATGGATGAAAATAAAGATGCATCACACCTCGCTACACAGTCTGCTCAAGTTATTCCAGATCTCAGATGTTCAAACTTACCGATTGGCCCGCCACCAGACGGTGCGCGGCGGCGGCGGCGGCTTCAGATGGTTCTAACCTATCTCAGATAGCTCTATGAGATCGAACAGACAGGGAAAAAAATACCTTTCAATGTTTATTGAGTACATGTTTGAGGAAAAGCATGACAGTTTTGGAGAGGTTGATTCCCTTGATGCTGGGCATGGTTCCACGGAAGTGACGGATCATGTAGACGTCTCCGGGACAGCGGCTGAGAAAAATTTCGTCCTCCGTGAGTTGGCACTTCTGCGTGCACTGGATATCTTGGTAGCTGTCGCTCACGTCCAGCGAGTGAAGGCACGTACGCAACGATCCAGTAGCGTTCCTGTCCAGGTTAATGCCGGACCGCATAGGTACCACGTGCCACTCCCTGATGGCCAAGATGTCGCCGGGGCATTCGTGCGCGTACGTGTGCTTATCCTTCTCCAGCTTGATGCTCGCCGTACAGTTGCCGGCGTGCAGCGCCAGTGCGCACGAGACGAGCGAGAAGAGAACGAGGTACCACATCCTTCCAGTGACGCAGGTCAAATGACGCTACTCCTACTCGTCCACCGCATTATCTGTGCGGCGGCAAGGGAAAGAACGCCAGGTGAAATCTCGCTATCTACGTCATCCACTCGAGCTTACCATATTCGCAGCTTCCGTATGGGTAGGAGTCCACGTCATTGTAGAGATATCGTTTGTCGTCGTACGCCATCAGACTTCTTTTCACATTTCTGATGGTGTACATGCACTGTTTCTTTCCCACTATTGACACCTGTTCGTGCGATACGCTGGCGTGCTTGAATAGGGTATCGCGGTACGTGTCATGGAGGAGGTGTTTGCGCACAATGTTCTTTTTGACCCCTTTAGCTCTTGCAATTTGTTTTCCCCCGGCTAATTTGATGGAATACATTTTGGCTTTCAGGCATATTACTCGATGGGTACGCTATGTATATACTTCCTCGATGGGTACGCTACCCGTTTCACTTTTGAACGCGCCAAGTCTACCGCGATTCCTCTCGCTGTACAGTGGATGATCACGATCGAAGGAAGACAAGTCTAAATGGTCGTCGGCGATCGCGCGTAACTGATCTTCGTAGTCCTTGCAGAATAGGCCGAGGATCAGAGAATCCGTGTCAAAGTAGCAGGTAATCACCGGACAAGTGAGCTTGCTCAGCAGGGTTTCATAATAGAACGAGTACATGGTTAACTTACTCAGTTCTAAAATCGTGAAGCCAATCTGCAGGGGGAAATCGCATCGCACTTTTCTCTTGCGCATTTCGTACATGACACAATGGGGGGACAAAATTTCCATTCGCATGCATTCCGCCTGACTCCCGAGGCGACTCGCCGTCTCCTCATCGAAGGCTACTCGAATGTCTCGCATATTAAATTTATTTAGCAACGTACGCCCGAAGACCGCATTATTTGAGATTTTATAGAAATTTTTCTCGAACGTCGTGCTCGATGCGACGCGTCTGGCAACATTGTCCTCAATGTAGGGACGCAGGAATGGTGCCTGACGAAATTTTAGAATTCTGTGAATTTTCGTCACCCGCATGCCCAGTCTACAATAGAGCGCGAGCAGCGCGTAATGAATGACGTACTCGACCTTGTCCTTGCACGTGAGCAGCAGCTTTTTGCTGTTCGCCGGCTGATACATTAACTCTTCGAGGAGCCCTCGCTGGAATGGTGAGAGCCATTCCTTCGGAACGAGAGCCTTCTCGGGAGCCAGGGGGAAGCACCGCGTCAGCGCGTGGATAGATTTTGGATACTCCAAATCGCACACGTACACGTATCCCACGTCCGAATCTGTGGGATGACGCATAAAATCCACGGAGCTAAAATCCTCGACCCATTCGAAATCGCTGACGGGGAGGTGCTTTATCATACTGAATCCGTAAAGATTGTTGCAATCTATGTACGATATGTACACCTCCTCTTTATCGGGATCGTAGCCACTGCACAGCGGGTTGTTAGCCCGTAAATGACACCTGCTCGCCTGACAGAGTCCACCTCTAACACCCGATTCGATGGTCCGGTACATGTCCTCGGCGATGATCAGCTCCAATTTTGCCCGCGTGTAATTTAGAGCGCATTGCCACGAATAGGATGCCAGAGAAACGCAATGAAGCAATTCCAATCCGCGCGCGTCGTAGCACAGGCGCCGGAAGTGCTGCATTACGTCAGCATGTAACAGAGCATCCGTTTTCAGGTACAATGCATTATAATCCCTCAGATTCGAGCATCCAAAACGTTCAAATACGCGCAGTGCGTACTGATAGTCTTCGTCGCTTATATCCTCCCCCGTCAGATCGTTTCGGAAGGCGGATTTTGCCGGCAGAGCCAATTCGTCGTAGACCGCGAACGAGCTAACGTGGCTGTACGGGAATACACCTTTACGAAGCAAAATTTCGTAGTCGTCTCCAAATACCTGCTTCAGGCATTGGAACGCCTCTGCGCCCCCCATGGATTTGACGGTTTCCACGAGCTCTCCCAGCGACGAATTTAGGTACTGCATGGTATCTCTGAATAGGAAGGTGCCAATTTCGAACGATCGGATTTTTTCCATGGAACTGGCCACGATGAAGGGAGCTCGCTTCCACTCGAGAAGGTGAAATTCCCGCAGTAGTCCGACCAAATCGTAGGCCAGATTGTGCACCATGATGGGCAGTTTTTCCCGCGTCGTGCACGCCACGTTACAGGGGTTGCACAGCGTTGCGATGTAATTTGTCTCGCCAGCGGTACAACGCTTGGAATGGTCGTGGTGCCGGACACGGGATAGATCTTGCGCGAACTCCCGCCCGCAGTACGCGCAGTGGGTGGCAGCTCTGTGCCGCGCTCGTTGCTCATCATTCAGCACCATTTCCGCGGGGCAGGCGTTCAGGGCGATCATCTCGTCCCGCATTTCCATCAAAGCTCTGACGCACTGCCTCGCGGAATCTTCACCGTGGTGCGTCCTGATGCGCATCACCTTCGAGTCGTGGGTGCGTACGAGCACGGCACAGAAGCTCGAGGTGACGTGACGCTGCATGCCAACACCGCTGGGCGCGAGTACGCTCTCCGTGTCCAACGCGACGACGTAGTTGTACTGCTGCTTGTACTGTATTTTAGTAAATTCTACAAAGTTTTTGCCCGGTTCGCAAAATTCCAATATGATTTCGTTTACGTCCGCGCACAGGCGACGATGTTTCGCCAAGGGCCCGAAACTCGCCAGTTCCATTGCGGGATAAAGTGAGGCGCTTCATGCGTTTCACGTCATCGGACGTCAGAAAACGTCACAAATTGAACGTCATGGAGACATCCGGTGGCTAGTGATTACTGATTGGTTCCCATGAGGATGAATTCGTTTTCTGAGCCATGATTGGCTGTTTTGAAATTTGTTCGCGAGCGCTCGAACAGGCGACAGCGCGGCGGCTGTGCCGGTCGGAACCGGCGTCCACGGAGTCGCCGGCGTCCGTTTCGGACGGCTCGTGTTGTGTGCCGGTTGTGTTGGACTATGAGTTCTGATTTTTCCTGTTTAAAAACGCAAGCTGTATCATGTGAGCGTCCTCGAACAGTCACAGCTGCCAGGGAAGATGCCTGCGCAACATTTGTGCTCTGCTTCTTGGTGTAGAAACTATTCGAGCGTCCGAACGCCTCGTACCCGATACCTGGTCAACGACTGCCGAGAGGTAAGTCATTTGTCGTTGCTTGTTGCCTTACAACACCGCATTCACTTCGTGTATTGTGAATAAGTTGCTTAACAGTTACCGGAATACGCGGTGACCGAGACAGACAGCGTAGTTTTGCAGATACGATGGTAGACGATATTACTTTTCGTGGAACAATATCATCTAAATGTTATGATTAAATACCCGTTCACGTCGTACTGTATAAAGGTATGACGCTACTGTAAGCCTTATAAGTCTGATTCTTGGTGATTTCGCTCGACAAGTTTCGTCAGACGCGTTGACTTAGTAGCTGTTCTGTACGTAGCGCCAAAGCCAAGATTGTCAGGCTAATCGGTCTGAATATATAATTGTGAAGTAGCGCAATAAAAGGTATTTTTCGTACTAAGGTCGCTCATCACACCCCATGACTGCGAGCTTCTCACAACCCTACCACCGTTCTTATTTTTCGCGTTCAATAGCACCTTTATTCTTTCTATTTACATTGCAACTTTCACATGCATAACCATATATCTGATACCAATTGTTTTCATCTTGCAGCCACTGAGCTCCAGTTCCCAGTAGCAGTCCTTGCCAGAGGCAATCCGACATCATCAGGCTTCTTCAAGCAAATTTTGGAGCAATATAAATGTCATCCTGTGTACGTCTTGCTTGCATAACCGTATGTCGCACAATAAAATACTTCGTGTGACAAAAACAACCAAGGCTCAGTCGTATTCCTGTAACTCCCACTACATTCCGACAAACGTGAACAAAAAAACAGTGCATGGAAGAAAAAAAGGAACAACAAAAGAGGACGGGAAGCAGAGCAGAGAGGAGGAAAGTAGTAAGAGAGAAACGGATGACACGTCATTTACGTCATTCGCGACATAATCAAAAAAGAAAAAAAAATAGGGTGGCTAGTCCTCAGACATTGGTCCAGCTCCGGAGGTCACGTGAGGTTCCTGCTACAATAGATTTATACTACAGCTTCGCGCCCCTGGTTTCGCCATGCTCTCTTCCTTGTTAAAAGAGCGCGTGCAACGCTCGCATAGGAAACGCCTGTTGTCTCTCATCAGTAAGCGCTCGAGAGACTTGATTCCGAAAAAATGTTCATCTACAGCCAATAAGTGAATTTTCTTTTCATACTCGAGTTTTGGGGATCGCGACACGTGCACTCCCTGATCGACGTACTCGTATACGTACACGGATATCTTGTTTTTATCTTCGAATTCGTCCAGATCAGAGTAGGAAACGGGGAAGCGACTAGGCCACCAGTACTCCACGACATAGTTTTCACATTTTTGCCACGAATTACTTTCCTGCGGGTGCAGGAGGGCAAGCGTATTGTATTTAAAACACTCACCCTCCTTATGTGCCGGTAAATGAATATTCGTCAGCACGTTCCTGCGTTTAGCCAAATGATCGGGAAGTGCCCCTTTGCATCCGAATTTTTTAGTTTTCACCGCGGAAATGCATATTTGAACCTTTTGGACGTCGGTGGACACGAACCCGCTCCCTCCCCGCTGATAATTTTCTACGCGTCCCGTGGACTCCTGAATCGCGTCCATTAGGGTATTCGCGACGGCTCCGTCGCTGTGGACTTCGCGAGCAAACGCCATAAAGTGGGCTATGTGCGCGGTTATCTCCCCCCGAGTTTCCTTCACCATTAAAACATCGGAACAAATGCAAAACCTAAAGGGTATTCTTTGCGCTCTCAATATGGCGAGCATATCGTGAAAGTGACTCATTAAATATTGTCGCAAATCCTCTACTCCCTGATCGTGAACAGATGCCAATAGCGTGAATCTTTTGACGATACCTCTAAATGCAGCGTCAGTCTGGAAGAAGGGCAGGAAGGATGTATCCACGTCGGGGTGCGATCGCATCACGTGAGCAGACAGTGTAGGAGGTGCGCCGTCCCGAGAATCGTCGTCGTCGTCCGATTCATCCTCGATATCGTGAGGATCAAAAAAGCAGAACACACACCGAGGCACTGAAAATAAACGCGCATCAGTAAGAAACGTGCAACAAGTAAAGGAGGGAATAACTTACTTGTGAAGCGAGTGAAAGCAGACTGTTCCCCCCCTGAGGCGATCGCGCGGCTTATAAACCGGCATCCACGCTACATGCGCCGACACGTCGGGGCTCGCTTGTTTCCACGCGGTCGTAAATCATGTGGCACCTCGAGGATGAGGCCGCGTTGGGGCCATCTGTTTAATATCAGAACGCGCGCAGCCGCAATGGTGAGCTTTCACCGTCGAAGAAAATGTTGCGTCAAGGTAACGTAAATAGGTCTTCTCCGAGAAATTGGGTCACCTTGAGTCGGTTGCATGTTCCAACACGTTGGGGCCGCCTGTTTTATATCAAAATGCGCTTCATGGCCGAAATGAGTTTATACTATAGAATGGTGAGCTTTGTTTTATTCTCGGGGAAGTTGCGTCAAGGTAATGTAACGAGAAATTGGGTCACCTTGAGACAAGCCCCAACACGACGGTGCCATCTGTTTAATATCAAAAACGCACTTCCGCCCATCCTGGCGGGCCCTAGCGAAAAAAAATGTTGCATCAAGGTGATGTAACGAGAAACTGGGTCACCTCGTAAATCATGTTTTCCGAGGCCACACGTATTAAAACCAAAAGTAAACTGTTGTGCTTGATGAGACAAGTCTATCTGAAGGAAAATATCCCTACGAGCCCACCCGCTCATTGCCGAAACAAGCACCAAAAACAAAGGGTTCGCTTATGCAGTTTCCAAATGTCCTTCGCGCGCGCGCGCATCGGACCCAAGCGAAAAAAAAATATTTCAAGGTTTCTCCGAGGAACTGGGTCGCCATGGGGCCACCTGTCCAATATCAAAACGCACTTCACGACCAAACTCTGTGGCGACCTCAGTCGCAGAAAATGTTGTCAAGACGGTGTAAACAGATTTCGGTTTCAAAACCTAGAAGGCCGGCAGACGATCCACATTTTTATATCACGGCACCACATAAACAACCATCACGAACTTTGTGCGTTCAGCGTGTTCAAAACAAGTTTGCGCATTCAGACGAAACAAGGTTGCGCGAGCGTGGAAAGGAGGGGTTGCCTACAAAAACGATCTCGTGAGCCCAGACCTCATCCACTGCTCACCAGATTGCAACCACCCCAGACTGAAATCGTAAGTACTGAATAGATTACACGTCATTCAATGGGTATAGCTTTTTTTCACGTGTTTCAGATGAACTGTCCAACCTGCTCTCGGCCGTTACCGGAAGGATCGCACTTCCGCGTTTTGGTCATCGGACCTAAGGTACGGGACGCAACATCACCACCACCGCCACCACTGCAGCCCTCGCCGGAGCCGGAATATATATGCATTGATTTGAATGCGCTCTCGCCGATGCTGCCACCAACACCGCCCGACAGCTGAGCCATCAAGTGCACGTGCTACCTTCTTCTTCTGTGCTCAACCATAGCTGGACTATAGACCGGTCATAACATCGCTTCTACGCCTTCCTCTTTGTTCTACTGAGTGCCATCACAGCCAACAGCTTTGCTCACGCCGCATATGAGGAGCACCGCTTCGAAGCCATGTATGTTTTTTTTTTCTTTCACGCTATCATCTACCGCTTAATAAACGTTTCCAGCCAATGCCTATAAATCGTAGTTGTCTGTTGAGGAGGGGTTCACGCTAAGTGAAACGACGCGCTTTATCCGGAAGAAAAAGAAGAAAAAAGAAAATTCCCCTCGCGAAGTTGTAAATCTTTATACTCGGTGGGGGTGGTTCGCGTTACCCGCCGCAGTCTCACCATCGAAAGAGCAACTGTGAGTACCAACTTATTTTCACTCCAATAGCTATAGACTTGCGCGCATATTTCAGATGCAATGCCCAACCTGTGGTCACCGTTTGCCGGAAGGGTCGCATATCCGCGTTCTCGTGGTGGGAGGCCAGGAGGCTCCATTACCACCTCCCTATAGTGAACCACAACCGCCTCCACCTAGCTATTTTGAACAGCAGCGCGGAAGGGGTCGCGGACGTGGGTTGCTGTCTGTCACGCCGCAAACGAACGACCAACAGCAACCATTTGCCGTCGCCGGTCGAGGCCAGCGACGCGCCTTGTAAACAAAAAGTTAATAAAACACGACGGTAAAAACAGTGTGTTCTATGCGTTCGCGTGGGGGAGAATAAAGGACACCAGGCGTTTTTAAGCGACAAACAACTTTTCTAGCAGCTTTATTGATTTTAGGTCATTAGCGGCGAGATTATCGGAAAACAGGGATACAATGCTCTTCAGTGATTTCCCTTTCGCCAACAATGTCGCCGCGATACAACAGTACACACCACACATTGGAGAATACAGGCTTTGGATACAGACATCATTATATTCGTCGACGGTGAGGCGTTTCAGCTCGGGTTCGATGGGCGGCAATCCGAAGGAATCAAAGTAGATGAGGTCATCCTTCATTTTCGCGTACAAAATCCAGTGCTCCCCAGCTTGCTGTCGCCGATCGGTGTTCACCACGATCATACCCGGTCTATTCAGCGCGGGCAGACGATCGTCTCGAGCGTATACACCGCGGAAGAGTGCCGAAGTGTAATCGTTGTACTTCAGGAGTCTCTCGATATCTTGCTCGAACATCGCTAATCCAGTGTGACGTTCCTGTTCTTATCGATGGACATAATTCGCACACTCTCGGACAGTATCATTACGGTCGTGGGTTCGGCCAAGGCACGTCGGAACTTGAGTTGCAGACGAACGTTTCCACGCCTGATCGGTGACAGGTGGACGGAGGATTGATCCGGATTCAGGTCGTAGTACAGTAGGAACTTGTTTCCAACGTAGTGGTCGTATTCGTAGGAGACGTGCTTCTCACACAGCTGCTCCAGGAGGTTGAAGTAGCTTCGGTGGTTCAGGTTATTGTTGAAGTCGAACGTGTCTATTCGCTGCGTCCCGTTCACAGTGAGCGTCGCCGACTCAATGTCGCAGTTCACGAATCGGTACGGGTCCCGATTGAATGCTCCCTGGTAGGCTATGGTGGGCACGAATGCGACCACCACCTTAGATGGTATCTTCTCAGGAAATAAATCTTCCAGGCATGCATCCAGGTTGCCAACTGGTAGCGAACGAATACGCGATTCACTTCCGGCCAGTGTGTAGAGAGCCTTGCGCTTCTGAAATTCCGTTTCGTGTCCGAGGAATAGGCTGGGAGACACGGTGATTTTCTTTATGTACAAAGTGGCACTCATGATTTCCACTTTATGCGTGTGCTGCTCCTGATCGGTCTTCATAATGCGGAACGCGTCGGAGCCTTGATAAAAAACAAGCCTAATTTCCACTCCCGATATGAGTAGCTTAGGCTGCAGGAAAATGTCCGAGTTGATCTTGGAAACCAGGTCGATGGTCTTGCCGCCACGTGTGAGGTTGTATCGTTCGGTCGGTCCATGAGCGCGAATGTTGTTTTCCGTTTGACGCGCTTCTTCTTGCGTGTACAGACCTGCTTTATGCACGGTATTTTGCTCCGTGGTGCTGGCGTGAAGCAAAATATCCAAGTAGCTTCTATAGCTATACAAATCATTATTCGTAATCATGGTCTGATTCAAGAAGACGGCTACGTTCTTGAAAAGCGAGCTGGCGAACGCGTTGACGGGGTAGACCTCGTCGTAGGTCGTCCGATCGCCAGCCTGTGTTTCCGGTAGCGAACCATCGTCACGTACGATGCGGACTTTCGTCACTATGTACGCGGAGTTCAAATCGAGATAGTGGTGCCCCAAATTCGAAAGCTGGAACTCTATGACGGAGGATATGTCAGCGACCGGGTAGAATACCTCATATTCCCCCTTCAGTATATGCCACTGCGTTCCCGGCACGGAAAATAACTGTGTTTCCGACTTATCCAACAGAGGAGTGTCGGGATGTACGACGTTAATCGTGTCCATCTCGCAACTAAATTGTGGCCGCGCAACCAGCGTGATTTATGCCGTCGAAGACGTCCGGTTTTCTCCTCTTTCTTCGCCCGCCAGCCCCTCCGAGGTCGCGGAGAATTTCACGGCCCGTATCTTTCGCCGATCTTTTAAGCGCACTTCGGAAAGAGTCTCCCTCCGACAGATTTTTGGCCACGCGCTTAGCGGCCGCAACAGCCGTCTTTTTTAAGTAGGGCGATACGCGTTTAAAGAGTGGAATAGCGAAACGCCCGAGCTGAGAAAAGAAATTGCCTCCCCTCTGGTACAGGTGCGACCTGTATACCGTCGGAACGCCAAATCCGTAGATTGGTACCGCTTTAGTGTACATGCTTAAAGTGCAGCGTATCTACCGCGATTTTGTAGCGGTAGCTTGCGACCGGTGTCGTCGCGTATGGAGACGGTGATTGAGGAAATTTCGCGCTGCACTAACTTAAAATACTGAACGGGTAGAAAGCTGAAACTCAGTTGTTCTTTTGTTCTATCGTATACGAATGGAATTAATTTCAGTATCGGATGCCGCCCGTTTCCCACTACGGAGGGCGTGACGAGATCCGTGTATATCATAATACAGTTAATGGGAAGATCTATGGTCACTTCGTCGACGCCCGTATCGTTTTCCGTAAATACGGTTTTCGCGCCGAAACCCAGTAGGTACGCAAAGTAATCGGATAATGTAAGCGACACGTTTTCCCGCAAGCTCAACGAACACTTCCTCGCCCATGCATCGTACGTGAGGGAAGCCTCCGGCTGCAGACGCTCATGGATGGCGCTCACGAGAGCTTCGGGTGTTTCGTAGTAATTTGGTGGAAGTGAAATGCGCCGACTTTCCGTCTCTTGAGTGTTTATGTGGATGCGGTACGTCTTCACTATGGGATTACACGTGATGTGCTTTCTGGATCCTTCAACATGGATGTGCTTCACCTGAATGAGGTCCAGGAACTCGGTCGACAAGTTGAAATTCGTCGGGAGAGAAAGCGAGTAAGTGTTGTCTTTGTATTCCACCCGTGATTCTGTATCGTTCGTCGCTCTGAAGAATTCGTTGAATGTGTCGGTAATGAGCGATCGGGGTTCTAAAATTAGATCGTTATTGATCATTATCACCCGGCGAACTCGCATCATAACGGCTCTTTCCTCCGCGAGTGGTAACACGTTTGGGACGGCGCGTACTCTAGCGCCCTCCGGGTGATCTCCATCGATGTCGACGATTCCAAAGGCGAGATGCAGCGGTCTGTCGATTAGTTTCGCCGAGCGCACGCGCGACGGTAGCTTAAACACGTAGTGATCTTCCTCGTAAGTCCACTCTATCCCATATTCGGGGAATATTTTATTCAATAGCGTGTCCGTGTCTTCGAACGTGAGCTGTTTTGTTTGCCACTTCTCCCTTGATAGTGTTATCAGGTTATCAGGCGCTTGGTTCACGTTCAGGAAGCTGTTGGGAATGGAAAATCCCTCTAGACCGACGACGTACGAATCATCCAGGTGTAGCGGCTTATCTAACGCAATCGTGAAGTCATTCAGCGTGTTGGACGGGTACAGGTCCATGCTAGCGTTCGAGAGCAGATACACGTAAAATTCATTTTCTGACATTGCTGGCGGGCACCCAAGAATCGTGATCTTTGGCGTATCCGAACCAACGAACCAAGTAGTGCAATACCCCGTTAATTTTCTTCTTTCTAATCACCGCGGATATGAGTCGCTTATCGTACGAGGAAAGATGGTGGACGGGCTGCAGCTCCTGCTCGTAGAATGATCCCAGTATTTCTTTTCCCGTCGAATCTTTCACGTACACTACGGGCGGATCGGTCTTTCTCGTTCGCGAAACCTCGAACACTTCGGCCGTCCACCTTTGATCGTAGCCTTTGGCGAACACGCCGCGATCTAACGCGAGCCTCACCTGGTC
Organism: Ornithodoros turicata; assembly: GCF_037126465.1. Classification (NCBI taxonomy): domain Eukaryota; kingdom Metazoa; phylum Arthropoda; class Arachnida; order Ixodida; family Argasidae; genus Ornithodoros; species Ornithodoros turicata. Next base: position 28,521,110 of record NC_088203.1, on the reverse strand, counting down.
CCCTGATTTATACTTGCTCTCGCGCGGGGTCGTCTTACGATTCAATCTGTTGAACAGAGCTACTTCATTTCCGGCGTTCACATTTTTCGGCTTTTCGCCCGTGACGGAGTGTACCGAGTCGTTATAGTCGGCCACTATCTTCGGCAGCGCGTTGATATAATTAAACTTCCCCGTACTAGTGAAATGCCTGGCTATTCTTTCCCTAATTGTTCTCTGCACGCGTTCACAGGAGGCCGCTTTCATTCCGCTCTGCGTGCTATAGTGATTTAGTAGCGACTGAAAGTACTGACGAACGGGGGAACCCCAAAATTCGCTCCCGCGATCCGTGAGCAAATTCTTTGGAATTCCGTGACGGAAAACTCGTTGGAAGGCTTTCTTTACGTCTTGCGGGCGCTTTGTGCGAATGGGGACCATGTACAGGTACCTCGATAGCGTATCTATGACTGTTAGGATGTACCTGAAGCCCTTGTTAAATTTCTGATATTTACGCATATCCAGAAGGTCTGCCTGATATAAATCCCGCACGTGAGTTGCGATGATGGAGCGACGCTTAAATTTTTTCTTCACTGGCTTATGAAGGGTGTAAGCATCTTCTTTTTTCAGCTGTTCCACGGCTTCTGCGTGCGTGAGCTTGTGATAACGTCGGTACCGATCCACTCCACCTAACCCTTTCTCCTTGATCTTTCTATAGGGCCCCATATTTGCTCCAGCGAGCAATTCACTGTATTTTCAAAGCGCTGATAATTTTCAATACTTTTTTGTACCAACTGGGTTTCTTGATGAGCGCGCTACGACGTGCTAAGTAGCTCACAAGAGCCACAATGTTTGAGCGATTGATTCGCTTCCCTCTATATACTAGCACATTATCCGCCTGCCAGGTGAATACTTTCTTCAATTCTTTTAGCACAGATTTCGCGCGTGCTTTATCAACGCCGGAGGGTAGAAGATTAAAATCGAATGGATTGGGTTCCGGTTCGGGCTCCGAATGGACAGGTTCCAGAGGAGGAGGAGGAGGAGGAGGAGGAGGATGATAGTGAGCTCGCTTCAGCAAGTAATAGAGGGCTTCCAGTATTTTGCCCACTTTTACATCGTCCGAATCGTTAGATTTCAGAACTTCACCTATTTCTATTCTATGAGCCATGACCGATGGCTTTGGATATCGCTTGCCCGGCGACTCCCGCCACGAGACTTGATAGCCCTGAGAGGAGCAGTGGAAGTATGGGAATGAGACCACCTCGTTGTCCCCTAATATATTTCTTCAACTGCCGGGGGCACTTATGAAGTGACTTGTAGGCGAGGAAGCGGAGGATTTTTTTGTTTCTTCAGGTTTTTATGAAGTTCCGTCGAAAGTGGGATATTTCCGCGTAGAATGTTCAGACAGATTTCCGAAAGGATTTGAATGTCGTCGCAGCTGAGCTCTTTAAGTAACTCTGCGCGGTGCGTCGGTTTGCTGGCGGCCAATACTTTGAGGAGCGTGAGATGTCTTCTAAGATCGGCCGTCATTTCGCGGGCGTAAACAGGAACTGCCGGTCGTGCGGTAAAATACCCGTTCGCAGGCTACGAGAGGGAGGTGTTTGTGCGTGCAGATCCACAACTAAATAACCGTGCGCCTTCTCCGTCGCCTGGTTATATGCGTCGAGAAAATAGGAAAGCGCCTGTTTCCCGAATACCTGACGTCCGAAGGTTTCGATCTGTTGTACGGACCGCGCATTCCGGAACAATACGATATAACTGGCGTTCAGCGATATCGTTCGAAAAGCGGCGTTATGATAGAACAAGGCTTGTGTGATCAGGATCACTGACGCGTTTTTATGGTGGCTACCACGTACAAACAACGACTCTACCTCCGATAGAACCCACTTTTCCGTGATTTGATCGTCAATAACTATGAGAGTGGGATATCGCTCATCCCAATCTGCGGGTATCCAGTCCATAAACTCCACACCATCGAAATCCTTTTCCCAGCCGGCTGCATACTTTCGTACGTAGAGTATCTTCTGCGGTGGAATGCTAAATAATTCGGGGTGTCTCATTATATTCTGCGTGAGCACCGTCTTCCCACACATGGACGCGCCGGAGATGAGAATTCGAGCAGGGTGCTGGAACTGCATGCGCATCGTGGAATAACTTGAGCAGACTGTGTAGCGAGGTGTGATGCATCTTTATTTTCATCCATAGCTCCTAGAGCGATTGATGATCGTCTCCAGGACTCTTATTTCTTCCTGACATAGTTCCTGAAGCTCGCGCAGTGATTGCTCCCTGTAAGCCGACAGGTACTCGTCCAAGATTTCGCGTATGATTTCCCGCAACTTGTTTGCGGTGATACGGGAGCGCAATATGTGGCAGCACATCTCGACGAAGTTCTCTCGCTCGTGTGACGCCTCGAAGCGGAACCGCGCGGAGTTGATGCACCTGAGTCGCGCCATCTGGTGGCACGAGGTAAGTTTGGATGTATGAGATAGAGACATTGGGTTAGAACCATCTGAAGCCGCCGCCGCCGCCGCGCACCGTCTGGTGGCGGGCCAATCGGTGAGTTTGAACATCTGAGATAGGGCCGCCGCCGTCTGGTGGGTGCCAGTGAAGGCAGTGGCGGCCAATCAGAGGGGGCTGGGAGAGTGCGCGGACTGGCTTAGGATGGACCAATCAGATGGGTAAGTTTGGACATCTGAGATAAAGCCGCAGCGGGGTCGCTGCCGCCGCGCCTGGACCAATCAGCGGTCGCGCCGGGGCGTGCACCAATCAGCGTGAAGCCGGGGGGCTGGGTGGAGTCAAGTAATTAACATAAACGGGCGGGGGGCGGAGCTATGGTGAACCAATCAACGCGATCAGTAGCGGTGGCGGGGGCGCGCGCGGAGCCAAGTAATTAGCATGAAGGGGTGGAGCTACGGGAAACCAATCAATGCTCAGTCAAGGCTTAGCATGAGCCAATCAGCGTGTGAAGTGGGGGCGGAGCCAATTAATTAGCATGAAGGAGCTACGGTCAACCAATCAAAGATCAGTAGGCTTAGCATGGGCCAATCAATGTGTGAAGTGGGCGGAGCTAATGGCGGCCAATCAGATGGCTTTGGATTTGGCTTGTATTGGCTTAGAACTGGATTGTGTTGGCTTAGAATCGGCCATCTTGGATTAGAAAAAAGATGCCGTTATAGCGCTCGGTTCTTGTGCCGCTCGGTTCTTATGCCGCTCTGTTCTTATGCCGCTCCAAAATTATACAGTCTATCTCTATACTACTAGCATTGCATAAGCATACGCAAAAAAAAGCATGTTTTCACACAAAGTGAAGTATCTGCAGCAGAAGTGGACACGAAAGAACATACCATTTGGATCAATACGCAATAGCTTGTGAGCCATTCTTGTGCTCTCCAGTTTTTTTTTTTAATATAAACGGTGAGCACAAAGTAGACACGAGAGACCGAAGGAAATCATCTAACGCTCATGTCAAAGCGTCGCACGTTCAAGTCACGTCTTCGCAATTACAGAGAAGTTTAAAAGAAATGGAGCTGCAGGTACCAACCAGGGAGACCACATAGGTCCAGAGACCATCCATTCAGTGCCGGATTTAAGGAGGGGCAAATGGGGCGCATGCCCCGGGACCCCCACCAAAAGCGGCCCCCACCACTGAAATTGCCACTGCTTCTTCTACAAACGATATGGTTTTGGATTCTCGCCAAAACCACATATGGAGCAAGAACTTTCGTGCACTTGGAGAATACCACCATAATTCAGTTGTTCATGTTCTTAGGCACCTTGAGGCTTGTGTGAACACAAGCCTCAAGGTGAAGTACACAATGTTGTGTGTTTCAGCCGGAGAGCAGTTGCTTTCCATCGTGTACGGTTCATGCATAACCAAGGGCATAATGCTCAGGACATGATCGAAGCTCTATTAGACGCACATGGCATAAACAGGCAGGGTAGTCATATGACAATGCTGTGTCCATGAGTATAACGTACAAAGGTCTTCAAGCACGAGTACGACAGAAAAAGCACCTGGCTACGTGGGTTCCTTTGCTCAGGTCGCTGTCTGAATCTAGTGGCAACATTAGCTGCCGGGTGTTGCCGTGCTGCTGTTGCGTTTTTAGATTTCCTCGAGAAAGTATACGAGTTATTTACGGCATCCACGCATAGACACAAAGTTAGACACGAAGACACATGTGATGAGCAACCTCACCACAACGATGTCCGGCGACTGCTCAATAAAGCAGCCCGTTCCAGAACCGAAAACACGGTGGTCCTGTCAAGATGTATGTAATGTCCAGTCATGTTGCTCTGTGTCATGATGCTGTGTGAGCCGTCAGGGGATACTGCCTTTTCCTTAGAACGTTATTACGTCTTTAAAAGTCGTCAAACGTCGTTACGTCCTTAAAACGGTAAAACGTCTCTACGTTATTACTAGCAATCGAGATTAAATGGCTGATTAAAATCGGCGACCGGTGTCATTGACTTGGGAATTAATGCGGCATTTTGGGACGATAGTTTAGACAAGAATGGACAAGAATAGCAAAACGTTACAAAGTCCACAGATAGACCTTAACAGCGACCTGAATATGCTTTGACCTGAAGGCGTGAAGCATTCGATCACTACCGCATGGTTGGGGAAGATGTAACTGGAACGAGGGAGTTTACTGCAGTAAGAAAGCGCAATCGACGATCTATTGGTACGGCTGACGTCACCAGGCTACATAACAGCCTCTGAAGCGAAGCCCGGTTTAGTGGCACTTCATAGAAGTTCCGGAGAAAGAACTTTCTCCCGCCCTCGAATCAATTTAGTTTCTCTTGAACAACGGCTGTCCGCCTATGAAGAGCTATCGTCCTGGTTCGGTATCTCTTTGGAGAAATCTGCATCCTGGAGGTATACGCTTCAGCCTCTGTGCTAAGGCGTTTTCGCAAGATTAGGTCGGCAGCCGAGAATCTTTCCTCTACGCACTGATCATGGAGAAAGGAGTGAAGGAAGTTTCCCCTTATGTAGAGATTGCTCTTCATATAGATCTCAGTGTGATGGTTAGCTGCAGTTCCTGTGAGCGCTCATTTGCGATACTGAAGCTCATAAAGAACAGTCATCGGGTAACCATGACGCATGGCAGACACCTTGTCGCTCTTATGCAAAGGGATATTCTTAAACAGCTTGATTTTACAGAGGTCATTACCGATTTTTGAGTGAGGAAGTCAACGAAGGTTCCAGTTTGCGCTATAGCAGCGTAATGTAGTCTTGAACAGGTTGCAAGATAGTAGATACGAGATCTTAAAAGTTGTTCACTGTAAAAGCTAAAAGTTGCTGTGAAAACAGTTGTAAAAGTTCTTTCTGGAAACTGTGTGGTAATAAACGAACCAACTGCTGGTCATTGAACTTTTTCATATACGTATATATCGCACGGAATATTCGCGCCGAGGTCAGGCATCTGTATGCCCATAATTTACACTCATGAAGCACCATGAAAAGTACTGGTCGTGCAGAAGGGCCCCCACCATGTACGCTGCCCCGGGCCCCAACCACTGTAAATCCGGCACTGCATCCAGTTATTTGAAGAAGGAGGAGGTAGCTGAAAGAAGACAAGACAAACACATTTGCTGCGTGTTACAAGAGCACATCCACAGCTTTCGATGCACTAGAAACATCTGAAGGGGGTCAATGAAATAATAGTGTAGCTGCACTGCGGATGAAATTACAAACCTCAAGGATGCATTTCAAATTAACCGCCCACAACCTGTCCGAGCGAGCTTCCGAGCTTCGACAGAACAGAAGAAAAAAGCCGAACTCCTGCTGCCTGGCCTGCCTGACTCCGTGCCTCTCCCGCCTCCCCTCTCTGTTTACCCTCTCCTGCTCTCTTTCGACAAGCGCAGCGCCACGTGACTTCTGCACCACGTGACCCTCTCTTTTTGAATTTGCCTGTCAGTGCACGCGGTTTTCGCGCTGAGAGCCACCTTGTTCGCGTTCGAGAAAGTCCGCGTGATTTCAAATGTTTGCGAGCTTCATGGTACAGGTTTTGTTGTAACTCCATACTGAAGCTCTTACTTCTAGCTATGCTTCTAGCTTCTAGCTATTGTTTTTGCAATCTGTGAAACATTGTACTGCATGTACAGCTCCCGTCAACCTTAATAATAACGCTCGATTCAGTCTCATTTCCGAGCGCGATAGCAGCCAGTCTGGGGGCACTGGGGGAATATTAAGTGAACAAAATCCCTGCCTTAAACTAACACAATAAATTTGTTCTATCAACATTTCCTTATGGCCCTAAAGATTGCTGTAATCGCGCTCCGAAACGAGACAAATTTTTTTTCCAGTGTTATTTTTAAGGTTGACGAGAGCTGTACGTGAAAGGTTTCAGGCCAGTCGCCGGCGGTATAATCTGTTTAATCTGTCTGTTGAGGAACGTCGAAGTTCGCGGTTGTCTTGGATGCGAGTTTCGAATCTGAAGCTATTCCCGGAACCGTTTACAGGATTTCAGCTATTTTTCAGGTAAGCAGACGAAGTATCGGATATGCTTTTGTGAATGACACCATCGCCGAGGAGATGACTGTTTGAAGTAACATGTTTAGTCGTCGTTATTCGTTGGTTGGACATTGCGGATACGTGCACCATGAGAAACTTTGTTGATTACGGCGTGCGTGTTGATGATCAACGGTACCCTTTCAAAGACATGTAAGTGCTGAATCAAGTTTGTGTTGTAATTGGTTACTGTGTCGTATGGTTTCTTGTAAGCGATCCCCATCTCGATGATGAATGCCCACGCTTCTGAAAGCCATGTAAGTAACAGTTGTGTGATTTGAGGCTGTTTTGATACTGCTACTAATTTGAGGACGAATGAATTTGGACCTTGCTGTGCCAACGTCACAGCGCATTTAGGTAGCAAATTGCAGACTGGTGTTTACATCAGGGTCATTTTACACCGAATGGTCCAAAGGTCCTACGCCCCCAGTTCTTTATAAAGAAAACAAATGGTGCGTCTTCGCAATTGCGGTTGACGGAACAACGACAGCACCTCACAGCTCCACCCTATAGTGGCTACTTATAACGTAGAGGGATTGCACTACAGTGGCAGTACTATTTCGAATGCACAAGACTAATGTGTCTCTCCCTTTCCCCGGTGGCGCTGCGGACAGTCTCCCGAATTTTGAGTTCGTCAGGTTGGAAGGTATGCGAACATGACGTTCGGATCATTTGGCGAAGGAATGACCCATAAGGATTGCATGGTGTCGTTTTTTCATAGAGTTAATTTACATTAGTCACATCTGTCAGCTGAACATAACAATGTTCAACTGACAAATATTGGATTGTGGTGTTATGAGTGGTGTTACTATCTAGTCCATTCCTTTCTGTATGTCACTTGGAAAGCATTATGCATGCAGGCATTCTACCAAAGGGTAGTACACTCTAAATCGTTTTACACCTTAAAGGGTGTAAATCAAAATGTTCATGGCGCACACCTTTTAAGGTGTATTTTAACACCCTCATGGCAATTGGGGTGTAAAGGGTGTAACGCTGAATAAAACTGCTGGGTTCGTGGCAATATGCTGGTAACTGTGTATTCACAATTACCAGCATATTGCATATAATCACATTGAGGTCCATATCTGTATGCACATCAAGGTGATTAAATGTGTGTAAACATGCACAGCCGACAATCATGTATGGCATGGCAGCTGTGCATGGCAATGAAGCATGGCAGCTGTATATAGCCTTTAAACACTAGCATTTTAAAGATGTTGCTAGAAAAACTCGAAATTTTAAGAACGTAACCCTTTCATTAGCAAGAAGACATACATTTTATCAAATGTATATGTGGTCGCAACCATTCATCAGAAATGCCACATCTACTGATGGTTCCAAGGAGATACTACTTCAACATGCCCCAGAAGCAATTCAGAGTTACATTCATGACCGTGATATTCACGCAGAATCTATAGTCTATGTGAAAAGTGCAGTTGATAATGATAACGCATTTGCTGTTGGCTGTGATGTTGCAAAAGAACCTTCCGAGGAGGACTTACCCGTGTTCGTTGAGATTGCAGGCATATATGTTATTAACTCTGATACCATTTTTCTCATACAAACATTAACTGCAGTTGAGTATGATGAGCGCTGTGATGTATTTGTTCTATCTTGCAATGAGGAGCAACGTGTTTTAAGAAATTTAAGCACTATCTCAACAGGTCTTCTAAATCTGCATATATTATGTGATGGTAGACGTGTTGTAAATCCACGCCATGCACTTTTGTAATGTAATTTCCCTTTCCCTGTTGTTGTATATATTTACTTTTGTTCATGTGAACGAAAATAAACATACTCCCTTTATACACCCAGGCGACACACTTATGACCATATTTCACCTGAGGGTGTAGTACACCATTGTTACACCCTCAGGAACTTCCAAAACAAAGTTGTAGGGTGTGAAAGGGGTGTGATCTTTGTTAATACACCTATTTTACACCTTTAAAGGTGTGAAACGATATAGAGTGTACATTCGACAGCATTTTTGGGCGCTCAGTATCTATTGGAATTTGTTCGTAAATTATTGCAACTTGATATTTTGCGTTTGAGGAGTTAGAGTCAGCCTGTCAGCCTGATCAGGGAACATAAGTAACTGGAGTTTAATATTTCAATATTATTTCTAGAAGTTCAACAATATGTGTTGTGATATTATGGACATTACTATCTAGTCATTGTCTAGCCGTTGATAAGCGCTTGTGCTATTACTGGCTTGTCGCAATGCTGCGCGATCGTAAAGTGCATACGCTGGTCACTTTTGTAGTGTTTTAATAGCTTTACTTAAAACAAAGTTTTGTCAAAATGTGCTTCATATGTGAGCTACTGCATGTTACTTTCACACGCACACATTCCTGAAACAGCACGCACGTACAGATAAGCTTTTAGGTGTGGTCTAAGTAAAGGCTAATGAAGGTAAAATCCTAGACATTATGGCTAATTAAGGGCTAGTACAGAGCTAGGAGCCGCCTCAGTCTGGTATTTAAAAGGTCTAAAGTTGGGCTAGGGGTAGACGTTGGATGTCTAAGTTGAGACGTCTAGGTGGCGTAACCTTAGCTATTCTAGAGGAAGGTTAGAGGAACTCCCCTAGACATTAAGACTATTGAGAGACATCTACTAGATTTGCCACTCGTCCAAATTTAGACGTCGATTAGACATTTATTATCCCACCTTTGGCTACATGGGTGGTTGATGCGCTATTCTATATCGCGTTAATATCTGCGTCTTGTTCTGCTATTTGAATGCGTCTGTTGTGTAATATACTGGTATGCATGAAAACGAAAACAGCATATACAGGGTGTTCAAAATTAAGCTTTCACGAGCGCTACGCAAACACAGCGATGACAGGAAACTGGATGATAACTTTACGCTACTTGTGTAAGAAACTCGTGGTGTGTCGCGCGATACTAAATTTATACTTATACTCGTGTGGTATTTTTGAGCACCTTTTTAAAAGTACAATTCCAATAATCACATATTCGGACAATTCCACTATCATGACTTACTATATAACTGTTTGCCAATATTATTGCCTAACTCTTTGTTCAACTTTCGCCTTTCCCGCCAACGACTTTCTCCTCCTTTCGTAACTGTAACGCGAAACCACCTTCCGGCGCGCACTCACTCCCCAAGTGTTTGTTTTGTATATATTTAGTTGAATAAAGTGTAGCCTCCGCAGTGGTACCGGACCATGCTCTGGACCTATATAAGCAGCGTCCTGGGCCACTCCCGGGGGTTGTTGGTTGGATCTCTGGAAACTGTCTCGGCCTCTTGTCACTCTGCCTCTCTAGCACCGCTTCCCGCCTTGTGTGAGGACTTGTATCTTCCCTCGGCTGTGGAAGTCGCGAATGAGGTAGACTCCCCTTCCGGCTGTGGAGGCTAAGTTTTTCCCGCCTGTGTTGTGTGGAGCTTCGGCTCCCCTTCCGGCTGCGGATGCTTAGGATTTCCCGCCTGTGTCGTGTGGAGCCAGTAGGGTTCGGGCCAGATTAGTTCCCGATAGAGCATTCCTAACCGCGACAAAAGTGGTGGAGGTGCGGGGCATATTCCTAATCTACCATCAGAGCGACTCCCCAAAACGCGATCAGTGTTCACGCTTTAACGGCGAGTGAAAAACGTAACCGCCGTCGCCGCCTTTTGCAAGCAACACGCCCAAAACCCGCACAATCGATTCGTCTCCCGTCCAAAACATCCGAAGAAGAACGCCGGAACAAAATAGATCATCATTTCAGCCGCCTATTCGAACTCGCAGAAGAACTAATCAAAACTCATGCCCAGTAAGAAAAGTAAACAAGCGCCCAATATAATGGCAACCCCGTCAGCACGACCGGCCGTGGGAGCACCCACCTTTAAAGGAGGTCCCGATGAGAGCGTATCCGAGTGGCTGACCTGGTACGAACACGTCGCGGGGATCAACGGGTGGGATCACGAAGCAAAAGTTAAGTGCCTATACCTCGCACTCGACGGCGACGCACGGAAGTGGTATACCACCAAGATGCTAACGGGAGCACAGCTCACCTGGGAACAGTGGAAACACGAACTCACGCAGAACTTCGGTGGGCGGCAAACGACGGAATTATTTCACTTACATCTGTGCGGCCGCACACACCGTCCACTGGAGACACCGGAGCAGTATTTCTACGACGTGCTTCAGCTCTGTGCTCGGGTGGACCCACAAATGACTGAGGCGTGCAAACTGCGGCACCTCATGAAGGGACTGCGCCCAGAAGATATGCAGAAAATGCTCCTCGTCAATCCATCGACGTGCGCCGATTTTCTGCACACTTTGCAACGCATCAGCCAAGCAAACATCATGTCTCTCTCAGCGACGCAGTTTCCACAGGGGTTGCAGCAGCTCGGCCTCGCTCAAGCGGCAGTCAACGCAGGGTCGTCGCCACCACCATCCACCGTTCCCCATCCCACACTGCTCCACAGCGCCTTCGTGGAATCCGCACCAAGCGGCTCAAACCATCAACGCCTGCAACCACAAGATGACCTTGGTGCATCCCTGCGCTCCCTCGAAAAGCGACTGGCTGCCATGGAGGTCCATCTTCGTCGCACCCAAGCGCGGTGGCCTCCGGCAGGAAGAGGGCGAAGCGACGATGGCAGGCCCGTGTGTGACTATTGTCACAGACGGGGTCACATTTACCGACAATGCCATAAAAGAATGCGAGACGAACAACTGAGCTCGGCTCAGCGAGACCTACCCCCACGAAACTTGCCCGCGGCGGGAAACGGGAACGGCCAGATGTAAGGGGCACCTCTGGCCGCCCTACCGCAACGCTTTCGAAGAATGAACTGTTGAAGTTACCTGTGAATGTACAAGGACACGTTGCAAACATTATAGTGGACACAGGGTCAGCAGTGAACATTATATCTTCCAATTTTCAATTTTTTATCATCGTTATCCTCTGTGACTGTACAGCCAGCACAGCATGTGTTCATCAAGACAGTCAGTGGTGATTTGGCACAACCAGCAGGACAATGTGTTTTGAATGTGGAATTTTCGAACAGTTTAATTTTTCCCATGTCTTTTATCGTTTTGAAGGACTTCCAGTATGACGTTCTGGGGGGAATACCGTTTTGTAGGGACGCTAACGTTGTTATTGACTTTTATAATCGCGAGCTGCATATTAACCAAGAAACCTTTTCTATTAACCTCAGTGAGCGTAATGCAAATTGCGTAAATAAAGTGACGCCTGTATATAATGTTTCCCAAGTGCGAATCGAATCGGGAACGGAAGTGGTTCTGCAAGTAAAGGTTCAAAATGATGGGGTACAACTTGTCGAGTCGTACTCTAAACTGTCCAACGGTTTATCAGTAGCACGTACTATCACGAACGTGCAATGGCAAAAGGGATTCGTTCGCGTTGCAAATTCAACCTCCTCGCCCATCATCATTCACGCCCATAGCAAAATTGGATTGGCCACCTCCATATTGAATACCCAGCTCTGCGTAGTGGCACCCCAAGAAGGAACGCCAAAAGACGACGGAGACATTCGGTTTGAACCCCACGTATCAGCCCAGGAAGCCGCGCTACACAGCCTGCTTTCCAAATTCTCCCACCTGTTCACAAGAAAGGACAACCTTATTCGTCGGACGCATTTGGCGGAGCACGCGATAGACACCGGTAATGCGGCGCCCATAAAGCAGCATCCCTATCGTTGCTCTCCTTACGAACGAGAAGTAATCAGGGCTCAGGTGGATGAAATGCTGGCGGACGGTGTCATCCGGGAATCGAACAGCCCGTGGGCTTCTCCGGTGGTCCTAGTGCGAAAACCAAACGGGACGTGGCGTTTCTGCGTCGACTTCCGGAAAGTCAATGCCATTACGAAGAGGGACGTACACCCGTTGCCGCGTATAGATGACATCCTCGACGTTCTACAAGGCGCCAAGTACTTTACAACCCTAGACTTGACGTCCGGCTATTGGCAGGTCGGTATCCGAGAAGAAGACAAGGAAAAGACAGCTTTCGCTTGTAATGCAGGACTTTTCGAATTTAATGCGGTCCCATTCGGACTGTGCAACGCGCCGGCCACTTTTCAGAGGATGATTAACAAGGCACTTGGTGGTCTCCTTTGGAGAGTGTGCTTGGCGTACCTGGACGACATTGTCATCTTCTCCAAGACGATGGAAGCCCATTTTACGGATCTCGAACAGGTGTTCCGGGCCCTGGATAATGCTAACCTGCGCCTAAAATTAGGCAAGTGCAAATTCGCGGAGAAGGAGATCAAATACCTCGGACACGTACTCGACGGGGAACATATTAGACCGGATCCGATCAAGATTGCAGCTATCCAGGAGATACCATCGCCAAAAAACAAGAAACAGGTCCAAAGCCTCCTAGGGATCGGCAACTACTATCGGCGATTCATCAAAGACTTTGCACGTATTGCCCGACCCCTGACAAACCTCACGAAGAAGGGTGTGCTATTTGCGTGGACAGCCGAGTGCGAAACAGCTATGGCAACCCTTAAGCAACGCCTTGTCTCTCAACCTGTGCTCTGCCACTTCGACCCAACAAAGCCGACGGAAATTCACACGGACGCCTGCGACTATGGTATTGGCGCTGTCCTCGTGCAGAGGGACGGTACCAAAGAACGTGTGATAGCCTACGCCAGCCGTCACCTTAATCGAGCTGAGAGCAACTACAGCACTACGGAAAAGGAATGCCTTGCTGTTGTCCAATTTCGACCATACATATTCGGCAGTTCGTTTACAGTTGTGACCGACCAGTCCAGCCTCGCCTGGCTGATGAATGTGAAAAATCCCAACGGACGACTCATCCGTTGGTCCCTGCTCCTTCAAGAATTCAATATCACGCTACGCCATCGAGCAGGTCGAAAGAATAACAACGCCGATGCCTTATCCCGCCTTCCTTATGATCCAGCACTGGAAAGTGATGAATTTGTCCTACCGCTTCTGGTCACGGATCAAGGGAACATTGCGGAGCAGCAGAGAGGAGATCCATTCTTGGCCAGAATAATTCGACATTTGGAGAACCCGGATGACCCGGTTGATCGGAGGGTAAAAAGAACAGCCAGGGCATTCCGGATGGTCGACGGTGTACTCTACCGTAGAGCAAAGAATGAAGAAGAAACAAGGTTCGTGCTCGTTGTTCCAGGGTGCCTACATCCCGAAATACTTCGAGCTTGCCATGATGATATAACGGCAGCACATTTGGGTATCAAGCGCACCTGGGAAAAGGTACGAAGCAGATTTTTCTGGCCGAAGATGTTTTCCGACGTTACGAAGTACGTCATGGGATGCAAGGACTGCCAGACACGGAAGGCTCCTCCTCTCAAGCCAGCTGGGTTCTTACAACCCATTCCTCCTGTTTCACGCCCCTTTCAGCAGGTTGGAATGGATTTCCTGGGCCCCTTTACGAAGTCTAGGAACGGTAGCCGTTACATCCTTGTGATGACGGATTACCACTCTAAGTTTGCGGAAGCTGTTGCTACGCCGGCAGCCACTGCATCTGAGGCTGCAAAGGGGTTCATTGAGAACATCGTGCTGAGACATGGCGCCCCGGATAAATTAATCACGGACCGTGGGCAGCACTTCGTGGCTACGATGATGAAACGAATACTTGCGCTGCTGAAGACAAATCACGCGACCACGACGGCCTACCATCCGCAAACAAATGGAGTCTGTGAAAGATTCAACAAGACGCTTGTCGATATGATAAGCATGTATGTGTCGTCCAACCATCAGGACTGGGATGAGTTTCTTCCCTATGTGTTGTTCGCCTATAACTCGTCACAGCAGGAGACGACAGGGCACACGCCATTCTTCCTCCTGCACGGATACGAGCCTGTATTTCCTATTGACGTGGCCCTGCAAAACCGTTACAATGAGCCTTCCTCTCAAGATCCGGAAATCATACAACAGCGGCTCCAACTTGCACGGGAGATCGTCGCTGAAAGAAAGAGAAACGCACAAGAGAAGAACAAGGAGCGCTACGACCAACGTAGACGGGGCCACAACTTCCAGCCTGGAGACTTCGTCTATGTTTGGTCACCGCCGAGGTCAAAGAAACGGACAACAAAGCTCCTTCATTGCTATTATGGTCCATTCCGCCTCGTCCGGCAAACAGCCGAGAACGACTGGGAAATTGAGAACAGAACCGGTAGGAGAACTGACATTGTTAATGTTTCTCGTCTGAAGCCGTATTACCCGACGTGGGAATTACGGGAAGAATCAGAAGGCAATGAAGCTCCGGAGGGAAACGAAGGTTCCAGCCCTGCGCGGATGAGTTTTTTTGCATCCGCACCCGACCCGCATCCGCGCACACGTTATCCGCGTCCGATCCGCATCCGCAGCATACACAACAGTTTACATCCGCATCCGATCCGCTGAACAAAACGCACCATCCGCATCCGATCCGCAAAATCCGCAAGTTTCGTAGGGCGCGTAAAGACCGCAGGAATCACATGTTGGTATAATTTCGGATGCCCCCATGCTGTCACGGAAGGACTCCCGACGACAAGCAAAGGTAAACCTTTCAACAAACGCGATATGGAGAGACTTCTGCAACGCGTGGAACGCTACCTCGCCGGTGCTCGCGTGGTTCGAGATGCCAGAATGCCTCCTCTCCCGTCTTGGCCGTGCATGGTCAAAGGTGAACCCGAGCATGCGCTCGCTGTCGGCGCGCAATAGAAAGAAATTGCTGGTCGAAAAATTACAGCACGCGGTATATCCGCATCCGATCCGCTACCAATCCGCTGCTTTCACATCCGCGTCCGATCCGCATCCGACCTCGAGCCATCCGCATCCGATCCGCACACCGCAGGAAGTGCTAAATTTTCATCCGAATCCGCAAGTATCTTGCGGATATCCACGGATGTCCGCTTCCATCCGCGGATGGTGCAGGGCTCTTCCAACCACGGCAATGTAAGCGGCAGTGAGGATGAATCGGGTGATGACGAGTTCTTCAGCGCTAACGACGCGTCGGACGACGAAGCGGATTCCCGACATGCGACTAGCCTTCCGCAAGCGCGCCCAATTGGGAACTCAGATTGCCCACCTCGACTTCACGCGCGACGCACTGAGCGCCCAGACTTTTTATATTATTGAGTATAGGATATGAGTTATATTGTCGTGTTTGAAGTGTACCTGTAGTTTTATTGTTATTATTACCTGTGCAGAATGCTTATTGTGTATAGAATATTGATTTGTACTCAATCTGCTAAGAGTGGGGACACTCTTTCTTTGTACGGGGAAGATGTCGCGCCATACTAAATTTATACTTATACTTGTGTGGTATTTTCGAGCACCTTTTTAAAAGTACAATTCCAATAACCACATATTCAGACAATTCCACTATCATGACTTACTATATAACTGTTTGCCAATATTATTGCCTAACTCTTTGTTCAACTTTTGCCTTTCCCGCCAACGACTTTCTCCTCCTTTCGTAACTGTAACGCGAAACCACCTTCCGGCACGCACTCACTCCCCAAGTGTTTGTTTTGTATATATTTAGTTGAATAAAGTGTAGCCTCCGCAGTGGTACCGGACCATGCTCTGGACCTATATAAGCAGCGTCCTGGGCCACTCCCAGGGGTTGTTGGTTGGATCTCTGGAAACTGTCTCGGCCTCTTGTCACTCTGCCTCTCTAGCACCGCTTCCCGCCTTGTGTGAGGACTTGTATCTTCCCTCGGCTGTGGAAGTCGCGAAAGAGGTAGACTCCCCTTCCGGCTGTGGAGGCTAAGTTTTTCCCGCCTGTGTTGTGTGGAGCTTCGGCTCCCCTTCCGGCTGCGGATGCTTAGGATTTCCCGCCTGTGTCGTGTGGAGCCAGTAGGGTTCGGGGCAGATTAGTTCCCGATAGAGCATTCCTAACCGCGACAGGTGTAAGAAACTGGAAGAAGGTGCTGCTAATTATGTAGCACCTGTTTCTTACTCAAGGAACAGAAAAATAGCACCAGTTTTCTTTTGTTCGCCTATTTATAAAGTGCTATGAAAGCTTAATTTTCAACACCCTGTACGATAGCATGTGTCTTACATAGCGTATAACGTTGCTCATGCTCCTCTTTACCATATCGTTAACAGGTTCTTTTTTTTTTCATTCAGAAATCGACAGCTGTTCGTGGCCCTGCGATCCCCAAGCATGTAGCCCCTGTCAGCTGAAAATTGTACAGTTGTGCTAGTATGAAGCGAATGGCTCCTGCGCTTCATTACGTAGTATGTATATGTATAAATCTACTTTCTCCAAACCGAATAGGTTCCCTTAAAGATTGTATAATATGATAGTCACGCTTTCTGTTGTTATGCAGTATTTATTCGTTATTTATTTATTCTGCAGTATTTTGTAATAATCGTGAAGATTTACTTCCATTCATATGTTGCTTCTTGTTTAATATGTTTACCGTGTCAATAAATTTGTACATGTGTTTTTCTCTTCGCATGTCCAGAGCTGTCCTAACCTGCCCAGACATGTCATGATGGCGTCACAGCTGACGTCACAGGATGTCCAGAACTGGTGGTCACAGCTGTGATGCTTTGCAGCCTGCCTCTGTGCTCCGTTGCCCAGCGATGGTCAACGGCCGTTCGGGACCGCTTTCTTCAAGATGGCGACATCTGTGTTCAACTTTTTATTTTATTTTCTACCTATTTTTTATTTTTTATTAGCTCAACTAGCCCACAACTCACACAGTGGCCTGGACACGTCTTAGATGCTCCCCAATTAGTGTAATGACTCACTGAATGATCCTAATTACTGTGGGAGGTCCCAAATTGCTCTAATTGCTCATTAATGGCGTCCAGGCCACTGTGTGAGTTGCGGGCAAGTTGAGCTGATCATATACTACTGGTGTAGAGCTTTTATAACCCATGAACTTTGGCCCTGAAAAAGATGTAAGGACAACTGTAACACCTGTGTCTGACCGACAGTGGAGAAATACTAGCATCCAGCGAACGATATCGCTAGCGAACTAATGCAGCGAACTCTATTCATTTTATGTTGCTCGTTGAATGGAATGTAGATTTAATTATTCATTAACACATGAAAAAAAGAACCCTGTGTCTCCCAATTTTAACAAATCGGCAAAGCGAACGATAAGACTCGGTCGGCTGTGATGTGCTTCATTCGGCTATCTAGATTTCAATTTTTACTCTCACCTGTATTTCAGGGGCTTTTAGTGCACAATTCTCCGCGCTTAACCCACAACACACTTTCTTTTCGTAGTAAACATGTTGTGGATTATCGTTTTTCATCTTCGCTGGCTAGTCTATTTGCGAGCACAAAATGTTATGCATTCCAGTTATTTGATTTCTAATACAATAGCCACAAAAGTTTTTCGTGAACTACATCATCCCATTCAGTGGTCATTCACTGGAGTGCTCACACTGTGTCTCTTTGGCCTTTCCATTTTCAGCCTTCTTATTTTCGGCGTTATGATTTTTCGGTCTTTTGGCTTCCGGCCTTCTGATAGTTCGGTGTTATGATTTTCGGCCTTTTGATAGGCTCAATACTTATTACACTCAATCAGCCTAAATAAATGCATTGCATTTAGCAATAGCTATTCAAAAAAAAAGAAAGAAAGGACAAGAAGGAAGCTCCTAAAAGACCTTGAACTCACTTGACGCGCGAGGAGGTCTCGGAGCACAAATTCCGTCTCATAATGCGCTAATTATTACCCGAATACTTCAGTACTATATTTTTAGACACTCCTTGGTTCTCACAGGGTACTTCACATTACACCAGACCTTTCGTTCAGCGCAGAGTCACTAGTTCAGCCGAGAATCCCCAGTGACCACGAGCTTTTCCTTATCTTCGTCAGAAGGCCTCCCTTTGTTCGCGGTTCAAAGACAGACGGGTACAGGTATTGGGTCATCCAAGCGCAAGTGTCGAAAGATGGAAAATCTAGGGAACCGGTGTCGAAAAATGGGGCGTTTCTCAAAATAAAGTGATCGACGTCGCCGCTGAAAAATAAACTACTGTAAATAAATGTTATTTGGCTAATTGTACGCGGAAACTGCCAAAGCCCACTTAGACTAACCCGAACATGAAAATGCAAACACCGAACTTTTACTAATCTATTAATCAACTAACTAACGTGCTGTTCCCTCGCGTCCGCCTCGCTAAGCCTAAGCCTACAAAAATGAGGATTTCGTTCGCTAAAATGACTTGGGCAGACATCGAAATTTGTTGAGTTTGTGTGGTAAATAGTGATGTCGGACTTTTAGCCACAGCATATCATCGTACGAAGCAATCGAGCGTTGTCGTTGGTTTTCCTTGTTTCGCGGACGTGAATTTGGGTTCCGGAAAAGACAGTTGCTCATTGCGTGGGCGAAAATAATTGTGTAGCGGTCGCTTGATCGACTTTACTTATTGGTTCTCGTGGAGCGTTCGTGAAAAAAAAGCAATAAAGATTAAAATAAAAGTAAATAGATCAATAAAAGAAAGGGAAGAACAAAGAAAGCTGCAGTTGTAAATGCCGTTATCTTAAGGAACATTTATCTGTGTGTAATCCGCTTGCTCACTGTTTCAACACTGCGTTGAAACAGCGTTGAAACAACAGCTACGTTACTAGACCCTACACAACATAGTGAAGTGACAAAGGCACTTGTTCGGTTCCTGCGAGTCTGTGGCTTTCTGGTTGAACCGTGGTCAATTTCGTGTTTATTTTCCTTTTGTGTTTGTTACGCTTTTGTTTTCTTATTTTGATTTGTTTCCTCCTTTCTTTTTATTTTTCTTAGCCGGCAATAGCAAGCCGCAGTAGCGCAGGCTAACCTTTGAGAGAAGGGAGTCACTGAAAAGGTTAGCCAGCTGTAGGATTCGAACCCACATTCTCTGGGTTATCGGTCCAGGGCTTTGTGTGTTTGTCCCTTATTCAGAGGCTAACATTTCCACCCTTTTTCTTTGTTAGCGGACTGAGTTCACGCAGGATCGAAAGACATAATCGACATGCATAAAAGGCATAATTGAAATTTTGTACCGTATGGTGCATAGTAACACATTCTCAAGTTGGAAGATTAATTTCTAATCCAGAAGTGTGGATCGTAAAAGAACGTGGGATCGTCAGTGGGTGTGCGGACGGTTGCTCATTGGACAATTCAACGCTGAGATGCAACAAGCAGTAAAAGGATATACAGTAATAAAATAATAATGAACAGCAAGCTTAGGCTTATCAGGCACTGGATAATGCTTATTATGATTTCTCACAAATGATACATCACATTACTGCGCTTCATACAACGGAGATACTGAGGCTAGATTCCGAACATCTTGCATAATGCACGCGTTTGATATTCGTGCCGATCGCTAGGTTTCGTGCGGCGTTGACTTCAGGGGCGTTTTCCCCGGTGACCTTTTCTCCCCAGAATAACTGGGTGTGGTTTCTTACTTGTTGTTTATCGTGAGTAAGGAAATGAACTTTGACACACACATAGAGAGAGAGAGAGAGAATGAGGTGGTGGAATATATGTGCTTCCAATATTGCTTTCAACATTGTAATACACGCATGTTAACTAACAGATTGCAGCGCTAGATCTGGCATGCTGATTGCCATCTGCTGTTCTGGTATCTATGACTTTACGTGAAAAAGCTTGTGGCTTTGTGCGTGTGCTCATAATTATGTGTAAATTGGTGAGTCTCTACGGTCTCTTATAACCTGCGAACCCTCATTGCCGGAGTAGCAAAGTGCGACTTTGCGAAAAATTCCCTTGAGAGAGATGTCGGCCCAGGACGCACAATCTCCATGGGACAGCAAGAAAAAAGACATATATCGTCACGGCAGTGTAATAAGAACTCAAAATTTAACTTTCATTCCGCAGTCAGCTAGGGACATTTTGTCCGGGGACCTATCGTCTGGGAACGATAGTTCCTCATTGTGTGGGCAGAAATAACGGTGCAGCGGTCGTTTGATCGATTTTTCTTATTGGTTCACCTGGAGCGATGATGAAAAAATAAAGTAAAATAAAAATTAAAAATCAATAAAAGAAAGAAAGAGAAGAACAAAGAAATTTGCAGTTGTAAATGCCGTTATCCTAAGGAACATTTATCTCTGTGTAATCCGCTTGCTCGTAAACGTCTTGTCTTTCATCCCTAATACCCAACCCTTTTCAAGTAATCATTGATGTCAAATAACAAACATTCTTGACAAATAAATCTGTCAAATGGATAAATGACATCTTTGGATGACACTCCAGTATGGTATTTTCTTATTGTAGGTCAGACACAGACTTTGCAGTTGTTCTCTCATACTTTCGATGTCCATGAACCGTATCTTCAGCAGAAGGGGGTTATACGAGCCATGAAACAGTGAATAAATGAGTGTACAGCTTTCATAGAACATAAACACCGACACAGAAAAGATGCAGAGGACAACTGCAAAACTCGTGTCTGGCCAACTGTAGAAAAATACTAGCATCTAGAGAACGGTATCACTAGCGAACTAGTGTAGCGAGTTATATCGACTTTATGGTACCAATTCAATGGAATTTCAAATCAGGAGAGCGAATGGTAACACTTGGTCGGCTGTTATATGCTCCATCGGCTCTCTGCAACTACGCCCCTGTATTTATGGCAGGGCAGGTGCTTGCGGGACCATTTTTTCCGTCCACACAACCAGGGACTTTTTTTTGGATCGTGGATTTCGCAACCGGGAATATCGAGATCCTCCCGAAAAAGTTACTGTAAAGAATGACTGTAAAGCCCGGCTTGCACTAACCGGTAATACGAGAGATTCTCGTTAGCTTTATGAGACAGCTCGAAGAGCTCTAAACAGACGTCTGACACGACAATGCTGTCTCAGACGATAATCCCTTCATTCTGCATTTCGAGAGAAAATAAAGGGAAAGTTTTTTTGTTTTTTTCAAATGGCTATAGAAGCTTAATAAAAACCTGTTCAAAGAGGGAGGAGAAAAATTGGGTATTTTTTTCACATTCGTGACATTGCCGTAATATATACGCGGCATTTATGAGAAATCTAATAACATTATTATCTTCATCTCGTCTTCCTCTTTATGGTGAAGCCACCCGCGTCAAAATCTGCGCGGTGGTTACCGAGAAAAAGCATAAAAACTGTTCTATAGGAAATACATTGGGACGTAGAGCTGGCTTAAGCAGGCGTTATAACTTGTAAAAAAATTGTGATGAAAAATAAATTATTATTATTATTATTATTATTATTATTATTATATCTAGTGCCAAGTGGCGTTTCCTTAAAATGTGCGAGACACAGTGGTACGCAAATTGACAAATTTGAAACCCCGCAGCATAGCCTGGCAAGTTAAAATGAGACGGTGACTAGGAACGTCCTGCGTGTTATGGCGGGGTAACAGGCCGGTTTCAGATTCAGTTCAGTTCCCAGATTCCACATTGTAGTGCTCCATATTATCGAAGTGCGAGTGTTACTTTATTTCCTTACATTATTTAACGAAAACTACCTTTCGCGCAATGGTGCCATTGGTATCCTAAATGAGAATACTCCTCATATCTTGTACTCAGGCAGTATCGTGCTCAAGCTGCTGGGCATTGGAGCCAAACTGGTTGTAGTGGGCGCCTTTTCTGCAAATCTAAATACACAAAAAAAATAAACTTTTAACGAAACTCCTATTTTCAAGGAACACCGCGGCAAACGCTTTCTTCAAGTGATAGAGCAACAAGTATGACTACAGGTAACGTTGAAGCCTCGCTGCTCATAAGAAAATGAGTCTTGAATTACTGTGAACATCTTGTTATTAAAAAGATGAACAACTAGATGAACAAGGATTGCAACTTGGGCTGGTTGGTGATTCATAGTTAAAGAGGATAAAACCCACAGTGCAGGGGAAACGAGGACGGAACACAAATTTATTTAAGGCCTCGTTTCGCGAAATAAAAATTCTTTGGTTGGCAGTTCAGTGCCGTGTCCTGGGGGCTTAATCGCTTTGCACGTTCAACCTAACGACACGAGTGGGCTGAACGAGTCGTTCAGGCTAACGAAACGAGCAATTTTATCGACGATTTGCTGTGGTCACAATCTCTGCTCCTCGTTAAACTTCTTCTTTGTGGCTATTGTGCACGTAGCGAGCGGTCACGTGCTGTGATGTCACCGCCCTGAGCGAACAGCAGGCTGCGAGCGAGACTGCATTTTCCGACCAATAGGATTGTATTATTTGTTCCTATAGCCTGATGGAACTTTCGTCTTATGTATTCCTCTTCTTCTTCGTACTGCCCCATTACTTGGCTCGCTAGTCGTTTCGCTAAAGGGATTTAGTAAAACATTCAACGTGTCACCAAGTATCGTTTGTAAAAGCAAACAGAGCTGAGTGTTAACTTCAAGTTTTACCGCCGTATTCTTGAACAAGCCTCGACTCGACGCTCCGCCTCGACTCCAACGAGTGGAGGAAAGTGGCGCTGCTCCACTCGAAGAGCCCATGCGTTTCATGAACCCGCTTCGGGGATTCCTCCGCCAAGGCGCTCCTCGAGAAACCGTCCTCGAATAAAGCTGTAGTCTCGTCCCCAGCAGTCTTTCGGGACAACTCGAAAATGTTAATTATCATGCTTAAAACACACTTATGGCATGAAAAATAAATGTAATTCTTTACTTTATTTCGACTAACGTGCATTACAAATACAAACACAAAGGTCTGCAAGTGTTTGAAGAAGGGTGCAGGTGTTTCGAACAGGGAAACAGACTGATATGTTTCCTAGTTTTCTGGTCTGCCAATTACAACCACAACGGCAGCAGCTAGCTTAATGGCATGGTCACCTCGTATCAAATAATATGAAAGATGATGTCACTGCTTGTCACTCTTCTATTATGTTACAATATGTGGCGTGAATGACTGTTTGTTAGCGGATGGGTGCGTTTACCCAACGCCTTGAGGGTAGCTAACAATCAAACAAACAAAACAGTTTTTACAACAGCATCACGAGCAAAGAATCGGGGAGACCATTCTTGGGGAGTCACTGCGAATTCGTACTATTGAAACAACTGAAAAAAAAAAAAACGAGAAAAAAAAACATGAATGGAAGATTTGTTGAGCCGCTTCGGTGATAGCTGGAGCAGGGGTTGGGCCAGCTTGATACAGTATGAAGATTACGGAAAAAACATTGAGGAGGCAGATCAGATGTTTATTTTTTTTAGATGTCCAGTCAATGCACTGTTTCTTTTTTTGCGTCACTTTTTGCGTGAAAACATCCTTCAAACACACGTTCTTTGTGCTAAATAGCGCGACAGATGAAAATTTATTACACCTTGTCTTGAAAAGTGTGCTTGCGAGAAGGTGTGGGATTTTTTCCACAACGCGGCACACCGTCATTTCTGACACATTCACAATGTCTCCCGTGGCAGTTCGAAAAGTCCTAACGCCATAAAATCACACGTCGACGGGCAGCTGTAGCACAGGAGGTAGAGGCTGCCCACGATTGCACACATTTTCCTCCACTGGGCTGCACTCCAAAAGGCTTCGCACGGTTTTCTTCATGAAGCGGTACCGTATACCATATGAGGAACTCGTGATCATCAAAATGGTCAAAAGGAGTTTGATGGCCCCTTATTGAACGTTGTCGCTCAGTGGTAATGCTGTCAGCACCCAGTTAAAGGTCATCGTGGCACAAAACGCAGTCGATGGACGCAGCGAACGACCTGTCTTCCGCCATGACACCAGCCAAACTCGAGTTGAGGAGCGTTCTCGAGGTAGCACCGATGTTACCTCGAGATTTTCGAGGAATGCACGGAGGAATTCCTCCACTCGAGGAGCGTTTCGAGTCAAGGTCGATTTATGAAGCGCAAAACCGGCCTCGAGGAGCAGCTCGAGTCGAGTTTCGAGTCGAAGCTCGTTCAAGAATACGGCGGTAAAAATTGGGCTGGTTGGTGATTCATAGTTAAAGAGGATAAAACTCTCAGCGCCGGGAGAGACGAGAACGGAACACAAAGGAGACCAGGGCTTAATCGCTTTCATCGCTCGTGAGCTAACGAGGGGCGGGGCTCGCGTTAACATGGACACGTGACACGTTTCACGTGACGCGTGACGCGCTTTTTTCGTTAACGGGACAAAGGGCGTAATCTCTGGCTCGCGTAACGACCAACGGTGTCGTCTGCCTGCCGAATATGTTCACGTGCTGTCGAGCTTCATCTTCTACGTGGCTCATGATCTAACGAAGCGCGAGGGACTCGTGAACTTGGGCACGTGGTATATGACGCGCTCTTTTCGTTAACGTTACAGGGGCGTAATCTCTCGGTCCAATAACGATCGAACGTGATCGTTTGCTTTACGAGTGGGTCTACCCATTCGCTAGAATGTTAAACATCTTCGTTTGGAGATTCGCGGAAACGAGCACGTATTGCTCCACGGCTGTGTAGAAAGTGATATCCTTTTTGTTTCGTCGTATTTACACCAGTGGTTTATGAGGGCTGTGAGATATTCTCAAGAAGCTGCAGATCAAGACGAGAAAAAGGACGAAGAAGTGACAACGACAAGCCATAGACAAGCCATGCGAGCTATCCGAGCAAAATTAAAGAAACCCATTGGTCGAAAACATTGTAGCCTCGTTGGCAGCTGTAGTTCGTTCAGGGCGGTGACATCACAACACGTAAGGGCCTGTAACGAGCACGATAGCCTCAACGACAAAGCTAAACGAGGAGCAGAGATTGTGACCACAGCAGAGCGTCGATAAAGTTCCTTGTTTCGTTATTCCTGACGACTCGCTGACGTTGAAGCAGCCAAGGGAAGATGGCGGAAGGATTCTTCAGTTGGGCAATTACGCAAGCGGCGGACCGTGCCCCACGCACCCGAAGGCGTCAGGATGCCTTTCAATTGGACGAGACAGATTTCGTTAAGTTGTTCCGTCTGTCAAAAAACGCTGCACGCACCGTTTGTGAGGACCTCCGACCATACATCACACCGTCTACATGGAGACTGGATGCATTGCCCGTGGAAACAAAGGTACGTGAGCCGTAGTTTGGAATGGTGCAATTAACACATCAGAATGCAACGTAGCCCTGTTGCTAAGACTAAAGGTGCGGAGGGTGTCTAGCCCGTGATAGGTTAGAAAACTTCTGTCAGTGCTATTTTCTGTTGGTCTTTCGCTGCAAAAGACCCAGGGATCCGGGTACCGATCTGCATCCCGTATTTTAATATAATTCAGGAATTACTCGACGATTACAGGTTACCATCCTTTTTCTGCAGGTGCTTTGCGCATTGCATTTCTACGGTTCCGGTAGTTATCAAACACCCGTTGGGAACCAGTTAGAAATTGGGCTTCCTCAAAGCACGTCCAGTCGCTGTACTCGGCAAGTGACCAACGCGATGCAGCAACCGGCGCTGGTTCAACGTTGGATTAAATTCCCCGTGGATGCTGCGACCATTTGGGGCATAAAAGACGACTTCTACGAAACGTACAGGTTTCCAGGTATCATTGGTGCAATTGATTGCACTCATGTACCTATCGTGGCCCCAGCTACAGATGAGTTCCTGTATGTAAACCGAAAAGGTTACCACTCGATGAATGTCCAACTGGTACGTATGATGAGGCCATCCCCATATGCCCATGCACTTCTGTCGTGGGCTCGTTAGGCACCATGTTCTTCTAACTATACCCATTGTCATTATAGTAGTGCTGTAAAGCCAAGATGTAAACAAATCACAGATATTGCATTAGAAGCTTTAATCGTTATTTTTCTTTCAAACACCAGACCAGAAACAAATCCAAACTTTCTTTACTTGCACTGCTACCGCTGCAAGGATACCTGGAAGAGTAGTTGTAATACAAAATAACCACAACATATCTGATTATGAACTCTCATTCTACAGATTTGCACGTCCGAGCTTGAAATTTTGAATGTCAAGGCCAAATATCCTGGGAGCACGCACGACTCCTTCATATGGAGGAATTCAGCTGTACGGGAGGCTCTTGCAAGCAATCGAATCCCGAGTTCGAATTCCTGGCTGATTGGTAATAGTGACGTCTTTACGCTGGGGCAAACGTGATACACTGTTTTCTTTATAGGAGACAGTGGGTACCCTCTCGAGCCATGGCTGTTGGTACCATACTCCGAATCCGAGACAGCACATGAGTCGTACAAGGAAAATTTCAACATACGGCACAAGGAAGCACGGGCTATAATTGAGCAGTGTAACGGCCTTCTCAAAAGCCGGTTTCGGTGCCTTCACAGGCACAGAGTGCTGCATTACGCACCGAGTGTGGTGGGACAAATTGTTAACGCATGTGCAATACTCCACAATATTTGTCTGAGTGAGGGATTAAGGTTAGAAGACGAAATTGAGGGGGACAGCGGAATGTTCGACACACTGACCAATCATAATGAAAGGGAGGAGAATTCCCGTTCCGCAGGTGCAAGAGTTCTTGATCATGTCGCTAGACAGCTCACTGGAGAATAGATGGAGTAAAGGTATCCGGTACGCAGACCTTACAACTGCATTAGTCATCATTGCTGCGGTGTTGTGATGAACACAGCCAAATTAAATTCCCCGAAATAAATGTGCATAGCATTTTTCGACCTTTCTCTCGTATAGGGAATGAAGTGTTGATTGGTGAAGGTCAACAGCAAACCATTCTATACATTTTATGAGATACATTCAACATTTTTCATGAGGTAGGTTCAACAACAAAGCATTCTGTATATATTTCGTTACATTCTCCAGAAATGTTCCATAACATTCTGGTCAGGCTCATTACGGCAAAGTTTTATTGTATTGCAAATTTATAGCCTGCTAGTTAGCAAGCCTGATAGTACGTGCATGTTATACCTCCATACTTGAGGGGAAAGTTTTCATAAAGGCAATAAAATAAATGGTTACGGTGAGGAGGTCCTTGATTTCTCGGAGCTCTTCGGCTGCATCAGCTAACATGTTGACAGCACCCACGAGTGCTGTTAGGGAGCCGCATATTTGTCGTAACTGTGCTTGCTGTTCCCTTTGCAGGCCGATAAAGCTTTGGCCGACCTCGTTTTGATACTGCTGCCTGAGAGCCCCTGTATGTGTGATTTACTGCATCAACACAGAGCAAATGCAAGCGCTACAAAACTTAAGACATCACCAACAATTGCATGTAAACTAATCTTACTGATCCTGCTTCTCCTCCGGTGCCTCGGCTCGCTACCTCACTTTGCCCCTCCTGTGGCATATGCGGGGATGAAGGAGGGTTGTCCTGTTTACCACTATCTGCTGCTGTCACTGAGGGGGACAAAATCTCGGTCTCCTGTGATGTAGGGGGGGGGGGGGGGAAACATTCCCTGCTCCTGTATCACAATACAATATTATTAAACATGACATAAAAACATCTTCATTCGTAAAACAGATTCAATCGCATCAGAACAATGAAATACTAAAGTGTCTGCACGATACGTACCACCTGCTGTAGCCCCATCGTGTATTACTACGCGGCGTAGCTCAGCAGCTGAACTGGTAGCTTGGGTTTGTTCTTCCAAGGCTTACGCCCAGTTCAGCCGTCGTGTCCACCCCAACGATGGAGACTTCTCCCAGGAGACCAACTAACACTTCCTCTGCAGGGGTAAACTGCTCTTTGGGGGGAGGCCCACCCCCTGTCCTACTCCTGGATGATCGTATCCTGGCTGCCTTGGCCTTGACATTTGACTTCCAATCCTGCCATGCCTCTGTCCAGAAACGAGTATGCACTGTATTTCCAGTTTTTTTTTTTTATTGCGTGTTAGTGCCGCGAAGCAACTGTATTTCCAGTTGTGCAACCATTCATCTAACTTGTGTCTCATTACGCACTTATTTTGTCCGTCGCATAAGTCGGCATCCAGGCATAACGAAAACGCGCTGTAGTTGTTGCCTACCAGAGAGGAAAGTACCAGTACTCACCTTTCGCCACCTCTCCACCGTCTTCACAGCACCCCCCGCAGAGTTCAGGCGCTCCACTAGTTGCCCCCAATCCCTATCACGCTGTTGCGCAGTATACGCGGGAGAAAATGTGCCTCGCAGGAGGTTTTCGTGCTCCTGCATATACTGCACCATTATTTCGTATTGCTCGGCTGTTGTCCGAGCAGAGCGACGGGACGATGACATGATGCTTGCACGTTATTTCCACGTTGTTCGAGGAATGGCGGCCTCCTACTTCTTCTTCTTCTTCTTCGTCATCTGAAAATGCCGCCGTGAGCCACTAGCCCATACCTTAGGTACGGTTTCACCAACGCTGGTTAACTCTAAACCAAGTTCAGGGGTTGCTAACCGCCGTATTCTTGAACGAGCCTCGACTCGAAACTCGACTCGAGCTGCTCCTCGAGGCCGGTTTTGCGCTTCATAAATCGACCTTGACTCGAAACGCTCCTCGAGTGGAGGAATTCCTCCGTGCATTCCTCGAAAATCTCGAGGTAACATCGGTGCTACCTCGAGAACGCTCCTCAACTCGAGTTTGGCTGTTGTCATGGCGGAAGACAGGTCGTTCGCTGCGTCCATCGACTGCGTTTTGTGCCACGATGGCCTTTAACTGGGTGCTGACAACATTACCAATGAGCGACAACGTTCAATAAGGGGCTATCAAACTCCTTTTGACCATTTTGATGATCACGAGTTCCTCATATGGTATACGGTACCGCTTCATGAAGAAAACCGTACGAAGCCTTTTGGATACATTGCCAGTGGAGGAATATGTGTGCAATCGTGGGCTGCCTCTACCTCCTGTGCTACAGCTGCCCGTCGACATGTGATTTTATGGCGTTAGGACTTTTCGAACTGCCACGGGAGACATTGTGAATGTGTCAGAAACGACGCGGTGTGCCGTGTTGTGGAAAAACTCGCACACCTTCTCGCAAGCACACTTTTCAAGACAAGGTGTAATAAATTTTCCTTCTGTCGCGCTATTTAGCACAAAAAGGTGTGTTTGAAGGATGTTTTCACGCAAAAAGTGGTGCAAAAAAAAAGAAACAGTGCATTGACTGGACATCTAAAAAAAATAAACATTTGATCTGCCTCCGCAATGTTTTTCCGAATCTTTATACTGGATCGAGCTGGCCCAACCCCTGCTCCAGCTATCACCGAAACGGCTCAACAAATCTTCCATTCCTGTTTTTTTCTCTTGTTTTCTTTTTTTTTTTTTGCAGTTGTGGTTCCAATAGTACGAATTCCGTTTGTTGGGTGGGATAACAGGCTCCACCGTTTAGGCAGAGCGCGATTGAGGGCCATAAAAGTTCGTACGACATGCTCGCGGTGACTCCCCAAGAATGGTCTCCCCGATTCTTTGCTCGGGATGTTGTTGTAAAATCTGTTTTGTTTGTTTGATTGTTTAGAGCTACCCTCAAGGCGTTGGGTAAACGTACCCATCCGCTAGCAAACAGTCATTGCAGCAACAGTGCTTGATTTGATTTGATTTGATTTGACTTTACTGGCGCAAGGATATCAAAGATCATGCTGCGCCGTATAATTTTGTTGAGTTACTCTACATTAGGTCCAGTTCAGTCAGGTATTTGCATTATCAGAGACTATGAATTTCCTATGCCCGTTGTCAGATCTGAGACAGTGTATGTTCTCATCATGCTGCAGAGCCCACATCATTGTGACACTGGGTAAGGACAACCCAGCTCGCTACCGGCCGAATGGTGCCAAACGTGTGGGCAGGTCGCAGCAAAGTTAGTATGGGGTGATGTGTAATGTACATAGAAGATAATCTGTGGTTTAATAAATTATATGGTTGTGTGTGAATATAACATTTGCAACGAAAAGCCACGGAGCTTTGATGTACCACCAGGCGAGGGAGTCACCAATATTCCTCTGTTTCATTATGAAACTTCGGAGGTACATCTGGAGCAACAGTGCTCTATAGTATGAGTCGTCTAATAAATATTCTCAAACAACAGTCATTCACGCCACATATTGTAACATAATAGAAGAGTGACAAGCAGTGACATCATCTTTCATATTATTTGATACGAGGTGACCATGCCATTAAGCTAGCTGCTGCCGTTGTGGTTGTAATTGCCAGACCAGAAAACTAGGAAACCTATCAGTCTGTTTCCCTGTTCGAAACACCTGCACCCTTCTTCAAACACTTGCAGACCTTTGTGTTTGTATTTGTAATGCACGTTGGTCGAAATAAAGTAAATAATTACATTTATTTTTCATGCCATAAGTGTGTTTTAAGCACGATAGTTAACATTTTCGAGTGGTCCCGAAAGACGGCTGGGGACGAGACTACAGCTTTATTCGAGGACGGTTTCTCGAGGAGCGCCTTGGCGGAGGAATCCCCGAAGCGGGTTCATGAAACGCATGGGCTCTTCGAGTGGAGCAGCGCCACTTTCCTCCACTCGTTGGAGTCGAGGCGGAGCGTCGAGTCGAGGCTTGTTCAAGAATACGGCGGTTATTCGCATCAGCCAAGAATTTGGTATGTGGCCATATGAGGATGAACTACTCCAAGAAAGTGCATGGGACTTGTCGACGTCTCTGTCAGAAGACGACGACGAGGACGAGGACGACGAAAGGAGTCTCTCTGGTGTCTCCGCGCTGTCGTCGGACGGTTCGGCACCTATGAATCATGGCTGGTATGTTGAAATGAAACATCTCAGTACTACATATCGAGGTTTTTAGCATTTAGTGTAATAGCACATACTGCGCTATACTGGATTCCTTCTGCTATAATCTATATCACTTGTTTCAGATTGGTCGGACATCGGTAAACATTTACAATGTGCGTGTGTGTGTGCTCTGTAGCTTCAAGAGGTGATCTTATCTCTGAATTGATACTCACAATTTGCACCTAGTCACCTAGTCTTTGTCATTGAATCTTATGAGGATAAACTTCCGTACGTTCCAAACACATTGTTTTGCAGTCGAGTTTTGCAGTGTGTTGGTGTTACATATCTATGTCACTTAGGCTTTCTCAAGATGGAGAGTGCAGTCATTAGCTCATATTAGGCATGACCTTTAGCATGATGGCTATTCCTGGGCGATCACTATAGTGACTATTGCATTGGCTGGAGCAGTTGGTATGAGGACCAAATACTATGAGTTGTCTTTGCAGAAGGTTTCGCTTTGCTGCCTATAGGCAGTTTACACGTTGGATCTGGGGATACCTGGGACCAGATAACCGAAAAATCCTCCCAGCCTGTGCTGTCACAGCCATTAGAAGGGCATTCCCCTCTACGTCCTACACAGGCTTCAAAAGTTCGAATTCCTGAGTCTACATTACCTGCAAAATAATAAATAAAAACTGTATCAAGCCAAACATTTGAGTGACAAATCTGATATCTTTTATCCGTAGAGGCAACAGGTCACAGAACATTTCTGGCAACAGCTTGAACAACACTTTTGCAAACACGCCCTAATTAAATCGCACTCTTGGACTCAATTCTGCAAAATAAATATGGTTCAACACAACAAACAGTATGCTTATTTTTGGATTATCCTGACACCCATAACATCTTTAACATGAGAAACATCACTTGAATTATGGCAATTTGTTTCTAGTCACTCTCACATTCACACAGACAATTGCACTCATGACAGGCAGCATCTTTCTCGTGTGCGCTCACTGTTACAAGAGAGACATGTCATGCAGATCTGTCACAGTCATCGCAAACTTCACGATACAATTGGTAATGTCATCGTCGAGGGCACAACAATAAAATAATTGCTTACATTATTCGCAGTTCAATGCTATTCCTAAGAAGAGGAATACTAGGAATGCACCATTCCAAGAACCAAGCCAATATTTGTTCCCATAAGCACATAGTTGGGTAATAATAATTTGTGGTTTCACGTCGAGACAATTGTGGCCACATACCTAAGGACATTTTTGTGTGTCACTGCAACACAGGTCTGTTTTTCTGTTTACAAAACATGTAGTCTGATGACCACAATATAATTTTGAACACTGCTCATAGCTGCAGTTGCTTCGTGGCGCTAACACAGAGCCAAAAAAGTACAATTTTGTTGTTTGAGATACTAGCTGCATATGCTGTAGGTTAGGACTGCATATAATTTCGATTTACCGAACTTCTCTAACATGCACCAGCAATTTCCGACACACAACACATTGCGCTCGTCCTCAGCCGGAATCTAACCGCCGTATTCTTGAACGAGCCTCAACTCGAAACTCGACTCGAGCTCCTCCTCGAGGCCGGTTTTGCGCTTCATAAATCGACCTTGACTCGAAACGTTCCTCGAGTGGAGGAATTCCTCCGTGCATTCCTCGAAAATCTCCAGGTAGCATTGGTGCTACCTCGAGAACGCTCCTCAACTCGAGTTTGGCTGGTGTCGTGGCGGAAGACAGGTCGTTCGCTGCGTCCATCCACTGCGTTTTGTGTCACGATGGCCTTGACCATGCCATTAAGCTAGCTGCTGCCGTTGTGGTTGTAATTGCCAGACCAGAAAACTAGGAAACCTATCAGTCTGTTTCCCTGTTCGAAACACCTGCACCCTTCTTCAAACACTTGCAGACCTTTGCGTTTCTATTTGTAATGCACGTTGGTCGAAATAAAGTAAAGAATTACATTTATTTTTCATGCCATAAGTGTGTTTTAAGCACGATAATTAACATTTTCGAGTGGTCCCGAAAGACGACTGGGGACGAGACTACAGCTTTATTCGAGGACGGTTTCTCGAGGAGCGCCTTGGCGGAGGAATCCCCGAAGCGGGTTCATGAAACGCATGGGCTCTTCGAGTGGAGCAGCGCCACTTTCCTCCACTCGTTGGAGTCGAGGCGGAGCGTCGAGTCGAGGCTTGTTCAAGAATACGGCGGTAAGTCACGATGTTGAGCTCAGCAACCTAGCCCGGTACTGAGCCAAGTTTACTTCAAGGCAGTGACATAAATGCCATGATAAACAGTAATGACAATCTAGAACTTTACAATGCATGTCTGTTGTCATTCATACTGGACCACTCGGCGGACCCCGCAAAATCGTTTTTGGCAGTCAGCAGCAAGTTGTGCAGCAGACTGTGTGCGAGGGTGATGAGCTGTCATTGGTGGGGGCACTTCCTTCTGACCGACAGCAAAGGCGTCATCAAATGTCTTGAACCTTTGCCAAGCTTCCAAAGCCTCCTCCATCAAATGATTTATGTAGCCTGAAATGTGAAGTAAATGAAAGAAAACAAAAGATGTATTGCCACAGGAAGCTAGTGTGTCCATCATATTTGTAGAAAAAACACTGGCTGATGCAGAGAGACGATACATGGTTGTTGTTTTCCTGTGATCGTCAGCCTGTTTGATCTTTTTATTTCATTTTTATTGCGGCCCACTAACATATTCTTGATCTTACAAGAGCTAAAAGTGAGAAAAATAGAATGCATATATGTTGCATCCACATTCAAGGGGCATGCTAATAATGCCCTTCCCTAGCACGCTGCAGTTTTATCTTGTACCGTCCTTCTCCATTTCGCTTCACAGCCTGTGGTCTATTTGCATTTTCGTTGAAGTACAGTGCAGCAAGCCATGTCCTAAAAGGTTAACAACATGAACAAGACATTTTCCACAACATGATGAACTCATAAACTGTCTACTTTTAATCCTGAAAGCCTGAATGTGCATGGTGGTTCATTGTTGACGGTGTACTATTAGGATTGGTTTCTCACATGTTAAAAAATATTGTCACGAAGCGAAATGGGTCGTCGAGTCGTCGAATAAACAGCGAACGGTTTATTAGACTCTCTGAACACAACTGGGTCCAAAGAATGAATGAATGCTCCAGCCTGGAGCGCACAAGCATTTAAGCGCCGCGCCGAAAAGTCTAGAAACAGCACGTGCGTTTGCCAGAGAGCAGGCGATGTGTCTGGAAGCTTCTTGCTTCTTCTTCAGCATGCGCCGGGATGAGATGTACCGTTTCGTGCCTGCCCTGGATGTTTCTCGAAGATGACTCGTGGCATTGCCCCCTCCGTAGACGTGGCACCGTCCCGATGCCATAACCTGTGTCGGCTCATGGCATTTCGTTTGCACCCTGCGCAGCCTCGTAGCCAACGTCGTCGTCTTTAACATTGTCGTCGGCGCCGTTATCGATTAATGCAGTTGTCTCGTGGTCGTCGATGAGTATTTGCAGGTCACTGGTAAGGTTTTGAGCGTCGCGGCGGTCTGTATTGCTGTTCGTCGAGCTCGGAGACTGGTCGCGTCGTGAGTCAGCAGAAGCATGCTGCTGCCGTAGAGAGTCTTCAATTGCGGCGGGGTGACTACGCGCTGAAGGCGGGAGGCGTCAGGTGAAAATTCGGGTAGACCCAGTCGTCGGTACGGGAAACGGCGGTAGACCCGGGTGGCTTCTTCACAGTGGTAGCAGAGCGGCCTCAAGCCTGACGTTCGCCGTACGTCTGTCTTGCGAGTTCCTTGTGCTCGTGGCTTTTAGCTGAGTCGTGCAGGTTGGGCGGGTCGCGAATGCGCCCAGCTGTTGCCGTGCCGCGCTGCCGATAGTGGCTGTCGTATTCATCTTCTTGCGGGTTGGGGGTCCGAATGGCCTGAATTCCGAAGGTAGACCACGCTGTGTTCGACTCAGTCGTTTCTGTTCTTCCAGGCCGTTGGACAAGGGATACCCTGCATCTCCACCAGAATATAATAATTCTTATTATTTTAATGCATTTGGAGGGAAGAGGCTTGCTTGAACATAATTAGGCAATAAATACAAAAACAATTACCTGGTCTGCATGACTGCTGGAGTGTAGTGCACAGATTTTGAGGCAAAACGGATGAGGACGGCATGAAAGGATTCCAGGCTGTATGTCTACCCTGCTGGTGACAGCTGGGCAATGTCCTGCAGCAGAGCACGGTCTGTTGTTAGGGACACGAACCGGTGGTGTTCAGGAGAGCCTGCATGTCACAAAACGTACAAGTTACACATTCAGTTCAAAAAAAGCAAAGCAAGCTTGCCAGAGCTATATATGGAACAGCTATACCGATGCGAAGCCAGTCTCTGTCCTCAACACTGCCGTGAAACGCTCATGAAAATTCTTATGGAAATTCTGTTGTACTACTGTTGAACTGCCTTAAATGTCCCATAGATTTTATGCGTAAAACACCCAGAATTCCTATTACCGGACCTATTTACATATTATTGACAGGTGTTGAAAAGTGTCAATTTATGGATTCTGTTGAGCTCCTGTTGTGTGAAAGTGTATTGCTTTTTTAATCAACCCGCATTGAAAAGCAACACGTGGCCATCACTATATGGGCACACGTGTAGGGTCATTGTGGAAAATCCTCAGTGTCATTCGCAATAACCTAATTTACCAGTGCTTTCGGGACATCAACCAGCAGATGTCCCGAAAGCAGTCCCCCCTTCTCAGTCTTGTTGCACGTTTTCAGAAAGCACGCCGACGAGAATATGGCTTTCTTTTAACGCGGAACAGGCTTCTACAACGGGTGAGCCAGTCGGAAAGCGTGACTAAAAAGTCAGTAAAAACAGCAAAACTTAGGAGGCCTCACGGGAGACAACTTCAACCTCTCTGACAGGAAACGTCTGCGGCTCTTGCAATTCCTCCACACACTCTCCTCCGAAGCTGCAGCTGCTGCCCTCCCTGACTTACGACGCGTGACCCACTTTTATTTCTTTTTTTGAGGACCAAACTTCTGATTTCCCCCCACGGGATCCAAGCTCTGGAGCGTTCTTGGACGAAGAGTGTTTATGTTGGCGGGGACTATTTTGACAAGTGACATTAGTTCCTAAAGACTCTACCTGATGAAAAGAAAGAGAGCAATGATGGCGGGACCGACGAGCCCCGTCTAACGAGCTAAAGAGGGGCGTCAAGACGAACATGTGGTACTGTACGTCCACGGCGACCCTTCGCGTGATACGTGATGGGCGCATCATACGTCATGTGCAATGTGTCACGTGCTCGTCTAAACCCCGCCCCTCTTTAGCTCGTTAAACGTCAGATTACGACGTCTAACGAGCCAGGTTGTTCTGCTGAGAGGAGACCGCCGTTCCATTCTGCGACGCCTCGTGACACCCCTGGCTTCCCGCCAATGGACAACCGACATTCTTCACCCCTCTATGTTGAGCAGAGTTGATCCAACGCTCGCTTTCCGCATACCACGAAATACCTCTCGTCAAGATGCTGCATTAATCCACCGAATGTGACTCGATGTGGCCTTTACAGCTCAGTGGCGTTACCGCTTGAGACAAGTTGACTTTCCCACCTGCTGCCACTGTGGCGCTCTTGAGGATCGGGAGCACAATCTTCTTCATTGCCCCCACTACCAACCTTCCCGAACCGCAATCTCCGAGTCTCGTAGCCAGCTGGACTTTCGCCCCTTTTCCCCATCGAAATTGCTTGGTCCCTGGCCCAATCCAGCCCAGCAACGATCTGCGCTCAAAGCTCTTTTGACATTTCTGGACACCATCGGACTTCAATCGTTATTGTGAAGGGGCTCATTATTTTATTCCCCACATCCCCACCAGCAATGGGGTACAGTATTGCCTCCTGCGATGAACCTCCCCACTCTTCATCTCAAAATAAAGTTGTTGTTCTTGTTCCTTGTGAAAAAAGAAAAAATACAGAACTAGATGCGTTAATAAAAGGAAAGCATGCACCATAGGACAGAACAGGTGTGGGCATTCCAGGACATTGCTCAACAGGCGCTGTCACTCGTGGCAAAATCGCACGACTGCTAGACAAAAAGGAAAGCTTGCACAGAGAAACACTTGAACAAAGCGGAAAACACACTCTGCAGCATCGAACTATTTCTAAGCACACACACACACACTCCACCTATTGAACGACAGTCCTCATCGTAAATCCGCTCGCCACAAAATCCACGAAAACGCACATCATCAACCCATGAGCAGCAGGAAAGCCGAAATTTTAAATTTTCGATTACTCGGCACAAAGTAATGAGCTCCTGGAAATTACAAAATAAAGAAAATAAAAATTGCTCTGGCGTTGTTGGTATTATTCCCTACGTAGTGTTTAACACGATGAGTGGGAGATTTTTTTGCCGTTTCTTAAAATACGACGCGCAGCAGCAGCAGATGATTATCTTCCCGATAAATATTTTATTCCAGTGCAGGCAAGATATATTAAGAAAGGTTTCGAGACTGTGAGGTGGACCCAAGGTGAGTAGAGGGACCTCAATGCGCACTGCTCTGTTGGGTACTTAAGCTTGCAGTCAATGATGTTGGAATGACGTTTTTGTATATGATTCATCAGTCACTTACCTACTTAGTTAAGGGTAGCATGCTTATGAGCTGCAAACTGGTACGGTGGTTCAGAGCTACAGTGTGCAGCAAATTATATGTTCTCATTTACCCGTTCCACTCTGTGGTATTCTTGCAAAATATATGGGTGCAAGCAAATAAAAGTAAAAAGAAATGAATCCTCTTCTGCATTATAATTTCTGTGCAAAAGCATGGCGTCATTTTTTTCTTGGATGTATAGTCATTCATGCAATCTTCAGCCTTTTTTTTTTTTGTGTGTGTGTGTGGTTTGTGATGTCGGATGGGGATATCCTATTACATCCGGAGCGAAGCTGTATTGTTTCATGGGTGCATACGTGTATAGTACATGTACACCGTGTTTTCACGCATGTGTAATTATTGGCTTAGAAATAATATCGATTTCTGTGGCAGTAATGATACTTTTTCCCAGTAAACCAGAAATATCCCAGGGGCGTCCCAGAAAAGCCGCACACGTCACATATGTTCAAGAGGTCCACCAGACGTTATCTGGATATCCACAATGTGATGTTGAAAATTGTCTGACATTATATCTCCCAGGGACGTGAGCAGGATGTAAAAGGAATTGCCCCAGCGCGTGATATTTTGCACACATATCTGGGACACGTGATGGTTACTGGAATGACGTAAGCAAAAAGAGAAACATTTTGGTTTTACACATTTATTTACAGAGTAACCATATCATGGAAGATAGTTTGAGTTAAAAACACAATATTTGTGAGGAAGGGACACCAGAAGTATCGGCTGTTATACTCCGGCGTTGTTGGCAGACGAACGAATTAATTCCAAAGACGTCTTCACCGTTACTAGTGTAGTTCACCCACTGTACACTTAATGAACGTACTCCAACAACTGTCATTTCAGTATATGCTCCATCCACGAGGGGTGTTCAACTCAAACCGGGACTTTTCATTTTTCGCAAAAGTAAATTGAACTTACAGGCGAGAAATCAGATTCATTTTCAACCTAATCTCCAGCTGCACTAATGCACTTCCCAGCGTTTCACGAGGGCTTGGATGCCAGCAGCTCAGAAATCCTTACCGGCGCGTAGCAATTAAGATCGGATCGCATTCTTGACCACGTCGTCGCAGCTGAAGCGGCGGCCCCCAAGGAACGCGAGGGTTCTTTAACGTGAGTGAAACCTCACACACCGGGCAGACGGCGGGCGCATACAATCCGTACCCGCCACCGAATCGCTAGCCTCCTCGACTGGGTTCGAACCAGCGACCTCGGGATTGGAAGGCCGACACGCTACCAACCAAGCCACCAAGGTCGCCGTGGTGTAAAAACGAGAGGTTAAACTGGGATCAGAGGTTGAACTGGAAGCGCTTTACGAGGTTAACTTACGAAGAATCGTCATGGACTAGGTCAGGCTGCCGACCTGTTAGCATTAATAAATATCATATAACAAATTCTCGAGCAGAAAGTACATGCGGTGGAGTTTGCAACCTGACTTTTCATGACCCTCCCTGTGAAGTTCACGCCATGCCTGTTATGCAGAGTGCTGTGTAGAACGCTGTGCGTTGATGGGCGCACGGCCAAACAATTTCCACCTACCGTCGGAACTGTCGGTTCCCTGAATGCACAAAGTTGTCGAATGCACGTGAGGTAAGCTACTTCTGCAGCTGATATCTCGCACGTTACTCGCGTTATGAAAAAGTTCTCCCAGATTCTGGGACACCATGACTTAAGGTACCTGCCGTCCAGACCATTTTCCTGTAGACGCAAAACTGTCGGTTCCCTAGCGGTCACCTTTTCCCCATAGAGATCAATGTGTTAGCGATAGTCATTGGGGAACCAAGACGAATGGTGCTATCGCCATCAAATTTTGTGAAGGTTGTCACCATGAACCCTTCACTTCATATCCGGGAGAACTTTGCCGTCCTACGTACGCGAACAGAATTATAGGCAACATTGTCTGCCGAATACATGTATTTCTATGGGGCCTGTGCTTCAAGCTTTCCCTGATGCCAAGGGGAATGTGGTGAAGTGTGCTTTACGTTTTGGCACAGATTGTTGGGAATGCGAGCCAGTTTGAGACATGTTATTCGTCGTTCCTTGAGGACCAGGCGCTCAACAAGTTGGATGTTTCCAGGAACTCTGAAACCGTGCTCTGAGCCGCCCCGGCCGGGATTGTCCTGCACTGATGTACGGCCGTCTCGGAACCGTTTGCGCCACTCAAACGCTTTGCTGCAGCTAAGTGTATTGTGGCCATACTGAGCCTGAAGTCTTCTGTGAATTTCAGATGACTTTACGCCTTCATTCACGAGAAACTTCATGACAATTTTCCTGACAATGGCCTCCACACTCTCACGGCCTAACCTTGAACGGTGTCTGGTTGACCAGTGTTCGCGTACTGTATCAGATAAATCAAAGAAAAGAAAAAAAGAAACCTCTCCCACAGCTGCGGCGGGTGAGAAATAGCAGACGACGTTCCTCTAAACCATTCAGCGGCTCCACTTTCTCGACGTACAAATGACACGAGTGGCTCGACGGCTCGTTCCGTGCATTGCCACCGTTGCGCACGGTCGCGATTTTCAAAATCGGATTCTGCGATATTTGTGCACCTGTTGATAGAGTTCCTTCGCATGGTGCGTTTTAATAGGCATGCAAACCGCTTGGTTAAAAAAAAATGGTGGTGATTGAGGTGCTTTCCCAGCTCCTTTAAACAACACGCGTTAGGAAAGGGTTTCCTAACAGCAGTCTACCGGACTAACACCTGCAAGACAGAAGCGAAACTGCACGAATAGGAGACGCGACTATACTGTCTCGCGATATGACTTGCGCTGTCCACTGACTAGACAGGCGTTAAACAAGCATAGGGTCTCAGCTGGTAGCTTGCCTTCGCTTTTACCAGCGCACGTGGATGTTTGCGCAGGCCTGGCACAGATTCCTGATATTTTGCGAAAATGTAGCAGGACGTAGCAGGGCTGGCT
This sequence comes from Ornithodoros turicata, assembly GCF_037126465.1. Classification (NCBI taxonomy): domain Eukaryota; kingdom Metazoa; phylum Arthropoda; class Arachnida; order Ixodida; family Argasidae; genus Ornithodoros; species Ornithodoros turicata. The sequence continues at coordinate 28,480,637 of NC_088203.1, read as the reverse complement.
GTATGCGTATTTGGCGCAGGAATCACATCACTGGACTGCAGCCCGCCGTAGCTGTACAGGATGTTTCACTTAACACGAAAAAAAATTTAACTCACGACGTTCTCGGCGGACGATTGTGGGACTTTCGGAAATTACCTCCTGGAGACTTTTGCTACCATTCAGGAAGGCTTCGAACAATTTTTAATTGTGGGAAATTAATTTTTTTCAATTGAACTTGGAAAATTGCCAAGCGAATCTCACTTTTTTTTTTCACAGAAATATGAAGTACTCCGCCGATAACCGCGAACCCAACACATGGAAGATGTGATAGGTTGAAGAAGAAGAAATGAACCTGAAGAAAAAGAAAAGCACATGGAAGATGCGAGGAGAGGAGGACGTGATCCCCTCTTGTTTTACCTTTCTTTCCCTGGCGCTGACCTTGATGCTGGAGACAATCGTCTTATCACAAAGAAAAGAAGACAACAGTACCACAAAGAACGCAAAACAAATGAAGGAGGGGACACTTCCTCCTCGAGAACAACATTACGCGTGAGCTCCAAGATGCCGTGAGTGATTACAGCTTGAATGAACTTGCCTTTCGCGTAACATGCATGTGCAGAAATTGGTAATGACTCATTACAAGTTTAAGTACAACGTATGTACCCTATTCCGCAGGTTTTGCGGGTAACTAGGTACATGAACGCTGTACCAACCCATCGCCATCAAAATCTGACTTTATTATGCATGCCCTCCATGAGCGTGAGCACGAGATTAGCGGTTGCTAAGTATTTTTCTCCTACCCACCAGCTCGCATATGCCGCAGATGTCTTGAAATTTCCGGCCATATCATCCTTGCTGCAGCTGATGGTCATCGCGGGTCGCTACGGACATCGTGAGACGTGAACGTGTAACTTGTGAGTGTTTGGATTCCGTTTAGCAGTGTCGAGGGGAGTCGTTTCTTCGACGGATATATTTGAAATATTGGCAGCTAGTCAATTTCGCTGTTCTGAAGTACTGGCGCTTTACTGCGTGGGGATGTAGTTGGGATTATGTTTTGGAAAGTCGTCCATCTGGCTACGCCAAGATTTTATGGGTGCAGTTCCACTGACCCGGGCTTATGGCTTTTAAAAACTGGCTCGTTTAAAAGTGAAATAATGTGTGGGAATGAAAGAGGACCATATACCGAATCGAGAAATATAAAAATAACACAAGAGTATGCTCCATAACCTTTTATATGCACTTAGAAAACTCCACCAGGAGTACCTCTAAGGCAGGAGAAACATATCTTTGCTAAGCCTACCGGATTTGGAGGGTGTCATCCTGTGAGAGGCAGAGAAGCGTCTGATCATATTACTTTACGTATACATTGAGTTTGGTTACCATCTCAGTGAGTTAGGCCAGGCCAGGTATGCACCGATTGGGGGTGTCGGCCTCCTCCCTGGGTGACGTTCTAGGCGGTGCCGGCCTGAGATTCTGCCGCCCTGCCCCCTGGCAATCATGGCGAATCATCTTGAAGAAACTGGCGACAAAATGTTTTATAAGTTTCACACGACATTCGGCGTTCATTCTTGTGCTACCAGTTATTCTCTCTTATTTCTGTTAAACTCATTTGTTCTTTTGTGACTATTCTCTGTGTTGAAAAAAAAAAAAAAAGTCATGACCCGTCTAAGGTACTAGAACCACTTTGATCATCGGTATAGGACTTGTCCGTGTTCAAGGCTATGAGTAGCGCTTTAGCCACCGAACGTCAAATTATCGTCTCCATTATCAAAATTAAAATGATATCTAGATGTCGTGCACACCCACATCTGAACGACCGACGATGAAGTACTATTCTCGCCCTGCATTATCATTTGGCAACCTTGCACCCCCAGCATAGATAGGATACATGCTTCACATCAGGTACATGGGGGTTATGCAAAGAAAATTGCATGAGCGGATGGTGGTGGTCATGGAGCTGCTTGCCGTAGTCGGTCACGCTCGGTCGGGCAACGCCATGACTGTCACATGCGGGATTGTGCGTCCTATAGGTACTCACAGGGAGCTGTGGTGGTGGTGGTGGTGGTGAAGATGAAAACTGCTCGCCGTGGTTGGCCATGCTGGAATCGGGCAGCGTCACGACTAAGACGCAGAAAAAAAAAGAGAAAAAACTACACTACACTATAGGCATGATATAAGCCGCGTTTCCTTTAGGAAGGCGACCAGAGCAGAAGTCCGGCGTCGTCGCTCGCCAGGCGTGTTGCCACCAAAGATTATGTCCAATGTAGAGATGCTGGGGTCAGGGTTGAGCAGCTGTCTGCGTGCCTTGTTGTAGGTGGGACATTCAAGCAGGATGTGATTGATGGTTTTCGAATTGTTGTTGTTGTTTATTCAAAATTCAAATTCAAATTCAAAATACAAATGCAAGTAAAAAACAGACACCACAATAGGGGTTCCATAGCATAGCTAGTTAAGAACACCCATTATATGTGGTGTACTAAAAACGGCAATTAAAGAACGAAACATAGAGGATTCAGGTGCCCTGATATCAACCGAGATACAACGATGTGGAAACAATATGACGTCTCAAGTCTTTAACAAAAAATCTACTATTTTTAAGCTCAGTTGGCAGTTGGTTCCAAATCCTAGGACCAAAAGACGCAATCAATCTCGTACCGTACACATTATGTGGACGAAATAGCGTATATTGATGCAATACCACACTTCTATTTTTTCTAGTGCAAACACGGAACATATCACTTTGGAATGGTGTTGCCCTATTTATGACTGAATGGATTAAAAGAGCGCATCGTTCACGCACAAGGTCCGGAAGTGGCACAATGTTAAGCTGAGAGAAGAGCCCAGCAGAGTGTGTCCGAAGGTCAGAATAAGTTATTATTCTCAAGACCCGCTCCTGTAATTTGAATGAACAACCAAGGTAGGTCACCCAGGTGTTGCTCCAGAACGTAATACAGTATAGTAAATGGGACTGGAAAAGGGCAAAATATAACTGTCTCAGGATATACAAGGGAAAGCACTGTCTTGCCAAGAACAGCGCATGGCAGGACTTTCTCAATTTTCGTACCCACACTGTCGATTTGTAACCCCCACGACAAAGTACAAGCCAGGATAACACGGAGATAACTTACGTGGTCAGATCGCTCGATATTCTGACCAGAGGTACTTAAACTGATAACATTAGCCGTCAAAGAAGGTTTACAAAACACGACGAATTTAGTTTTAGTCATATTAATCGACAGTCGATTCACACGAAACCACTGGGCTATCCCCTCAGCCTCACAGCACAAAGTGCGTTCCACATCACCTGCCATTCTAGCACTATAAAAGAATCACGTGTCGTCAGCATAGATTGAGAAATTACCCGTCAAAAAGAACTCTTTACAAGTTCAGTTACCGTGTGCAAAATGTAACTAAGAGAACGAAGTTCTTCAGCCTCAAATGTAACTCGCAGTTACTGAATTACTTAAAAAAAGAACCAGTTACTTCCAAGTTACTTCGGCCACAAAACAGCATTACACAGGTGCAGCGCGCATGAGCAGTTGAGTTAGACCTTGAGTTGCCTGCGGAGAAGTGCAACACGCTTAGATCGTTTTCGTTTATGTCCAACAATAGACTTCTCCCTGTTTGTAAACAAATGACGCCATAATGTTCGACAGCGTCAAAATTTGGTAGAATTGAAGTACGCTCGAAGCTAGAGGTGAACAAGATCGCGCACGAAAGCCACGGTCTTGAGGGGATTACGATATGGTCCCTTAAAGGGACGCGACCCTCGGTCTTACTTTTCTTTCAATGGGAGGTAGCGAACAAGTGCCCGTTTGTGGAACCCAGCCCTCTCCTTCCGATCTGTTTCAGTTTCAGTCCGTCTACCAATGTCATGATGACGTTTCTTTGGTAGTATTCGGACGCTTTGCATCTTACTCCCTGTGGGCGCACAATGGTTCAGCTTGATTTCAATGGCAGCGGTTCTTGCTTCCTTAATGAAATACTGTCAGTGATTGATTATCACGTTTTATGGCAAAAAATGCCATGAAGGAACCAGAGAGAAAGCAAGAAAATATGTGGACTGAGTGAAAAGCGAGTTAACAGTAACTTGGAACTTAACTTAACTTACTTCGGCAAAGTTACCTGAAAAAGGAACGAGTTCCTCTGAAAGTTACCACGCCGCAAAAGTACATAGTTAAGTTACAAGTTACCAAAAAAAAGGAACTTAGTTACAGTAACGAGTTACCTCGAACTCTGGTCGTCAGCATACATGTATGTTGACAATTTTGATGAAACACAGGTAAGATCATTGACATAAAGAGGAAAGAGCATAGGTCCCAGCACTGAACCTTGTGGAACAGCAATGGTTACAGGCAGAGACAAAGAACAGACCCCATTAATCTGCGTGTACATGACTGTGAATTTGAAGAGCACTGTCGATATAGTGGTGTCGGTGTAAGTCGGAAGCGATGAAGCCAGCTGTGCGTGAAGGTCGATCCCATGCGGATCCGGTGAACGGCGGTGACAACAGGGGGGGGGGGGGGGGTAATGCACGTCTGGTGGCTGAACTGGATGACTGGATGAGGGGTCTGGCGGTGTGCCGGCGGCATTCTTGTGGGATAGGAAAGGGCTTTGAAGGTAGAGTGTGAGCTGCCATGGCAAGTTTATCAGCGTGTTCATTGCCTGGGAGGCCAATGTGTGCAGGAATCCATTGTAGGGTAATGTTATTCCTTCTGGGCAAGCTCAAACGCACGTCGGGTGCCCTTCACCAGTACTAATTGATTATCAACATCGGATGAGTGCAGCTGAGGAATCGGTGAGTATGAGCACTTGACTGAGCTTATGAAGAGTCAAAGCGATGGAGGCGTGCAGGATGGCACATAGTGCATCAGAAGTAGATGTATGGTGTGGGAGTCAAGTCTGGAAGACCACTGCAGGTTGATAGAAGGAATAAAGTAGGCGCTGGAGGCCGGGTCTTGGGATACCGAGCCGTCGGGATAGATGAGACTGTGACAGCTGTAGTGATTAAAAATGTGGGAGGTGTACCGACATTTGCCTTACAGCATCTCAACCCAGGGGAAAACAGCCGGCGCTCGGATTTGAACCGGGGCCACCTCCAGTCCTAGAATACCATCATCGTCACCACTAGGCCACGGGAGCTGATGAATCAGCGTGACATATCATGGTCAGCAGGGCATAGGCTTTAAAGGGACTATCGCATCCGTCCCGGTCGATTCCGAAGCTATAGTGGTTTTTTATTTCGCGTTCATCACTGATAATAACGCCGAAAACTCGACGCGAATTGGCAGCGTCGTTCCTGTGTAGTTTGATATAAAACTTGACAAGAGCAGACGACGCATTCCTGGATTCCCTCTCCGGAAACGTCACACGGACGAGGCCAATCACTGCGCGCCCTTTGACATGGAGAATACCAATCACGGAGCGGCCGGAGGGACCTTGGTAGCCTTGGCAACCGACCGACAGGCGGGCGGGCGAGGCGGAATTCTAGGGGACGGCGTCTTCTCTGTTACCGGGTCGCGGAATGTTGTTTCTGGTTAACCTTGAATATTGTTCGTACAGTCAGGAGCGTAACGCCGTGTTTCACGTAACATGGTTACGTCTGCACTCACACTGGTAAGCGGAACTCGGCGTATTTACCGAGGTCTTTTCACTTAGTATAGTGCGATGCGAACGCCAAGCAGACGATCTCGAAGACAATCGCCAGCGCTGCGCTCCCATTCGTGCGCCTGGCTTACGTCATCATCCTGTTGGCTGCAGATGGAATGCGGACCTTTAAAACTCGTTTACTTAATATGTTTGCTGTTTTCGGAAGAGAAATTTGGCAAAGTTGACCTTGAAGCGGTGAGGAACATTACCCTATCGGTATCATACATACGTTCCCGGATGCGATAGTCCCTTTAAGCACAAAGTATTAGTAAGGCCAGTAGGAAAAGTTGTCGCGTCACTGAGGAACCGAAGACGTGGGGTCTCCGAAATCGTCTAAAACCGGTCAGAGCCGTCCTCGAAAGAGTCAAATAAGCTACTGAGAGAATAGTTCTCGAGCAGTGTCTGATGAACCGAGTCTCGCGTACAAAAAGGCCATGCGGTTGCACCTCGCCAAAAGGAAACACGTGCATGAGGAGGCTAGGATAGCATTCGGCGAGGGTATTTGCAAAAATGTAGAGTGTGACAAGATGTCATTGGGAGCGATTCAGATCGGAGTCGCTATAGAGGGACACGGTGAGTTTGGAAGTTTGGGAGTGAGATTGGCGAGTTTGAGGGGACTCCGGTTCCTAATGATGTTCACATGTCATATACTTTGGTATGGTGTCATCTACCCCCCCCCCCCCCCCCGAAATGAAAATCCAGGGATCATCCCTTCTATGTCCTGTTTATCCATGGGAGTTTTCCACGGGAACGCTCCAGTAACGTAACCTTGACCGAGGCAGGCCGAACTACCTAGCACAGGATGATAAGTGAACACTTAAACGAAGTGGAGCGGACGTGTAGTGGAGAGGACACGTGCACATTACTCAGTGGTATATTTTAAGATAAGCTTGTTCTCTTCCATGGCACCAACTCTAGCACGCATGCCTTGAAAGCAATATCGTATGGTAGTGAACCTTGTGTCGCAGTGATTGCTGGTGCACTGCAGCTTGTCAGTAATCGCACTAACACGATTAGGTCATAATAGTGCTTGCTTTAGCGTCAGACATGTGAACGATAACTCATCGGTTTGATTTGTGTTCCAGCCGTATTAGATGTTACGTCACCAAGTCTGGTAAGTGCATCGTCTCTAAACAGCATTCCGGGGTAAGTAATCAGACAGCGCTTTGTTGTTCTTCTTTTATTCCACGCTCTACTGCTTTACTTGTTTTTTCGTTTTGCACTGATGCTGTGCTCTTGCTTCTGCTTCAAAGTCACTCCTGTACAAAATTTTCCGAATAAACCATTCTAAACAAACGTCTGTGACGTAGTTATTCTATCACATTACATCACAAATACTTTCACTCGGGGAAACCATTGCCCGATAGCTTTTAGTGCTGAACATTATTTTCAGAGCCTCTGACTCCAATTTTCTGTCTGCGTAATGCTGTGTTGGGCTGCGTACCCACATGTGGGCAATGTGTGCGGTATAAACGCGAACGCGGCGCGGTAAACCCTTGCCGCGAGCTAGAGTAGAAGGTCGAGTATCGCCCCTGGCCATGGAACTCCCCAGTCATCATCATTTAAATAAAATTGTTGTTATTGTCTTGCCGCGGGGTGGAAAAAAGCCGCTTTTCGTTGATCGCGCAACACACGATTTTTAGCGGTATGCCACACATTCTCGACCAATCGGACGCGGTTCAGCGGAGACGGCATGAATGCACACGGCATGCTGGAGGGCGGTTCCGCACATCACTTCTCTACCGCATGTGGGTACGGGCCCTTACGAGGCGTTCGCAGGGAGATAGGACAGAAATATCAAATCACTCGAACTTCTAAACAAATACCCGCTTGTCGGGATTTAACGACTAAACTGCTGAAAACGTACGTTTCGGGAGTAATGTACAGGCAAAAAATATTCGCCATATTAACAATGGTTCAAGCTTATCCAGGTATTGAACGTCATTTCCGATGTCAATATCTCAAATTACCTAATTGTCGAATAAATATTACGTTCGCTCGATTTGCAAGAGAGTGCGTTTCTCGCAGCACAAGGTGTCAGAGGTTCTACGCGATTACCGCATCGGTTGTCATGCAGAGGTGTATAATCTATCTGTCTTCTCAGATACAGGCTACAGCGGCACAAGTAAAAAGTTAACGACTCTGAGTTCCACGATGCTATCAGCCATCACCGGAGTAGACCCGCAAACAGCCATTTCGGACAAGGTCAAGACAATCAGTGTGCCCTACAGAACGATACGCCCACGTCGTAAGTCACCAAACGAATATATGTACTACGTATTATATTTCCTGGTTTCAACAATATTTTTATACTTATTATTTAATTTGTTATCGAGTAACACGCTACTGTAGCTGTAATGCAAATACATTTTCTTGTATCTTTACTCAAGACAGAGTTACCTTCTGCATGGTTTAACGATTCAATTGTTAATTTCTGTGTGCGGTCAGGGATCAGGGGTCAGGTCAATCTGCTGGGATCAGGTTTTTCACTTTTCTTATAGCCGCAACGGTTTCAGCATTCATTTAAAACATGGCCTATACTCAACAAGGTTAACAACAAGGTTCATTTCACTGTAACTGTTCAATTCCACACAGGTCAATCTCAACCAATTATACTCTTAGAAAAATTTCTACCTTTTAGGGTATAAACGGCTTGTCCCGGGGCGCATACCTTTTGAGATATAAACACTATGCGTCATTCGAGGTATAGTAACTTTGCACCTTCCTCAAGCAATGTGATTTGCGCCTCAGGGTATAATATATATCCTCCCTAGAAGGTATATTTTTAAACCCGGGGTGTAATCTTGGAAAACGGGTATACTCGATTTATTTCAGCGCTCTATCTGAGTGGCACTTTCCTGGTTCAGCTCTCAACAAAATCGGAACAGAATAATATTTAATAGTGAGCGACACCTGCCTTAATAACATCAACTACCGCGAGAAGGAAAAAAGGAAGAAAATACCTAGACACGCACGCACGCAAACGTTCCCACAAACTCATATTCACAAAGAGCAGACTGTGTAAAACGGAAAGGAGAGCTCGTGCACATTACTCGCTACGCAAAGAGCAACGTGGGAGGATTTGGTACTTGGTGGAGAACAGATACCCGTATAATGGATCGTGCCTACGCAAAATATGGGGCCGCCTTCGTCCGAGGAGCAACTCTCACTGAGGACGCGTAGATTTTGTCATTGTCAGGCACAAATGATGCAATCTAAGAAAAAAAGGAGTAAAATGGAGATTAATTGCAGCTTCTACTCCCCTAGTCTGCAATTACTCCCCATTTTAGTCCCCTAACCCGACATTTAGTCCCGACATTTACTCCCCAGGACTGCAAATTGTCACTAAACTTCACGACTGGTCTCCTGAATGCAACAGTCTAGGTAAATATGTGCCCTTGGTCAATTTGAACGACATAAGGCTGTATAACTCAGACAACGTAGCAATTTTCTAGCCACACAGAGTAAGAAACAGTTAGCGCATCTTTCTTCGCAAAATGTGCCCTAGTATGGCGTAAGATTTTATATAACTCGATATATCACGGTTGGCAGTTTGCTTCAAAGTATTTTCATGCATGCACACCAATTATGTACCTGGGACTCTTACAACAGCGCGTGAAATGCAGTCTCCACGCTGTGACATTCATTTACTCCCGTGCATTTACTCCCGAAAGGGACTATTTTTTGTGGCAATGCATTTAGTCCCCAAAAGGAGTAAAAGTACTCCTTTTTTTCTTAGAGTGTGGTAGATTGTCAGGAACAAATAGCACGGTGCTATAACTCGCTTCTCCTACCAAATACAATGCAACTGTATTACAGACTGTGTTTCTGAAAGAAATTACTGCGTAACTGAGATCATACTGTCTTCATCACAAATTAATGTGGTGCCACAGGTTCATAGCTAAAGCTATAGGGCTGTTGCACTAACCAGGCGGCGCTGCGATTTCCCGACACATGCGCCACGGGCGCCCAGACACGAATAACTTCCTAGTTCTCCGGCGGTTGGTCGTGCTGGACCTGATGTGATTTCTCCGTGTAGGACCTTTCTGCCATTTTTACTGATGTGCAGTACTGTGCAAAATAAACCATACGTTAGTCAATTTGATGATGTGAAGCATAAGTTAGCTAGAACACGACAGCAATTGTGTGTCCTATTCACATGTGAGATTAAAGTTACACGTATTTTTCCGTCCAGGGGTGCTAGACTCGTCAAAGCAGAAGTAAGTTCAAAAGATGACGTCGAGCGGGGAGGAGTTTTGAACTTCCGAAGTTCAAGTAAAATGTTTCCCTTTCCCCGCATCTGAAGTTGGGTCTACGTCAGTGCCTGATCCATATCAGTGTGTGCGCGACCCGCCCACTGCCACGAGCGTGATAGAATGAAGAACGAGAAAGCGTACCGCTTCTGTCCGCTCCGGTGAAGAGTGAAATGCAGAGCAATACATCCTTGAAGGACTTAAGGTCAAATCATACATTGTCAAATATGTTTGGGCTGTGCGAACATTAGAATACTTCAGATCTTGAGGCGCATAACTGTTCCGAATCGAATCAATATTTCTTCCAAACTGAATACATACAGGAACAGCATGACTCGAGGCAGATCCCATGGCATCACAAAACACCCGTGCTACTAGGTAATGGCAAAAAGGGAACGGAAAACTGTTGTACGATTCACGGAAATTAGCGGCCGTGCAGCCGTCCGTCAAGTTATGCAAACGCAAAAAGAAAAAAAGTCGAAAAGACGAAGCACCCGGTACACGACTTTTCTTGTAACCTCCTCACTGTTGCTCCAGATAGCTGCGTCGTTTCAACCTTGCTGCCGCTATCAGCAGAAGCATGAAAGAGGGAACTGAAGGGGAGACTCATCGTTTCTTTCCACAGTATTCTACGTTACGTGACGGAGTAATTAACGTGGTCGAGATTTTGCGCAAAGAAAAATTTTCCTCAGCTATTTTTATTGTAGTAAGGTAATGTGTTTAGTGTTGAAAGTGGTTGACAAAACGAAACGCCCTTTCTGTTTCGGACAAGAAAATACACAAAGAAAGACAACAACAAACAAACGACAAAAAAAGTTACGCTGACTTGGCACATTTCAGAGATCTATTCAAAACATTTCTCGCGACTGAAAATCGAACAAGTGCGCGCAAGTCACACCAAAAGTTTGTCGATGACAAGCGCCAGTGACACCCCGAAGTAGAATTTTAAGCCTCTGTTTTGTGACACATTACATGACACACCCGCTGTATCGGCATGTGTGCTATACGTGTAATCGGGATCAGTGAACACAACAACGCTTCGGTTAAAAAACTATTTGTTTCCTATTTCCTCTTTCTATGTATCTGCTGGCTTCTTTTCCAAAATAACCCTGTGTAAATTTGAGCACATATAAACAGACTAGTGCCCGCACTGCGACGACACAACCACTTCATGGTAAAAGGGACGGAAAAGTCGCGTGTCCGAAAAACCCTGGGCCCGTGCGCTTGCAAGCGCTCATTTCGAGGTGCTGCTCCGCTGCATAGAAGAGCACCGACGCTTTCCAACGCCCTGCACATGCAGGGTTCATATCTCTGTTGTGTGCATTTTGTATTTAGGATGCATCTCTCAATCAGAAGGAAAGCTGTTGTCCTCCTCCGCGTCTCAATGGAAAATCTCATTTTTGTACGTCAAGAAAACCACGTGAAAACAAGAGGACATTACGGAACCTGAGGCCATGGGAGGTACACTGTCATACGTGGAGAACACAACAATCTTGTGCGCAGTGATATCATTATCCGTGATGAGAAGTGCATCTTGCGTTAATCCTACAATCTCAGAACAGAACTTCACCGCATAGCACGTTATCCGCAAACCATTGATACGAATGATAGGATTACCCCTTGTGATTCGAAGAGCCAGGGGGCGTATGGCATTTTGGATATATGATAATTGCTATAAAAATGCTTATGTCACCCTATCTCTTCAAATCGGAAGCGATAAGCATATCATTCGTGTCTAGTCGGCGCACAACATGCTATTGGGTGAAGTTCTGTTCTGAGAGAGTAGGCTCCGCGCAGATGGTCACACAGGGAACGAACAGCGTTCATCGACAGTCGGTAAAACTGGCAAAAATCCTCGCTTGGCATTTCAAACGATACTCATGATAAGTGTGGAGTCAGAGGCACAGTATTAAAGGCACGGAAATAAAAGCGGCCGCAACTCTTTCCAACAAACTTCGAAGTTCGCCTCTATCTTTCCTTGAACTTTTCTCGGTGGAAAAAAATGTTGCGCAACGTCATTTTGACGTCACGGGATGCCAAAAGCTGTATTTTTCCTTTCCTTGAACTTTGGTTTGATTGACAACACGGGCGGTCACGTGGGCCAGGGAAACTGTCCAACGGCTGTCTTTCCTCATATCTCCGAATTGTTTACATTGGTGAAATCTGCAAAGACACCATCTCCCCGGGCAGCCAAAACGACATTTTGACGTCATGAAAAGTGCGCGCGTCTCGGTAGCCTTGACCTGAGGTTTGATTGACAGTCAGGAGCGCTCACGTGGGCCACGGAAAGCATCCAATGGTTGCCCTCCCTCCCATTTCTTGAACTTTCTTCGTGTTTCGCGATACGACGAGTCTAGCACCCCAGGAGAACGTAAGCTTTTACGCACTGAATGGCATGTTCGACATGGTTGCGAACTGGAGCAATGTAGTCATTATCGTGCATCTGCTACTCTCAAAGCTGCGCGCTGGACATGAAATTGGAGGCATCAGCAGAATTGGATATTTGTTCTCACTACGGCCTTGAACTCCACAAAGGCCGTTATCAATCAGTACGAGGTCTCTTGGTGAAATCATCCTAATAAGCTGCTGTGCTTTTGCTCAAAGATTCACGTAGCATTAGTAGCACGTGTCATTGTAAAATGGGAAAACTCGTTTCCGTCGTCTATTATTCCAAAGCTAGAATCACGTTCTTTCACATATTTGTTGCCGAACTTAATCACACCTGCTGTGTGCAAATGACATGTGAAAAGTCTTGTCTGATTCCTAGATAAAGGTAGCTGGAGTCGTTTCATTGAGAATCTTGTAAACATTGATATCACACGGCGAACAGCACTAATCCAACGGTGGCTGCGACACCTTTCGCATGGTTTGTAAGGCTGTACAGACATGTTTATCTTCTGAATTTCTGTACGTGTGGCTACAACCTAACAAGAACAAAAAACTAAATTTTAATATTGCGATGTTTTCGCTCTCGTGCGCTTCTTTCCATTCGCAGGAAAATTACGCAAATATGTACACATGGGAGGCCGCTGAACTAGGGACTAGTTTGCATGTCTATCGCTAGCTGCCTCTGCGAAAAACTCAAGCGCAACAGGTCTATACAAAATGCAGAAGGTATAGAGAAGTGCCTTATTATACCCTCAACTGGAAGGTATACCCTCGGAGATTTGTACCTTTCACGTGGTATAGATGTTGATGATGAGGTATAAATATGGTAGTTTAGCCCTGATTTATACCTTCGTTATACCTCTTCTATATATACTTTTTCTTATAAGAGTGCATGTAGTCTTTTTAACATATTAGCTCATAAGTTTGTTTTAATATGTGGTATTCATGGCACCAATTTAGTAATGAGTATAATGCCTTGTGCTAGATGCCTACTCATATAAAATCTGCGTTAGACTCCGGAATCTCGAGCTTGGGCACTTAAGGGGACAACACTACACCAACAAGGGGTATTGGGGTTGTGTCGTCCTTTTTGGTGCCCAAGCTCAGGCTTCCCCAATCATGAATTATAATCCACCGGCTTGCCTCCATCCATGCCGTTCTGGCGTTAGATGTGCTTTCTTCATTCCATTCTGACTTTCCATTTTCTGTATAAGCTACGTTGTTCACCTAAATGCTCAGATCAGTTAGTTCGTCGTGTAAATTAGGAACTTCTAGCATGAACAGCATTACGTTCAAATATGTTGTGGACCATATTATAATATCGTTTCCAGTTTATTCGGACACCGCCGGGAGCAAGTCAAGGGTAACTCAACTACATTCCAGAGTAACTGTAACTGAATTACATTTTGATTTCAGTAACTTTTCCTGTGCCATTTCGTCTTGCGAGAAACTTTGGTCGATACTACGAGGGTGGTTCCATAAGTTTCTGGCCCGACCCACTTTTAATAGGCATAGAGACGAACGAAGTGTATCACTTTTCGACATAGTCACCCTTAACTTTGATGCACTTTTGACACCTTTCAACCAGCATTCTTATACCATTGAAAAAATTGTCAGAAGTTTTGTCAGCAAAATGCTGGAAAACTACCTCTTGCACCTCACTATCGTTTTGAAATCTCCGTCCTCTGAGATCCCTCTTCAAGTTTGAGAACAGGAAGTAGTCACTCGGTGCCAAGTCTGGACTGTAGGGTGGGTGGTGGATTTCTTTGAAGCCGCACTCCTTCAGTGCGGCCTTGGCAACAGAAGCCGTGTGGACAGGGGCATTGTCCTGGAGCAACCGGACACCCCCGCTCAACCTGCCTCTTTTCCTTGATGGCGTCTCGCGGTCGGTGCAGGAGTGAAGCATAATAAGTCGCATTCACTGTGGTGTTCCTCTCTTTGAAGTCGACGAGGAGGATCCCGTGACAATCCAAAAATATTATTGCCATGATCTTCTTTGTGGATTGTGTGACCTTGGCTTTTCTTGGGGGTGCTTCTCCTGGTTTGCGCCATTCCATCGACTCGTTTTTCGAAAGGGGGTCATAGTAGAGCACCATAGTCTCATCCCCTGTGACAATTAACTTCAATATTTCTCTTCGTTCTCCTGACAGAGCTCCAAAAACTCTTTGGCATAGACGACGCGCCGTTGTTTTGAACTGACCAGAGAAGTCGTGGCACCCATCTCGCACTGACCTTTTTCATGTGAAGGCCCTCGCCGATGATGCGAAAAACGGTTGTTTTGGAAAGCCCCAGCCTTTCTGAGATTTCCTTCACCTTCAGACGGCTGTCGCTCAGCACTTCCTCCTCGACAAGAGACAAATTTTCTTGTGTCACCACTTCCACTGGACGACCATCGCGTGGATCACCTTCAATGAAATCTCGCCCCAGTCGAAACTGCTTAGCCCAGTCTTTTAACGTTGTGTACGACGGCGAGGCTTCCCTGTACACGTTGTCCAGTCGCGCTTTAATTTCTTTAGGCGAAAGTCCCTCTTTTGTCAATAATTTTATCACAGCACGGTACTCGATTTTTTCCATTTTAACTGAAGAGTGCACCCTGACTGTTTGAAATGCCGCTCTCCAACCGACAAAAGCATGGGGAGGGTTGAGGGTGGTGCTCCGGCCCTCCAACAGATGGCGCCACGCGTCCTTAATCGCATTTTCAAATTCGCGGGCATTTTCTACATCGGGCCGGAAATTTATGGAACCACCCTCGTACTTACAACCAAAAATTAGATATATGCGACCACACGTAATCCCTTTGAAAGGCTGTAGGGGAGCTTCAGTAGTCATCACGACTGGAATCGCTGAGAGTTTACACTTCTGCTCAAGGTACAAAAACTGCATTGCGAGCAGTCTTCTCTCTGTCAATGGAGCGCCCAATTTGTATCGATAGATACGAATTGGGCATGTTACATGTGTCCACCATATGTTTACGGCTATATAATGACATCCCCGCAAACATCGAACGTTCTCCGTGGTGCAGTTCTTTCGTTGAACCTCACTCTCGGTACCTGATAGAATTTAATTTCATACTAGCTACTCAGGGATCGTGAAATCTTTTCACGGCAGTTAGAGCCTCTACTGTCAGTCTCTTTTTGAGTAGTTGGGTATGCGAAAACAATTTTAGTGTGTCAAAATCATGTGACGAACACGTAGTTGAAATATGAATCGTCGAAAATTGCTATACAGATTAGCCGAAACCCAATTATTGTTTTTTTTTTGCCGTTGTTCTTAGTTAATATATCTTTGTTCTACCTATGTTGAGTTCATAGTCCACATGGTGAATGAATTAGCGCATAGGAATGGCATATACAAGGTGTTTCACGAAAATCCCCGGGCTGAATAATTCGTCAACAGGTGGCGCCATCGAAGAAATTTCTTTTTGGTAAAGATCCTTGGGACATCGACCATGGACTGAGTAGTGAGCGGCTCATTTGCATACGCTCACTAATTAATTACACATGGTATATTTTTTTCTATTTTACTTCGCGCGCTTACGGAACCTCTGTTTTACGCATTGGGACCTTCCGCGGAAAATATTCCAAGGACAAAAACGCATCGACACTTGATTTTTCCCAGTTTTCGGTTTCCCAGTTTCCCAAGTTTCGGTTTACATATTTCTTGCGCAGAGCAGTGTACCAATGCACTCTTTGGATCAGCTATCCGGCTGTCAATTTCGTTTTCAACTGCCTGGCTGACACAAGGGGGTGACGGAAGATAAGAGAGAGTTTTAGTATACCGGATTACAGGCCACCGCACCGTACCGCGGCTACCGATTCACCCCACGAACACCAGCCCGGTTACTTCTCCACATCTCCGTTTTAGTATACCGCACGCTGCTAGCGTACCGGCGCGCCGGTCGCGACCGGATGGATGGGCCCGCCACCTAGCGCTGCAATGTTGTGTGTTAGCTTATATGTACCTGACGCGCTTGCCAATACAGCAATAGATGTAAAAAAAAAAACATTGGTTGAAGGACCAGGTTAAATGAGGCAGGTGCAGGCACCAATATCGAAAGCACTTTTCACATATTAGTGTCACGAATTTACACGATCACGAATGCCGCGAACTGTGAAAGAGTTTTCTGTTGCAACATTCAGCGACGCTGTAACGACGCTGGCTTGGCGAGAACTTCTTGCGGCAGCGCAATATCGTCACGCACTGTAAAACCGAGCGTACAGGCGCTTTCCGCCCGCTGTACTAAAACTCTCTAAGGAACAACTGGAAAAACTGGAAACGCTGAAGGGAAATGATGACCACATTGAACTTCTCATTGAAAGCTTCACAAACTTCAAGCTGTGTTTGTGCTGCTGACTTTGGCAATCAACGTATCAGAGACGGTCTCCTCTTTGTCAACCACACCGGCATAGTTACGGAAGTTACGGTTAATTTCGAACTCTCCGCTGCAATGGCAACGGTGGGGTAGTCGTATTGCGCCAGGGATCACATGGTTCTCTCTTCTGCACCTGGCGACACAAAAGTGCACCTTTTGCGGACATTTCTCGCCCATACGGTTGACGGTGGAGTGAAACAGGTAAGAGGGAGGAGAGAGCCGACGGTGAACATGGGGTAAAACGCGCAAACGATGCGCCATGACTCCCCATTTTTCTTACGATGTATTTTATTTTAAAGCACACAGTTCTGTCCCTCTTACACCGTAGGGGTGCCCTTCAACGTATTTCTGCATAGACGAAGCGTGCTCGGCGAACGCAATGCACGCTGAGCAGATCCTGGCCACACATCACAGCAAACGACAATACACACGTGGCCTTAAAGATGACCGTACCTATGATCGGCGGCGGCCAAACAGTTTGTAAACACATCGTTTGCTGTTTCTCTCCGCCATTTTGAACGTCTTCCGACCTCGGTAATAATTTTTATCCGATTCGCACGTAAGGCCTCGTACTGTTGACCACTTCCAAACATGTGATGACGATCCCGCGTTAAGACGCACTCAGTCGATGCGATGTATACTTGTCTACAAGAGAAATGGGTAACCATATCGCGGAAGAAGCGCCGCATAGCTTACGCTGGCAAACTACGCGTACGTTCATCTCTTGTTTTGCGCCGAAGGCAGTACATCGGCCAGCGGTAAAACGTCGCACGACCTCAAAATGACGTGTAGTATGACGTCAAGCCAGGTTAAGGTGGCATTTTTGCGAAAAGCACACGCTTGAGGATATTTCGTAACATGACGGGTTTGTTAACCCTGTCACCTTCTCTCTTCCGGTGCAGCACGGAATATCCTGGTGTGCGTGATCGGAGACCCATATCTGACCACCGACATTGTAGTTCCACCAGCGGGCCTGTGTACTTTCTACTTCTACCGTCCAGTGGAGACGCCTACACCGTTTGCCCAAACCTCCCCTGGCTGGCAATGGATTCTGTCCCTCGCCAGAGACCACCCTGCTGCCAGCAAGTATGGAGTTGATATCAGTGAAAGGTGGGTGGTGCAGACCCTGTACAGGCAAAGCGGGCTATTCAGACGACATTTTTCATAATCAGTTGGCAAAATGATAAAAAGACGATTACAGAACCATACCACGAATGATCCCCCGTTTTCAGTTTTTACGCTGCTCCTCAGATGGTGTAATGGCGTACAACATCGAAGGGGCAAGTATTGCAGTGATAGATCTCAGTGCCTTCAGAGCTAAGTCGTCCATAGGGAGGAGCGTCTCAAATGAACTTTGTAACACCCTCGGGGGGGGGGGGGCATTGCATTGTATTGATTACTGAGTTTGTACAAACCATAACACAGCGGGCTAGTTTCATTTATAATCGAATGATGCCCGCCGGTCATATTTTTTATTTCTCTCGAAAAAAATATATGTTATCCCACCCACAAAGAGATGCAAAATGTGCCTGACCGCAGGTCTCTGGGACATTTTCTTCTCCGTCCACGACGCTTCGAAGCAACCGGCGCGACTTTTTTCCCAACTTTGTGTTCTTGTATCTCTTGAACCAGATGTCCCATTTGAACGATTTTTTTTGCATGGTGCACGTTCCACCGTGGGCTATTAAATTTATATGGTCAAGACAAAAGTATACGAAAAAAATTCCGAAAACGCAACAGAGAGCCTTTTTACCGCACGTTTGGAAGGTCATGGCCGAGGCCCTGGATCTCCGACTGTGATGTTCTTCGCATGAGCCGAAATATGATTCTTTGCTCTTTCGTGTGACTTTAAATATATTGCTTTATCCTTAGCCATTATCCCGTAACAATGTCGTGAGCACGGAAAGGTAGGGGAAAATTCACATTTTTGCGGCAGTTTTTACCCGAAAAGGACATCTTCAAATTTTCCGATATTTTGTACTAGCATAGCTGAGACAGGACATGCAATAAAAGGTTTGCTTATTTTGGTCCCACAGAGTGCGCATTTTTTTTACAGCCCTATTGGGCAGCGCTCGCACGAGTCAAACACACGTACAAAGAGTGGACTTCTACCCTACCCTCTGTTTTTTTTTTTTTTTTTTTTTGCTTTCTGTGAGGGTGCCGTCATGCCGAGAAAGCCGACTATAGTAATATGCACAGATCACCGTGATGTCCGCAGAGAAGCAAAACTTCGTTGTTTAGGCTTTCCAACCCGGTTAATCCCTTCAAGGTTACGTTCTTGAAGGAAACTGGACGTGGGAACATGGCATTTGTAAATACTCCGGCTTTGCCGAACCGAAGCGCGAGACGTCTATTCTCTTGTAATTTTGTTTTGTTGTTTGCTGGTTTCTTCTACTTGTGAACAAAGACGGAATTTGAAACACTCAGGTGATGTGCCACGATGCCGACAGATCGACTATTCTCTAGAGATCTGGCCTAGGATTTTCCCTCTCCCTCGCGCGCCCCGCCCACCCGGAACGCGCCAATGGGAGGACGCGTGGGCGGAGTCGACTTTCATTGCCATCTGGGGGCAGAGG
The DNA here is from genome assembly GCF_037126465.1 of Ornithodoros turicata. Taxonomy (NCBI): domain Eukaryota; kingdom Metazoa; phylum Arthropoda; class Arachnida; order Ixodida; family Argasidae; genus Ornithodoros; species Ornithodoros turicata. The sequence goes on along the minus strand of NC_088203.1, from coordinate 28,461,420 downwards.
TGGCAGAGGTTCGAACGTAGACGGAGACGTGCTTTTCGCGATGCTACGTCCACTGGGTCGTTCCATCCACCATGGCCCTGAGTTGGCCCGTGTTCAAGAGATGGCGCTGCTCGATCTGTAGGGACGCGCGTTCGTTGGGACCACGAAAATGGTCGGCGCTAAGTACTGTGTCTGAGCGATGGCCGCGTTTGTTTGTTTGTTTGTTTTTGCTTTTAATGAACGTTTTATGATGTCTTGTTTTTGCTTTTAATAAACGCTTCATGATTGGCGTCTTTGAGCGATGCCCGCGTTTGTTTTTGCTTTTAATGAACGTTTTATGATGGCTTGTTTTTGCTTTTAATAAACGTTTCATGATCGGCGTCCCTGAGCGATGGCCGCGTTTGTTTGTTTGTTTGTTTTTGCTTTTAATGAACGTTTTATGATGGCTTGTTTTTGCTTTTACTAAACGCTTCATGATCGGCGTCTCTGAGCGATGCCCGCGTTTGTTTGTTTGTTTTTGCTTTTAATGAACGTTAAAACAAACAAACAAACAAACGCGGCCATCGCTCAGGGACGCCGACCATGAAACGTTTATTAAAAGCAAAAAACAAGCCATCATAAAACGTTCATTAAAAGCAAAAACAAACGAACAAACAAACGCGTGCATCGCTCAAAGACGCCAATCATGAAGCGTTTATTAAAAGCAAAAACAAGCCATCATAAAACGTTCATTAAAAGCAAAAACAAACAAACAAGCGCGGCCATCGCTCAGGGACGCCGATCATGAAACGTTTATTAAAAGCAAAAACAAGCCATCATAAAACGTTCATTAAAAGCAAAAACAAACAAACAAACAAACGCGGCCATCGCTCAGACACAGTACTTATCGCCGACCATTTTCGTGGTCCCAACGAACGCGCGTCCCTAGGTTCACACAGGGTTCACAGATCGAGCAGCGCCATCTCTGGAACACGGGCCAACTCAGGGCCATGGTGGATGGAACGGCCCAGTGGACGTAGCATCGCGAAAAGCACGTCTCCGTCTACGTTCGAACCTCTGCCCCCAGATGGCAATGAAAGTCGACTCCGCCCACGCGTCCTCCCATTGGCGCGCTCCGGGTGGGCGGGGCGCGCGAGGGAGAGGGAAAATCCTAGGCCAGCCGTAGCCACATCAGAAGTCGACTATACTGCTCGGACTACGCTCAACGACACAAGAAAAAAATACCCTGGAACAAGAACTTCAGGTCGGTATCGTTGATAGGATCAGGGTTGTTGAAGACCACATTGAGCACCTGGGAGGCAGTCCACGTCCAAGACACTGAGGAAATATGTGTGAACTGCTGCAACATTGCTGAGGCAGGGCCTTAAGATGAACAAGATCCTCCGGCTTCAAGTCCTGACGACGGTGACTTCAGTGACGCCACCGAAAGTGTGCAGACTGTGAACAGGAGCATATCAGAGCAAGATATTGGTGTGAGCCCACTGAGGCACCCGTAGCAGACGAAGTAGAAGAAACAGAAGTGGAAGAAACCAGCAAATCGCAAAACAAAATTACAAGAGAATAGACGTCTCGCGCTTCGGTTCGGCAAAGCCGGAGTTTTTACAAATGCCATGTTCCCACGTTCCATTTCCTTCAAGAACGTAATCTTGAAGTGATTAACCGGGTGGGAAGGCCTAAACAACGAACTTTTGCTTGCCTGCGGACATCACAGTGATCTGTGCATATTACTATAGTCGGCTTTCGGCGTGACGGCACCCTCACCGAAAGCAAAAAAAAAAAAGATAAAAGACAGAGGGTGGGTAGAAGTCCACTCTTTGTACATCTGTTTGACCCTTGCGAGCGCCGCCCAATAGGGGTGTGAAAAAAAAATTGCGCACCCTGTGGGACCAAAATAAGCAAACATTTTATTGCATATACTGAAAGATCTAAGTCTCAGCTATGTTAGTACAAAATATCAGAAAATTCGAAGATATCCTTTTTGGGTAAAAACTGACGCGAAAATGGGAATGTTCACCTACCTTGCCGTGTTTAGGGCATTGTTACGGGAGAACGGCTGAAGATAAAGCAATGTATTTAACGTCAAACGAAAGAGCAAAGAATTATCTTTCTGCTCATGGAAGAACATCACAGTCGGAGATCCAGGGCTTCGGCCATGACCTTCCAAACGTGCGGTAAAAAGGCTCACTGTTGCGTTTTCGGGATTTTTTTTTTCGTATACTTTTCTCTTGACCATATAAATTTAATAGCCCACGGTGAAACGTGCACCATCCACTCTGTGAGCTAAAAACATTTCGTTCAAATGATACATCTGGTTCAAGAGAAAATTGGAAAAAATTTAAGCCGCGAAATCGCGTCGGTTGCTTCGAAGCGCCGTGGACGGAGAAGGAAATATCGCAGAGACCTGCGGTCAGGCACCTCTTGCATCTCTTTGTGGGTGGGATAACATATATTTCTTTCGAGAAAAATAAAAAATGTGACCGGCGGGCATCATTCGATTATAACTGAAACTACCCTGCGGTTTACCCAGAATTTCGGCGTTGTGGGGGTTGTCAGGCTCCGCAATGGGTTGTATTTACCTGTTTTTGACAAAATGCTGTGCAATCTCACAAAATGTGGGGGAATCTCCCAGATTTTAGAGGGAGGTGTTAGGGGGGTGTAGGGGGGTCTGGACAAATCACTGCCATAACACCCAAACTACTCTAAACGATAATGATGAGAGGATTAAGAGCAACTTTTATTAGAAACCATTTTAATAAAGGTGCTCCTAACCGTCTTCTAATACGGGAGACAAATTTCAGTTGGATATGAAAAAAAGTTCTCTAATTCTGATGGCCCCCACCAATATTATGCATAATTTGTTCGGGTTATTGATTAAGATCGTATCACCACTAATTATTGATTGATATCTGATCTTGTAATGCCGTTACGGGAAACAGCGTGCTAGCCAGTCCATGTGTATTTTCATAGGCTTGTCCAAATGGACGCTATCTCTTCTTGCCGCACTAGTCATGCAGTGAACACACAGGAGTCTACATGATATGGACTTTACGATACGAACTGTGTGGGAAGTAACGGTCATCCAATTATTTTTAGCTTGCTTTCCAATACGACAGAACAGATGATATGATGACCAGACGATATCAAGAACCCGCGTTTCCGTGTGCAATCATGAGAAGAGGTTTAATGATGTTTCAATATTCACTGAGTATCTGTGTGTTGTCCCCGCCTTTCAGTTTTCCTACATCATCATGAAGTAACAGCTTGCCTGCCACCAATATCTGCTCGCATTTCATAGGAATCGCCGGAATTACGTCCCAAAATATGCTATGGCTCGTGGCCGCCGCTGCAGGTGCCTAGGGGTGCAGGTGCCCTTTGCTTTCTCCACATAAGGTTATTGTATGCTCGATGCTCGTGCTCCCGCCCGTAGGCTTCTCGACGGCAACATTGGGTGTGTTAAGCAGGGCTCGAGTGTTTCATACTCCACTCAGATCACTTGGGGCTTGAAGCGTGACATGTTTTCCGTTGAGCGCGCGATCCACCAGATATAAGTGGCTGGCGCTGGCAGAAAAGTAATTTTTATGTTACCGAATTCTCCCATTTCGAGAAACTATTTTTTACTCACTTCCACGCGGACGTCGGCAGTTATACGCGGGTCATACAGGGCTTCAATGCGAGCTGCATTAAAATCCTTGCCTTGACCTACCTTTGCCCTCTGTATTTTGCTTCCAAGCGTATCATTCGAGCTAATTAGAAGTGCTTTTCTGGCACTCTAGCCGTTTGTCCCTGGTGCACCAAGCAGTCACCTTAATAGAAAATAGCTACTATGGTGTCTCTTAAAAATTTCTATAGTCTATACGTCCCATCTGCTATTGCGAGAAAATATCCTAGAAATCGATGTCGTCCAAACAGAACCACCACACCTTCAGTCTGTGCACAGCATGAGCAGAAAACAGGAAGCAGAGTTCACTGAGAGAGCAGTGTAATGCACCACAGCTGTTCCAGGTGTGTCATGCTCCCCATTTGGGTGCGCCAAGGGATGAACGGTTACTTAAGGCACCCATTGATGTGCATAATTCTGGTGGAGTAAAGACGAGAGTACGGGGATCTGCTCTCGGGACAAGTTCGACGGAAACCAGCTTACCGCACCTCGAGGGCTAATCCAGTTTTACCTCTCCAGGTATGTCAACCTTTGGAACACACATCTCTTAAACCAGGCAGACAGGAATGTAATTAGTACATACAAGTCGTCCGGAGTTGTCAGCTGCTCAGTTTTGGACACGACGCTTGCATGCGATCGAACAGATGATGCCACAACGAACATCATCAAAGTCCTCAAGGCGAGTACAGCATCATCATTATTCGCAAAACGTTTGTATGTTCAGTGCAGTCATACGACAGAATGGCTCGAAAATGCGCCGCAGCTGGTACCGCAAAGCAGGAGACAAGCAGTGTATATTTTCCGTGTATATTTTTGCATCGATATTTTCAGCGTTGTTTAACGCGTTTGTTACGTGTAAATTGGGGATAACAAGCTATTCATGGGACAGGGTATTGTTATGGCGAATTCGTGTAGCCATTTCCCGGCCATTTTGCCAGGTTTTGAGCACTTGTGTTCGCTTGGTTAAAACTTGGCAAGGGACCTGCCAGCTAGCACTTTTTTATTGGTGGCATTTTTATTGGCAGCGCGATGCTCCACTGTATCCGGTGTCGTCACATCCGCAGAGTTGGAGGGCCCGTATTGGGTCTGATTGGCCTGCACTATACGGTCCACATGCCGAAGTTAATATGGGTTAGCAGACGACGGAACCGGAACACGAGCGACCACGATGCCCCTTGGTATCCAATCGACTAAGACCCGGTTTCACCAACGCCGATTAACATTTGAACCGAGATTAATGGTCCCTTAGCTTAAATTTAACGCTTAATTCTGCTTCATTAAGGCGGAATCACTTCTGCTCAAGACAATAGAGAAAGTTTGTTCGCACACCGCTCAGAAACTGCGTAAAATGTCGTAAAAACAAAAGCACTGGCGTGTTCTCCTTGCTTTACCCTCGTCAATGACACATTTTGTAGAATTCCAGGACTATCCGTTGGTATGTATTGAGCCCGAATTCACAAACATTTTAGTGTGCGACACTCTATCGAGATGGCAGCACATGTTCCAGACGGCGCCAAACATTTATTAAAGGACAACGGAAACGAAATTTGTCCATTGCAAAAACGGGACCGAACAAGGCGTAAATATTATGTAAAATTATGGTGCCACTAGTATTTTGCCAGTACGCTGTGCGGATGGCCATATTTCTGACGATTACGAGAGCGCTGGGCCGCCCACTCGACACGATCGCCCATGGAGCGCGCCAAGCATTGCGGGAAAATCTGAGGAGCGAGTGACGTCAAATATCTCTCGCGCTCCATGTGCGGCTGCACGGTACAAACACGGCGAATTCTGAATAACGCCTGAAGATGTTTGATTCGGAGATCTCGTGGAAGTCTGAAGACAATATATCCTATGAGAGATGGGTTCGTACATGCTTCTTCGTCTTCGTCCTTTCCCCGTAGCAGGAATTAGACGTACGCCGAAACACCAAATGAAATGAAGCGAAATGAAAGTCAGGAACTCCAACAGGAGAGCTAACGTGCGTCACTTCCGTGGTCTGCTACGGCGGCGCGGCGACGCTCACCAGGGGCTCAGAGTGCTCCACGGCCGAATTTTATATCGCGATTGTGGCGGCGTTTCAACTAATATACGCAAATCTAAGTCGAATTCCGGATTGTTTTGGTACACATCGCAATATGAGGCAAATAGCTGTGCAGCCTATTTTCGTTTCCGTCGTCCTTTAAAAATCAACGGCTCAACCTTGTCCCCTAAAAAATACGTCATTGACTAGAGAAAAGCTAAGAGAACACGCCAGTACCAATCTTAAGATGATAGTTTAGAGCGCACACGTGTCTTGTGCGAACGAAAATCGCCCATAGACTTCTGAAGAAATAATTCCCCCTTAAAGTTGGTTATTATCACTGAAACATTCATCACGTCACCGACAAATGTTTGTAAAAAGAATTGAGCGTTCACTTCTGCCCGTATCCACCAGTCCCACTTAGCCACTGGTTTTGTGACGTCTGGTTTAAGTATCACGTGATCTCTCCGGCTCTGAAGCCGTTTTGACCACAACGCGTGCGCATTATTCACATTGTCACGAGATGGTTGAGGGGAGAGAGAAATTAGCAGACGACGGAAGAGCCGCAAAGAGGGAGACCCCCGTTTTTATATATATATATATTTTTTGTTATGAGGTTGATAAAGAAAAGTTCAGGCGGCGCTGGCTGGCGCTGCTACAGGTGGTTGCGGGATGGTGTGTGGGTGGCCGGCGGTTAAGCCTGCCTTTGTGTTTGTTAACATGATAGGTAAAACAATGTACAAAGAGCGCGTTTGCCATGTTATTGAAGAGGCAGGAGTATGTATTCTCGTGGAGGCGATCGTTGTACTTTTGTCAGTGTTCGGTCGTCGATTGTGGTTGCGTATAATAACTGCACCTCCATGGACCATCGCTTGTTTATCGTTTGTTGTGCGTCCTGTGTGGTGAATTGCAACGATCAAGATAGCCTTTCGATCGCTGGGGCATGTCAGCAGCGTGTTTTTCCGCTTTCAAGTCTGGTGTCATGTGCGCAGAGTGCGTGCAGGCGCATCATCACGGTAGGCTGCCTGTAAGTAAACAGCAATAACATTGATGCAAGGGTGGCCATATCCTGCATCGGACTCCCACAGGCATAACTTTTATAGTGTTATGGTTTCAAGAAATTGACGTGGTACTTTACAAGGTGTCACAAATCCTCAACGCGTTAAAGCATCGCCTTGCTGGCTGCGTTTGTTCGGGCGCACGGCTGAAAACGAACTGTGCAGTCCTGTTTACATCCGCGTCCTGTATGTGTGCGTGTTAGCGCTGTTTTCGTTATGTTACCTAGGGTGCCCCTGCCTGTGAGTTGTGTGGAAGTTGCCAGTGTCGTGACCTCCTGTCGTTCTATCAGTGCGGTGCTATGGTTAATTGTGACCTCCTTTATCTCCGTATCTCTGCATGTAACATTCTTGTACAAATCATCAAGCACTGAATTGATTTATTCTGTTCAGCTAACAAAGACTGTCAGTTTCTGGAACTTAATAGAATGGGAATGCACACACTTGTCCTACAGTCATATATTGAGCGCACTTGACATCACAGACGCCATATCTGCAAAAATAAAAGGGCACACTTTAGTGTCGTTACAATAAATCCGAGCCATTCAGAGTTTGTTGTTTATTGAGACCACATACAGAAAATACAAACAATCTTCTCTTTGCTGTTAAAATGGATGCTGTTAAAATATCTCATACAGAAGGTCTTATTTGTCTCAATAATGGTGTTTCAAGGGTGGAGCAAACATACAATGGACACAGGCAAACACATACAACAACAGCTGCAACATCAGCTACAAGCAAATCCGTGCTGTTCTTTGCATTGTGCTTGCTTGTTCAGAGTCATATATTATTGAGGAAACACTTACATACCTGCTTAGGGTCTTTTTCTGCGCTCATTCTTTATAAGCTCATCTCTTGACTTCATACTGGCATTGTAAACAATCTCACTTCCATTATCATTGTACCATTACATGCCAACTCCACCACCAATGCCTAAAAACTCCCCACAGCTGATGCCATTCTATAATATGCCAGCTGAGACTTTTCATTTAGACATTTTGTTCAGAAAGAATTTCTATGGTGATGCAGTTGCATTTACCACTTCAATCTGACACAGATAGCTCAACTTTGACAGTAAAATCACATGAGAGGCCCGTGTGACCTCTGCTTCTCCTGCTGCTCTGCTTCTGCTGCTCTGAGAACTGCCACTGTCCAATTGTGCAAATTAAGGTATTGCACGATTACATCACCAGCTCTATACAACGTTCTTGAGAATTTTCTTTTTTAGCTTTTAAGTCTTGCTATAGTTCTCTGACTGTTCCCAGTTTTCTACACTGTCCTGTATTGCAGACAACCTGAAATACAGATGGTAAAGCTCTGAAAAATTTGTGCATGTGCCCCATGCATTTGTGCACTGCGTAGTTACGCAGTTACAAACTGCACAGCTGTGTGCTGAGAGATTGTGTTATTTCTTGAGAAACAACACCGTGGAATTGCAAGCACTGGTCATTGTCTGCTAGCTTTCTGCATTGATATGTAGTGGACAGTAAGTGGAAGGCTGCAATGGACAAATGAATGCAATGCAAATAAGCTCATATAAAGAAAAGAATGAAACTTGAAATCAGATGCATCTTATCTACAATGTGCTGCTATTATTTTTTAGGAAATACAGGATTGTATATCTTTCTTCCACATTTTCTGTTATCTTTTGAGACACTTTGGCAGTTGTAACTTTGCAAAAGCCGACATATTCATTCAGCTGTGTCAGCACAAAGCTACACAACCAGACAGTATATTAGGGTAGTGAACGCGGTGTACTGCATCATCAAGGACAAAGTCTGGGAGCAGAAATGTGGGACATTGCTTAATATGCAGAAAAATAACAGATGTTTTTGCATGGCTGACCACTTAACTTCAATAGCCAGTGATGAACATGCGATGTCTTCAGCTGGTGTATTCTGGAAATTAATAGGTGACGTATGGGGAGGGGGGATGGTTTGCAAGTTAATAGCACCCAACACGAACAACAGTTTCACAGATTTGGGGCAAACACGTCTATGTTGGCACACATGAAGGGCATATAGTTATTTCAATGCACTTTATTGAACTTTATGTACCCATAAGGGTGCATTACAAAAAAATGTGGGAGGGGGCAGGGTTACAAAAGAAACAGAGGTAGAGGTAGTGCGAAACTCCTCTTTAGAAGAAAAGAAAAATTCTGCATACACAACCACAATATTCCTGAAGCAATTGTTTCTACTCCTACAATTACATGTTTTTCATGCATCTGGTGATGATGTGAAGGAAGGAAGCTTCAATCTTTCGAAATGTAAACGAGTGCCGTAGTGTCTTGCATTGTAACAGCATCTAGGCACTCTTTCCTGTGGGCTTTCGAGTGACAGATTCATACACACTAGAATCATTTGTAATGATGCTGATAACAACACCCTTAATTACATCAGAATTTTGTGACGGTAGTATGCCCATATTGTGTTCATCCTTCATTCACTGCTGTGCATTTAGGGGTGGAGTGTGAGTCAAGGCAGAGGTGAGCTAGTACGCAATGGGAGTACCTGTTCCTATCAGGTAATATACGGGACATGTCAAAATGGAAGAACCGTGGTCACTTAGCACGTACCTGTACTGGTGTAAGGAGAACGAAGTTGCAACATAATTGAAAGTACAGTGAAGCGAAGTGTATATTAGAAGTGGCCATTGGTTTGGTTCATGCAGTATTACTACAATTTCTACTACTCTATACTTATTGCTCGAACTAAGCTATTTAGAACACATTGAAGACAGACACAACAGAACGAAATTACAGGCATTTGGGCATTCATGATAAATAGAGGCATGGTTGCAATGTGGATGTGAATGCAGATGTATAGAATAAATCTTGTGACCTGATTACACAGGGGCGTGTTTTTCTATTCTTAAGATTTGCGCCGTACAGCATATGAGACTACACAACAAGTGCACAGATCACACCAGTGTAAAGCTGGAGTGTCGTTGACATCTGTGTCACCACCATGTCATGACATCAGTGTCATGACAGCTGTCAACAATGCATAGCAAGTGAGATTTGCCAGGGAATCTTGCAAAAAATTAGCATGCCTGTGTTTTCAGATCACATGATCTGTCATACATCTGCAGTCACATCATAATGATACCCATGATTTAGCATAGATGATACAAATGTCAATCTGCCACGTGGTGACTGTCCTCAGCATAGCTGCGTTTCAGACAGATCAATGTACTTGTGCTCCGCAGTACAAGGTGGAAAAACAGCATTACCAATAACAACAGGTCCCTGTGATCTACACATATTTCACGGTACTGGTAATTGTGTTACTGGTTCTCTTTGCATTGGCTCAGACACACCCTACATGTCCTTCCATCACAGTTCCCTTTTTCATGATCTCTATTTGTTCGTTATGTGTAACCGATAGCATTTCCGATATTCAGTCATTCTTCATGTCCAATGTACAGCAATAATTTCAACTGTTCATTGTTGGTACTTCCTGTGCAGTAAGAGTGTCAGCTAGTGGTTCTGCTTTTCATGCTAAACTGCCCAATAGAATTTCGCTCTGTTGCACTATCAATGCATTGGAGTTGTGTCTCCATGCACAATGTAGTAAATATTTCTTTTTTCCATAGCATGTGGCATGGGACAAACATCTGTACTTCACAACTAATAGTTGATATCCTTAATAATAATAATCCTTGTGGAACTGCATAACTAGTTTTATTGATTTAATGCAAAGAAACAACTCAAAAGCATGAGGTACAGGCACAGCTGTGCCCATAACAAATAATTTGGAAGAAAAGAAACAAAGTGTTGGGCATACACAGTGCTGCTTACACAATGAAGGGGAACACTGTGTGAATCATTGTCATGGGCTTGTATTGGCAGTAATCGCATCCCAGAAATATGTTGCTTTGATAAAGTCTGCAGCCACGTCACTTGTGTTTTGTCTCTTGCGGTGGCAGTCTACAAAGCCACATCTACTGTTAGCAGATGATAAATGTGAGCATAAAAGCAAGTAGCTGTCACCTTGAATATTTTCTAATATTACGGTACATCATCATTGCAGAAATGGTGGTTGTTGGCATATTTGCCCTCCCCTTCTGGTGTGGTGTGCTGGAAGCGGTAGAGCACACATTTTAGCTACACATGTACTTACATGTGCGTCCTTATAAAATTTTGAGACCTTCACTTGTCTGTGGATTTTCTCCTGAACCGTGAAGGTGAAACCTGCTCACAATTTTGCACGCAGCATCTGCACACACCTGACAGTGGTATCGACATCATGACTACATGGGCTGCTTGACACTCTAGTGTTGTGTTTATATGACCCCGTGAAGGCTCTCATTTGTCCATACAAATTCGTCGACACAAAACACTGCTCACAATATTTCCTTGTGCAGGATATTTCTACCTGTACTTTTATCGAATAACCAAGTCTGATATCCTAAAGACACACTTTTTTGTCAAAATTTCTCCCAGTCGACATATACAGCAGCACCCTGCATTGAAGCCGATAAGCATAGCCAGATCTCACCAGCACAAAATTGTGCCAAGAAACATGCTCATAGTGATTTCCAAAAAAACATTAGTGCTTTCATAATGACAGAACACAATAGTGCTTTCCTATGGGGCTTGCATCTTTCTGGGCAAACAAATCAAGCTTCCAAGGGGATCTAGAGCTTCCTCCATATGGTGCCCTTTCCAGAGTCAGATCTGAAATATTGTACCTTGTTCATGCACTGGGACATCCAACATATAACTCCAGATACCCTCTCAATGCTACTATTTTGGAATGTCACTCATAGCATTTCAAAGGCGAGCTACGTGCTTGATATTTGTGCCTTTACATGCTGGGTAACATGTACCATACTCCGCTGTATAGCTGTAAGGCACATGGAAGTATAACTGCTTCATGGAACCTCCCCTCCCTCTTGTGACCTCCGTTTAGTTTAGAAGACAAACATGATGGATGCATTTTGAACAGGAAACACTTAACAGTAACCTAGGAACACAAAGCTCGTTCACAAGTACCGGCGATCACTGTAGTGTGCAGCAAGTCGTTAAATGTATCAATCAGAACCAGTAACGGCAGCACAGTACGAACTATTGTTAGTGATGTATAACAGAGGCGCAAGGGGCTGTATTAAAAGTACCACGCACAATGAGCTTCGTTTTTGTTGCTGGGGGTAACAGCTGTTTGTGCACGACCTCCTGTCAGCTTTGGATCGGAAAGTGACTTGTGTCTAGCTGCCAATGTTGACATCACTAACTTTGACGATGTTGGTCCTAAATTAGGAGAGCGGATTTCAAAATTTCACTTCATACCGATCGTTAACTTTTAACTCACTGGCGGGTTTATTACTTCACTTACTTCGCTCACCTGTTCCTCACAACGTTCTTTTTGCTTAATTTGCGCAATTTCGACTTGAAAACTATTGAAAACTTGAAAAACAGCGTCCAGCAAAAACTATTTTTGGGTTGTTTCTCGAAAGGCTCATTCACAGCAGCTCCGCGGTAGACCGGCTTTAAACTACCCCCACCCCTAGTTTAAATCAGTCCTATGCAAATACATGGGAGTTAGACCATCGCTAGGTCGCCGGGTTTACGTCGTGTGAACGGCGAACGAAGTGAGACGTTGAGCGCAAATATTGATTGGAGTGCAACAACATTCGCCTTACAAACACTTCTAGTAGCTTTACAAGTCAAAACTTACCTGTATTTCGCCGAAAAATTTCTTGCGAAGCGTAGATTAGGCCTACGCGTTGTGCACACAAACTCCATGGAGGCAGCCATGGGCCTCACGGTAGCCGGGTTAGACCAGCGGGGTGGTTGTTCGTGATTGGCGGACGAAGTACTCACGTGATCAACTTAAACCAGACGTCCCTAAACCAGTGGCTAAGTGGGACTGGTGAATACGAGCATTCAAGTTTTACCAACTCTTGATCTTGGTTCAAAGTTAACCAGCGTTGGTGTAACGGGGTCTTAAACAGCTAATTTCCTGGCAGTCACGTTCGGGTGCTAGAGGTCGCATGATCCGGTGCGAGCGCCAGACTAGGGATTTTGCGAGCCTAGGCCCACATGGCTACTGATGGCTGAGTGGCCGACTTTCTGCGATTAAACTTAGAATTAAACTGTGATTGAACACGGTCCCTTTCAGGCACCACACGAAAAACTGAAGGAAAATTTCCAGACATCATGTAGGTCCCGTAGTGGAACGCATTTACAGCTGCCCCTCGTTACAGAATACCTTTAGGATAACGCAGAAGAGAGGTGACTAAAACGTCGAGCTTGGCTTGTTGATAATCCGTAGAGTACTAAGCAGACACGGCACATACCAGTAGCGTGAAACGCTATCAGGGGGCAGGGCAGGTTGTGTCATGAAGCCTTCTATTGGCCTTATTGACAAGGAGGAAATTTCTTTCGATGTTTCAAGCAGTTTCTACCACGAGTAAACGTTTGTTGTTAGATGCGCAAGGTACGTGTGTGGTCCCCTTGTGCGCTTTTAAAGGAGACAAGAAAGCACCTCAAACATTGCCATTTTTCTAAACCAATCTGTTAACCTGCCTATGAAAATGTACCCCGCGAAGTGATCCATTCAACGGATGCATAAATATCGCAGAATTTGAGTTTAAAAATCGCGCTCGTTCGCAACGGTAGCAATGCTCCAAACGAGCCCCTCAGGCGCTTGCGTCATTCTGACGTCACTACGGTATAGCCGGCTGGCTGGTTTGGAGAAACGCCGTCTGCTATTTTTGACTCGGAAGGACACCGTAAGCCGCAGGCTGGAAGAAGTGTTTTTCGCAGCTGTTTTGTTTGATTTATCGTATGCAGCAGTGGGTCCCAAACTTCGCCGCCCTGCGACCCACAAAAAATATAGACGACCGCGTCACGACTCCCCGGCCCCCGGCTTTCCCTCATCGCGATGCCGGACGTCTTCCGATCTCAGCGCGTGAAAGTTAGCAAAAACCATACACTGACATTTCAGTGGAACTACCTTCAGAGCAAGTTCCCTGGGCCAAAAAGTCTTGCACAACGGCATACTGCACAACTGCTTCGCTCGCTGCTTCGAGTGGTCGGAAGCCAAGTGAAGGAACTCCGGAGACGAACAGTCAAGTGCGAGTCGGACTCGTGTGTTTAATCGCAAAGAATCAATCCCAGAGAAAAACAAGAAACAAAAGGCACGCGCAGCCATCGGTGCAAACAGTGCGCGAGCTTCCCCTGGCAGTGACGATATCTCCGTTACTGCATTCCTCCCCCCTACTCTGGTTGGTAACGATGCGCTGGACGCCTGTTGCTGGTTGAGCGTCGCAACGTGTCACCACTCGTCGGAGGCGGAGTAGAGTCACTACATTCCCTTGGCTGTGAAGGAGCAGGACTTATCACCCCAGGTTTCCTGGTGTCTCCTTGCCCATAGTGCTACTTCCAAACGGGTTGACCGAGGTGAAACTTCGACTTACTCGGCTGACAGTCTATTAAGGGATGTTCCCTAGGGCAGGGCACCAGATTGTCCAAACGGGAACGAACTTCCCTTCCCAACAGCAACATAGCCGGTGTCTTGCCGCACTTGAGGGGTGTTCGGCGATAGCTATGCAGGATTCTTGCTAGTCGCGTTGACAATGGTCCCTTCACATTCTTCTTCAGTCCGGTTTTAATAGTACGCAACCCATTTGGCTGTGGGTTGTAGGGCGCCGACCGTAAGTGGACAACAGCGTTACGGCTCATGAATTCCTGGAAAGCTTCACTCACGAACTGCGGTCCGTTGTCGGAGACCAGTGTTCGCGGTATACTCCATCGACTGAACAGCGTCCGCAGTTTCTCAATCGTCCGAGCGCTTGACGTAATATTCATGGGGATAACTTCTATCCACTTGCTGTGCGAGTCCAGGGCTATCAGTAGCATGTGGCCCTCTATTGGCCCCGCAAAGTCAACGTGAACGCGACTCCAAGGCTGATTGGTAGCTGGCCAACTAGCTGGTGGTTGCGCCGGTGGCATAGCTGCCGCTTGTGCACAAGTTTTGCAAGTCTTTGCTACCAACACTATATGTCTGCGTCCAAACCCGGGTACCAGAACAACGCCCGCGCCAGGGATTTCATTGCTGATATTCCCTGATGCGTCTCATGCGAGAGTAGCAGCATTATTTTCCGCACAGCACGCGGCACAACGACTCGGTGACCCCAGTACAGAAGTCCGTGGCTAACAGTGAGTTCTTCCGGTTAAAATATGGACGAAGATCCTTGTCTTCCTTACGCAGAAATTTTGGCCAACCACCCTGGATCCAGAGCTGTACTCGAGTTAGCAATGAGTCGCTCCCAGTCATTTCAGCCAAGTGCTTGGCTGACACAAGGCCGCTATCCAGATGCTCGTTGAGCAGAACGTACTCCGCAACATGGTTGATTGAGCGTGTCTGGTCGTCCTCAGTCGAAGTAGATGGCTGGGCCAACCGGCTCAAAGCGTCCGCTGGAATATTTTTGTGTCCAGGCTTGTACTCCACGTCATATGAGTACGCGCCCAACAACACCCTAGTGAAAATGTATCTGAGAGGCCTCTCAGGATTTTTTAAGAGGTCTGAGAGGACCTTTTAAGAAATTCTGAGAGGTCTGAGAGGACCTCTCAAGCAGTCCTAAGAGGTCTGAGAGGACCTTCTACGAATTTCTGAGGGGTCTGAGAGGACCTCTCAAGCAGTCCTAAGAGGTCTGAGAGGACCTTTTAAGAAATCTTGAAAGGTCTGGTAGGACCCTTTAGCACTTCAGAAGGGTCTGAGAGGTCCTTTCAAGAAATCTTGAAAGGTCTGGTAGGACCTTTCAGGCAGCACCGAGGGGTCTGAGAGGACCTCTTAGAGAAAATCTGGAAGACATTCATGTAGCCCTGAGAGGTTTGGGGGGACCTCTCAGACAGCTTTGCGACAGTGCGTCGTGCAACACCTCCCAGAGCAAGTTGCTACGTGTTTTCCGCGCCGCGGAACATGCTACCTCGTCCGCTTTGGAAAATAGATAGCAAGATTTCACGTTGTTTGTGCATTATTCCTTCAAGGAACACGTGCCGTGATAACCTTGTATTGCCTTCCCCCCTTGAAGCTATTGTTCTTGCAATCCGTGCATTATTGCACTGCACGTAAGTGGAAGCGTTTCGGCCAGTCGCCAGCGGTTGAGTCAGTCTGTTTTGAAACGTTGAAGTGTGAGGACGTCGGCCGCGGATTGCGTTTTGTCTTCGGGATTGTAACTGTTTTTGAGGTATGTAGACGATGTCCCAAATATGCTTTTGTGATTGACAGCCATACCTCTTCACTTTAGGCTTTTACTACTGTTCGCAGACACGCATTATGAGCGCCGATAGGAAGATTACCAACCACGTAACGTTACCAACGGCGCTGGGTGCCAAACGGTGTGTTATATATTTCGATGCCTACACACTGACTTACACTGACATTTTGAAGTTGTATTTCTTACAGATGAATCGCGTACGAAGTGACAGGTGGTGAGAACACAAGGTGGTGAAAAACTAATCTCTCCAGTTAGTTGGTGGCTTACGCAAGCAAGGGAAACTAGACGGTGCATCGCAAGTCCCGAAGTATACGTAAAACAGATGAACTTGGTCACCGAGAAGCAGAGTTCCTCAAGAATATTTTTCATCGCCGCTGTACGGACATTGTGAATATGTGTCCCATGAGTTCACGCTTTGTGGAATACGACAGTACGTGTTGATGATGACTCGTACGCTTTCGTAGACATGTAAGTGCTAAATCTAGTTTCTGTTGGTGCAATTTACCGTTTCGTGTAGTTTCTTGCGAGCGATCCTTCAACAAATATTAGATATTCACAATTCTGTAAGACATTTGAAATAACTGTTACATAATCAGATAGCAGTGTGCATGCCTTGAGTGTATCTGTACAATCGAAGGAACTCAATATATGTGGAGTTTTGTGACATGTACTTGTCTGTATCTATGTCTGGTGTATCATAGCACTGTATGATTATACCACTCCGACGACAGGTGCAGCGTAGACGGCGAAATTGAACATTGATGTTCCGATGTCAGATCTGGGCATTAGCTTCTGAGAGGTCCTGTCAATCTGAGAGGTCCCCTCAACCTGAGAGGTCAGCCTGAGAGGTCCACCAGCCTGAGAGGACCTCTCAGCCTGAGAGGTCCTCTCAACCTGAGAGGTCAGCCTGAGAGGTCCACAGGCCTGAGAGGACCTCTCAGCCTGAGAGGTCCTCTCAGTCCCATAACATATTAGACCTGAGAGGCCTCTTAGATACATTTTCACTAGGGCAAAGCCCACCGCTGGATACGCGCTGCTGCCGTAACTGGACAGGTTTAGTCGGGTGAAAGAGTCCAACCAGCGGTTTGTGGTCTATTACCAGTCTAAATTTATGTCCAAGCAGGTACTGGCGAAATTTCGTGACGCCGTAAACTAGGGCAAGGGCCTCCTGTTCGAGTTGCGAGTGATTACGCTCTGCTTCGGGTAGCGTACGGGAACGAAATCCAATCGGACGGTCGATTCCGTCGATCCGCTGTGACAGCACTGCCCCAATGCCGCTTTGGGATGCATCACATTGCTCTTCAGTCCGGTTTTAATAGTATGCACAGCCCGCTGGGCCAACCCATTTGAATGTGGGTGGTAGGGCGCCCATCGTAGGTGGGCTACACCGTTACGGCTCATGAATTCCTGGAAAGCTTCACTCACGAACTGCGGTCCGTTGTCGGAGGCCAGTGTTAGCGGTATACCCCATAGACTGAACAGCGTCCGCAGTTCCTCAATCGTCCGGGCGCTTGACGTAATATTCATGGGGATAACCTCTATCCACTTGCTGTGCGCTAGTCCACGGCTATCAGTAGCATGTGTCCCTCTATTGGCCCGGCAAAGTCAACGTGAACGCAACTCCAAGGCTCATTGGGAGCTGGCCAACTAGCTGGTGGTTGCGCCGGTGGCATAGACGTCGCTTGTGTACAAGTGTTGCAAGTCTTTGCTACCAACTCGATGTCTGCGTCCAAACCCGGGTAGGAGAACAACGCCCGCGCAGCCATCGGTGTCAACAGTGCGCGAGCTTCCGCTGGCAGTGACGATATCTCCGTTACTGCACAAAGGAAACCCCAGCTTCCGCGATGTCACCGCTGAAAGAAGCTCCCGATTGGTTAACGGAGACTTAGCCCTCAAAATAGCGCTAGAAAAGTTGAGGATGGCTCTACTTCGACAACCGCTGTTTTGTAGCGGTTCGCACACTCTAAAATCGGTACCTTATAACGTATCTTATATCGAGCTGTACCTGGTAAATATCAGGTACATCAGTGTTTTTCCGCCGTTGCTTTAAGAGGTACTGGGCTAGACAAATGATTTCGCTTTGTATATGTATGAGGTACAAGCATATTTATGGGGTACACGGTCAGTTTATGAGATACCGTGACTTGTACCGTATCAAGCAGTACCTCGTGCGCAAAATCGTATTGTGCTTTCCGCAGCTTTTAGCACTCCTTGCGTTCAAGTAACGCCCCAAAGGGTTCGATGCAGTCAGATAATGCATGTACATCGCACGGACTCGGAGATAAAGATTAGCTGTTGATTTACAGCTGTGATTGTTTCATTCACGGCAGATGATTAAACGTTTCCTGTCTACGTCGTCAGCTAGAGAGCTTTAACTGTGGTACTTTTGTTTAAATTGTCTGCGTTTGTTTGAAGTATATTACGAACACAGGCTAGACAGTGAGCAAGGAATATGCCGTTCTGTATGTGTGATCTTTATTGCTGATTGGGTGTGTTCGTGAAGGAGGCAGGTTTTCTTTTGGCCAACATGAAAACTAAGAGAAAAAGAACATTCCGGAACAGATAAGCCACACCTTCCAGCAGTTTCATGAGGTCAGGCGGGTCAGTTTATCCTGGTTTTTTGTTTATCTTGCCTGATATCTAGCGAATCGAACCTTTGATACCTACGCAAGAAACATGCGTTATAAGTACAGCCGCGTCCGCGAGTGAAGGTTATTTGTGATCAGGAAGCCGCCGTCTTCGCACCGTTAAGTGAGCGGTTAAGGGACGTGGAAAGGCCGGGAAGGTGTACCTGCTCATGGTAAGTTGCTCTTTAACGTTGTTCATTTTCGCTACAACCACGTGCATGCCGTTTCCCAAAACATGCATGTGTAGGGTGAGCGTAGTGAACGGTAGCTTGCCAGAGGACGTATGCGATTGTATTGAGGGTTGTAAGAACCTAAAAGCGTTCCACGTCAGTGTACTAGTTCAGGCTTGACTACTGCTGAAGGTTATCGTCACAGTTGTAGCGCTGAAATATGGATTCGATGTAGATACAGTGGCGCGTACACTTGCCTTAACCAGCGGAGCGCGTGTCATCGGGCGCTGATAGACAGCTGGAAACGAGATTGGGTGATCCACTATCCCGTTGAATGAAGGATCGGTACGCACAACGGAGATGTCGAAAGGCGAACTCATCCGCTGTGCGTACCGACCCTCCCTTCAAGGGGATAGTGGATCATCCCAACCTCCTTCCAGCTGCCTATCAGCGCCCGATGATACGCGCTCCGCTGGTTAAGACAAGTCTGCGCGCCAATGTACCTGCCGTCAGTCAATTAACGAACACTACTACCCCATGGCATGGCCACCTGCAATGGATTCTTTCGGATCCTGCTCCTCCGGGTAAGGAATAAAATTATAATTCTATACTGGAGCGAAATCTGATCGCCTTGATACATTGTTTTGATGGAAAGTCAGGCACCAAGAGTAGCCAGTCGGGAAAACACCTATGGGTCAGAATGACGTCTTCACTTAACGGCGTGATGTAGTTTGTCATGTCAGTAATGTAGTTTGTCAACACTAATTATTCATACGATCGAAATTAATCAAGCGAAGTGATCGGTTTTGCTGTGCTGTTACTGCTCAAGCCGACAGTGCAGTTTTATCTCTAATACCTAAACTTCATTTGTTTCCGAGCTGATGCTGGAATTCGACGTCAGATTCCGCAAAAGCTTTGATCAAGCAATTGTGGAGATGACCAACATCCTGGCAGCTTTTTCAACCATGAAGGAAAAAGAATCGCCGACGTTCGTCGATGTGGACGTATTCTTACGTCCAAAAAAATTCGAAGTATGACCTGATATCAACGGTATGTGGACTGCTTCCTTTGTTTGAGACAATCCTTTTGGAAGGCACAAACACAAACTAATTGCAGCGTTCCTCTCCAGATCGTTCCCGAAGAGGTAGTCTCTCCGTGACCGAAACTCTTTCGAGCAGGAGAGCCTTGTTTGGTGTAGTGACGGAGAGGCTGTGCAGCTGGAACCGTCCGGCATGCTTGAGTTTGCGCTGCTCTGCTGCTTGACAGTTTACTACGTAAAAAACGTGACATACCCAGCTGCTTTTGGCCAGTTGTTAGGCCTCCTGCAAATATATGTTGTGGGTGACAACGAATTCTTGAAGCCGTACAGAAAGCCACGGCTTTAGGAGCTGCTGAAATCGCTGAAGGTCAAATAAAGAGCGGTTCAGTATTTGGATCGCCTTTTGTCTTTGTCCCCCATGTGCTTGGTCACCTTCGCGTATGTTACAGATGCACACTTCGGCGAGTGTGTATTACCACTACTGATACCAAAGCGTAAACGCACAATACATGATGCGCGTCGTGCATTCTGCTGTGCGTGCGATACGTCACGTACGGATTATGTCACCACGAGCATGTTCCTCTCCGTTGTGTGTGGACTGTATACTTCTTGGACAACTGTACCCCTTAGACGGGCGTACCTGTTAGACGACAGTACCTCTTAGAGGAATGTACCTTTTAGATGGGCGTACCTGTTAGACGACATTACCTCTTAGACGACAGTACCTCTTAGACGACAGTACCTCTTAGACGACAGTACCTCTTAGACGGCAGTACCTCTTAGACGGGCGTACCTCTTAGACGAGCGTACCTCTTAGACGAGCGTACCTCTTAGACGGGCGTACCTCTTAGACGGGCGTACCTCTTAGACGGGCGTACCTCTTAGACGGGCGTACCTCTTAGACGGGCGTACCTCTTAGACGGGCGTACCTCTTAGACGGGCGTACCTCTTAGACGGGCGTACCTCTTAGACGGGCGTACCTGTTAGACGGCTGTACCTCTAAAATGGCTCTACCTGTTAGACGGCTGTACCTTTTATACGGGGGTACCTGTTAAACGGCAGTACCTTAAAAGGGCTGCACCTCTTAGGCGATTTCGTACCGCATAAAATAAAGGGTATGTTTTTGCAAAAATGTACATTATAAAAGGGTTTCTTAAGAGGTACAGATTTTAGAGTGCAGAGGAGGAAACCTAGCACTGTTTTATAGCGCACCTAGCGCTGTGTGGCGAGTTGCTATATATGAGAACTGGCCTTTAATTCCCCGAGAACGCAGGGCGGTCGAACGTTTACGAACATTGCAGTGGTGAATCTCCACAAACCTTACGAAAGGAAATACACAAGAACTGTGAATACAGAGGAACTTCGCCGATATGAATGCCGTGATGTTACGCCAGCTGAGCTATCCGACACCTTCCCTTCACCGGGCAGCATTCTCAGAGACGTTTCCGTGGAGTCTGAGAAAAGCGGACAAAGGAGGACACACAGGCGCTGTTGCATCCTAACGGTGTGATCGTTTGTTCAGCCCTTGTCAGCGACGTTGTACGTCATATTTCGAGCGACTGCAGTACAGACGCGTAAGAAATTAATCAACTTGGATGTTGTTTCTAATAGCGTTTTGGTTATAATACGTCGACCACACACTACCCTCTGCCAGCTCCGCCGTCAACAATGACGTCCGCACCCGACCGGCTACCCACACGACACCGAAAATCTAGACCTGCCACACCGAACAACGTGCGGGTCCCGCGGGCCGTGCAGGACTCTACTTCCAAGTCCATTAACCTCAAGATTCTATATCGGCGTGTTGTGCGCAGTTCATGTGCGCTTTCTCAATTCTACATCTTCCTGAAGGAAAGCACTCGAAAATTCGCAGTGTAACCACATTGGTAAAATAGTGACTGCAAAATTCTTACCTTTTATTTTGTTTTTGTTGGTGTTTTTTATGCTATGATTTATTCATTCATTTCACTGTTACATGTGAAAAGAAGGCGAGTCCCGCTACACTTGGAGTAACAGGAAATATTACTTTATAATTTCCTCAAACGGTGTAACATTCCACTTAAATAAAGACAGCAACGAAAAAAAAAAAACAAATGAAAAGAAACGAAACCTCAAACGGTTTACAACACCGTCGCTGCGTGCTTATCACATTGCACAATGAATAACGCACGACCTGAGAAAGCACAGAGCGTCGAGGGTGGTGTTCCCGAGTTCGGAGGGAACTTTTGTGTAAATACTTGCTGCCCAACTGAAGGTCCGTTCAGCTACTGCGCTAGCAGAAACGACAGTCAGCAAATATCTGTACGCACGTGTATAGGCAGCGGTCCTGTGCCACCTCCAGTCATAAAAAGTTCAATTTCCTTACGAAGGAGTGAGTCCGTGCCTGATGGCCTAGAGGTGTTTTATGTTCCTGTCATATTTGCTCTCACGAAATCTCCGGAATTTCCGGGACTTCGGGACGTCGAAAATTGGCCGGGATCCCGGATTTTGGGATTTGGGATATCCCGATTGACAACACTGTGCTCCACCCTGTTTTCTAAGAGTGTAGTATGTGCTGCACTATGCAACCTACGAATGCCACTTACAGCAGAACATACTCTGTTTGCACACGTTACACCACATTGTGTTCATAACGATGACTTTTTTGTTTTTTCTTTTTCATTCTATTTGTGAATATATGTTTGATTCATGTGCTTCGTTCATGACGTGAGTCGTTTGTGCTCTGCGCTTCTCTCATGCAGCATTCCTCTGTGCTCATGCACACCTTATTGGCACTTTCTTGGTTCTTTCCACTGTCTCTGTGCGACATATCTCAACAATCGTATCTTCAGGGCACTGCACTTGCTGTTCAGCAGCTTCCGGGGATGAATTTGTGTCCTCACTGCTAATAAGGCTTGTAAACAAGACCGTGTTTGGAGCAAGTTAAGTTATGAAACATCAGAAAAGCATAGCTGTCACTGCGCTGTTTTTGTAATTTGAGCTCGATTGCATTACCTTGGTTGCCTGTAGAAATTCATTTAGCTGGCCATCAGCACATAGTTCTTGTACAGCCAGTGATCAAGGTGTCGTCTCTCGTTTTCTCTTTCCTGGTTGTGGCTATCTGTGGAATGAGGGCTGCCTGCAGGAAGGTCGGTGCCCAGACTTAGTGCTTTTATTTTGGCTAATTAAAGTAAAAAGTAAAGCTACTGATAAAAAAGGAAAGGACGTGTAGAACAGCACAAAAACCAATTTTGTACGTGGTGTTTAATCTATATTTATATGTTATGTAGTGCACTTACACTATAAGAAAAAAAAAGGAGTAAAATGGGGAGTAATTAAAACTTCTAGTCCCCTAGATTGCATTTACTCCCGATTTTAGTCCCCCGATCCCGACATTTACTCCCTAGGACTGCAAATTGTCACTGAACGTCACAAATGATATTTTGAATGCAATAGACTACGTAAATATGTGCTCTTGGTCAGTTTGATGGCGTAAGCTGTATAACTCAGCCAACTTAGCAATTTTCCACCCACACAATGTAAGAAACAGTTAGCGCTTCTTTCGTCGCAAATTGTGCCCTATGTCTGTCGCAAGATTTTATATCACTCGATATATCACGGTTTGCTTCAAAGTATTTTCATTCATGCACACGAGTTATGTAGCTGGGCCTGTTATAGAACAGAGCTTGAAATGCAGTCTCCACACTGTGACATTCATTTACTCCCGTGCATTTATTCCCGAAAAGGACTGTTTTTGTGGCAATGCATTTAGTCCCCAAAAGGAGTAAAAGTAAAGTAAAAAGCAAAGAGTAAAAGTAAAAGTGCTTGCTTCCCAAGGAAGCAAGCACCAGAGAGACAGAGCGGCTTGCCGGCAGAGAAAGTGCCGGGGTTGTCGAGGTAGCTTGCCGTTCTTGGCCGCACTCAAGTGGGCATCGTCACGACTATAGCCAAAAAAAAGGAAAGTGGGAGAGGGGAGTTGAGGACTTCAAAGTGCCGGCAGCGAGTGTACCTCCTCATTTTCCACCAATTAGCAACCACCAACAGCACCCCCACAAACAGCACCACCTACCACCAACAGCACATCCAAAAGCAACAATAGTAGTATCCAACAGCAGCATATCCTGCGATATGCTGTGCTCTTTATTAAATACGCCTCCGGGCCTCAAGAGCACATAGAGCAGCGGCGGGCTGGGACCGGGCCTGAGCATAGAAACAGTCGGGCCCAGGCTGGAAATCTATAGAAGACGTCGGACCCAGGCCGGGTGCGGGCCGTAGTAGCCGAGCCTGGGCCGGGCACGGGCCTGAAAATTCGGCCCGTGCAGTGCTCTAGTACATGCACACCGAGAGACTCAAATGTTTCCCATGCAACACTTACCCTGCCATGCAGGCGCAATGCGCGTTGGGAATTGTTCCATCGTTCTGCACCGAGGTCCAGAAATAGTAAAGCTTGGACCGTGTTTGACTAGCTTCTACTG
Source organism: Ornithodoros turicata (assembly GCF_037126465.1). Lineage (NCBI taxonomy): Eukaryota > Metazoa > Arthropoda > Arachnida > Ixodida > Argasidae > Ornithodoros > Ornithodoros turicata. The sequence goes on along the minus strand of NC_088203.1, from coordinate 28,437,187 downwards.
TACTCGCCAATAAGGTAACACCATAGCCACCAGTTCCCGCTTTGAAGGTACAAATGTGCCTTACATTTCCACTTATAAACAAGTTGTAGCTGTCATGCACTTTGTAGGTTTTGAACCGGATAGCTACAAGCCACAACCCGGATGAACCGAACACAAAGCCGTAAGCACTTCACGGAGAGGCGGTCGAAAACGAACAACCGGAAGCGCGCGTGGGGCAGCCAATCACCAGTGGCGTCGGTTTGTTTGAAACAAAGAAAGGGTGAACACCGGTCGCGTTCTACAGCGGCCTGTGCTCTCCACTCCTATCTGCAGACGCCGTACATACTCTTCGTGGCCGCCACATAGCGTGTGATACCTGTACTTGTACCCCGCACGGCTGCCATCTTTTTTCTTTTTGTTTTACAAGGACGCAACTTTAGTCAACGACACAGCGTGGCTCCTGACGTCTTTTCATGTGCTCTCCGATTTGCTGCTGCGCCAACCAATGGAGCGCTAAGTCGGAAGTCAGGACCAACACCGTCCTTGACAAACAGGTTCCCTCATACAGCTATCGCTGTAAAATAGTTTCAGCTATCGCTGCAATTATTCAGTAGCTAACAACCCACAACTTCAATAAGCAGTTTTTACACCGGTTAAGAAGTACTCACTGCCTATCTCTGGCTAATCGTGTATATGCCATCATTACCTTGTCCACCCACATGCACTGTAACCTATCGCAATATCGTATCGTGTTCTGACTCCCGCACATTATATCGATATTGAAAACCAACAATATTTCTATCTGTTTAGACCTTGCACGGCATACCAGGATCGCCCTCCCCCCAAGCAGGCCAAGATACCCTCGACGCTATAATGATAGGTGTTTCCCCATTACGTTCTGCTGTAAAGACGTGTGGTCAGATTTTGAGGGACCACGTTCTTCGGCTCGTCAGGTAAGCTGAGTTTATTAGGAGAAGGTGAAAGTAAATCATCTCCCAGACATCTTTTCTTACGACATCAACGAAATGACATAAGGACATGTGCAATCTTTGAACCTTTCTCCACACAGAAAACTGAATCCGTACGCGGTATTGTTTAGAAGCACATACATGGCGCCACCGGATTGCATCCAACCAGCCTGCACGCCGCCTATCTGCAAGCTCCCTGGGATGTCGTTCTGGAACGGTAGCGAGATCGATGACCAGCCATCTATGGTACGTCCTGCGACAATAAAGGGTTTTAGTAGACCGTTTTTGCATCTCCGATATGATACCCGGTACGTCGTTGGTCTGATGGCGCATTCGCGACGTTATCTGCTTGCGTATCGTGGGTACGAATCTCCTCGAGTAATAGCGCACGGCGTCTGACTATAGCATATCGAAGAGGTCATGCGAGTTGCGGGGTTCCGCGAGAAGAAGACTATAGGGCGTCAACGCGAGAAGCAAGATGGAGGCGCGGACTCCTCAACAGCGTGGCTTCAGGGTTCGCGGTTCGGAATTTGCTATGTGGGAACACTATGACATTAATTAACCGTACCGTCTGCTTCCACAGTGTAGTAAAACGTCAACAGTGGCAGATAACGATATCATTCGAGATTATGGTTGGCTAGGAGCGTGCTATGCGGTGAAGTTCATTTTTAAGTGTACCGTGATATCGTTTCGAATTATCGTATCACGTAGAGTAAGCAAAGACGTTCCAAAAGCCGCCTGTCAAAACTGAAGAATACGAAACTGTCACGCAACAAAAAATATCAATTTAGTTAGACGTTTCGTCTCCTATGCAGGATACATCATCAGTGCAAAGTTAGGTTACGAGAATGAGGGGCAACCAAACCAGTCCTGCTATTTAGGGCTTTGCCGTGGCTGGAGTAGAGTCCAGGAAGTGGGCCTCGGTTGGCACTGCATGGTGTTGGCCCCCTTTCGCAGGATTTGAGGACGATTCTCGTTGTTCACGTGCCAGGGTGACCACGCCTTTGTAACCGAACACGTGTGCCGTTGTCCAGCAGTGGTCCACGAGCTCAGTGTTTGACCTAGTTCCGTTGGTCGCGCTTTCCACGTCTCGTCTGTGTTTTTTATTCCGCGTATCGCGTTTCCTGCGTGTCTCGCCCACGTACGTGGCGTCACAGTCCAGACAACTAAGCCTATAGATGACACCGCTTTGGCTACCCGGTGGTGCGGAATCTTTGGGCATAGAGATGATGTGCCGAAGTTTCATGTAGGGTTTGAAAGAAGTCTTTATCCCCAATGGTAGTAGAGCGCGCCGCGTGCGGTCAGAAAGCCCTCTGACGTACGGAATTGAGACGGCCCCATTGTGTGTAGAAGGATGTTGCAAACTGGTTTACTAAAACTCACTATTAACGCTCCAATGAAAAAGACATCTGCCTTACACTAATACGCTGTGATGTCTCAAGTGTGAAGAGAGTGTCACAGCTAAGTTCTGATGTTTAACCCTGAGAACGGACAGCAGAGCTCCCGTTCATTTCTACTGGGACGCAGCAGACTTAGGCATTAGTACGGCAGCTAAACGAAAAATTGCTTGTGCCATTTTTTGAATACAATTCTATGTCGAAGCATATGTGGCCGATATTACCAAACCAGTTGAAGTGAAACTGGGCTGTACATCTCGTACCAGAATGCCAGCTAGAGTAGAGTAATACGGATTGAACCGTCCAAGGCGACCTATGCATAGATTGCCTGAAAGTGCAAAAAAAAAAAAGGAAGAAGAAAAGAGTAGGATGAAAAAAAGATTCGGATGGCTACATGATGTGCAAGAGTAGAACCACAGCTGTACCTACTTCGGTTACATTTTTGGTTCACCCAGTATGTTAGCCCTGTAAGAACTGAAATTGAGCCCAAGGCAGTTCCCCACTGGTGGCTCGATTAGACGGGGCAGTACGGTACCTACTCGTATCCTCATAGTCTCGATGTCTGCAAATCCTCAGATATCATACCGAAAGATTACACGGAAGCGTTCTTTCTCAACGCAGGTGGATGCGCTGGAATTCAAGGGTAGCGTCTTATTGCCGTCAAGCACGCTACCTATGCTTTCATTCAGCCCACGAGGGCGCTTCATACGGATGCCGCAGTGCTTCACATGTAAGTGGAGTGACGTAGCCCAAAGGAACATACCCAAGTGCACGGCAACCTACAGCGTGGGAACTGCTCCTTATGTGAGTTTTGCAGTTAGAACGGGACTACGTGTAATCAACACAAATGTACACAGCACCGTATAGTTTTAGGGTCTCTCTGCTGTTTCTATATGGGGCCTAATGCTGCTTCCTTTCATTTCTCGCACCACCATGGCCGTTTGAAACCATATTTGTCCCGTGGTTAAACCATTTGTGCTTCGTACACCCATGCATTCCGTTTTCATCGTTTCCGGTTTGGTGCCAAAACGACATCCGGTTTCACGGCAAACACGCTCTGCGCCAACCATTGTGCCGATCGATACAGTTATCGCTCCTGATTTCAGGAGAGAGGGTTGTATACGCCTTTTTGTGGCATGTCAAATCGCCACGAAAAGGCGTACGCATCGCGTTTTTAACAAATCAGGAAAACGAAAGATATAATTGTGCATGGCGGCTAGTTTCGAGTGTCCTTAGTCGTGGAAGGACCGGAAGTATTCGTGACACCGGCAGTTTTGGCGGGGGCTTGTTTATGTTTACCCAAGTATGGCGTGTATAGCCAAATGAGGCCTCTGGTGCCGGTATGTTGCGCAAATCCATTTCTGTAGCGGACTATATACACTATTTAACACTTATACAATACACTACACACTACACTATTTAACACTTAATGTGGTTACATATTTGGAAGGAAAAGGAATGATCCGGCGATGGACGTTCACATGGTCAGTACTGGTCCATTGCTCTTCAGCAGAGAAGATTGACAGTTGAAAGAGCGTCCCACGAAGTATGCGGCCCTCATCAGTAATCCAGAGTATGGTGCTGTAAAAGCATCCTCTAAGCCCGTGTTCATGCGGCATATTTCACATTGTTAGTCTCTCATGTCGGCGCAATGTTTGTAAATGTCGGCGCAGTGTTTGTCCCCATCGAGGTTTCCAAAAAGCGGATGAACACGTAGACGCTTCTATTTCCTGAAGCGTTTCATGGCCCGCACATGGTATTTCTTATGGAAAAACGAAAACACAACGTCCCCCGTCTCAACGGCGTGCAAAAGCACAACTGATTTTATTATTTCTACCATAATTCGTCCGCTGGCGCACAGATGCTCTAGACAGTACCTTGTTGTCCAGCTTTGCAGGTGTTTTCGCCGAGCTAGTCGCGCACACCTGATAATTCACAGTGGTGTGGTAGCCTTTGCGCCCTCCCTTCTGCACTATCCGTTCAGAAGACCACAAAAGCCTCTGAATATCTAGGCATCCGCTGCACCTATCGCGCGAACCAGAAATTTGCCATACGATATCCTTATCCTTTTCGGACACCCATAGAGCAGAGGTAGACGAAATTCGCAAACAGCGCTTGGAGTTGACAACCAAGTTTTAGTCTTTTCACCTCTGGAACGGGAACCCTTAGTGATGTGGGCACAATCCTCCCGTATCCATTCGAGTTTCCGGAACAACCCTCCCCTGCAGAAGCGGCTTCTCCCGTTGAAGAATGTCAACTCTTGGCCGCCAGGCCATTTCCAATTTCTCCTGTTATGACTAGTGTTCCACCTCGTCCACAACGAAGGAGACCTCATGTGGCTGTGGGTGTCCCTCCGAATGCCAATGTATTGCGCGCTTATCTGCAAAAATATGTTGTTTCACGTAACGTGAAAAAAAAAATTCTCAGAAAAAAAATTACTGTACTTTTTGGTGCACGGTCGGTGCAGGGCCAAACGCGCATGAAATGCGATATCATTACGAAGGACAAGCACTCCAGAGGCGGAAGCGGAAGAAGCGAACTTTCGGGAGTTTTAGCAGGTCGGCAGCACTATCCAAACCATACGATAAAGGAAGCTCTAAAATCGAAGCTCAACAACGACTTCAAAGGAATCGGGTGATTTATTTATCGTGTTTTCAGAAGCGTTATCGTTTTAAATTCTGGCGACCCAGAGAGTGGGTTTGTGAATACTGTATAGTGGGAGACGTAGTCCATGCAGCACACGCACATCTCGTGAACACATTCAGAGTCTATCGTATCGTTGTGCCGTTGGGTGTGGTTGGCACACATACCCATCACACATGCACGCCCATCCACACCACATTCCCCTGTCTGAAATTGAACGTCTCCTGTGCCGCTCGGCGCATACACTGGGTTTCTGCGCGCCGACGTCTGCGTTCGACTTCGGCCAGTGTGCCTATAGCGGTTCGGTTCGGCAGTACGTTTAGGCGGGTAACGAATAGCATTATGCAGCGCCACGCGTATTTTGGCCGTCGGCAGGAGCGGTAGTGTGCTTTGCCGCACGCCGTTTACTGGCCGCCTCGGCATCACGTGTCAGCCGACTCTGTGTTGAATCATTCCCCTGCATTCCAGACTTTCGGAGCGCTGCTTCCCTCTTACGGCGATGCGCTTTTCATCTCTCGGGAAGCGCAAATAAACAACACACGACGTAGCAGTCGGTTTGTTGCCGCAAGTTTTAATGCAACACCTCGCATCAGCTCTCTTATCACTCATTGTTGCACTACAAGTTGTTGAATGCACGAAAGCACAGATCACGCGGACTTAAGGCGGGGTCCCATAGCCCCGATTTGAGCAGCAGCAGCAGCAGAGCAACAGCAGCGGAGCAGCAGAGCTGCAGCGACACGAGCGGTCCCATAGCACTGGGCGAGAGCAGCAGCGCTGCCAAGCTGCAGAAATTCCCTGCTGCTCTCGTACCCGAATTTTTGGTTGCTGTGCTGCCCTGTTGCTCTGCAGCCTGAGCAGCCGGTCTCGAAAGCCAATCAGGAAGCTGGTTGCTATTGTTTTCGTTCGACGGTGTTTAGGGTTAGCAGGGCGGTGAGTGACGGCAGAAGGTTTGTTTCTGGTTGTTCTGTGATTTGATTCTGAAGACCTGGATACGCTTGTGATTGCCAGTTGTTTGGAGCGAGTGTTCAATCATCGGAACTGCGTGAAGTGCGCTTTCAGGACATAATTCAGTTCATAAAGTTCAATAAAGTGTTCGACCGAACCTACGTGATACAATCTTGTGTACCAGTTGTAGCTACATGTTCGCTTGTTTTCTGGAAAGTACTTCAAAACCCGTGACCTGATAACGTACTACAAGCACTTTCACGTCCATGCCGTGTGAAAACCAAACCGAACAAATTTCTTGTGGTCGGTATTCCAAGACCTTGCTAGGTGGTTGTAAATGAAACTGACCCTTGAAAAGGGTTAGATGGAGATAGACAACGTTCAGACAACAAAAAAAGGTTCGATAGAGATAGATAATGAACCCATTACTTGTGAAAACAGGCAGAAAGCAGTGAGTGCTAGCAGAAGGGGCCTTTGTTTTCGTTAGACAATTTTATTTCACTAAGAGCAACGTACGCATTTGACAGCCACCGTAAATCAAAATATCGAATACTATAGTAACGAGGCAATATTTATACGACAAAATCCCGTAGAAGAATCTCCACACAACACAGCAAGGACTGTTCTGCACAGCAGTAGGACGAACCTACGTTGAATGTCATGAAACTGACTACACATCAACGAAGAGTCAATCAGGTAATACGAGGCTCAGACCACCACCACACTCATCTCAAAGTTCACTTATGAGCTCCAAATCCACAATATCTCTCTCACACAAACGCCTTTCACCTAGGATTGCGTTCCTAGGTGTGTGCACTAAAAGGCTTAGCCGCTGCCTACGCCTTCGGAATGTGCGAAATGTAAACAATGACACAGTTGCCAACACGTTTTGTGTTTCCTAAGCCGCTGCTGCCGCTAATTCAAAACGAAGCTATGGGACGCCTCCAGCAGCAGAGCAGCGACAGCAGAAAGCTGCTCTGCTGCCATGTTGCCGTGTTGCTGCTGCCGCACCGCTCCTGCTTTGCTGCTGCTGCTCGCATAAAGCTATGGGACCCGGCCCTTATACTCAGTGACGCAGGACGGGCACTCAGTGTTGCTTGCAACACGTCCTTCCCGCGGCGGTTCAGAGCCGCTGCTCCTCAGATTTAAAAAAATCATTTTTCTGACGTCTGTGCCGTTCTTAGCCGAGATATTCCGTAACTGCATTTGAAACAGGTCAATAATTGTTAAAGTAACAGAAGCCTGCAACCGATTGTCTTCCGAAGTCTAAGATAACTCTCATAGTTAAAGGTGGAGATTGAAATACGATATCCAACCACAGATCGGTTTCTGTCTTACCAGTCTTTAAGAGATGTCTCTAGAAGTCGCGACTACTCCTCGACTACTCGACAACTACTCCACAACTACTCCTCCACTCACGACTACTGTACTGCTTTATCAAATTTACGTGCCGCGCAACAGTTGGGTTTCAGGGGAAGTATACTTCAAAATATTGAGCGTGGACTTTTGACTATTGGCATTTTCCTTGACTTGTCGAAGGCACTCGATTCGATTCGAAGGCATTCGAAGCACGGGTTTTTTTTTCTTTTTTTTTTCTTTGAACATTCTTCGCTGAAGGTCCCGATATGTAAAACAGTGGTTCCAAAAGCGTGCGAAGTAAAGTTAGGATGTTTATTTAAACACAGAGCGTGTGCGAATGAGCTCTTCACTAGTCAGTTCATGGCCGGTGTCCAACGGATCTTTACCAAACAAAGTTCTTAGATGGCGCCACCTGTTTACGAATTGTTCAGCCAGGGGATCTTCGTGAAACACCCGGTATACATGGTCGGACCACAAGAACGGTACACTTAGAAACGATCGAAAGTCGTTCAGGAGTTTCTTTTAGGCGTTTAGAAGATTCTTCGCGCGAGAGAGATTCTGCTCCACGATCTACAGTGAAAATACCACGTCTTTGAAACGAGCCAACAAGGACATGAAGGCGATGCTCAAAGACCCGATTCTCTAGAACTTCACAGCAGCCAAGATAATTCGTTGGAAGTACATCGCTGAACGATCATATTGGTGAGGGGGATTCCATGAACACCTGGTGACATAGGGCTCACAATAACTGGAAAACAAGTCAGCCGCCATTGTTGCGCATGATGTCTCCTGCGAGTTCCGTGCACCGTTCTGGAATGTCACAGCATAAGGTTTAAACAGTACAATACTCGTTCTTACGGAATAAGACGCAATCCCAGGACACACGATGGGAGTAGACAAAACAGACAGACCGCACACGGCGCCCAGCGGAACGAAGCAGTTCTTGGTTTGGACTGGATATCGTAGTGCCGAATGCGCCTGGCCTTCACGCATGCAAAGGCTGTGGCTGAATGTACAATATACCGATCGTGACACCTCTCGGACCTCGACGATGGGAGGAGATCTCGCTTCTTTACAGCTCCTTTGCTCTCTCCCAGCTTTTCTTCTAACCTCTCTGCTTATGACTCCTTATGGAGAAAGGATCGAGTACACGAGAGCTGCGTGGCGCTTTCATGAAGCGCGTCCACCGCAAACCCTTCGCGTGCATGGGGGACGTATTAGTGGAAAACCGAGGTCCTAGCATGTTTCGGGGGCCATGTCAAATTGACAAGGTGTTGCACGGCACACCCAACATCATAAGAGCTTGTCAGTGAAGGCTACGAAACCAGGTGATCATCCGACGTCCGGTTCAACAGCTATACCCATTGGAGTGGTGCATCCATCCGCCGGGCGGGACCTGCACACCATCATCGTATAGGCATGACCAGGAAGTAGGGAGCTGCGATCACGCCCATCATTGCTATCTCGTGGCGAATTCCATTGGGACAGCAATTCTCGCCCCGCGTTGGGTGGGATTACGTGCATGCTCCCGGCGGGTATTGCACGGGCTTGCTTTGCCAATGGAATGCGAACATTCAATGTACGATGCGCGCTCTGTGCATAACGCGTGACCCGTGTGCTTTATCGGGTTTGCTTTGGCCACGTGGGGTTCAGAAAACTGCTTCGGAAACGCACAGCCTAATTGCACACAGTGGGACACAGAACTGTTTATATACTGCGCAAGACCCGCACGACAACACGAGTAAAAAGAAAAAGAAAAGAAAGATCGAACAACACAGCCTCACTTATCGCGCGCATGCCTCCTCTGTTCTGTCGTGTTCCACTGAGGTAATCGCTGGGTCAAAAACTATTGCTCCCTGGAGCAAAAGTTTTGTCCCTGCTCCACTAATGGAACATTCAACCCATGCCCCGCTTCTGCAAATGGAACAGTTTTTGCGCTTTACCGGGTGAAATCTTTGGCCAAGCTCTGCCAATGGAATGCGCCATCAGTTCGCGTCCAGCGAGAAAGAAGGAAGTATTTTCGTCTCTGTCTCCTCGTCTCAATGCCAGCGAATACATGCGGAACGAGTTTAGAAATTGCCGCGAAAGTTGAGTTTTTCTACAAGGCTCATGCAGAAGCACGAATTTAAGCGCACAACAGTGAGCATATTCTCTACACAAAAAAATGCTCCCTGAAAAATTCATACAGTTCATACAGTTGCCGACGTTCTGAGATGGTGCTATCTATGTCTGCTATTATATGTACGTTTAAATGCGTTTGCGTCGCTGGGGTCGAAAATGCTGTTCAAGAGAGTGTTTTGCTTCACTTCAGATTTGTCAAAAAGGCTCTTACTACTATCAGTTGAACCAGTATCCTTCACAGCACTCAAAGGATATCCGCGGAGTGCAAGAACTCTCGCACAGCGAGAATTATACCAGGATACTCGCATACGACACCAACGCAACGCTAACGTTTAAGGTATGCACAAGTGTGAGTATAGAAGCTGTGAGTATAGTACATGTACATAGTATATAGGTAGTATGTCAATGTGAGTATAGAATAATAAAGTATTATAGAAACTGTGAGTAGAGTATGAAAAATACTTCATAACAGCAAGGCCTGGTCGCTCCCCGCAGATATGCCAATGATGTCCATGTGAATCGACTGTACATGGCGAAAGACTTAGACCGCCTTTTGCGCGAGACGATGTAAAGATGGACGTTATTGATACAAAGTGGACAATACAAAAAAGGAATGTCTTTGTTAACGGCAAATCATTGTACACCTAATGCGCGTACGCGGACAGTGCCACACACGCTCGTTCCTTTCGGTATCCTTCGACTGGCACTTGTGCCGTGTGGTGGCTGCCCAGACGGCTTGTACAAGATTCAGCCTTGAAGCGTATTTCAGTAGGAGTACACTTCAATGTAACTAGTTGATTTCAAGTTACAATTTGTGGAATTTGCTGTCAAACTAATAGAAACAAAGTGATGATAAAACAGATACTTGCGCTCACAAGAGGAGGAAGAGCACCAAAAGACAAAACCTAAGCGAGCGAGTCACCCCAGACTACGCCTCCTGTTTAATGGCCAAGTGGTCAATGGTCGTTATGGTCAACCGTCGAGTTGAATTAGCATCCATAGACCTCCTATCTTGCTATGACGTTGAGACACCAGTCCGCTCCTAAGGCTTCTGCTGACCCCAAGCATTAGCCAAAATGTCCTTCATTCCGAGGGTCTGTCATCTCTATCTTCTGCAGCCGAAACCACGGAACGGCGGAGTGATCGTGTATATCTTAGATGAAATGCGCATGTAGCGCCCAACCAAAACAGTCCAAGCTCATCTTTTTCTCGAGCTTCTTTTCTCTTGAAATAAATTAATGAAACCGAGTGCATTTGGAGTAACTTAAGAAATGGGTACACGTTACTGCAAGTATTTAAGTTACGATACACACATGATTGCGTGCTTGAAAATCGCCGTCATCCAACTCCCAGGCTCTCCCGAAATACAACCGCCTTTGTTTAAACGAAATAGAAACTCTGCTAATTATGAGCGCTGGTCCTCCTGCACTACATTTAACCGAACGAATATTACATGAAGCTAAATGAATGAATGATGATGCCAGCGGCGTAGCCAGAAAACGATTTCGGGAGGGGCCCTATGGGAACTTGACATGGGCGAGGAGGATTCCCCCTTGTACCCCTCTACCATTGGGGAGTAGTCCCCTAGCTTGCAATTAGTCCCCATTTTAGTCCCCTAACCATGAAATTTACTCTCCAGGACTGCAAATAGTCACTGAACTTCGCACATGACCTCCTGGATGCGACAGCCTACATAAATATAGGATCCTTCGTGAGCTCGATCGAATAAGGTTGTATAACTTAGCTAACTTAGCTGCAGCTATCCACCCACACACGGGAAAAAAATCGTTAGACGTTCTTCTTGCGAACTTGTATCTTACGCATGTCGCAAGGTTTCATATCACTCGACATGTCACGGTTGACTGTTCAAAGTATATTCATTCATTCATGTTCCCAAAAGGACTAAAATTAATACTTTTTCTTTAACACCAAGAACCCCCCCCCCCCCCCCCCCCCAGCTACGACAGTGAACAATGCCACCC